>NW_026713022.1:0-1200000 GCF_030625045.1 Achroia grisella
AATTTTGCACCATCTAGCAGCTAGTAATGAAGTCAAATCAATTATAAATTAGCGCCATCTCGCAACCAGTAATGAGGTTATGAATCGATTAAAATCAATTGACAATATCAACCATTGTTAATTTTAGTGCCATCTAACGGTCAGTAATGCAGTCCTAAGTAAATTATTAATCAACGCCATCTTGCGGCCAGTGGAAATTGATGAATCAATTATAAATAAATTAAAATTAGTCGGGTGCATCAACATATTAGTACTTTAGCGCCATCTAGCAGCCAGTGTTTTAAATTATTGGGTTCATAGATTTGTTGACTGCTTTCAAACAAAAATTATTGCGTTCAAATAATTACAAAATAAACTACTGCCGTGATTCAGTCTTTCATTTTAATTGTCTTAATTGATATTTAATAATACTATGGTATTCTGAATTAAATTTAATATTATTGAATCTACAGGCATATTTTATACAAATCAATTATTTTAATATTAATATCAATTAGATTATTTTTCTTAGTCCTCTATGGATAACTAGGTAGTCACATAGGTATTCGTTTAAATGTAAAATTATATAGAAACTTGATAATAATGAATTTATTAGTTATAGACAATGAATCAAATTGTTTTACAGATTTCACTACAATAAATACGAAAATCGTTGCGATCGAAGTTAGATAATTAGTTCACTGATTAAAATATAAGTAAATGTGTTAAGTTAGTTACTATATATTATTGTTATATATTATTATTGAATAATTTCAATCGTTTTCGAAAATACTAAAAGGTTGGGGGTCGTTTATAAATTAGAACTTGTTGGGGGTCGATAGAATAAGTGTAACAAATACATAATTATGTAAGGTATATGTGTCAAACTAGTTACTATGTTATCAGTTGTAGGGTCGCTCATAAATTAGAACCTATCGGGGGTCGATAGAATTATTGACAATAAATAATTAATTATATAAATAATAGCTGTGTTAAATTAATTATTATATCGTTGTTTTTCGAAATTAATAAAGTTTGGTCCTCGATATAGAAACAATTATTATAAATTAATATTTATTAAAATAATCAGAGTTTAGTAATTATATTATCATATGGGAGTAGTAAGTAAACATGAGTTTAGCGGTCGAAAAAAAAAAAAAAAAACTATTGACTACTGAATCGATAGAAAATTATGATAGCATATGTTATGTACTATGAAATAGGTTTGGACAACTTGAATTTAGTTAATAACGCAGAGGCATATGTGTTATTAAATTGTTTAACATATTTAGATCATCTTAGGAATTGTAATGCGTCGCATAGATATTAATATGTGACCTGACTAGTTTCAGATAGTAAACTGTCTAGATTATAATAGATTACCCAGCACATTTAAAATACCATAATCATAAAATGTGTTAAAATAACTTACGATGCAATGTTAATTATTTTGCATGTAAATATTGAACCGGATGATAAATTGGTTATCTACAGAATTAAGAGAAAGTGAATTTTTGACATACAAAGGATGATACTATAATGAAATATTCAAAAAATTAACTTTTCTTACTTTCGAATAAGTAATTTTGTATTACGCAGATGTCATACTTGTTAGATTGTCAAAAGTAACAAATTTCAATGTGTAGGAGAATGTAAGCAAATGATTACAGAGTAGATAGAGATATATGGTCCTTTATCAATTGGTATGTTATTTATATAATAGATTCTATAAATGTATATAAACTTATGTTTGGTCATTCTTCCATAAAAGATAAATAATTTTATAATTATATACTAGGTATATAGAAATGCATAAGTTATCAAAAGATTAGGCTGTACAAGACATACTTGGTCATGAAGCAGATTGTCAATTTAGATATTATGGGGTGAACCTGATATGAAATTTCTGTAATTATCATTCTTGTAGAACTTCATGATAATTAGGGGTCGGCTGTGACGGTTCACCTATACCCATAAGTATATTAAAAATATTTAGTTCAAAAGTAGTAGGTATTTGATTTTAAAACAATTCGTTTTGAGACTATATTTCATTAACTAAACATATAATAAATTACTATAAAGTAGATTATATGAGAAAAAAAAATAATTATATATAGAACAATCATATTATTTAAGGAATAAGATATATTATATAATTTTATGCAAAACAGTACAAAATAAATATTACATAAACTCAATCTTAAGAAGTCGAAATTCGTCACCTCAAAACGATAGCTGTGAATGCGCATAGCAACGTAAACCTTATTAACACAAATAGGTACATTGGTAAAAATATGTCTATAAATAGACATCAAAAATGTAACAGGACTCAGTTCCGGAGTGTTCGTCAAAGGGTGCAGGTGATTATGTAATTATTTTATTAGTGATTCCCGCCAATTTTGCAGTAAGTGATTTAATTCTTTTACTTTAAATGCAGTGGTCTAAAATATATTGAGAATATTATATTTAGGATGTGTTTGTTTCAGCTAAATATATATATAAATGTATATAGGGTTATTAAACCCAGTGCATGTATGTTAATTTGACTTATGGCCATAATCCAAACTTCGTTTGATTGTGAGGCATTGGAGTTATAGTAAGAATTTAGAGCCTCAATGGTTTAGTGGCTTAATGCACGCTTTGTTTTCTGTTGTTGCGGGTTCGATTCCTCGCACGGCGTATGTATTGATATGTATGTTTTGTTTCTGTGTATGTTATGTATGTGGTTACATAGATATAGGTATTTATATCAGTTGCCTGACAACCGGGATGCAGCTTTACTTGCATTGGGCTACGTGACGCTATGTGAATCGTCCAGATTTGTTATTATTATTATTATTTGTTAGGCATTGGAGTTATAATAAGAATTTAGAGCCTAAATGGTTTGGTGGGTTAGTGCACGCTTTGTTTTCTGTTGTTGCGGGTTCGACTCCTCGCACGGTGTATGTATTGATGTGTGTTTTGCTTCTATGTATGTGGTTACATAGATATTTATATCAGTTGCCTGACAACCGAGATGCAGCTTTGCAATTGGAGTTCTAATAAGAATTGAGAGCCTCGATGGTTTGGTGACTTAGCGTACCCTTAGTTTCCTGTGTTCGCGGGTTCGATTCCTCGCGTGGTGTATGTATTTGTGTTATCGAGTATGTATGTGTGTAACAGGTAGGGGTTTCTATGTATGTTATGTATGTGGTTACATAAATAAAAGTATAAAGGTATTTATATCAAATGTCCGTCACCCGGGACGCGGCTTTGGTTGCCGTGGGCTACGTGACGCTGTGTGAATCGTTCAAGTTCGTGTTACTATGCAGATACAACAACGTCTATAATTGTGTGATTGTGTGCATGTTAGTATTATAAAATTATTTTCTCTAGGTTTTAGATGTATTTACTTCCTTTCTATAATTTGTGTAATTTTATTATTTTCTATTATTGTGTTGTGTGCATGTTAGTATTATAAAATTATTTTCTTTAGGTTTTACATGTGTTTATTTCCTTTTTCTATAAATCGTGTGTTTTACTATGTGCTTAGATATTAGGTAATTGTACACCATACAACGGCTAAAATATATATTTAGGTAAATTGTGTTTTTAACATTTTACGTAAGTCATAATCTCCAGGAATTCGTGTATAGGATTATATTAATTTGTTGTTTCATAGGCGTTATACGTTTAGACTTTCATACAAGCGCTTAGTACCTACTTCTTGTTAGATGTTAAGTATTTTCGTTATGTTAGAATTTTCTACGATTACAGATATTCTTATACTTAATATGAGTATTCAGATAATAACAAACTTACTATAAAGAAATAAAAGTAATCTAATGGAGTTATAATAGAACTTTATTGCACTTGTGTATCTATTAATAATTGAACTACTTACTTGCCGACGGTAAATATTTCTCTTACTTACTTCATCTATTAAGTACTTATTTTAAATATTTTATTACTCACACTGAATAACTAGCTGTGTAGTGTTCCTTTGTTTGTGATAGTAATGTAAGATTGCTATTTCAAATGATGGATATTGCCTGGTTGGTGTTTAGTACATACTCATACATACATTCCACAAAAGATGTCGCTGGGGGGGTTCTTGGTTACTGAAGGCTTCACTAGAAGGAGGAAAATACTTGTATCGATGATTGAACTATTGAAGTGACATTTTCCAATAGTTTTTGATGATATATTATGATCCATAAATCTCTATGGAGGCTTTAGTAAGGAAGTATAATTTCTGTAATAGTTGTGGAAGTTTTCATCAGGAGGAGAGAGAGGCTCTGATCGATGAATCTATGATGAAGTCACATGTTCCATCATTTGAGGAGAGATGGGTCAAAGCTCGTAATGAAGGTTTTAGACCACGATCCCTGTGGAGATTTCTACAACCGATAGGGACTTCTGTTTAGTTGATAACTGTGTGGTTATCTAGGTCTAACACCCTGAACTTTACTATATGTGCGTTGTATGTGTGGTGTATCAATATAGAGATATGTTGCTACCTTGGACATATGTCGTTACGTGGGTAAAGGTTTAGGACGCATGTCACATTTATTATATAACACAAATTATTACACAGCACAAATATGTATAATAGATGACTTAACCCATACGAAGATTATATACATTCTACAAAAGTTGTCGCTTGGGGGTTCTTGGTTACTGAAGGCTTCACTAGAAGGAGGAAAATACTTGTATCGATGATTGAACTATTGAAGTGACATTTTCCAATAGTTTTTGATGATATATTATGATCCGTAAATCTCTATGGAGGCTTTAGTAAGGATGTATAATTTCTGTAATAATTGTGGAAGTTTTCATCAGGAGGAGAGAGAGGCTCTGATCGATGAATCTATGATGAAGTCACATGTTCCATCATTTGAGGAGAGATGGGTCAAAGCTCGTAATGAAGGTTTTAGACCACGATCCCTGTGGAGATTTCTACAACCAATAGGGACTTCTGTTTAGTTGATAACTATGTGGTTATCTAGGTATAACACCCTGAACTTTACTATATGTGCGTTGTATGTGTGGTGTATCAATATAGAGATATATTGCTACCCTGGACATATGGCGTTATGTGGGTAAAGGTTTAGGACGCATGCCACATTTATTATATAACACAAATTATTACACTGCACAAAAATGTATGTAATGGATGAATTAAACTGTACTGAATATTAATTATATTAAACAGCAGAAGCAATAGCAATGCGGTTCAGTATGACTCCCTTATAGATATATAGATATATCTTGCATTTCATAAATAAAAGAATTGTTAAATTATAATATAGAATTATTATATTGAAGTATAAGAATGCATTTATTAGATCACCACCTTTATGTTGAATATATTTTATATGAATAGTATAAATTAATAATTAGGGTTGTAAGAGGTTACATTAATATATATGTAATTGTGAATATTATACGCATTGGGGGCTTTATTAGATGAATTCTGGGAGGTTTCCAGAAGTAGTGAAGGTGAGTGTTAATGCATTCTAAAAGAGCTCTTTAAACCTACACCCGAGTCACAAGTCTCGGGCACCACTTGTGGTTCTCTCCCTGAATCATCAGTGGTCGGTATGAAGACTAAATCGTCATCATAACTAGTGGGTTTAATAAACATGTACATATAAAAGTATAATTGCTAATTAAGCTGGTATCATAATAGGACTATATAGTTTTACTATTTAATAAACTTCAATGTACTAATATATAAATAAGACATGGGATCTTAACATCTCCAGTCATTTCTAACAGTCACCCATTGGACAATCGGCGATTCATGTGAACGATCAATTATCAATATTAATATATAATTTTGAATATATTTAAATACATGACTAACCATATATATACCGGTAATATTAATATTACATTTTTATTCTATAGTCAATTCTTATGGAACTTCGGTTCTTTAATGATTATTATTATTCTCCTTGTTCCAGTCAATTCAACAAAATAAAGTTATTTTAAGGTCTTGGCCGTAATAACAAATACCAATTACTTGAGCGTAAATGCTCAGCTTAATAATATTAGGACTCTTAGTCCTGTAATTTATATATATACTTACATATATAAATATAAATACATACACATAATTACATTCATGGGCTTCGGTCCTCAATGAAAATATAATTTATGATTAACCATTTTATGGTTACTCATTTTATCAATTATCAAGCCTTGGCTTTTATATTTAGGACTCCGGTCCTCTATCATATTGACTATCGACCTAGTGGTTGTCCACACATCACAATAATCCAGGTCACAGATCTCTAACATTATTATCTATATTATTCTGATTATTTCACTATGTGATTAATCAAATATTACTGATTACTATATCAGGACATACAGTCCTTCATATATTTTAAACATTACCCTCTGGTTGATTCTTTATGTAGATCATCCAGCTATCTATATAGATTTGGGACTTATAGTCCTCACTTATAATATCTCATTAAAATAAAGATTACTTCGCCATGTAAGTAATTCTAATTAACATATAATCAATCATATTAGAGCCTAGCTCTTATTCACAAAATCTAATTCTTAATTCCTCGAGTATTCTTGGTATTAAGTAAATTTATAAACTTTATATGCTATGTTTGTAATATAGCAATTATCAACATTATATATTGGATTGACCAATATTGAGGTGTTGATGGCATTGAGCTATCACACTACTTTATTATTATTACTTATCGTACTGCAATTACCGGTGATCTCCAATGTCACATTATAGGGCCGAAAGGATTATCCATTAGTAAGTTCTGGTGTTTGAGTGACTTCCTAGTTTCTGTTACGACTCGTACTGTATCTTCAGTCTGATCTCTAATGTCACATTATATGTAGCCGAAGGGTATTCCCCATTAAGTAAGCTACGTGACCGAGTGATGCTGGGATTTAGTTTCGAGATCGGGCAGTCTCTTTGACAGTCTCTCTATCGCCACAGAGAACCGAAGGAGTCAATATCCATAAGTAAGCTTCTGTGTCGTGAGTGATCCTGAATTCAGTCTCGATCTGCCTCTGGCAACTATATCTTTATCTACCTACTTTAAGCATCGCAAGCTTGGTGAAACCACTTGTAATGTTGATTTAATAATATAAACTAATTTTGTTTTGGTGCTGAGAATACTCATCCCATCTCATATTCAAATGGTGTATAGTGCAACCCTACTTTGCATATCCTACCTTATTTATTAAAATCATAATGATTCAATGATTCAATTATATACCTTATAATTATTATTCATAACATATACTCTATATCATAATTATATTATTGAGATATATTTATCTCGCAGTTATTACTCCATCATATACCAATAAAAGAATCTATAGTTACTACACATACACAACGGGTCCACAATACTAGACGATCACAAATTATTATTTATATGGCCAAAAATGAAAATGATTAATGATTTAAGATTGAGTGTCTGCGCGTTATGATCTATTTGTTTAGGTAACTCCGAGTAGATAATTCCTTTTATTTATTTAGAGAGAGAGCATTCTCTCTTCTCTCTTCTCTACAAATTTTATTAATTAGGGAAGGGGGGGGGGGGGGGGTCGTTACAACATGCACACAACCTAGCTCGTTGGCGCTTGGCGGGTCATTGATAGTTTTTATCTAGTGCACGACGTTATAAGAACACTCTTTGATGGATATAATTTGACTCATTTGAGTCAAATTATATCCATCAAAGAGTTTAAAATCCCGGTAAAAACGCGTGTAACTTCCTACCCCTGTAACAACGTGCCCCCCCGCTCCCGTAAACTTAAATATTTACACAAAATGATTTTATTATTATGTTGCAAATATTTTCTCATCACAGAGTCTACTAATTAAAACATATTTTGATAGATCTCGTATTCAATAATACAGTGTCTTAAAAACTACAATATGTTTTCAATTGTCTTCAAATACGTGAAATATTGCATTCAATTGTTTTGAGAGGTACGTTACTATGAGACGTATATTAAGCGATATAATAATTTCTGTGTCGACTTTGATTATACTTTTTCTACCTTGTTGGCCATTAGAAGAAAACATTCTTAATCATTTTGTCACGACTGAAGTTGGCATTTGTGGCAATTTACTTTTTTAGCTTTGTTATTAAAACACTGTTTTGTCTCAATTTTTATTTCTCCCACGTATGCTTGTCTTAGATATATATACAAGTCAGTATAAAATAATGAAAAAAAAACGATAAAAGATGATATCATATATTCAAAGTTAAAGCTATTCCTCATGGCATTGCCACTTTTATGAGGCCCTTAAAAATAGTCTAGAAAGCTGACATTTCACATTACCCAGGATATCACCGAGCCGAAGGTATGCGTCACGCGTCACTGCTCACCCTAACACTTATTAGAATTAGCTGACGTAGCAAAACTCATACTCGATGGCTACCTACTATTCCGCCAAAATATACTTTAGAAAAAGAGGAATATAACCTGGTTACCTCATCACTTTATAAAGATAGTAAGTATTTAAACTTTTGCTTTTGGTAATATTATCTTTTCCACTAATATGAACAGTATATAATTACTAAATATAGTTAAACTATAAAGTAGCAATAGCAACAGTACTAGGATATCCCACTACGAAGTTGAGTAATGAATTCTTTAAATTGAAATTTTAACTTGAATTCTCATATATATCAGTATCAGAACTCTAATTAAATTATTATAAATCATGATTTTATAATAATTTTGACTTTGACTTTAAGTTTTACTTAGTTGGTGGTTTCCTAATTCAAGGTTCACAGTTCTGTAAATACTTAATTATGATTGTGTTCCAGACTGCTGAAAAAGTGTACTACTAAGTTACGTATTATCAAAAATTAATATATCTTATAGGTATGTAATAATATTATGATATAATATATATTGAATAATATATTGATTTAAGCTGTAATAAGATTTACCAAAGTAAAAATAGCAAAAGGAAACGTTTCCAGTAAGTACTAATATTATAACGACAATATAATTTACCTATACTGTATTAAATAGATTGTGATTCTATTTCATATTACAAGCTTCATATAAGTTATGGTAGCTTGATGAACTATAACAATTTATGGTACAACAACCTTGATTCTTACGAAGGTTTTTGGAGGTCAATAATCCTTAAACCTCTATGGTCAATTTTTATTGCATTTACTTAGTAATACCACTAGAGGTAATAAAACTTTTGCATATTATTACAAAAGCAAAGATTTTATAATTATATAGTATACATTAAAATAAAAACTGTTAAAAATTAGGAACTCAAGAGTACAGTCTATTTTTATTGCCCGGGAATAGGTACTTACTTTACTACCCCGACTTTTTATCTATCCAAAAATATCATGTATTGAGTCTACTCGACACCAAAGTCCTAGAAACGATGGTAGGCTTGCCCTTTGCTACGTTTAATTCAAATATAGCAAAACATGGTATTTTGAATGTTGCCAATGTATATAACTTAAATTCACTCTCAGTGGCATATAGCAATAATAAATTTCATACACATGGTTAAATATGCTTACATACAACAATTATGCTGTTTTGCATGACTAGTATGGGAGTAAATTTAACAAAAAACATTGTTTCACATTGGAAAGTGTTACAAGCCGAGGTAGGTACCTAATTGATCAATCGCGTGTTGCTTTTTTTGTAATATCGTGCGCAATATATTTAAATAAAGTTGTTAGGCAAATATTAAACTAATTTTTATAATTCCACGAGTGTCTAACGTGTGAACTATTTTCTGATGTACTAATTGTAAATGTAAGTTTATTCGTCGTGTTTGAAGCTTGTTATTTCCTTTTTTTTTGCGAATGTACTTCTAAATCGGTTCAAATATACTCGTAGAATGTACTTAGAGCTGTTTAATTCAATTTATTTTTCAAAGATGATTGCAATTGGAACTGAATAATGAAAGAAGACTCGGAATTTTGTATATTATAGTTTATTCTTTTATACTTTAGTGAGAATTTGAAAGGACCACGTGGCACTGTGCGTGACGAGGTATGAATTTTATCTTAATTGGATGACTATAAAAACATTGCATAACCGTTTTAACGAATGTTACATAACTCTTATGTGTTAAAAACAGTAACTTTTCAAAACAATAGCAATATTATTATACTACACAATGTTGCTATTTGTTCCGAGATTTGATGCATATTATATTGAAAGTTTCATTGTACCGAAGTAAGGAAAATTGATGCAAATGAATTCTCAGAAACAACAATCCTAATTAAATGTATAAATTAAATCTGTGAACATATTTTATAAATTACTATACCTCATTATAAAATTTTGTAAAATCCGATCTACATAGGTATATTTATGTCAGATTATTATTATTAGAGATTTTTAGAAACGATGTACCCAAAAGATTTTTATTATTATATGAATTAAAATGTTTTTATGAGATGAGAGTTAGTAATTAAAATAAAATACTACTTAACACGTCGTGTATGCAAACAATAATCTATCGGCAAAATAAAACGTGTAGTAAAAAGGTTATTTTTACTGTACATTTAAAAAATGTATAATAAAATTAACCTTGAAGAAAATAAATATCTTTTATTAAAAAAATACAACTATTTAACATAAAACGAATTATGTATATTACATATTTACTTGAGCTAACAAATAAGGAGTATACACAACTTATTAGTGAAAAGTGCTAAAGGGAACAAAACGTTTCTTAATTACCTACATTTGCACAGATTCCCCAAAGCTATCGTCAAGGACCCAAACTTGTAGAACAATCGGGTACGTCAAAAGTTCGCTAATACTCTGAGTGCGTTGCTTTGTGACAGCAAAAAGGACTTGGCGTATCTCCACTGGTATTGCACTAAGCGAAACTTCCATTGGGAACCGTTGTAAAAGTTAGAATGTTCTGCTGAAATGAATTGTTTTGTGGTTATATATCTTTGGGGATGCCATTTCATTATTATGCTTAATTTTCATTCGTTTATCAATACTAATATTATATTATTAAATATCATAAGATTTGACTTTTGTTGGTAAATTTGTTTGCAAAGGATACTTGATCAATTTAAAAAAATATTTCACTATTAATGTACTTTAGTCCAGTGGTGTATTCTACAGACGATGTTATAACTAAATTCACAAAGTTATGACATAATATTTCTAGCAAATTGATTAATTTTTAATCAATACAATCATTTATGTTCGTACTGCGAACAAATAAAATACACAAAATTATGTTTTTTTTAATTAATGTACATGTACAAGTTGAGATAAGTATGAATACGAAAACCACTTATATATCCCTTAGTTTAAATAAATATTAAAATAACACCTGAGTACCTCATTTTAAATAGTATGGACTCTTCCTCACTAATTGACCATCATGACACGTTCCATTAATGGTGTTCATAAACACAGAACGACACGTATCGTATCATTATAACGGTCAAGTACAGGTACTGCTGTGACAGTAAAAAGTACGATTAGTAGTTCTATTCTGTAACTCTAAAACCGTCGTAGTTTCTTTTTGATATATCAATACCTTGAATTTCTGTACGTTAATGAGCCAACAAAAAGGTTAATAAAACTAAACTAACTTTAATATATATATATATCAAAGCGTTTATGTTTAACTTGCTTAATCGTTTGAATTGAAGCTACAATAAGTTAAGTTTCGTAAAAAGTTTCAGTGATAATGATTTAACTTTTAATGTCCTATAATTGGTAGTAACATGTCGTATCGGATAATTGTCAATTGATATTTAAATTAAAGAGACATGCGCATTCACATCAGAGAAATTGAAATGGAAATTTTATTAGGTACCTAAAAAACTAGTAGCTTTTGGGTTTTTTTAAACGCAAAAATATGCAATATTAGATAATGCGTATTTTTATGCAATATTTTCCGAGTTTACCATTTTTTCGTCATCGTATGTTATATCTAAACATATAAAATTAGTCAATAACACAATTTACCCGTGGTTCAATAAAGCATCATACGTTAAGTGGATGCACTGCATGATTTCGACTGTGACTACACGAATCAGCACGGACTCAGATTCTGTTCAATCGCGATATCGTGGTGAGCACGAAAGTCGTGACAACCTATAATGGTTCAGCATGCTCAAGCAGTGTTTGTTGCGTAGCGCGTAGCATTCGTTATGGTCCATTTACACAGTTGTAAGACAAAAAGTTGTAGAATGATTTCGAAAGACCGCTGTTGTATAAATAGATAAGTACTTATCAACCTTAAAAGTGCAATACCCGCTATGAAGATAATGTTGGATTTTTGTTAGAAACAGTTCTTTACTTTATAATAATATAATGTGTTTGAGATACTGTATGCTTAATTTACATAGTTATAAATCATACTAAGAAAATGTAGAACAAACTTAAAACTCGATAGAGCCATAATTAAAACTAATGTGGTCACTTCAAAACCGACAGTTAGTATTACGACACGACCATTCATAACCCAAATCTCTAGCATGAAGCGTCAACATAACGTTCCTACTCTCCTATTCTAATTCTATGCCGAAATGAAAACGTCATTCTCGCGAGATTACACTGCTCTTATTTCAAAACGGCATTCTTTTCATCGCTGTGTACATTGGGATGGGCCGCGTTGAAAATTTAAAAAATGAATACTAAATTTCTCAATTGTTTTCAACCGTAACGCGCTTTGAAAATGAACCCATCTCTCTTTTTGTGTCAAATCATCAATCAAGTAATTACTAGTTGGCATATTCAATTGGTCCGTATTCAAATACCTAACCTAAACGACCGACTAACAAAATGAATGGTACCTATGTCAAGTGCCAATTTTAATAGTCTTTGCCAAGGTAATTGCCAATTTTTTTGCTATTAGATCTTCCGGAAAGATGAGTTTGTATAAGACATGTTGAAAAGAGTATAAATATATGTAATGTAGATATTATAAACAGTAAGTAAATCCTTTAAACAGTATTCAATAGCGTATACATATATTTAAAAACAAAGGAAAATACCTGATCCTTGTAGTATTAATAATTTTGTTTAATTCTCTACGTACATAAGAGTACAAATTATTTCATATGGTATTTAATTACACTATCGTGTTATCAAAAGTCCTACTTTGCTCTGCGTGTGGTTAAACCATAACAAAAAGTTCGTGTTTTCCTGTATTGTTTTAATTAAATTGCACTTAATCCCTATGCCTTATTTATCGCAGCGTAATTCTATTATAGACTATTGCATTGTCAAACCACTATTATCTCAGCACATGATACTCTACTGGTCAGTTATCTCAGCGAGAGATCGCTATATTATTAATTAATTATTGTAATTTTAAGAACACTTTAGGCTCTAATTTTTTTTATTGTGGTTTATTTTAAAGTAATGTTAGAAACATTATCTTTATTATCTACGTAATCATATATTTATAATAGTATGCCTGCCCATATTATACATATTATTTTATAATATTATATAATATAAATGCACATAATGTTATTATTTCATATTTATTAATATAGTATGTCAACATGTGTATTTGCATTACATTATATAATTAATCGCCGATACCCTCAATTTTGTCCGCACAAACTGTCATCTAGGGGGCTGACAGTTTCACCCCTTCTAGGTTATATTTAGAGATAAAAGAAAGTCTATGTAATAACGTATCCATATCAAAATTCATTTCAGCTATTTAGTCGTGAAAAGGTAAGAAGTAGACAGACCGACAGACACACTTTCGCATATAGAATATTAATATGGATAATGTTTTAAAATAGAACATCTTTTTTGACAAATATAATTATTAATAAATAATTTATTTCGTGACACGTCGCAAAACGCACGTGGCGATTTGACGCATGAGCTATCTCGCAATTGAATTGAAGCAGTTTCTCTTCTGTCGGTCACTAACTGACAGTTATCTCTTTAATGTTAATGGGCTTAAAATAACTCACTAAACAGAATAGATTCTCTGAATATGTGCAAGATAAAATTGTAGTGCACTGTCAACAGCGAGCATTTGACTAGAGAAATGGACTTGATCTACACGCGAGATCGTAAAACGGCTTCGTCAAGCATCTACCATTTATCATTAGCCATCAATGTTATCTGCTTCTTTCATTGACGGTACGCTAACCTTTTTTTCCAGAGATAAATATTGTGAAAGATTGCACGTGAGAACTTGGGTTTGAAAAACACATCGTTAGTTACAAAGGCCTTTCTGAGAATGTTTACTAGACCATGCATGCTATGTCGCCAGTCGTCTGTTTCTTTCATTAAACTCTTTATTTACTAGAGATTTATAAGGTAAAAACGAGCTATTAGCAATACAAATGAACTATTATAACAAATAAATACTATACTGCATAATTATAGATATATTAATTTTATTCGACTTTCACAATGATAAAATCTAAGTTTAGGTACACGAAGGCAGAATTATCGTGACAATGATAGGACATTTCAAATGAATTTAATTTATGTAACATTAATACCGAAATGGCGTCCTCATAACCAATAACTTGGTTGTTAAATTATACAAATAGAGCAAAACCAAGGAGTCACCGACCGGTTGACAACATGGGACATGTGGAATACTTGACAAAGTGCCAACGTACGCAGTCCCCACTGTTACACCACGACGGCAAATTTGAAGTGCGCCGATTGACCTTCTTCTATACTGCAGTAGGTTTCCTGCCATAACGCTGTATTGATTACGTTTACCCGCAATGTTACTTAATAAAATAAGATTCAATAGATTTTCCTTTGTTAAGAAGAAATTACATTTTATATCCTAATGTTATCGTATCTAATTGGGCATCGATTTTTACAGTTTTTTTATTACTGTATTATAATAATATCATTTTAATGAGTATGTATTCATAATAAATCTAATTATACATTAAATGATCTGGATTTTATTAATACGTAAATAGTTTAGATGCATACATATGATGATAAAACAGTCAAGAATGTTAAAAAAGATGGTGTCTCGATTGCGTACTTTGTCATACAAAGGGAACAGCAATGACACTTTGCATATAACACTTTTGCGCCATCTCATCTTAGGGGACTGGGGGGATACTGCGACGCATACATTAGTAGGCTCAGTGTATGAATACAATCTTCTTAAATAGTCGGATCTTTTTTGTATACGAATATATGTATATATTAAAGTACAATTGAACACATATGAATATAAAAAAGTCTCCGGAGACGAGACCAAAAATATAAATACATAATGCACAGCTGAGATCATTGCGTATTAACTTTTAATTTGATTATTTAATAGTACACTCACCTATGTATTTTGTATGTATTTGTACAATAAAATAAATATAGTGACAGGAGAGTCAAGGTTTATCTCCGATATACCGAACCAATTACATTATGAGCATAATTTTAATTATTAAGTAGCAGTTTTTTGTGTAATGTTACTTGAAGAACAAATATTTCCACAAACTTTCGCTTTCAAAATTAGCAGGGTTAAGTATGAAAACAAAGTAAGTAAATCAATACAAAAAAGTGAAATTGACTGACTCACTAACATACCAAACAACAGTTGAAACAACTGAGACTAACTCAATAATTTGAGTACAGATTAATACAGAAATCTCCATAAGTGTACACTAAAAAGTAATTCCTCGAAATTCCCACGGGAATGGAAGTAGCAGTGTTCCGCGTGAGTGAAGCTACGGTAAACCGCTAACACTTGCATATAATGTTTCGATATTTTATATTATTATTGAGTATTTTAGAATATTTTTGTACTAGTAATAAGTAATATATGTAGAATATAAGTTAATAATAAAAACTAAATAAATAACGACATTGAC
The DNA here is from genome assembly GCF_030625045.1 of Achroia grisella. Classification (NCBI taxonomy): domain Eukaryota; kingdom Metazoa; phylum Arthropoda; class Insecta; order Lepidoptera; family Pyralidae; genus Achroia; species Achroia grisella. The sequence goes on from NW_026713022.1 coordinate 15,807, forward strand.
AACGCTTGGAACTAGAAAAACTAATATCGTCATTACTGCTAATTTTACTGACTCGTTATTCTTAATCAGCCATAATGAGACCATTATTGCGACATTTGAAACGACATCCCATGATGCTACCAAAATAATACGACACAATAGATAAATCCGCGATCGTTAACTTCAGAATAAATAAACATACAAATTTAATAAACGACCAATGGTAAGCTTGATATAATGAAGAAAATATAACTGTGAAAATGTGTCTATATGTCTGTCTGCTTGTTACCTTTTCACAATTAAATGGATGAGTCTCAACAAAATTTAGTAAGACGACTGATGCTATCACAACAAAGGCTACTAAAAAATATGCGGATACTCTGCGGATCTAAATTTATAATCTGGAGAAACAAAGGGGATGCAAGTATGGGCAGACGACGTCGCGTCGCACTATATATAATCTAAAAATATTCTTGTATTTCATAATTAAAATTTTATATAATATTAAATGGTTGTACGTCCCCCATATACATGTATGTGACCTAAATCACATTATCAGTCAGGATAGATAACAAAAAACTTTAGATAAAAAGGAAGAAGGTACGAAATATGGAAATCTTTGAGTGAACGAATTTAATTTCGAAAGTTGTAATAGTGGGAAATGTTAATTTGTGTATTATAAAAAAGATATAGCTATTATAGTCACTCAAATTCAAATCTCAGTCACAAATATCCTCACACCTCATAGGCATCCACGCTATAGTAGAAAAGAGACCCACGACCATTATTATTTAAAATAAATAAAGTTGGAATAAAAATTGAGAACCATAACAATAGCAGATTACTATACATATTAAACAAACAAACTTAATCGGTAACACAGGACTAAAATATGTGAATACTAATTACGATATAATACTTAATGACAATTCATTATATAGATAACAAATTAAGGTTGTCGACTGATAACTAGCTTAAACTGTTACCATGTAGTTACTAAATTGGATTTTGTAGTAGGCGCCAAAACATTTCTTAACCGAATAATATTTATATAAAATGACAGGTACATAATGGGCCCCGTCATTTTATATTAAGTAACCAAAGCCCATTCAATAGTGCGACAAAACGTTTTCTTGACAAATTCTCCACTTGTGCTAATATAATTCCATCCCAAAAATGTCAGCGTCCTTCTTTCTAATCAAATGTATGAAAATGAACTGAGGGTTGACACTTTCTATATAACGGTTCAAAATATAATAACAGAAATAAAAGTAAAACATTTATTCGCTTAAAATACTTTTTAATTAGATAATTAATAAAAAAAAATGTACTATTATTTGATTGAATGACTTTTTACTAATAATGTACTATATCTAACGATAATAAATTTATTTATGTCTGAGTTTAGAAGTTTGTCTACCTTATCGATTAGGTATATTCTATTTAACAAAAAATTCGTTACCTTAAATCTTAAATACTCGAATTAGATAATGAAACTAAATGTTTCCATTACAAAAAAATCTACGAAATACGTTGGTTTCTAATGAAACTTTTTATAATTTACCTCTATAATGACAAAAAACCATACTGTTATCAAACAATAGACATAAATACGTATCTAAAATAACTCATGTATCAAAGTTGGAGGCTACAACAAACAATAAATAATTAATATCCTAATAGTGAATAGAATACAAATTACAAAACTCCCTAAAGTAAAGGTTCTTGTTGAGCAATTAACTTTGTTTATGCCTAGGGAATATGCGTTAATATATTACGTGTATCACACACATATCTCTCAAGTCACATACTCAGGAATCAAATATATACTAAGTATATATAATTATATGCCAGATACCAACCGTTCCTGATCGCTACCAACATATGCACGGGACTTCATTGGTAGGACATTTATCTGTATCTTTATTTATTCATGATAAGGGAGACTCTTTCTAAATATGTTTGTGTAAAATTGATAAATTTGTAGTAGGCAATATTACTTCCAGACCAATAAGACCAATAAATTACACCTGAAATCGGGTTGTGAATTTGAAATTTGAAATAAACTTTAACAAACCGCATATGTATATTATATATCCATTAAAAATATATATATATATATCTAAGTATTTCTATCACTTGTATTGTAACTATAACACAAGCTCTGCTTACAGAGGCATACAAGGTTTACGGCTATATTTAAACAGATCTCAACTATTCCTACTATTTCTTACTATTTAGCAAAGAGAATTGTAATGCATTCCATTCCACACACAAACTGTAAATAAGTTATATCCTACTGATTAATAATGCTATCACAGCCCTAAAGAAGGCACTGGTTTGCAGACACGTTATGATGTAACACGGGACACTTTGATCTTTCCCGTGATTTACGAGTCATTTATGTGCGGCACAGAAATGTCCGAATTATTCACTAGAGAAATATATGCCGCACAATTTCCTACGCAATGTAATCATTGTGTAAATGTGTATACTTAAATATTAAAATTACTTTTTCTTTAGATAATTTAGCTATTATATAAGTAAATAAGATAAACAGATCATACAAATGTATATTAAAAACATATATTATAATTTATCAATTAAAGTCAATCTTACAGGAAAAAATATTAAAACATAAAAGTCTGCTAGTTAATTTAAAATTAAGTAATTTTTATTGTATTACGTAAATGCTTGTTGTATATGTATATATAATAATATTAATATTTCATTGTTCTAAATTTAACTCATATGTGGAGGTTGTACTTGTAAGGGAAGTACCTACGTCATAAGGAATCTGTAGTTAGGGAGAATTATGGAGTAAACATTTGTCTGTCCCTTGCCATTTTGGTAATGGCAAATAATGCTAATGAAGTCTCTATATAAACAGTAAGTGTTCATCTTAATTAAGATTATTTATACAAATGTTATTAACTAGCTGCTAAAATTATAAATCTTTTTAGTAAAGCGCATAACATATTAGTGATAGCCGCAACAAAATTTAGTTTTTTCTTCGTTTCTGCTATTGACGTACACATATGTATATTAGGCAAATAATCTAACAATAACTGTTATAGGTTCTACTGTATCTATAAAATCTCCTGCAGACTGCAATTAATATATTTCTATTATATTTGTAGATAAATTTCATACAAAAATAATTCAATCAGAGTGAGTACCTACTAGCATAAATAGCAAACAGTTTAGTTGAAAATTGAAGAGAAAATTCAAATGATAAAGCGCATATGCTACGTTGGTCCAGATATGTGGAAATAATGTCTGATGAAACGATGATGTAACAGACAAACAATGCGAAAGTAGTAGGATGCAAGTTCAGGAGATCCCTAGACTGGCCTGTAATGAATTCATGAGAGTCTCTTTTAGTGAAGGTACAGGTAATATAAGTATACGAAACGATAGAAACTGACGAAGCATTTGTGTATAAGGACAGTAGTATAATGTTCAGGGCACTCTTTACCTATTTTCTATGTATAAAACTTAGCATATGACTTGCATCGAAGAAACTCTGAAGGAAGAGTCAAGACTGACATTAGAGGAGTTGAAAACAATAATTATTCAGTAGAGTCCATACTATAGAAAACACAGATACATTTTATACAATTAGCTAGATCAAAATGACTAAAAGTGTGTTCCGCATTTTACATACTACACTTTTCATAATTAACAGTTGAACTAATCTTAATGTAATTTAACGTGAATATAGATTATTTCACGAGAATGATCATAGACATATATCGTATTTCAAAAAGTGATAGAAGGTTCTGGTATCATTATTAGGACAAGAACAATATTTTGCTCAAGTATTGAATGAAATATTTTATGACACATGTGGCAATAAATATATCTACAAAGAATGTAATACTAAAATCAGTGCGGTTCAGAAAACTTAAGCGATCGCAATAAATTTCATTGTAGCACGTTCGCTTATTAAGTACCGCAGAAGGTTGTAATTTTTCATTATGTAACCCCATTTGGGGCATAGAGCAAATTAACCACCTGCTACACTTACTATGATGAACGAGTTCAGGTAAGAAAAGGTCCTTGTGAGAATTAACTACCCATGAATTTTATTACGGTACCGCCTACATAATGAATAAGTAGTACATAATTATTATTATTCTTGACAATTATATCTATACGTAATATATAATATAAGATTTAGAGATTTAAATCGGTACGGATTTTTATACAAGTATATCTCTCTCTATCTTCTCTGATGTGACAGATTCAATTTAATTTTATTTGAAAAACAATGCAGTAGTGTCTCCGTGAATAAATAATTTAAATAGTAAGATTAATGAAAATATAAGCATCATATCAGATGGTCGTAGAATTATTAAAAATACATATAATATTTTTAATGTTTAATACATTAAAATTTTAATATGTATTGGTAATAATTAAAAAAGTATGAAAAAAGAATGATAAGTAATTCTGAAATATAATTATAGAATATATAAAAATATCACACTATTTGGCAATCATTCACTATTTCTTCCCAACAAACAATGCACTATAAAGTCATTCGTTTATATTTTAAATATACATAATTAATGGGAAAACTACAGTAATGGTACCAAATGTATATAAAGTATTTTATGTGACTCACCTATGTTAGTGTCATACTGTCTCGCCTATTTTTAGCGCAAAGCGGCAATAGGTGCGTGAGAGTAAGATATCTAGTTCAATTTGTAACACAATAGTAATTTTTATAATCATGATTACAAATCACAAGGTATTGAGTACGGTCACAGGTTGTAAAATATTTTTAACTACATTTGACACACAACTGCGAGAGCATTACGACCATTGCTTCAAGTTTTGATTTTCTTTATTATTTTGTTGCAGATGCAATACTCAATGAAAAGAACGAAAAATAATTTGGCAATGTAAATAGCACGGTCGGGTGCCAAAAAATCTTTAATAAGTAACGATTATATTTAGTATTCTTTTGGAAATAACAATTTGTTGCCAGTGGCCTATATTCTCAGATCGGCTACATTCTACTGAGTAGTACCGCGATAAGCAAAGAACATTTTGTTGGATCTTCATTTTATTTCATAAAACATCTAAGGAAAATTCTTAACCTTGCTCATAATTTTCACTCCAACTTCTTAAGCAAAGCTGAATATACCGAAATACCAACTGAGTTATTTTACCCAGTAGAACAAAGCGACACGCTAATTCACATATTCATATAGCAGTACAGACTATTACAAAAGATACGACGAAAAATAATATTAAAGTTGTAGTGTATGGAAAGACCAACTAGAGACAAAGATAGACCCGAACTACCATACTGATTTTGAATTGTAAGCTGTTTATAATAAATTTTCAATCTCTTCTAATAACGTTAATATTATAATAAAGTTAATTTAATGCAAGTGAATGAAGCCTGAGATAGTAAACGGCTATTGGGCACTCGATTACCCTCCTAAAACTAAAGTACGACAATAGATTAATAAACATATATACAAGCATAGTAAATATCTGTGTGGAACAATATAAAATCTTTCAAGAAACAATAATTCGGAATCAAATAATAATTCATTACACTTACTAAATGGTAGGTAAGACAGCTGATAAGTAATGACCATTCTCATAATGATTATTTGTTTATGTGCATACTAAATGAACAATACACTCAGTCAAAAGAATTAGTAACATTTAGTCTACTTCATTTCGCACAGTAAACAAACTTATCATTTTGAATATTTAATACTTAATTAGTGATTGTTATTGTAACACACATATTCTAATTAGTAACGTTAATTAAATTAAGTTATTATAGTTTTACCTGTATACAAAATATATTTAGATAAAAATAAAGCTACAAATGTAATTTATTATTATGAAGCTTTACTTACTAAGAATAATCTTCTTATTATTCAAATGCATTAACATATGTAAAATAATAATGTCCTGATAATTATAAAATACATAAATAAAATATATTTAATTGGCAAGGATTTTAGTACCTTATGCAATTTGTGAATATATTAATCTCACATATTGTATTTTAATTTTTGTTTTGCCATTAAAATCTATATTAAATGGTGCAGAAAAAGGTTCTGTAAACAGGATGGAATAAAAAAATCTTTATTATATAATTTGAATGGCAAACAAGCTGACGAGCCACCGATAATGTGACGCTCGTGATACCATTAACGCGTTGCCATTCCGAAGAATTAAACAATTATGCTTCCATATCCTGTAAATTCAACCGAAAAATAATTTACAATTCAAGCTGTCTGATGGTGGTGTGACTGTGGCACCCACGCAGTCGAATTTTTAAAAACTCTAACTCTCTCTTTATGTATATTTAGACAAATGATTGTCTATCGCTACATATTTCGTTGAAATTAATTTAGCCATTTAGTCGTTACTGTGTCTGTCTAGACATACATATACATAATTGATAGAAATCTTTTATTGTATTTTATTTTTATTGTGTTTTTGACCACTACCCGCTGCTCTTCAGTTTACCCGTGATCATGGCGGTTGGAACACTGCTAAATATTGAGAACTCAATAAAACTAAAAGATGGTAAGATCCCGTGATTTTTACTGATTAGGTATGCATATAAATAATGACCGCGTCAAATTTAAAATAGTATATATATATATATACTTTCGTATTCGTAATATTTCTATGAATAGTAGGTGTTCTGCGTTAAGTAATACAATATGTCCTATTGCGGTCATGAAACCACACGTCTGTTACTGTGACCTTAACCTAAAAGACATCAGTCAGAAACTATATTTATGTCTATGAAAATAGAATTCAAAATAACAAAATGTTAAATGTAAAAATTTGGCACTAAGGATATTCCGGAGATGACCGAAGCGAGATTTTCACAATGTGTCACTTCACTGTTTACATAACACTATGATTCATAAGTGGTGAGACGAGTTTTCGACTCGAATATGATAATATGCGAACGACAACATCCGAATTTTATTATCATTTTCATTAGAAATAAACAAAACTGTCGATGCGACCTACTATTAAACTTTGATAACAAAAGAAAGTAGACGCGCAATCGACGAACAATAAACAGTGTAAAATTATTAGTACTTTGTAACTATGAAAGTTTAAAAAACCACTTCTTTCACACACAGATTGCCAATAAATTGTCATTGTGACAAGGTACATAAATATTTATATAATATTATTGCACCCGTGCACTGTTTAACCTCCGACAATTCGATTTCTCGTATATTACAAACATTTGTATTCATGAATATGATTCTTTGTAATGATCTGAGTATTTTCTATGTCTATTAATTTTTACTTTTTTTAAGGCGACATGTTTTGGCCTATCCCTTACTATTATTATTTACCTCTATGTGTATTCCTAATTTTTTTTTATTATTTCCATCCCTATTATGTATGTATTTAAAAATTATTATAAAAAAATATTTTATATCAGCTGTCTAGTGGTCGAAATTCGACTATTTTAATTTAACATTCAGTAAGACTATAGACAAATAATATTAAAGATGAGTCTGTGATCAACTTGAGAACAGATTAATATTGTTTATTAATCTGTTCTCAAGTTGATCACAAACTTTAACAAGAAACAAAAAAGTATAATGCGTGTATGTGTAATACTGTTAATATGTTCAATGATTTTTATTGCATTATATGCATATTTAAAAAAAATATTTGTAACCTGCACTCCTTTTACATATAAAGTATACCTAAGTGTGCGAAATTTTATAGTCCTTCGCCCGAACAATTTTCGTAAAAAGGGGTACAAAGTATTTTCTTCATGTAATAATATATAGATTTCCTTATTACATAATTCATATATTTTCTGTAAATATGTACTATTCATTCAAGTCATCAGTCAGTCATGAATAACGTCAGCGGTGATGTAACTGGTAGTGTCTTTATACCTACTTATAGTTAAATATTGAACACAGTGTTTTTACACACATATAATAATATGTATACAAGTACACGTTATTATTATTATTAATATTATAAACGCGAAAGTTTTTCAGTTTGGACGGATGTTTATTACTCTTTCAACCAAAATCTACGAACAGATTTTGATGAAACTTTACACTAATATACCTGCATCAAAATAACATTTTCACGCGGGTGAAACCACTGGCACAGCTAGTCATTAATAAGGCAATAGAAACAAAAATTTAAGTAAATATTTTATAATGATGTTATGTTCAAAACTTTAAGGAATGATGAAAACTTTACGAATGAAGGGATCCCGAGTGAAATTTATTAGACATCACAGTGAACGATCACCGGTGACCGTAAATAAAACGTAAACGGTCCTAAAAAAGGTGATAAAGTTTCGAAATCCATTTTGTTGGTAAATATTAAGATAGACATTTCGACTATAACCACTATCGCAGAAATACTATATAGAAATATTACTTTAGGGTCGATAAAAAATGAAAAACAATTAGTAAAATATCCTACACGTCAGAGATACCTAGGTGATGGTCCATCGAATAGTACTTTTGTAAGGTATTTTAAACCGTAACATATATTGTTATTATAATAAAACTGAGTATAAACCGATATCTAGTATATAAATTCAATTTTATTTTACTATCAACAAATATTTTTGTGCCTACCTCTTTTTGTTCTGTGGGCGTACTCGTCCGGACTCCTGTCAAATCCTTCCATCGCAGCACTCCCATGACTGCGTGACGAACCCACGAACCTCTTCTACCAGTCCGACCACTTGACAGTTCATCCACCACACCACATATAACAGAGTTCACCACCAACTTCCCAGTTCCATCTTTATCACTCTTCAACGCCACTTCGTTGCTTATCGGCAAAGACCTTCTCTCCCTCATAAAGCCCGGAAATGTATCAGGAAAACGTAGAATCTTAACGCTCTCCAAATCGCATCCTCACATACGCGTTATTAATCATTCTACAGTATCGGACTTCAAAGAGGAGATAAATCTCGCGGCAAATCGTTTATTTCTAACGCAGTTTCGGGTCACGCAGCTGCGATTTTTCCCATAAGAGTCCGGAACTTTTTCAATTATTTTAACGGCTCCGAAAAATCTGCGGATGTTCAAACGAAAATGTTTGCTCTAAATGACTTCTGTAAAGTCCAAATACGACACAAACAGCGAAGTTTAAACTTTCACTTCGATCCGGCGTTTTCTTCGCACCCAGGATGTAGGTTACTTCTTTCGCTGTTAGTTATTCACAAAATTGTCAGCACCAGTAATTCTAATGATTTCACTCAAGTAAAAAATTTAAAACAGTCATACATTCATATTTTCACAAGTTACACAGTCAACACTGCGTTAGCCATAGCAATGCGTGCAATAACTTGGCTAATAAAAAATTTATAAGAACAATTTTGATATTTTCAAACTGTCAAAACACGATCGTATCGCGAGAATCGCAACGTAAACTTCACACCGTCCACTCCGGTTAGCGTACAGTAACCGAATGGAGTGGCGCGTGCCACATGCTTCTATCAACTACGTTAAGAAGTTCCGTCTCTTTTCTTACAATTATATTGCCATCAAGACAGATAAGGACGAGTAGCTTACCCAACCTTCAAACAGAAGCAATCGAGACATGACAGGTGAATGTAAATGTCGGAGAAGACAACAAAAAGTTTCCAAGCATTTCTTTTCTAGTGCAATTTTCTATGAAATCGCTCACTGTCATCAACTTTATACAAATGAATCTGAAAACACTAGTCTAATATGAACATTTTTCTAGTTAATTAAAAAAATAATTAATGTCTATTGATATATAAATAGATTATAAATGTTTGATAGGATATTGTAAGTATTTACCATCAGTAAAATGATATGATAAGAATAAAATATGACATCCATTAAGTGTGACACTTGCGTAAAAAATTTTGCGAATCGTAAATAGATCTGTCTTAGGATAGGTAGCCGATAACAATAAATTTAGCTGAAGAAACTCTGAATGTTTTATAATGTACATTTTTAAATTTTGGAAATCAAGTAGTTATAGATATTTCTTATCTTACGTCAAATCCTAATTGGTCAGGCTTTTATATTCTATAACTGTTAATTTTAAAATTCAAAGAAATCTGGCACAAAGCCAAAGTAATTTAGGAAAGTTTTCTTAAATTGCAAAGATAAGGTACAACGTAGTATTGCTGTCATAGTACTGCGATGCACTGTAATCTAACTAATCGCTAGTTTTGGCCGCGATATCGTCGCCTTTAATATTATTTCACAGCGCACTATCGACTGCTACCGAACAATAATATTCATCTATTCGTAACAGTTTATACTTTTCGCCCGTCAACACCTAGGTACTATAGACCATCATCTTTATTCCTTACATTCATATAAAAATAAAAAATAATAAACAGTTACATTACCTCTGAATTAAACGTTCCTGACATAAACTGAAAGATTGTTTGAAAGAGATCACAATATTATTTAAATCTTTGAATTGTAAACAATAATCTTTACTTTATTTACAACAAAACCATATTAGCTATGGTTTCAAAGAATTTATCCGCGCTAAGATATTATTTTTATAATATTTCATCCAAAATTTGTTTCAGTATGTATTTTCTGTACATTTTCGCAAAATGTCAAATCTTTATATCTCTGCTAATATTACGATAGAAATGTGAACTCAGTCTTGTTAATCAAAGTGGAGTAAAATTATATTACATTAGTAACATGTACAATAACATAAAGTAGTAAGACCGAACTCTCTTCAATATAATTTATGGTGGCATTTGGCAAATATTGCTTGTCAACAAGCGCGAAGACGTGTGTGGACATTCTATTTGAGACATCTATTTGACCTGCAAATGTTAGTCATTTACGTAGAAATTAAGTTAACATAAAGACATTCATGACACTTGCGATAAATTCAGACATTTTTGTATAGTTTACTTATTTGGCAAACATTTACAGATGAGGCTTTAAAAATATAGCAAAACCGCATATTAGTGTGATGTATTTCGCGTGGGAACATCCGGCTTAACAGACGCGCATCAGAATACCCACAACGACGAAGGAACAATCAAGCAGGTGTACTTGTATCCTTAGACGCAGCTGCTTCCGAAACCTTGTGAGAAATCTAAGGTTGGTTGTTGGTAAATGCCTTAGGAGGTAATATGTAGCAGAGTTATATTCAATACTTAAAATAATATTATAATTTGTGTAATAAACTTCACATTTAACACAGAAAAATATTGTGTTCTCAACTTATCATGTCATTTTTATAGTACTAATAATAATTATGAAAAAATCTTCTAAATATATAAAGCTTTAAATTATATATCATATCAGAACTAGTGAAGTTAAATAGATTAATGTGGTCAATTGAATTAATTTTCAGTGTTAAAAGTGAAAATGACATAACCTCAGGTACAGTTGAATTATGTAAATTGCATTTGCTTGTTTTACCACGTTTGAATCATTTGGTGAACCGCAGAGTCATATAATATGAAATTGTACTAATACATGCATATGCATTATCATACATAATTTTGAATCATAACACAGACTTGGTGTTAACTTTACCGCTATAGAAATATTGTACTAAGATTTACTATAAATGTTTGTCTTAATTTCATCTATATTATAGTTCAATACAGCTGAAGTGCAGTACAGAACCTAATATTTCGAATTTGAAAATTAATTTATATTGAATTCGACTTCGATTTTGAATTACCTTCTTTTCAAATAATAAAGCAAATTGGGAATTATGAATAGTCGTTACGGAAAATACTCTGAAGGTACTTAATAAACACATTAATGAGGTCTCATAGATTTCCAATGATAATTTCTTTTTCTATATAGATTTATTATACCTGCTATAAGCCTGTGATGTTCTTAGATAAAATGCTCAATGACATCAATTCTACAATTATAAGGATGTCCATTAATAACTATTGTTGATGGTACTGTTAAGAGGTGTCAATTAAAGATAGAGTCACTAATAAAGGATGTGATTAAAGTTAATACTATAAACGTGTTCTGAATCGTAATCAAGTGATTTCCAAACATCAAATATTTCTACTCTGCTCCACCGACGTGACTGATTGAACTAAGAGTGTCGATGCAATTTTGCATACAGACGACCACGTTCATTAGTGATGATCTATAGTTCGAAATAGACGAACTGTACGATGTCCAGATTATCGGTATTACACGGAAAGTGTTTCTTTACTTTTTCATTTATTTCTATATGTACAGAATAAAGAAGTCGCTAGCTCATTAATTGATCATTGCTCATTCTAACCTACAGATGCTACAAAAACAATATATATTTTAGGATATATACATATACTAAATTGCGTGTAACTCGTAGTAAGTATAAAATATCTGATTTACCCCCTATTTTGAAAAAGAAAATACATAGTTTTTACATTTTTACACATGTAGGTATCCCAAATAGCTTATCATTGGATATACGTAAGGAACTAATGATGTAATAAGTTTTATTTAAATATTTTTTTTTATAAATATCTGTCACTGAAACATGTTAAACAGAATAAATGACCATGCCATATCAATCCAAAAACAACTAGATCTACGTATTTATTACATAGATGTAATGGATAGTATATATTGAGTAAAAATAAATCTGCTCTAGTCACATCACTAGAAAAAGGTGATTACGTAAGAGGTGCATCACTTATGCAACTGCATGCACCTCATTTGGCGATCGTTAGTGCATGCGCGCACACTCGTAACATTGAACTGACTCAAAAACGGTACACAAGGGATAGCCAGATGATTACTGATGACTGCCAGGTAAATTAAAGGTCGATTTAAGTAAAGAAGAGTAAGAAACAAGCAAAATTCATAAGAGTAAGATGTGAGAGTTCTCAACAGTGAGAGGTGACTTTTTACTTAGGATTTCGTGTGATTCTAAACAAGTCAATAGGTTCATAATGCAAATGGTATATTAGTCAAAGATAATATATATCAAAGATAATAAGATTGAGTTTAACAATTATAATACCATACCATCAGTACAAGCAAATTTTACACATATAGTAATTATTACTTATTGCTATTAATCTATTTGGTAATGGTCGAAACTAGTAATTGTAACAATATAATAATACGTTATGTTGTTAATGATTAATTTAAAGTAGTAGTTTGATCGTATTACTAATCCTTATCAATAGCAATATAATGTCAGTTACATTCAATTATATACATCAATCATATTTATAAAGGTTAAAATTTGCGACAACATAACTCTAATAACCATAATTTAGAAAAACTATTAAGCACTGATTTCTTAACACAGTCTAACCTATTGGAATCTAAATTAATAATTTCTCAAATTAATACAATCGATTCACCAATAAAGTATGAGAATAAAAAAAGATATACCTAGAATTATAAATTATTGAGTTCATATTTAGTCAATGTACTCCCTTCCCTTAAATGAATCTCCTTGCGATGACATAAGTTTTTTCCAAATTAGTTTTTATTTACTTAATCACAACAATACTGAACTTTTGAGTATAAGCAAAGCAGGAAACCATTAGGCAACATATGTTATTTTTATTTTATTATTGGACCAGCAAACAAAGTAACGGTAAATAGGATACATAGAGGCAGATGACATCTTACAAAGTTTACCTCTGTAATACACGAATATATGCACAAAAAGAACGAACGAACGAACGAATATAGCAGATGTGCACAAAATAAACTTCATTGGTGTTCTTGACTATTATGCAGCTTGTAAAGCTTCATAAGCGTTACGATCAGAAAAAAATACTTAATTAAAATGATTCTATACATATACACTGTTTAATATGATATAACTTTAGGTTTATTCTGTATTTGGAACACGTCGGCTCCGAACTAGTTTCCCTAGCATAACTTTTTTTAATCTGATAATACTGCTTGCGGTTGCCAAGAGATAATTCACTGACAACAGATTTACTTATAAACCTACCACAGTATATTATTATCCCAATAATTTGCTTAGTTATTCAATACTATATGTAAATCTATATGATAAATCCACATGAAAATAATGACACTACTAGCATTGTTAGTGTCCGTAATTAATAGCATGGTCGTTTTTTTCTTTTCTATATGTGTCTTACATCACTTAACACACACTTTACAGACTTTTGAATATGTGAATTTTGTTATATTTTATATATAGAAAATAAAAATCCTATGCATGTTATGTACAAGACCTAGATGCTCATGTATGTAAACTAAACTATGTGACTAAATACATTTTAGGCATCATGGCTATCGAAGTATACACAAAAACGTAATTCACGATTCACCCGTTATGTGTAAGAATGCTTGCCCACTGATACGCTATTTTGAAGGTCTTTAAGGAATAATGAACCACAAAAACCATACAAGGCCTAGTTCTCCCTTTGTTTTGGATACTGAATGAAGTAAATAATAAAAATATTTATTAATCAAACGGATCCGGGATTTCACCACTGTTCACACGAGGATTATACAAGCTCAAAAAAATTCAAATTGGATTATATTATTAATTTTTAGGTTTTTTATGGGTATGCAGTATTTCAATATCACTACATAGTATGAAGTAAAATCGCTATAGCTCTATGTATGTTTAATTCTTTAAAACTACGCAACGGATTTTGAAGCGGATTTTTTAATAGAAAGAGTGATTTAAGAGGAAGGTTTATATATATAATACATGTACACACGTGCGAAGCCGGGGCGAGTAGCTAGTTATTACTATAATCAATATTTAAACGGGTCGTGATCTGGTTTGTATTTCCACTCAAATAAAGAAATTAATTATAAAGTTTTGTGTGTCATAGGTTCTGAGATAGGTGCAAGTTTAATCAAGCTTACATCATATTTGACTAAACGAATGAATTACTTTAAACGTCACACATGGATGTGTGACATGCCTAGAATATCTAACAAATTAGAGATACCTACCTTTATGTTCTACCAACTCTGATTGAGATAAAAATAGATTATTGATCGTGGTTATTATTGAAACACCTTCGATATGCTTTGTAGAATGTGATGTTATTTTATATTTTACTTAACATGACTTCAACTTAATCATCGTTGAAAAATAATGTAACTATATTTTTTAAAGTAATTGCCATTGCGAATAAGATAACGGACCGTCTGATGGTAAATGGTAAGCGTGACCTATATGTAAACAAGAATAGCACCTCAAATATCAGGTAATTTTCTGACGCACATGTTACCACACACGTAGAAATTTTACACTAAGATTCCTTCCTTACATTATCAGTAAACTTACAACATAAAGTGATATTGATTGTATACACACTATATATCTTAATGACTAAACTAGTAGTTATGAAATCCAGTTAGGGAGGAGGGAGAGAGACAATTAGGCTACTTTTTGTTTCAAATAATCAAATTATCTCGGGCAAAAACTACTTACTAATGTGATGTGATACTAAACATGATTACATACTATTCCCGTGACTACCTATTTGTATATATATTTATGGCAAATAGCTATTAAAAATTCAACAAAGGTAAATAAATGCATACTAATATTATAAATGCAATTGCATCTATTCATCTGTTTGTTATTACGATTTTATGACACAACGACTGGACGAATTATAACGTTTAACATATAGACAAATTATTTCATCAGAATGACATAGGCTATCTTGTATAAAAAAACAGTAATCTTCTAAATTTATAATTATACCTATATTGACCATAGATAAATAAACATTGCACATAGCATTAATAAACTTTACTATTGTGGAAGTTCGTCAACAAAAGATAGTCAAGCTTCGGAAATTGGATTTCTACTATTTTCTTATAACAAAATTTCCTTAGATACGATACAAAATAAAATATTTTTCGTTAAAGAAAAAAAATCAAAATTAGTTTATCAGTTGCGTAAAGAGCGAGCGGGTAACCAATATTTCAGGCATTTTTATAAGTTATTATTTTTTAACGTATTGACGATAGATAATCCAGTTCATTTGTACTTATGTATGGGACAATAGATCGATAGAATATTTGAAATACATATTTGTTAGAAACAAAGTTAAATGGACACTTATAGATACATATGTTTGTACTTTATTGGAATGAATTAATTAATTCGAATAAAACTCCATTCATCAGGATTTTCCTTTGACTATCTTTTAAGTTCCTAATCGAAATGAATAGGATAATGCACAATAAACAGTGTTGAAATTGACGTTTCTTTAACAATACTTATGTAATATTAATTAAATAAAAAACAAGTGACTAAAGATTACATTACGTATGAGAGTCTAGAATTTAATTGTTTCATTTGGCTAAAATTATTACCATATTAACATAATATAGAGGTACATTGGTGATCCATACACACAAATGGCGAATACGTTATTGTCACAAATTAGTCTACTGCATGACTGCATCGATCAATTAAGTTTGCGGTCAAAGGGGAATAGTTCAATTTATATTCTAATAGATCTACGTTACTATTTATAAACTGATTTTGTAATGAAAACCGAAATTACAAAACATTTTTTAATCTGTCACAGTTGTAATTATACTTAAATTATTTATTCAAAGTTTATTGCACTGTAATTATAATATATAACAATTAATTATTATTGAAGATCATGTATATGAACAAGAGTAGAAATAGGGAATTTATACAAATATATACATTTGCATAAATTCCCTATTTCTACTAATAACAACTAATTTAAAAAAATTGACATTACTACATCTAAAGGCCAAAACACATTATAAAATTAACACAGAATATGATATTAATAAAGGAACAAGAGTAGAAATAGGGAATTTATACAAATGTATATATTTGTATAATTAGTTGTTATTTGTGAAAGCCTGTCAGTGGATTAGTATATCGTTTATATTGGTTCTATTTCTGTATAGTCAGCCTTGGTTTTCTTTTAATAAATAAATTATTATAAATACATATACGAGTAATGCAGTATTCATATATACGATTGAACACTACCCCTACTAGGAAAAAGTCCATTACAACTAAATCAAATAAATTTTTGATTTGTCATGTTGTAATAAACCACCAATGGCTGTCTACTAGACTCGAGATTGATTGAGGGGTATTTATTTTTAGATGTAAAAATAAACCCTGTACTTTAATATCCTTGCCCTTAGCCCTTACATGTACTAATGAATTTTAGATGTACACGTTAAGACACGAGATAATCCCATATTACGAGTCGAGCTCGTCTCATTATGAACTGCTGTAAATGGACGCATTTTCAAATGAGCTAAATTCTCGGAACAAAGGATAGAGTTAATTCTGTTGATAATGCATGCTTCCGTCTTACCGCCTTTAAACCATATGTAAATATAATAAAACCACGGTATCCATTAGTGGATTGGATGGTATGTTATAAATTATCTAACGGATGCTCTATTACTTCTTTTATAGTGTTCAGAAGTCCTAAAATAGAAATCGTCTTTCTAAAAATAATAGTTTTAAGTTTCTTATTTTCTACATAAGCTACAAAAATCTGACATTATTCTCTAAATGGAGATCATGCCTGGACTATAATATTTTGTACAATTCGTATAATAATTATCTTGAATATTTCAATAGGTATAATTAATTCATAAAGTGTTTGTTTACAACATTTAGAAGCGTTTTCATGTTTATCAATTGCGTAATTGCTGTCACTAATTCATTTGTACCTTCAAGCAAAGTAATTTGAATTGTTTAATCTTCTCACAATAATACTCGAGTGTACGTAATCTTAAATGAGCACTATCATTCAGATTTTTCGGAATTTTAGATACATACAGGCCGGAGACTACACTACTCATTCTCCATTGTCTGTTAACAGTGTTTGGTTAGCACTAAATTAGTCCAAAATTGAAGGGTATAGTGGGTAAAGGGTAAGGGCCCTAGCAATGTACAATATCAGGTCAAACTCCACGCGGTACCCTGGAAAACATCGTGGTTAATTCGAAGTCATTTCAATGTACTGCTGACCTGACCTCATGGTCACCTGTTATTCTCCACTAGTGCCCCGCGCCAGTGTATACCTGCTGTTAGTGCAAGCGGGTGCACCATTTCATTATCAGTCATTAAAAAAATGATCGAAATTTAAATTAAAAGAAATATTTAATATATATACACAACAAAAAAGTTGTTTAGGATTTTATATGCCCGAATAGTAGATTTAGCCACGATGATGTTACGCAAATGTATATCTAAATGAATCATACTAAAATATTATATAGAATGAGGTCTAAATTGTATTGCTTTGTTTAAAAACATCCCTATAATTTCGTATAATTAGAACAAAATATGCAACGTTCAGCGGTCGACATTTGTTTCTCATAAATATGTAGCAGATGCTAATAACCAGGGAAGAAAATCCTTAAATCGTTCATTGTTTTATTGCCAGTAAATTAAAAAGTGTACCGCTGTGTATTTGTTATAATGAAATCCTGAAACGAAACATTAAACTTTTAATAAAATGTTTGTTACAGCCCGCAATTGCGAACAAGAAAGTGGTAGATCTACTACTGAATATTCAAAGATGTTTACTGGTGACTTTGCGATGTCGGTTGAAAATTGAAATATTCTTGTTAAATTTCTGTAATTAAATATTTGCTTGCAAAATGTATAAGGAATAAGCATCACGTAAGTGGAAAATTGAAGATTTTTTTTCACGTCTTTCTTTACGCTTTTTCTATTTCCACTTTTAAAGATAAAGACTCTTATACCAATGATCTTTTTAAGTTTAAACAACTCATAATAACATCTTTTTTATGTTAAATTAATTCCATCTCAAATATATGTACTAGAAGACAGGACAGTACCTCCTGTCTCTTTCGTACTTTTCTGTTATATCCTTTCTACTTTGTCTGTCGGTTGGTATCCTTATGCAGGACTGAGGGTCGTGACCTCCAACAGGTCTGCCCTTACTCAAATGATGTTCCTGCATTTATTTCTGTCACCGGCGACCTCAAAGGTAAGCATGGAAAGGTTGTTGCGTTAGTTCGTATTACATTTGCAAAGGTTTACATTATGCCGATCAAACTCGACGTGCTGCATTCTCGATTCCTTTTATCATCAATTTATCATTTATTTTGCGAAGTAATCAAGGGCCTAATAGTGACTCAAGTTTAAAAAAATGAGTTTATTAACTTAACACACAAAAGACATTTTACGCTAACTCCATATTTGGAAGGTGTCTATTCACTTTCATACTCAAAGTTTAATAAGTTTTACTAAAGCAACTTTTGTTTAACTAAAGCAATTAATTGGTCTCACTAGAGTATTATGTAACATACACTAGTATAATAGATATACTAATCTACTTATTCTCTTCATATTTCATCTTGAGTACGAAAACATTTAATAATGTAATAATATTAGTATCTCAAGACTATATTCACACAGGTCCATCTAGTGCCATTAGTCATTTAGGTATGTATGTATAATTTATTTTATCCATATGTAAGCTGAGAAGTACAGACAAAAAACTCGCTTGTAAGTAAATTCAGCGGTAGTTGAAATTAACCGCGCACCGGCCAACAATGGTTTCTTCGACATGCTCCGGTTGACACCCTCGGTGGCGTCGCATCCGGTCCGGTCTCTACCTTTACTATCCCATCGTCGGTTTCCGTCAATTATTCGTATCAAGTTAACGAACTTTGACCGTTGGCTCTGAGACGCGGTTCAGTTTGACCGTGACGTAGTATCGCAAAATATATCTTAGTACTTATTCATAATTTTTTTATGATCTACAAATGAGAAAGTTTATAAAAATTGTTTGGATCTTTGTTGAACAATCTTACAAAGAAATAAATTATATTACGCTTATTTAAATAGCTACGGTTATCATATTCCAGATTGACATTATAGATTTTTTCCCATATTAGGCAACACGCGGTATGGGCACAAAATGTTATATAAACCTACCAGCGAATGAATACGAAGTGTCAGTTTGTATTACAAACAGCAGTACTTAGGCTACTTTAAATTCAGAATTTTTATTTCGTGTAATAGATAAAAGTTAATATTTACGCGAACGAAAGAGGTGGTTAAGAGCTATAAGAAAATAAATTAAAATATTTAAAAAATATTTACTTATTCGCAAACAAGAACGGAAAGATCATATTTTAATTGAATTGTTATTCTTAATCATATACCTGAAATTTGAACTACATGTAGTAAAACATGTTGGATAGGTACCTTTAAAAGTTGCATTCCTAATTACAATTAAATCAGGATTTTTTCCCTATACTACTAAATATCGGGTGATATTAAATTTAAAATTTAAAATTAATTAATAAGCCAAGAAATTATGTTACTGGAACAGGACTTACCTGAGAAAAGTAAGGTGGCAGTACCGCCCTCTGGTCGTCAAGTCGAGAACATTGTACACGCTCAAGCAACTCAAACAGTTCGTGCTGAGCACGAGTGCCGCCTGTAGTTGTGGAGCTCCATGGCGCCGAAACGTGCTGCCGCCTGTGGACAAAGTAAGAACTATTTAGCAAAATGCTTGGCGTGTTAGTTCAGCGCTAATCCAATAGATGGCGCTATTTGAGATGGCGATTTAATTTAACAAGTTAATATTTTTATTTGTTTCACCTGCAGTAGGATAAATTATTAAATTAATACAATTTTTGATAAATTCATGTAAGCAAGTACCGGATAAATTGCAATTTTTATTTTATTGTTTGTAATTTTTTTATACAATTCTAATAGTTTGTTTTATGTATTCTGTTACTTGTTACGGATGATATTTGTATGAAAGTAAATGTTTGAAAAGTCGTAAATAAACCTATAGAAAAATTATATTATTAAAGTCAATTAATTGTATTGCGATTTTTACTACATTGTTTGTAATTTATTTTTTTATCTAATACTAATAGCTTTTTTATATACTCTGTTACTTGTTAAGGATAATATTTGTATGAAAGGAAATGCTTGAAAAATAGTATAGAATAGTAAAAATAGTATAATTTTGCGAAAAAATCAAATAGGTATTAATAACAATAGTGGTAGATTAACATTCAATTGTCCAGTTTCTTACATAGATAGCTTAGCTTATGTACCTACCTACAGATACACCTACGATGCCGGAGTGGCAAGCTAGTTTAAAATATAAACATCTTCATCTCACGAGATCAACAATGTAGGATGCTCATGTACTGACGGTAACAATACCGCTCGTTATGACAGAAATGTTGGCAGATAGGATTTATGCGAGGATTTTCATCCTTGTTCTTTTATACCGTTCGTTCGTTCGGAATTCTTATGATAAAATATGTAGGTACTTCATTTATTTATATTGTACAGATGCATAGGCTTTTAGATGATCATGACATTAATGACAATCAAAGTTAATACACATAATAAGGGCTATTTTAAAAGCTTATTATGTACCAAATACTTAGTCTGTTTGGGTCAAATTTTGCAAAGGACTTTGCGACCAGTTTCCATTATTGCATTTAACTCAAATTACATTAAAAACCCGTTATTAGCTGATTTGATCTGTTGTAAGCTGACCCGATGTTGTCTTCGATAGATGAGCATAGAATTTCCGACGTGAAAGGTGACCTACTGACCGATTTTTAATTCGTTACATTTTTCTCAATTGGCGCATTTATCTGGACATGATCATAGGTCATTAGAAAATTATTTCAGTATGAAATATGAACATTTAATAACGGAATTGATTATGGGGGAAGGAGATCTCTAGTAACGTGGACTAATAGCCCCACTGCCAGCTGTGCTGATGTACGCCAGGTTGACTAACTCCACGCAGTTCCCCTGGACACCATCGTGACAAACTCAAAGTGAATTTGCAACGATGGGCTGACTGATCTGATCTCATGCTCATCTTATCATTCTCCACTGGTACCCCGCTAACTTAAAACCGTTAACGTAAGAGTAAATGTGTATGCACCATAATAGTATTTAAAAAAAAATTAATTGATTACGTATCCACGAGCCGTTTTCTTTTATATTTAACTGAAAATATCAATTATAGATAGCTTAGGACGGTATGTGGTACCGGAGGTCGGCTCAATACCGATGGTTTCAACGGAAAAATAAATATAATATATGGAATATGTGACACGAGAACAGGACAAGATAACAGTGAAGGAAATAATGTGTAGATAAAACTATGGTAACAGAATGGAATAAATACGGATATACAAAATATTTTACAAGCTAATCAGAGCTTGTGTAATGGACAATTGGACAGTACACAATCACGTGCGCAAATAATTGTATCGTGTGAGGAATCTTATCTGTGACCATAGGAAGTACGGCAGTGTGCTAAACTGCTACACCATAGAGGCCGGTCTAAATGTGAGTTTGTTATGACATAACAAACTCACATGGAAGGGGCTTCTTTCTAAGGAATCCTGAGTAGGTATTACAATAGACCTCTAATTCTGCCAGATTACCAACAAACTAATAAGATTTTTAGTAACTTAACTTTATTATTAACAATAATTATAATAAACAAAAGTATTTTTTATGACATACTTATTCTTAACAATAAATATCATAAATAGTTATTGTTTATAAAAATGTTTTATTTCAATTTAGCAGCACGAGACCAAAATATACATATATTTAAAATTTAATAGCACGTAATATACTGTCACAAAACTATTCTATGTCAACCGGTTATTAACAATTTAACGCCATTAGCAATATAGACAAAAATACTCCTGACAATGACCCCATCTGTTGACCGACAACGGAACCTTGTAATAATGGTTCGCGTCTGTGATTTATGGATCAATTAACTGACCATTCTCCGCTCCCTTCGCGGACGATACTTGCTAAACGTTATGGTTGAAATAATGGTTTTCCAAATTAAAACTCCCCTATTTTTGAATGCATTCACAAAACCGGTCCCCGCCAACTCAATCAACGTTTGTTTGTTTTTCGGCTAAACTTAATATTGTAGTGTTGAAAGGGTACTAACACATGTAACTTGATTAGCAGATGTTCGCAACTGAAAATGTTTGTTATTTTTCAATTTATCTATATACTTTAATATTTTCTTGTGACATTGTAGCCTTGGACAACAATTAAAAAAAAGTGACTGTGGGTAAAGGTTAAACTTTTGATTGTATAGGACGAAAAGGGTTAGGAGTTTGTACATTTTTTGTTATACCAGAAAAGGTCAAATCTAAAAATAAGACAATTTAATTTTACCCACTTAAGTAGAGTGTCCCTACAACCTACAACTTAATTTAGGCTTCAGAAGTTGTCTAGACATTTTTACCTACAGATTTCAAACGTAGTAATTATGATTCATCATTTTTGTCATTCCGCGAAACAAGTACCTACTTACGTACGCATGCTGCAGGTGTATGCAGTTTGAATGTTTTATTAGAACGCGTCTGTTTCCGACGGGTCCGTAATATTTACCTATTACTATACACATGATTTTAAGGTTTCAAATCATCTCATGTTAATGTAAATTGTCCTAGTAGTACTAAATGTAATGGGGAAATGGGATTGTTAGTAATGTGGATTAATAAGCCGAAAGTCCATTAGGTTCACCTCCACGCGGTTCCCTGTGGAAACCATCGTGATAAATTCCTGGTGAATTTGCCACAATGGACTAAATTACACGAACTCTTGTCCATCTTATCATTCTCCACTGGTGCCCAGCCAGCCTATACTGTTAGAAAGGTGCAACATTCCAATATAATTTGTTAAAAAAGATATTATGAAATTTATTTTACTGAAATATTTCTATACATACGATAGACGCTGCAAAACCTATAAAAATTATACATATATATATATATATATATATAATTAATTTCTGGTTCTAACTTTCGCTCATATGATCATAATCGACAGGCAAGATTAATCAATCTTGCCTTTTCTGCCTATATCGTTGTACGGAAAAGGATTACACTATGTAAATTTTATAAGTACATAACATTCAAACAGTCTAAAGCTATATAAACACAATTTCATTATGATTAGTTAAGCCGTTAAAGTGTGAAAGCGTAACAAACAAACTCACTTTCGCATTTATAATACTGACTCTGATTAGCATATATTCAAAGTGTAAAAAAAAATACACTCTTAACGTCATTTTGAATTTAACTGCAAAACTTTTCTTTATTTGAAACGCGGAGAAAGACTACAAAATTGTTATTATGTGTTAGCTAACTAATATTTGTCGGCCTCGGTGATCTAACGGTTTAGCACATCGCTTAACTTCCGATGGTCGCTGATTCGATTCCTCTCACGGTACCAAAATATACATTAATGAGCATGATTGTTTGTATCGATGTTGTTGCTCACTATGTATATTATGTATGTATTTAAAAAAAAGTATTTTTGTATTTACTTATTTGTTTATATCTGTTGTCTAGTACTCTTAACCCAAGCTCTACTTAGGTTGATACTAAGTGTGAATTGTCCAAGGATATTATTATATTACAAATATGTAACAAGAATAATTTATTATCCTATCATCAATATATAAAACGCATTTATGTATTATCTTGTTTGAATAAATTAAACTTATATAATTAAACGGTACTAGTGAGGTTAATCACAAACAAGTTCATCTTCTAAATATAATTATCATGGACGGCTTCCTGACACTATACTTAAATGTAAATGTTTCGTTAAATGCTCACAAAAATACCGTTCATAATATCAGCCGTACGGAAAATTTCTCATGCGTTTAAAAAAAAAGTGTAACAACAATTTGAGGCGGGCCATGACAGCACAATCTGTCTTTTCTGTCATATAAATCAAGTTAATTGTATGATGTTACATCTGGAGGCATGTGTGAAGTAGTCTTTAATATCTATTGTTTGAGCTATAGTCGTGAATCGTATTATATTTATTTTGCAGTTTTAGTTAATTTGTAGAAAATTTTGATAGTGAGCTTAATGTGATTTCATCACTAATTTTAATGCTTATTTCAATCTGGTTAATCTTAATTTTATGATAATCAAGTTCAATCATTTGAAGGCGTCGTAGCCTAATCCCGACTCACACCTAAAAGGTCGTTAGTTCTGATGTGGCTGTAACAAAGAAAACTTCGTGTGTTAATTTATATTTCTGACTAACTCTCCGGTGAAGCAAACACTGATGACAAACCCAAAAATAATTCAAGAGAAGGGGGTGAGTCCGGTCCTGCCACGTTGGATTCAAGACTATATTATATTATATAGACGCCCAGCGAGATATATATATATATATATATATATATATATAAATATGCATATATCTGGCTATGGCACCAACGGGAATTAAGTAGCCCGCGGTTACACCGGTCTGTACTGACACATTAATACACAGTTAGTACACATTCTGGAAAGTTTTCGATATTCTAAAATAACTACAATCAGTACTGTCTCGTAATGATCACAATATCTTTCATTAATTTTTACGGTTTTTTAGCAAATAGACAAGCACATTTGACTTTATCTTCAAAGATTTCAGGGTTATACTTAAAAACTGCTTTAGTATATAAATTATGTTTAAATAAACTACTATTATAGACGAATAATGATTATATTCTCGCATTTGTTAAATATTAATAATTACATATAATACAAAAAGATTTTTATCATGTGTATAATTTTTAAGAATTTTACGAAGGACGTCCTTCCTTTAATATCGTTTGGACAAAAAAATGTTTAAATGATCCTTACAGATGTCAAGGACAACACATGTCTCGAACTGTACCAGACATAGACAACACAACCAAAAGGGTTTTAATATAAAATACATAAAAAGTAAATGAAAGCGTGAGAACAGAAGTATAATTGACTAGCGACTCATTCCGACTACGCTCGTTTGAACCTCATACCTAAATACCTAGTATATGTTCAAGAAATGTACATATGTATACCTCTACATATGTATTTTAATTAAAGAAATGTTTTTTTAATAATGCATTTTTTAAGTAAATTATGCATTCTAATTATACAATATTAACTTAAAAAATTAAATTAATGTAAATATCTGAATTTGCAGTCTTAACCAAGAAGTTCCAGTTAATATTTGAAATACACTTGAAGTAATATTATTTTAAAAATAACAATTTTATGCGAGATATTTTATGAGTAAAACGGACAATCTTAAAAATCTAACAAGTCTGTTGAAATTTACAGAAGTTCTTATTTTCGAAAACACAGACAACTGGAATTCCATTTTTAAAACTCTTAAACGATATATATGTAAGTATTAAATATAACAATAAAACAATATTATAGGAACATTGGTTCACACAGTGCATCCCGCGAGATCGTATATCAGGATCGATGTCGGTCACACCCGCTTGCGCATGACTGACACTCGACACAGACGACCTAGACAAACGATTTGCTTTATTGAACGATCAGTGCCTTTGTTGTTACTGCTATTATTGTATGTAATGTGTAATGTGATACGAGGATTTTATATATATATAATTTTCGTATCACATTACCATACTCCTCCGTAAAGGCTTGACCGATTTTTATGAAAATTTATAAGTAGATCTGAGAATCGCCTACTACATATCTATTTTTCATACCCCTAAGTGATAGGGGTTGTCCACTCCTAACATTTAATTTTTAATTTTTAGGACAAATTCTCTTTATTTTTTTATATAATGTGCCATTAAAAATACATACAATCCTAAATAATCACCCTTCAATTACCAATCCCTATTTTTTAATAACGATTTTAATTTATATTCAAGAAATGTTTGCTGGTTGTATAGGTATTATCGTTAGTGTTTATTATTTGTATAAACAATGGATGCGGCAAAATAGTCACCGTCGGACCAGTCAATCATAATGTTATAAATACGATCGAATAAAATAAAATCATAGGTTGTAAATTCGAAACAATTGTTTTGCAAATGTAAGTGTGTCTCAATGTATTCAACATAAACCTGTTTTTCAATTCTAAATGAACACATTTTTGTTATTTAATTTTCTTTACAAGTTATACTAAGTTTTAGTATAATATAGGCATTTGAAAAATATATTTTATAATGTATTTTAAACATGCTGCAATCTAATTGACGATGATGATGATTTAGGTTCAAGTGCATTTAACAGTCACAAAACAAAACAAAACAATAGTTAACAGTGACACACTGATAATCATCACTTTGAGCACGTCTGTTTTAAATATTTAGTTTATCCAGGTATTTTATTCAACATTATAATTAAAAATTAACTTTTTTTAATGGCAGCAGCAATTTCACCGTCACACATACGACACAATATACTGAACAAAAGTGGAAGCCACTCAAAACGTGTCTCCCTTCTTTGGTAACGTACGCAGTTGACGCTCGCACTTGACGCCCAACAAAAGCCTTTTTAAAAAGTGTCTGGCGGACGTGTGAATCGCGACAAAGCGTTTCCTGAGTCACAGATAGGTACCGAAGTACCGACACAGAGATGAAACCACTAGAATGAATCACATACACAGACTCACACAAAACTAATAGAACACTCACAAATAATAGATATAATTAATAAAATTTCATTCTCGATGATCAACAAAATACATCTATTAACTGTCGGTCAATAAACTATCAAAACTGGGACCGAACGCAGTATTGTTTAGCTTCCTAGTAGCTTGTTACCAACTTTATTTGACGGCATTGAGTAAGTTTCGCCGGGGGGTTATAAAGGCTTATTATGACATCATGCGATATTCGCGCACACGACCTCTTAGCACGATATATATATATATATACCTAATTGAAACAGTATTAATATCTGTATTACCTTTGCACAAGATTAAAAACATTTTGACATAATAATGTAAACCAAAAGTTAGAAGGTTATTCAAGTTTTAATCGGTAAATTTGTCAATAAGAGAAAACAAATCATTATAAAAATAATCTATAATATCAAGTAATTACAAAAAAAAACAATCGATACATTTATCTATAGACGAAATATGAAAAACATCACACAATATTTCGAGTGACTGAAGAATGGCACATTCCGGCTACCGCTGCAACTGTGATAGCTTGCAGTATTGAAACATTATGTAGCGTAACTCTATTATTTATCATTTTACTATGTACAAGCTACAATAGTTGTACATTTTATGATGGACTGCACATATAAAAAGGCAATACATTATATTATACTAGTTGCATGTGTGGGCGCAAATGTAGCCCACGTTACTCCCTCATAATGTAGATTACTATCTGAATTTTTAAGTACATGAAATACTAATATTAAGAAAACACTAATACAACTCAGATGAATTTAAAGGAGTTTTAAATTTATCTGACATAGACAAAATCAAATTTTCATCGGACAGTCTAATGACGGGATTTGAACAAACTACCTATCAACATTGACATTCCCTGTTACTCTAGTCAGCTCATGACCACGGCTAATGTAACATAGTCAAAACGTCGAGAGAGGTAAATATATGATACCTTTATTTACCATAAAATTATTCATGTCAAAACTCGTTTAACACGAAAGTTTAAATATAAGCACCTGAGCCAGCCATAATATTATGTATTTATTTATACTTGCCAAAACCAACAAAATGTATAAAATTAAACGCTCCGTCACTTTTCTAAAATGGAATACGAGCAACAAAGAGATATTTTCTTTTTCGGACTTCGATAAATATGCGTTATATTGCGGCAGTCGAATGGAAAGGACGGGTAGGCCTCATGTTAGCATTTCGCCTTTGATCCCTGACATAACCCGGGCTCCGTTCCCAACGATCCGCAACGCATTCCACGTTAAAAATTTTATATGTACGGTTGCAGATTAATAATAAACGCATCGTCTACATTTTCTAACGAGTGAAGCGTTTACAGTTATATTCTACGGTTGCGTTAAATTAATAAAGCGAAGCGTTGCATGAGTACTGTTGTCCAGAAAATGCCTTTGGCATGGCTAAAACCGTTTTACTCGAAATGAATATTAAGTACGCTTACCATAATAATATAAAGAAACTAATAAGAGCAAGGATTATACGTCTGTGGAGAAAAAGAAATAGCTACTGTGTAGCTTGGATGGGTGACCGTGACTTGTGCTTCGACTGATGACACGAGTCATCGATCGCGGATGCAATTACTAGATAAAAATAAAATTTTCGTTTTTTTGAGTGGATAAACGTAAACTATATTACGACAACCATTGTGATATACCGGTTTAACACACAATTTTATGTGTATATTCATTAGCTCTGAGAATAGCACGTAAACTATTTTTCAGGCCTCAAAATGATTAGGATGGTCCATTCCAAATTTTCATCTTTCATCAGTCCCTATTTATCAATAGCAATATTAATTTATATGACAAAGTAGCATTTACAGGGTTAGCTAGTTTATTTATATATATTCATATGCTATAAGCAAAGAAAAAAGTAACAAAATATAAAAGAAGCAATTTCGTATATTCTCAAATCGATGTACGCAATACTTTATAGAAGCTATGGTCTTAATCTAGAAACGTGATATTTTAACGACAGCTTGCGAGGATTTGTGAAAAATAGCCACGACTTGCACTCCAACCTGAGATAGGATGAAGGATAGTGTATCCAGACTTCGCAGGATACCTATAAAATATTTTCTACCGACATCCAGTCTGTTACTCGAAACAAAACAACCAATAAAACTCACAATACCATTATTATGTTCGTACTTCAACGATACCATTTTGTCCGTATCACTGTTGAATGTTCTTTCACAGATTTATGATCACGATGTCTTATTATTTTTTATTTGTAAGTATTTATATAACTACAGAAGTAGGTACGATACGGAGATGTTAACAGCATAATATCATCTATAGAAATAAAAAGTTCTGTTGCCTAATATCCATATATAAACACTTCCTTTCAAAACTATTTGAATTCCCTTTTATGTTTTTAATTGTGAGGATAAAATTCGAATGCAGGGAAATGTTAGAAATTCGTACAAATTTCAAACATTTCCCTGCATTCGAATTTTATGCATTTTGTATTCACACATCATTTTTATAAAGCATTTATTTAAAAGAACAATACACAAGTATCGTGCTCGTCCTTTTTATGATGATTCTGCTTTCGGATTGAGCGGTATAATCAATACAGTAAATAAATTGTGGTAAAATCCCGTGATTTTATACTAATACGTATCAATAAAGTTTGTTTAAAAAAATATTATTTTTATTTCTATTACAATATTAAAATAATATTGAAAATATTGACAAAATTTCTAGTATGAAGAAATGTGTACGGAAATATCAAACATGTGTAAGAGTAATAGGAATGATTAAGGAAGATGTAAATCATAGCTGTAATTCTTATACCTAAATTTAATAATCATAAAAATATTATTCATCGTGAAAAAATTGTATTACAACATCACAGAATCAATTACAAAAAAATAAAATAAAATAAAATTGAATTTTGGCGAAGATTAAAAGCTTCTTCACTGGGTTTCAAAGAGAAACGGCCTGATTGAAAATTCAAATGAATAAGTGAAGTGAAATGAAGATTCTAAATTATCTAATATTCTGTACCAATATTATAAAGAGGAAAAGTTTATGAGTTTGGATTTTCGGGGTACGACTTATCCGATTTTGAAAAGTATATTAGTCATGAATAGCCCATTTATCGAGAAAGGCTATTGCCTATAATATCACCATAAGATCCACAGAAGCTAAGTTGCAATGAAAAATGTTACTAAGTTCAGGTAGTTATAAATGAAGTTGTAATTAAAAATAATGAGTAGGTACAATTATTTCTAACAATTTAATACAATTAAATAAATAATAAGAAATGCAGATGTTTCTCAGAAAATTTCACTCATTAATAACAAGCAAGTCCCATTGCTGGTTACAATATGTCTGTTAGAAACTGTTGATAGCTGTATAACAAAGAGTTGTGACTAAGGATTCCCTTGAACATTGTGGGACTTAGAGAAAATTTATTTACCTACAAGTTAGAATTTCGTGACCAACTCATAACATTAGTCACCCAAGAGCCGAGGTGATAAAACAACATTACATTTCCTACGGTTTATGTAAGGTGATGCTAAGCCAGCAACAAGGTAAGCATATTTTTATCTTATTGCTTAAGAAATATAATTCTTACAGAATAAACAAAATAAAGTTATATATGTTCTTATTAAAACAAAATCGTCAAGAACAATTATTACAGTTGTAAATATGTAGTAACTTTGAATTTCAATATAATTAAAAAACAATTGTCTATTATATGCGTAAGCGTATCACATTAGAAAATTAGAACAGCTACACGTATTTAGCTAAATCTAAATCTTAAAGGACAAGATTTGTATAAAATAAGAAAATTTTCGTAAAATTAAACATTCGAAATAGACATGTTGGTCTTATTTTAATCATCAGAACGTGGAAACCAGAGCGCATTGATTATGCATTAATGCTGCCAAAACACATCTTATGAATTGCCTGTCTAGACAACTAAAGTGTTTTAAATGAGTTGAAGGAAGAAAAAATAAAAAAACTAGGCATTGTTACCGAACAGTGGTACGATGTAATCATAAAGACCACCAGCAGCACAGTGCTAATGATGACATTTAATTACTACATATTTTACAAAACATTATTATATTGTTACTCAATTTTCCTCGTTAGTGCATATGCCCTGTTTCATTTTCTAATATTTCTTTGAATAATACAGTTTTACCGTACGTAACTCAATTACATTGCATTTCAGAAACTACTTTTTTATCGATTTCAATAATTATATTTTTCTTTACAAGTTCTGTAATGGGAATTATAAAATTTTTAACTTACATAACGTACTATATAAAAGTTGTTTATTCACTGTAAAATTGAAAACATTTGATGGAATATTTATGTTGCACCTAACTAAATAAGAACAACTTAAGATATTTTTATTCATATTACCTTTAGCATTTACTAAGAATTAAAATTTAAAATATTCATATTCTAAACAGTAAGCAGGTAATTTGTAATGCTCTGTATAATAATGTGGGTCTAATTTTTGCTCCGATTATAGTAATAGGACGAAATCGCAGGTGCGCTGAGCTCGATGCGATGGTATTTGATGCGCGCGCGCCGGAGGCACATTCAAACAGCAGCAGAAATTAGTTCATTATTATATTTCTAAATTTACTCCTTATCTTAATGTAGTAAAGTCCACATTATTCTGTTTTGTAACAACATTAAAGTCTTACTGTATCTGAATATATAATTGTATTTGCAAATTGGCGTCTCAATATGACCTGTAATTAACTTTAATGTGGGGTGTAAATGAGTAGGTGTAAGCGTACTAAATATTTTAAATGACTATTATTTTAATTCATCATAATAGCTATTATAGACAAACCATAAAAGGTTTTTATTATAGGACTCAAAAACGGGGTTATTAATATGCCCAAAAAGTGTTAAAACTTCAAATCTGTTGATTGTTGGTAGGTACTTTATACCCATTCATACAGCAGCCGTTAAAATAACAAACGATATATTCAAAATGGCGTATGAAAGATTGACGGAGTATGCGGGTATCCCGTGAGGCCTAAACTTACGTATCATGACGTGATTAGATGGATCGTGTTTTATCTAATGGAGGAGGCAGGAGTATTGACTATTAAAGCGTTGCGCGTATACCTACGAGAAATGAGCAAATGGATGGAACTAAACTATAATTGCGCATAGATAGATATTTATGAATCACTAGCACCCGGTTCCTTCGGTCTACCTAAAAAAGGGCTTGGTGAGATGATATAGAAACATGTAGATAGAATCAAATAAATATTTTCTTATAACATGTATGTTTATGAGATTATTCTAAATAGTCGATGTAAATTTCTTGACGATAATAAGTCCTATATTATCTTAAGAGAGACGCTTCAAATTTTTAAATTGTCGGTAGAAATTAACTCCACGGTGATATCCTAAGGCGATGTTCTTATAGGCCCGGTATACAATTTAAATAGTAGGTACTTGTTACATACATTACACGTCATAATTTATCGTCAGATGTTTTTTACAAAGGTCAAAAATAATGATGTCTGTTACAGTAATTACTTAAAATAATTTTCTTAATTTCAGTTTCAAAAAAATTGACATATCATTTATAGTAGCTATAATATATTTATTAATAGTTGAAATATGATTAAGAAACATTACAACAAATTACGACTACAAGCATAAAGAATCTATATCTTTGGCCGAAACATGGCATCTTATCTATGTCATCTGTCATAATTCGTATCACATTCCTAACTCGTTATTTCGCAGAACAGCATTATTTGTTTCTCAATAGAAACAAGAAATTCTACATTCACAAAACTACTGTTTTCCTACGTAGGAGATTATCAGCAGGAGACGTTATATAGGCCACGTTGAAATATGCAGTTCGTTAAAGCACGGCAAGCTTCATCCATCATGATTAAACATCTCGCCACTTTAACGGGAGGCCGACAGTTTACTCGTTGTACAACTTGTTGATATTTGTCATTGTAACTCGGGATTAATGGACAGCTTCTACAATTGTAGTGAAATCATTGGATCAGCACGAGTTCATATTAATAGTCGGACAAGCAATAAACATGATATGCAAATTAATGGCCACCTATTTGTAAATTAGTAACATTAAATATACGACTATTGCTACAGGTCAGTTTAAGAGCTGCAGACTAAAGACATATATGTCATTGATGGAAAATATAATTTTATAAATGTTAGTGTATAAATTTGCAAATTTAGACTTCTTTGTTGTTTCTAAACCCTTTTTCCGGTTTCTTTATACTCTTTTTTTGGCAACACTTACAGCTGATATCCGAACGAGCTAAATTTTCGCATATGTACGAATATCTAACATTATAGGAATATATATTTCGAATGAACTATACATGTTTAAATGATGGAATTAGTAGGTTATCTTAGTTTTATAATTAATCAATGCAATGATGCTCGAGAATCATTTGATTATTATATCGATTACTTGACTGCAGATATTAATCAACTGTTATTCCAATAAACATACATACATCAAATATTTGTGTAGACAATAGAAGATCTATATTTAACGTATAATTAATTAGCGGTACTATCATACGTTCAAAACACATTTACTGTTTGTCTGCATGATGTTTTGCATAAGAAATTTATTACCTACATAATACATAGGCAGTTTACTGCTAATGAGTGATAATGAGGAAATTATTCATTGTTACTTATTATGAATATTACTATATACCAATGACAAATAGGGGAGGGGATTCTTTGAATTAGTAACTAGTGGCCACATTACTAGCTGGGTATCACGTCAAATCGCCTCTATGCAGTACCCTGGAAACCATCGCTGTTAATTCCTGAATAATTCTTGAATTCGTTACAATTAGTCAGAATAATAATAAATCATTCATCCACAATTCAGCACTGGTTCCCCGCCAGCAAATACCGTTGGCGGCCTTTACACAGTACCTATACCATTCCTTATTCATCCATTAAATGCAATGCACTACAAATACTACAATACACTAAATATAGGTAAATACAAAGCATTTTGCGTAGCTCTTGTTTGCGGTAATACGTCAATTAAATTGTTTTGGCTAAATGATATACCATTTCATTTTGAAATAAACAAATTAATAGGTTTTTAGCATGAATAAGCGGCTTATAAATGCCTCCAATGGAGTGTTGTGGCTACTATTTATGTAAATGTATATTTACTAATTGATTGATAATTAGTTGATTTTAATAACAGTTCTTTTAGGGATTGTAATGTAGTTTGAATAGTACTGCACATTTGTAATCATTCAAATATTACATAAATTAATAATATAGACATTCATGGAATACATAGTCAACAAGTGGGTAATTACTATAGAAATCATGTAAGTTACAAGTTACCATGTTAGATACGTACTCGTAACATACAAACTCAAAATGAAAATTACAGATATTTTCCTTTTTTTTTCGTTCTTAAGTATCCATTAATATATAGCTATAGACTATTTTGTTAAGTTAACGTAGCATATTACGAAGCATGCGATATGTACGAGCACAAATGGAATATATCAAATACATACATTAGTTTCTTCATATATCTTCTTCTCGCAGTGATTAAGGTATAAGATTCCTTGTGACCGCCCGTAGGCAAATATTTCATCTTCACTATTTTCGACTTCATTCGACTTCTTATCACCAATTCACCACACAATTAGAACTTCAAAACAACAAATTTAGCATATAAGCTGTACAGTTCACTGTCGTATTACTGTGTCCAGTCCAAAGCCGCCTTTTACCCTAAAATTAAAGAGAAATAGGATTCAAGTATATTTACAAGGAAATAAATGCTTATAAGCAACCAGCTCCCAAGCATACAATATACTGAAGTAAGAGAACAGCAAGAAGCGTATTTAATGTACAGTTATTATTAATTTAATAATTAATAAGTGAATCACAAAACCACATGACATATAATACCATATATATACTTATAAATATGTATGATTGAGTATAAAATAGTTGTGGATATCCTAAAGGAAATATTAATATATACAAATATGAATGTTATAATAAAATTCGTATATTTTTTAAACTTTACTATAGAATTTCAGAATCTTATATATAGTATAAATGTTATTATTGCTCAAATTATAACGATCTAAATCCACCAAAAATATATATACTTATTAAATATAATTACTGTTCAATATAGGTATTTCGGAATTATAATAGAATGTCAATGAAAAGTTATACACTATATTAATCACAAAATCAATTAATTTACTAATTTTATCATTTGTATATATAAAACACGACGTCAGGCATTATATTATAGTATGTATATACTTTATATGTATACATAAATAAAGTAAAAATTTTGTTCGTAACTACATTACACTTTTAGATTGTATATTTTTTCTTAATGTATTATATTTATACTTAATGTATTCCTATATAAAGAGATATCGTAGACATAATTTAAAAGAACAATCAATACTTAATACATGTTCAATCAATGATCTATTCACTGATTAACTATCATTACAAAGCATTTTATTTTAACCGTTAACATCATATCGATAACGGTTTCTATGATTACAAACTATTAAAATATCGGATATAGTTCAAAGTCTCTTCATTAAACTCAAGTTTAAAATATGTACCTACTTGAAATAAATTCACATACTAAATTAAAACTTTACTTTAATATTCTCATTCATAATAGTAATAACTAAATTTGGCAGCAATAAAACATAAAGATGATGTGAAAAGATTATTGCAAACAACGGAAGCTCATAATCAGATATTGTTTAAAATTTGTGTGAAGATAAATCTAAACAAAACACCGGTCGAACCAACTTTGAAGTTGAGACTTGTAATTTTATATATACATATTTCCAACATCTATGTTTATTTGTTGAGAGAAACTTATGTATGCTACGTATAATAAAGTATCTATGTTATTCTTCGCGGGACCACAAAAACAAAGAGTAGTAACCAAGATGTAAATAATTATAAATCAACCCAACCGTTATCATAAACAAAAGTTAATTGGGACCGTGAGATTAGGTCTAGTTTACATAGTAATTGACCTTAAAATTTATAAATGATAATATCCCAAAAATCCTACAAATATCAAATTTGTAAGAACTAGCAAATACGTTTGAATATTAGTTAATTAATGATTAAAATAATGAATATTTGTTAAACAAACGAAATACATATCTAATGCTACGAAAAATATGGGTATGCATATCACATTGTCCGCAACCTTATCACTGTAGAAGTGATAAGGTTTATATTTTCAAGATTGTCTTTAGAGCAGGTTTCGTAAAAGAAATGTTATTGCAAAAAAAGAATATAACGCTAAGTGGATCGACTGATTTTGACAGACACTTCAAATACTGATTTACGCTAGCAAACTCACGATTTATAACTTGTGCTATAAAAGGAAAATAATAGAGAGAATATATTGTTTATTAGCGGTAACAGATGGGTACCCCAATGTCCATATGTACATTTAATTTAACTCCTATTACTTCAGTTATTTCACTCTTCAACAAAAAAATCCAAATATTTAATAATAAACATCCGAACATCTTCACTTACTTTCACATTTTAAATATTATTCATAAGTCTGTTACTACTATGAATCATATGTTAAAAACGGATATGAAAATATGAATAACTATTGAAATAATGTTTCTAGTTTCTCGACCGTCGACGAGTGTTTGCCATATGGAGATTTCGTTTATTCACCATTTGTTATATTTTCAGCAAATATTAAAAGTAGCACATAGGATCGATTATCGAAATTGTATTTTATGTATCTAATTCGAGACTTTATGATTATAGAACATTAATCACAGTGTATTTGGAGCTAGGTATTATGATATCAATCTTTCTTGTTTGAATATTATAATCATCCAACGTCTACAATGATATCTATATAATACATTCGGCACTTGAATAGATGTTGCAACTGCAAATTCCAGATAATAAACTTTCGATGTAGCGATAATAATACGATGTCTTTATAAAATGCTGCCATTTTAAAAATTACTATCACACCTACACGCGTCTATCTAAACAATATAAAAGACAATCCAATGATTTATTGCCTATCAAATGTTACGGCCGGTGGTCTACGTCTATAAAGCATAAATGTATGTTTCTAGGGGCTACATAATTAATATCGAGGTCGAGCTTATAACAAGATATGTTGACAGATTTAGCTCGCATGTATTATTTTGAATGTTTGTAACCATAATATACTATAATACAGTAACTATGTAGATTTCTATACTTTTCTTAGATTGTGAATAATTCTTCAGAGTGTATTTAAATGTCTTTTTTTTCTTTTTATTTTCTTACATATCTTTACATAGTAAAAAATTTCTATCGGGTTAACAATCTGACAACCTGGATGGTAATTATTTATAAAAATGATAAATAAACCTAAAGTCCGCTTGATAAGCAAATAAGTAAACTTTTATAACGCATACGACGACATTACTAATATCAATTTTGTCATAAAAACAACAGATAAAAAATTTAATTAAAACGATATTACATAACAATGTCATCATACTGGTTCATCATTATCATAAAAACAGTAAATGTTTCATAAAATATCTAGTTACAGTATTCTAAAATATTGTCGTTAAATGTTATTTAATAGCTTAGTTGATTTATGAAATTACTTTTACTAGTTTTCAAAAGCGATTCTTGGGCACGTCATTATATATATATATATAGGGTTGAGACATGACAGGTCTCAATCCTTAGTTAATAAATAGAAATCGCAAAATTTTGTTGTCTTCGCCGAGTAGTCGTAATTCGACCATAATAACGATAAACTGAAAAGGTAAAGGTTTTTTTACTAAATTATACTTATATATATATACAGCCGCCGCCAATAATGGTTTACGCTGGCGAACCAGTGGTCGGGTAACCCACCACCAACCCACACAAAAAAATTGAATTTACCCAAGCGTCTCACTGTCGTGGAAAGTTCAAAGTATTGTATAAGCGTAAAGCTGTTTTCACAACGACGTACCGTCAACAGTCCTTAAATCACCATAACAACCCATTACCGTCCACTGCTCAGCGTTCTCTCCTTATTAGAAGTAGATACTGCCAACTACTACCATACTGGCAAGGTGCCTTGGCATAGGATCCTATTTCAAGTTTTCTTTCTCTTAGACAGGATATATGGAGATATATAGTTTCTAGTTCTCTATTTAGTTATTTATTACCCAATTTACATGTTTGATAATATAATTACATGAGATATGCCACTTGAACCAAGTAGACTCGTGTGTGGCATAACACAGTCCATTCACAACTATAGTACGATAACGATAACATGCTTATTATAACTAATTACATGAAATAAAAAAACTACATAGATAACTTATACAGAAGGAATGATTTTAAGTTGTAATATGGATAATATAGTATAAATCTACATAAATAAATTACAATTTTATTTTACAATTATAAGCATTAGCTGTGTATAATGATAATTTCTAATCATATTACATCATCCAAAAAAGATTGTTTTAGATTCGAATATCTTAAGTCATAATTTTTGAATTAATGCAATTTATAAAGTCTATAATGCAATATACACTTATTATTAGTAGGTACATACGACAATAATAACGCAATATATAGGTAGGTAGGTAAGCTAATGATAAGATTACCTTTAAATGTATATTTAAAGACGTAACATACTATTTTAGCACTTTCTAACTATTACTCGTACTCTCAACTCAGAAAATCGTGTAATGATTATAGAGTATTGTTATAAATCAGTGCCAATAATAGGTACAGCAATAACTATTTTGAGTCAAATGGAACTCATATTGCCTATCTGTTTTTGATTCGAGGTAATTACGTTTCTAGCAGCAATAGATAGATAAGATAAAAAATACATTTTCAGATTTATTAGAAATCACATGAAATTATGAAAATCTACAGATAATTTCTATTCTGAATCTCTCTCTCAGTATCTATATATCACAGTAAATTTCTAAGGTACTGTCTATGTATGTAACGGGATACTTCATTTCTGATAAGACATGTTACTGTCAAATAAAATTAACATTTACCTTGGTAATTCAATATTGAATAGTGTTGATGACAGACAAAGACGAAAAATTGACTAGTTCAAAATAAATACATATTGTATAATAATTTTATTCCGTAATTTGGAAGTAATGCCATGAAAATTAAAGGGCCCACTAGCCGTGAAGTTAAATGTACTCGTATAAATTCTCCAAACCGTGTTATTGTCAAATAATGACTCTAATACAATTAGAGTAAATACTAATAGCAAAGTTATTTCCATTTGAAGTAAATGAAGCGTACAAGTAAATCTAAGTAATATTCATAATTTGCAATTGTAATATAAAGCAATAACTTAAGCATGATCCAACAACAAAAAACTATTTAGTAAAACCGGTAATCTATCATAATAATAATTAATTGGTAACTACCGGCTTTATATAAACTCTTAAATCGTGCACTTCAGATTTATTACATTTCATTACTTCAATTATTCATCGGATGACGCCTGCGCAAGTTACAGTGATAATCGCCTTTGTGTCAAAATCAAACTAATTCTAATTTGGCATGGTTTCTTACGCCCTCAACAATAGGCTATTTTATCAAGCGTAGGCTTGCTTTGAATTGCGCATTAAAATGTAGAGTTTTATGACATTATTATAACTATTATGTTATGTACTAACTAGTACCATAGCCCAGTGGTTTGCAACACCGACATTCAGCCAAAAATAATAAATATTTTTGCTGTCGGCAAACCAAAAATTATGCGACAGACGGCAATACTCTCATTCTCTGTCATGT
Organism: Achroia grisella; assembly: GCF_030625045.1. Classification (NCBI taxonomy): domain Eukaryota; kingdom Metazoa; phylum Arthropoda; class Insecta; order Lepidoptera; family Pyralidae; genus Achroia; species Achroia grisella. The sequence continues at coordinate 56,096 of NW_026713022.1, forward strand.
TTGATTCAAATATAGATTACTGCATCTTGAAAAAAAATCGTGGAAATATGTTACACAAAACACAGATAAATACTCGTAGTATCTACAGCTACTTGGTAGGAATTTTAAATAGTAAATATTTTTTACTTCATAAAATCATTATTTTGAATTATCAGTGTAAGTAGCAACATTTCTTCTATCTGCCTATTTCTTATATATATTTTCAAATTAGCAAAGAAATAGCAGCAACTGTACATTAACAGAAAAATTATAATGAAATGAAACATTGTTTGTTCAAATTCTTATAATAGATTTATTTTACCACGAAATCTAATTAACATAATAACACAAGTATCTTTGGTTCAGAAGTTTGATTCTTTGTATCGGTCTGGGTGTTTTCATGTAATTCATTTCTTATATTATACATGTATTTAAAAAAAATATCTATATATAGTCACATCAGTAGTCACTCATAGCGCATGCTATACTTACCTTAGGATTAGATGACGTTGTGTTAAATGTCCAGGGTATTATTTATTTATTATTTAGATACTTTATTATCGTATATTTACATAAATTACACTCTGCATATACGTACAGAAAATAAAAAAATGCAATATCTTTATAATATTACTGTACATACATGTATAGGTGTTGTGAAAAGAGTGATAAATTATTACATCGTTATGTTCCTAATATATTTTAATACAATCGTTAGTCAATACGATTAATGTTGTAGATTGTTTGTCAAATTTGACGGGCCACAGTATTGCTGACTAATTTATAAGCCAAGTGGAGTACGTATAGGCGCAAGGCTAACCGCTCCTACGCGATGCGGCCATCTTAAATCTAGGACTTGTCTAGACATTAGCAGAAACCTGTACAATGTCTGCTTAACCATTATGAAACGATTTTATTGAACATTTGAAAATAATTTAGTAATATTATCTATTTTATGTCAGTAATAATAAAAAAGAGTATCCGTCAGCTTATTTGTCATTTCAGTTTCATAATAATTATAAAATAAAAATTTCAAGTAAACACAAAAAACACTAATAGATCGTAATTAAGATGCATATTGATCATGTCCAGTTATGAATAAAAAATCAATCCATTTGTTTAGGAGTTACTGTTCCCCATACAGACGCATAGACGCGATAGTGGTTAAAATATAAGTAAGCAAAATAAAAGAAGAATGGTACTTGATATTGTTGACCTATTGTAGAGCACCGGTTACAGCGACAGTCGTGTAATATTTTTTATTATTCTCTAATTAAAAGGTTTTATCCGTATTATTTTTAATTTATTAATTTTGATAGACATGCCAAGTGTACAGAAACATAATTTACATAACGAATCTACATGACCGATTATAATAATAATAGTGAAGTTTGTAATGAATACATTCGAAAAGGGCTTTCGGTCTATAGACTACAGACATAGAAATTTACAGCAAATAACAGCCATCTCCAATTGTCAGTTATTACGATTATTTTAATGGAATAGAGAAGAAGTGTTAGATGGAAATATTACAAGTGGAGAAAGACAACTCTTACTTATTCTAGTAACTATAAAGGTAAATGAAGATAAAAAGTGTACCTCTTATCTTCATTTACATTATTAATTTTGTGGTCTAATTTATAGATACATTCAAGTGGATTTATAGTAGTAAGAGGTAGTCTGTGTCTCATCTATATTAGCTACCAAACAGATTGCTATTTCAAGAATTTGGATTTGGATTTAAAAGGATATGGAGGCATAGAAACTTAGACCTCCAGAATGGCAACGTATCAGTATCACGGGCGTCAGATGATAATATGATGTCCGTGGTGCTAGTGCTGTACTTGTATATAAACTACGATTACCGCTTACCATCAGATCAGCCGTCAGCCTGTTTACCATTCGAATTACATAAAAAATCCAATTACATTACTTGCTGTAGACAATTATTCAAAATAAGAAAATGATTAGAATTTCTGAAGTGGTCTATACATAAGTACTTGCTTGTGTATTTAATGCTAATTTCACATCCCACCCCACACTTGAAACGTCATGAATGTTTCAATTTATTATAAGGCTGGCATGAATTAACTATAATTCAAGACTGACATGACCCTTATCTGTGGTCGCTTAGCCTCTGACACTGAAATTAACATAAATCCTTATTTCATAGGAATTTCATTCTAAACTAATAGTTAGTATTAAAATATACATGATCCACATATATGTTTGATCATAGGTCAGTGAGAAAGAAATGGCGAGGCATTGCTACAGCTTAGAAAAGACTATTGTAGTTATTATTTCTGGGATTTTAATTAATTAGAATCACAACACGACTGTTTGGCAATGAAGATTCGAACAGGTAAAAGCCAGCTGAAATTACTTAGTCCTTAAAGTTAAATTTTAGAACATATTACAAGTACATGTTCATTTTAGAACGAGAAACATACGGCCGCGTAAATAAACCTGTATGAAATTGCTAGTGTTTATTACAACTATTCTAGAAATAATATTATCATAATATTAACCTATCAGGTTCAAAGGTACAATCATAGAATATTATAAAATATAATAATATTCTTTTAACATCGTCTCCAGAATTCACGTCTAAAAAGTCGTTGTTTCCTTTTTTCATAAAATGCAGATAATTGCCCATAAAAATACACGTTCACTCCTACGGGCGCGACACAAATATGGTCTAAGAATGCCTCTGTCTTAATCTTATCGAGAATGCTTCTTCATAGTCATAAGAACGTCTACGATTGCTATCGGAGATAAAAGTAGCAATGCCAGTCATACCTCACGCATTCTAAATAGGTAAGAAAAAATATATGTAATTGGCTGCTTAATTTTGCATGGAACTATAGCTTTCGTATATAGTAATCATTATCTTATATACCTAAATATGGACTAATCTATGTTAATAGAAATCATTATTGGTAACTGAAATTATTTTTTTATTTATTATTATCGGTTCAGATCCGTGGAAAAGCAAGGAGAATGTAATGCTATAAGCTTCATTCCGCTCATAATAAATAAATAAATAGTGATTTTGTAGTTAAATAGAATAAAATATAAAAATACAGCGCATTTTGTAGAAATTCATTTAAAAAATTTTCATTTAAGGGTTTACTTTTATTACTATTATTACTACACTGTTTTAGTTTGATTATTTAGAGACAGATACGAACTTCTTAGCATTGAATAAATTCACCGTGCGGACACTGGGTCCGTCGTTTGGCACCGAGCAGTTCCTCGACACTTGCGACCTGAGTGTAGGTACAAAGTGCTTCTTATAGTAAAACGCCGAATATGGGTAAAATCGTATATTAAAATGATAAGAATGTGCAGTTACGAAAGAATGTATAAAAAATGCAGAGGTAGATAATCATATTATAATAAGCATCTTAATAAAAACTGTTTTATTGTGTAGTAGTAGTAGTAGTAATATTTATAAGTGGCCACAGTAAGTATATTTATTTATATTTTTACCATTGTTTTCCTGAATAGAAAAATCCTACGAAACTAAATATAACTTTGTACCTAATTCAATTGTAACGAAATAAATTCAGTTATTTTGTTTGTCATTGTCGTAAGTTATAACATCAAGTATTCTAGATGGGAACGAGAGGAAACGTACATAAATAAAGACGTAACTTATCATTCTTTATCCAACAAAATAACAAACACTGAGAACAATTTCTCTCGGCTCTTGTTAATATTATGCAATTGTTACAATGTTGACGTAAATACTACAGAAAAAATCTTTTGTATTCTTCTTAACTATTTTATTATACCTTTACTTGATTAAGCTGTAGCTAAAATAGTTATGCGAAGTGAAAGCTTTGGAAGAGTTGATCTGCAAACACAAGTGACATCAGTACATACATGGAAATCTGAGAACGTCGTGATCTAGTGATTAACTACACCGATTTACAACCAAAAGATCACAGCTTCAAATCAGGCTGTCAAAAAACTATTGTTACTCTCTGTGTGTTTATCTACTAAAATATCGGTACAAATACCGAAATCGTCACCTACCACGTTAATTAAAAATATTACTAACAAAATGTGGCCCTATAAAGTAGTGCGATCGTCATGACGTCGACAATAGAGCCTCTGACTACCACATCTGGGATAATAGTCTCAACAGTATGTTTTATTTTATCTGACTGATAGTATACATATATTCTATAAAAAAACAGTCTTCTATTAAAAAGCTAATTCAATGTAAACCCCATCGACCGTAAAATTTGTCTTCATTATCGATTTATTTTTTAGTTATTAATCATAGTTTCGTAACATAAGCATCATCAGCCCCAGATAACAATGTATAAATCATGGATGGCTGAAGGTGAGACTATTTTTACAGTGCTTCAAATTCCCACAAGATTTATTTCAGACAATTAAAGTACCTTGATTGCGAAGGAATTGTGCTTCTCGCCTATTATTATGTACCTAATGGGCTATATATTAGGTATCCAACTCTAGTAAGATTTATCGACACTAAAAATAGGAGTATTGAAGAATGTTTTCTTGTGTCATATTCTATACTTTATTAAAGGTAGAACAACGCATTCTTTTATATTTAACTATTGGTAAATTTTTATAAACTTTTCATAAATATTTTAAGTCAAAATCATTTAACCTTTAAAGATACATTTTTAATCCTATTTTACATAAAAGTGTACCCATAACATATGTTAAGCTATTGATTACATATTAAAATTTATTCTTGGGATTTAACGCTACAAATTTAAAGCAAATAGCAATTACCGACACAAGTAATAAAACTCGGTGAATAGTAGTTGAATTTTATTAGTAACTTTTCTACCTCTATGTATTTATCATTCACATTGATTGTGTATAACCTTTATTGTGACTTGATGTCATCATCTTAAAATACCCGTTAAACAAATATTGCGATGTAACCAAGTTTAATTTGAACTCTCACTGGTACTGCTTGTTATTACGAAAGAAATACTTTAGAAATAATCCGGGAAAGTTCCAATTACTACTTTACGTATTTAAACAAAACATTATCTAACAATATATTACGTTTTTAATAAAATCACAGTACATCATTGTGTAGGAGTACCGTAATTGTATAATGCAAATAAATATACAGATTCTGGAGTACTACATTGAAATAAATGAGGTAGTCTCACTTACTTTATAGACTGTTATTATTGCAATTATAACAAACGCAATACCAGACTGAACGAACATTTTAGATCATAATTACTAGAACATTCGGATTATCTTCGTGATTGGTTTGTTAGTTGTTAATTGATCGCAATAATCGACAGATATCAATGAGGAAGGGGCTTTTAATTCGATTTTGTTTAGTACTACTCGTATAATATTTGATTTATCGATTCTGCTAATGATTCCTTTAATCATTCATTTTAACTTATTCTCACGATGGTTGTGAACGAAGGACTGTATATATATGGGGCTGGTAGATATAATTATGCAAACACGGGTTTTCGGAAGCAATAATATAATATTATATACAAAAGTATAATAGTTAGCAGAACAAGAATGACAATGTCATATATATTTTTCTATATAAAATAATAGACAAAATACATAAATAATATACAAAGAGGTGCGTCATGCACAATGGTGATTTTTAATTTTCCTTTAATTGTAGTAAATAGTTATTTGTTGTTATATATGGGTAATTAATTTGTTATCGATCATTATTTTAAGCCATTCGTTATTAAGAATTTCGGCTATTTTTGATATAGGCCTTAAATCTTCTCCATTTTATTCTGTTTTGCCCAAATACAGAACAGTTAAAGATAATTAATTACAGTAACAAAATTAACTAAATGTTAATAATATTATAAACGTGAATGTGAGTTTCTTTATTGCCTATAATCTTAATGACTCAATCAATCCTTCCAAATTTTAATACATATACATAGATATACAGGATTTGGAATCGAAAAGGAAATTTAATAGTTTTTATCTGAATCATGGGGGTATAGTAGGTTCTATGTAACTAAAGTTGTTAAAATAATATCTAGAATAAACTAAACTAGAATCTTACCAAATATATCTAAATGCCAGAAATCTAAATCAAAAGTTAAAATTCATGTCGACTCCATAGTAGTTTAGGATAAGCAAATCCAAACTAACCTTGATCTTCTATGATACGTTTCATTGTATATCTTTTTATAATTGTCCTCCATTATAACAAGTACAATCTGAATAATTACAGGCCAATATATTTAAATACAAAACGATTATATGTAAATTACATTTAGATCACCCGATCCGGAACTTTGGCGCCTTTAAGAAAACCGGTTTATATTAAGCCACAGAACTATACATGGTTAGAAGCCATTAGCGCAGTTTATATCATAGGTCTAATTATTTTTTTCTAAATATGAGTGTGATCATTAATTTTCTGAATTATTCATCTTTATCACATCTATAACACTGATAATTTATTGCTAGAGTCATAAAAACAATCATAATGTAGAACAATTTTGGCTATTGACATGTGCTGTATGGCTAAATAAAAAACAATAAAGTAACTTTTTATAGAACAAAATATAAAATAATTTGACATACCATCTGGCAGAAATTGATCATCAACTACATCATCGTTGATTGATCATCAATCAACTACAGATAAACGTGTTAGAGCCATAGACATCACAATAAGCTACAATGACCCTCTGGGACACACTCCTTACCTTCGTACAGTGCCATTCCTGAGGTTTCATATTTTTATTTACCTGTATATGCCATTCTGTATACAATTTGGAGCTGACGCAATTTTTATATCTGCTGATCTCTGTTCAGGAATGAACTGGTGCTCCCCCGTCCTTTACTCCTACTTTAATAGCAATATAATGAAGATTTTTTATTATGCGTTATAATTATATAACTTCACAACTCACACTTTACTTTCATAACAGTCGGCAAAAACATAAAAATATGCTATGGTTCAAACAGAAATTTCACATTTTCATTAATCTATGTGTGTGTGTGTGTGTGTATACAAAACATGTATATGTGTACAAGCTGCCGGATTTAACGTGTCATGTATAATATCCAAATTTCAATAGAATAAATCTCTAAGACTCTTCCGATTAATTAATTGCAAAGTGCTGTTTAATTGGCGATTACAATTAATCCAAATATAATCCAATCCGTGCGTCACAGCACGTAACTTAAGCTAAAATTTATATCACCGTATACGAGTTCACGGCGCACAAGCAAAGTCGCTTAGAAACTTTTAATACCAGATAAAGTCACCTATAATTAGCGATGCAGTCTCTCGGACAAAAGTTAAAATTAAAATCCAACGTACAGACTTAAGTTAGGTACTAGAGACAAGTTGTGAGGGCACTAGTTCCTATTCGAATTCGTCTGCTTTTTTAGTTGAAAGAAGTAAGTCGTATGTACATGCCTCATGAAACAATCTCCATATCACGTTGAGATATGCTCAGGTCTTCATTCGTAGAAAGGTAGCAAACAGACTGACAGTTTTGCAATTATTATTTTAGTGCTACCTGCGAATGCCTAGTTTTTGAGATAAGAGATAGCCTACGGTCGTCCTCGTGATACAATCTATCTTCTCTTTTATTTTCATTAAGATACATTCAGCCGTTTATTGATGGAAAGGTAACAAACAGATATAAACGTATTTCGTATTTATAATATTAGTATAAATGTTGAAAATTGCAATATAAACGGATTTGTTTACTTTGGCAACCGAAGCTCCATTCAGTTCAATAATCCTCCGTTAATGCAAATATTTTCGCATCCATATATGATCGCATGATGCACCGATTCATCGCACAATAAATATTTAAATCGATTGGCGTTAAAACGCTGATTCACAAGTCACGGGGATATCGATTAAACGCGTGGGCTAAGCTGTGAAATTGCAAAACTGCTTAGCCTAATGCCCGGAACTAATCATTTACTATAGTAATACCGTTTTGGAAACGACGATTAATTAACCATGAAGTGATTATTTCCTATTAAATTTGACAGCCATTTATTTTATGTACAGCAGCAGATTTATATCAGACTTGTAAAAAAAACATTACATCAATCCAGTAACTTTTAATCGGTCAATATTTTTTATAAATACTATATACTTTATTTACTGTTAGATTAAATTTAAAACATTTTAAAATACCCACGTTTACATCGAAACATGATATCCGTTGTCCGTAGTCATGACACAATTTTTACTTTAATCATTAAGATAATAAACAGTCAGACAGATACATTTTCACATTTACAATGTTACTAGTATGTATTATAACAATATTAGTATGGATACACTGTAATAGTGCAAATCAAAACAGCATTGCCCAAGGAACCAGATCTTATCTCATCTAATGTGTATAGGAAATCGAAACTATTGAAATTGCAATACAAACAACAGCTATTGTATACCTTAAGGAGTTGTGGGCTGACATACTTCACGTGCCAAAAGCTGGCTACTACGGCAACAATAGTTAACGCGTTTGTTGGAATAACTCAAGTAGAAATGTTACCTTTGTTTTAGAATACATTATAGATAGAACATGCAAATCCAACCATTTTTGTATGTTACCTATAAATGTATATATATATATATATATATATATATATAGATTTCAAAAGGTTTTACTATCTTTAGATATCTATCTATACATGGAAATATAACTATATACACCTAGGTGGAAATTTCACGAAATCCTGACAGTAACAATACATAATATAATAAGTAATATAAATTATAACAGTATCGAAATTTCTATAGTATATTATTGGTGTAATAGATCACCTTTTTATATGTATTTCATAGACTTGAATGAACCAATAGCGATTCCATGTTATGTAATAAATAATAAACTTCACATCTCTAAGACAATTTTCAATGAAAATCGGTCCTCCATCCATTACGCGCCTACGTGTCCCATTTAAGTATTGCAATACTAAAAGACTTTATTTCTAACTAAATACACAAAGATCCATTAAATGACGGATATATCATTAGGCCGTAAAGTTTAGAGGCAGGATGGCAAAGCAATCATATTTTACTGCCGTTAAATTACCGATTTATTATTACAGATAGTGACCGATACCATAAGACGATTTGAGGAGATGAATTGCATCGATAATTATTGCAAGAGGATGTGGTTGTTTCGTGAAATAAAAACGAGATTAATTGCTTGAGTATTAATTTCACATATCTCGTTTTAGATTTATAAATATTATAGAATTTTTATGAAACACGTCATTCGAATAATTAATTTAATAAATGAATATTACATATCTAGTTTTATAAGATTTCAAATTTCAATAAACTTGCAATTCATCTGAATACATTTATTAATTTAATTTAGCGATTATGATAATTATTTTTTGTTATCGAAACATATTCGTTCGCTATTGTACCCGTATGCAGTTTTTGGTGGAACAAAATAATATATACTTAAATAATATTTCCGTGTAACGTAGTCTCCATAAACAAGCTTAGATTGTTAGCAAATAAGGCCAGTAAGAGCCTATAATACCCACGCTTTGCCACAATACCTATGTGGGCAAAACTTCCCGGGTCTAATGTTGGGTGGGGCAGCTGATTGACTGATATGCAATGCACTATGCACTTGCCAACGCAATACAGTAGATGTTATATATTTTATATGGTATGTATATTTGATTTAGATATTTTATTTTATATTTATTTATAGATTAATATATATTATATGTATCTGTGTTTACATATGCATGTGTTTACATGTATTTACTTTTAGTACATGTATAATTTTTTTGACCTATTGTTATTTTATTGATTATATTTGCACCGCCTACAATTTTTCTCTGCACAAACTGTGGTTGACTGGTAGAAAATGACGTGAGGCGTTCGCCATATGTACTTTTACCTTGGTATTTTGTGCATAGAAGTTATACAAATAAATAAATTATTTAGAAGAGAATTTTAAGAATAGTGTTTCCAGTTTTCTTATCGATATATATTAGTTTTTTTTATAATTTGAATGCAAATAACCTGACAACCGACCTGATCAAATGCAGTAGGTATACGGCGGTATTAAGATAATGGAATAATTGCTTCTGCCCAAAAGATACCTACTTATGTTTCGAAATATAAATAACCATACTATCACATTTAAATTGTTTCTAATTGTCATTTATAGGTCACTGTGAATGTCGTAATTATTAGATATTATTATTTATAGGTATCTGTTAACTATTTAAAGCACTGGTTCTCAAACTGTGGTGCGCAGACTACTATCAGTCTATAGGATACCAAATTCTATGATGTCTACATTCACAGCAAGCACAGTCAAAATACATCTGGACATTTCTATTCCAATTTGGTCATAGAAAATTGTATCACGTCGGGGTCACCATTGTGGTGCTTGGTGTGTTGATGACCGAGGGAGAGTTAATTGACTAATTTACACAGAATGACAGATATTAATAAAATAAAAATCATAAATTTAAATTATGTAATATTGTTATTATAATGTTGCCAATGCCAAAATATGGTTAGAAAAATAATTAAAATTACAAACAATTAATTCGTTCTAAATTTAAATTACAAATGTTAATTAAAGTATAAATATTCAAGAGGAAATCAAGTGATCGAAATCGCTGTGTTATATGAGCCGTCTAGTTAATGACTAATTTTTCAACCAACAAAATCAAATGAAGGAGGTTTATAATATTTTTTTTACTTCTTCTATTTGAAAGCTGGTGTTTCTCGTTTGATCGCACATAAATTAAATCAGGATGAGACCAGTAGTTTTATAGTTATCCCGAATATTGAACAGGCTATAATTTTAAACTAATTTATTTATAGTAATCTGTACATATTTTTTAATTCAAATGATCGACTAATAAAAACAGATTGGGAAACACTGACCTATAATATCAATTCTTAATTTATTTGTTCGGAAACATGACACTACGATTCGCGCTGACCTTTCCATACTGATAAGATAACATTACTTCAACTATTAAAATGCATTGAGGAAAGAGAAAGAAATGTATTGTTTAATATAATGTACTATTATTTTACAACACACTAGTAGCTCGAGCCAGCGTCGCTCGGTTCTAATGATTATAGGTATGACAATATTTATTGAACAAAATGTAGCCCGTGTCACTTTCTGATTATATGCCTTCTGTATTATTATGAAAAGTATTTAGAAAATATTTAAGTTATTTTCCATTACCCAAAAAAAAACTACAAGCATTTCTACTTTGGACAATGCTATAATAATATACCTACCTACTATTTGTTAGAAATGTATATATTACTAGATAATATTTTTTTTAACATTATGATTGAAATTAGTGCATCTGTATACACGACCGACTGTGTAAATATTACTAAAATATATATATATTAATATATTTTTCCTAATATTTTAAAATAATTGCAAAGTTATGATCTACCTATACCTACTTAATGACACTTAACACCGATACAACACAAATAACACCGAATAAAACAGATTCTAATATAAATCGACCAAATCCGTATTCGTTCACCCGTGAACTAATCACAAAACACGCTATTAGTCCAAACAAACTTCGATTATACCCGAATAACTTGCCTCAAATCGAATTCGATCACCGATTTTTTGTATCGATTTATCAATCCGATTATCTACCGTTAAAAATGTACCGTTGGCCAAAGGAATTTCGAGTTATCGAAATTTAAAATCTTCGTCACTGATATTTTTGATCAACAATAAAGCATCTGTCACTTGTTATTAAGCATCCACTGACTTAAAGAGAAAATTTAGATAAGGTTAATACACACAGATATTCAAATACTCGTATACACATAGAGGTAATAAGTACATGCAAGTAACTAAATTAAAAGTGACATTGGCATTACTAAACATCTTTACAAAAGCAATATTGATTTCCTTATTCCCATAGTAGCTGTATAGAAAGTTCCTGCAGAAAATTTAATCTTTTGACGTCATTTTATTTCATTGTATATATCAATGGATAGATTACATACTCTGAAATTCTAATCAAGGAAACCTAACTAATATTGATTAAGAAAGAGTTCGAGTTTTATTACTTTACGGATATGTGGCCGATAAACTTCAGTGCAATTCAATCTATTTGATAAGTTCTTGCATCATTTGATACGTACATTATTCCAGATATTGAGCATATGGTATATTATTCAACACTAAACTGACAAAGTCGGCCTTTGTGTCCAGATGACCGGAAAGATCGATTCCTGTTTTGCCCTAACCTAGCACTAACAAAGATCTTTTTCAATAATATCGCATAATCCATAAAATATTCATAATTCAGAGCACAATGAAATTATATGAATCAATGGATCCCCTTTATAATGTGGGTACAATTGTGGAGCGTAGGTACGGTAACCCCTGGGCAAAGTGGCTCATTATCATTATTACAATTAAATCATTTTTAACCTACACAAAATGAGAGTATAAAATACTATTACGTTTATACATTACTGATTATAAATGCATAAAATTAATATTAAGTACATAATGCATACTACAACAAAGAGAAATGTTATTTTGAAAGTACGAAATTTAAAATACGTAATTTGCAAACTTCATTTCATTTAATTAATGTTTGATTTTCGAAATTCCTACTCAGAAAAAAACTAGGGTACTACAGTTGTGTACTAGGTGTACATGTAGTACAAAACCAACTGAAGAAACTATAAATCTGCTGTAAACTTATAACTGATATTCGATAACTAATTCCATACAGACTACAAAAAAATGTATCATTGTAATGAAAGATTTACACTATGTTATTTATTACACCCAACCGAATGAACAGACGCTATAAATAAAATCTTTTATTAAAGTTAAAGAAGAAATCCAAGGTTACTAGTGCAGGAATCTGGGAAGTGTAAAAAGAATATACATTTATACTGTTTATTTTTGTCACATATCATTTGCTATTTATAATGTTTAAAATAAATATAACAAAATATTTGTAGTAGTTCATTAGATTTTAATCATAATTGGCACTACAAATATATTTTTATATTCTTAAAGCCTGTAAAATTATGGTACAATAATAAAACCTCTAATATGTGACCATATACTTCTCCTTTTCATTTATGTTGAAAATAGATATAAAATGAAAATTCTTGAATAACTTATTAGTAGGTATTAAATCAACACGGGAAATACATTAAATTAAAAGGAGAACCTTTAAAATTGAAATGTTATGATATGTAGCACAGTACTATATTTTTTCTGGATTCTAACCGAAATTTGACCGGATATAACCCAAAGACGAGCACGAAAGAGAGACAACTAACTACAAACATGGTACAGATCCCCACTCGTAACAAAACAAACTTAGTAATAAACCATTCCCCTCTTTAATCGATTTTACTGCTCTAATAATAAATATACTTATCCGATTGTCGGGATATGTGCTATAAAAAAACTGCGGGGAATTCTATAATAACTATATTACTTTCATTGGAAACGCGTGCGCAATATTCCATTTATCGGTTCGTATTTCTAATAATAAGAGGCGAGATTTGTACGAAGCCAACCTACAATTATCGAGTGCGGTGATTGAATCCCTCAATGACAGATGGCAAACACAATAGTCTTTCTGCTTTATTGTTCGAGCAATTCCGATCGGTCCCAGTTTTGGGGGCATTCCACTGTATTCACGCTGACTAGCCCGATTTAGTATCGATTATTCATCTTATAATGACAGTGCCTGATTAGCTTACAATCGATTCATTTGACGTAACAAATTAGTTTGTTATACAATATGTTTTTATATTAGTATAGATATATAAAATCGTGTATTTATATATCTATACTAATATTATATATTTATATAATAAAGAACTATCAGAAATGTTTGTATGATTACCATATCATTATACCACAACGCCGACAAACGTACAAAGTTAAGCCTTTTAGACCTTTTTTAGAATTAGAATCTTTTGAAGTGATATAAAGGAGTTGAAAATTTCAAGGTACGATAATAGTCCGTAAATCAAACACTAATATAAACCAATTACACCTAATATTTTTTTCTTCCTGGACAATTAACGCCATCTAGTCCCACGGCAAACAGAGCATATGTCTTATGGGCACTAAACAAATTATATTAATAATGATTTTTTTTTGTAAATATAGTATATATACATAATACACATAGAAAACACCCAAACCGATACAAACAGTCATACTCATAAATACAAATTTGCACCGTGCAAGGAAACGAACCCGCGACCATCGGATGAAAAACGGTGTGCTAAACCGCTATACCCACGGCCGTCATTAAAACACGTTATCTCTAATATTATGAAACATTGCTCTGTATCTATCTTTAGACTGCATTTAAATTGTATTACATATTCTAATAGAAAAGTGATAAAGATGGACCGTAGAAAGCATGAATACCTATTCTTAAAGTGAAACCGATGTGAACATGCGGTATTGTCGCGTCAGAATTGAATCGCGTGATGGTTTGAATAATGGGCACTAAGATACAATGAACAGATTGTTTTGTTAATGGTCTATTAGTTAATATTATAAATGCGTTTAAAGAGAAGAAATGTGTATGTTAATTATTATAAATTGAAAAGGTATATGGGAAAACAAAGTGCTAATACATTGACAATGTTAATCATTTATATTATTGTTGTAGAGGAAAATGTTTATTTATACGATTATTAAGAGTAATTTTTATTAAATGTCCAAAGAATATCAAAATTGTAACGAGTTTTGAAGTGCGGCGGAAGAACAAATAAACCACGGTGACTATCATCAACAGATATCAATAATAATAATGACAATACAGCTCGTGGAGTTTTTTCTGTAAATGCATACTTAGTATACGTAGTGCATACATACCTAGTGTTAAATACGCTTCCCTCCGTGGTAGGATCATATTGGTTAAGATTTTGTACTCGTTATATTTTACACAACAATTCATAACTGAATTTTTATATTTTAATCATAATTGCAGATTACATATAGCTAACTATTAACGGTTTCGATAGAAATACATACTACCGTTTTAGTAATATTAGAACAGTCTTAAGACCGAAGCGTGAATGAGCAGGTTGCGGTAATACGAATCATCGAAAGTTATACATTCGACACAGATTTAAGTGAGGACATTCAAGAGTTCATCATCCTAACGTTGTGGTTCTAACAGCCAGTTTCTAACTACTTTGCGGTTGACTGTCCACGTATAATAGTCGGATTGCTGTAAAATTTCGAGTAATACAACTTTCAACAGTAGCGAGTTCGGTATTTGAAATTTTGCGCTATGATTAGTAAATGTAATGAAGAAAACAATACATATCATTTGCGAATATTAACAACAAATACCACGTAACTTGCTGGATCTATGATTTATTTATGTCTTTACCTAGTCGCTGTTTCATTTATTAATTTAACTATATTTGTATTGTGTAATTAGAAAGTATTATTGTTATTTAATTTGTATGTATAAATTAAATCAAAAATATTTCCTAAAAAGCACCTTCAATAATTATAATTCGCTGTTGTTATCGTAGGTCAAAAATAGTGGCTCTATTTTTATTTATTTAGTAGAATAGCTAAAGCGAAAAGTAAGGAAAGAGCACAAAAGAATAAAAATAAAATAAGGAAATATAATAATTATTAGGTATATATAATATATAGGTATTTACTGTAAAATAAACATAAAATACGAATTCATAATAATTGTAACATTTAATGTCGTTTAGTGTTACTCACGCAAAATGGTGTTAACAGGATCATGTGAATTATGATAATTAGTAACAATATTGCAAAGTAGAACAAAGCTAACTTTCTTGCTTGTATAGTCATGGGAGTCCCAATACGTGCATCAGCATACGGCACCGCTCATTAACCAACTTTGAACTATTTTACCATTTTATCAGGTAGAGAAACCGGTATGGTATCTTTGAAACATAAACAAGTTTGCTTCTAGTTTATCTCTACGACTACACCTGACTTGTTGTATTATCTGATAGTGAAAGTGGCGATACCACCTAGGTATAATTCTTCTGCGTAATTTTCTCAATTTTCTCCAATTTCATTTGGCTTTCTAAGTAATTTGTAGGTATATCAAGTTTCATATACAGTTTCCTTCGTTTGATGCAAATTTATTAATTACTATAACAAAGCTTTCAAATTTGCTCTACGGTTTTCCCGCAATTAAGGAAATGTATGTAACTAGGTATACGCGTAACGGAAAAAGATAAACAATAACAAACCGTATTAACGAACATTATTGTGCTACTGAATATAGTATCGCATTTCAAAATAGATATTTAATTAAATAATTATGGTATTTAAAATATATAAAGAAAAATGTATAAATCTCATGGTATAAGTACGAACAAAACATAAGCAAAGAAATAAGCATCTATAAAGACGAATGCACTTAAACGATAAACTGAAAATTAGCAATATCAAATAACACACAAAATACAATCCTTTTTATTTGTGTTGTAATAATATGATGCTTTTATTTATTGTATCAATAAATATACATACCAAGATTGTTTTATAAATAAAGCCAAGAATATGGGTCTTTAATATATATGAGAGGGGAAAAAAATAAGCAGTGATAAATAAAGAAGATATAGTTGATTGATATTACCAACTTAAAATTCATTGTCGAGTAGTTGCAGTGAATGACCTTAACGTGACTCAACATCGCAAAGTATCTGAAACCTTATGGCTATAGCAACAAGATAACTTTTCGGTATTTAAAGTATTGATTGCACATGTAATAGGTACTATATCGTATGAACTTCTTAAAATAGCTACTCTGCGAAGTCACAGAGTAGGTTCTATAAGAAATAAATAAGTATTTAAAAACCCGCCTTTACACCAGAGAGTAAGAAATGTTTCAAACTTTCGAAAGTCATGTACTATTTATCGCGACAAAAAGTTAAAGGTTGGTTATATACATACCAATTTTCAACTTTCCATATCGATGTATCAGACATAAATTTTTGATATAAAAAAATATGGAAGCTTTTTTGTGAAGTTGGATATTTTAAGTTACAACAATGTACCGTCTGCTTTTAAGATAAAATAAAGAGGATGTCATTTTCTTAGTACTATCTATTATAAACAGACAGCCAGACTCCAACATATTATTAGTATAAATACATTGGATTTTTAATCTTTCACCTGAGATGACGAAAATTGAAATTGAATTATTGTTAATATTAAGAAAGTTATATGAATTTCTACTGGTATATTAATAAGCCAATTAAGGCTTATGAATTCATCAAAGTTAATTCCATATAACATGTTATCTAAGTTCATATTGAAAGCGCCTCACTACTCTCTAGCATTCAAATTTATAATTAGATTTTAATATAATCTTGTATTTGAGATTCTGTGGGTAACACCGAAATTTCGGGAACCCTATAATAATGTGTGAATTTTTTAATTTTATTTAATACACCTTCATTAGCTTTTACAACACAATTTATAATTAGTCAAGTTAATATAGTTATTTACGTATAAAGGTTCCGCGTAATATGAGATTTAGAGAAAAATAAGCATTACGAGTCGAATATTCTAAGAAATCGTTTAAACCAACCAGGTGACTTCTTATCTTATATTCTTAATTCTTTTTTTATTTCTTATATTCTACCTACAAATTATTCATTAAGGTTCGTTAAAACAACATGTAAGTGTCTTAATGAACATAATTCGTGATAACATGCTTTAGGAGGTTTTGATAAAGGTGATAATTTGATAAAATACAATTAAAATATCAAGAGTTAAAGTCACATTATTATTTATTTATTCATTTAGGTTATTTGAGTTAAGAAGAAATGACAAAAAAGCTCAACTGGTATATTTTTGGTGTTCTTTAATTAAATCAGTTTATTCCTAGATTTTATTTGGTGTAAAGTAATTTAAGTTGTTAATGGGTTAATTATTTGTTGCCATGGAGTCATTTATCTGTAGCACGAATTGACTATCATGACAATTGAAATTATGTGACGATACCTATTATTAATGTTATAATATTATTTTAATTAAATGTTATTCATCTTCTGAGAGATCTTGTAATTTAGACGTCACGAGACAATGCTTTGTATAATGATAACATCGTAACTCATATATCTTGTATTCGTATATGAAGCCAGCTAAGACGAAAACAGCACAAAAAACAACATCAACCGATAACACCGAGAGGAAACACCACATTATGCGTGGAAGTGTGCTGTGCAGAGGCTTATGCATGCGCATGCATATTCAAAGATCAGTTTCCATTTCGTGTGCGTAATCGGAAACGCATCGACACATCCAGCCGCTATACTGCCAATCAAGTTTGAACTTTATATGAAAGACATACACTATATTCTGTCACAATGAATCGTGAATGATTTATTCATTTTAAAATTGCCTAGTTCGGCAAATAGGAAGAGGTTCGCAAAAATAAACTTTTTTTGTACTAATAATAGGTATACTGGTATACAAAGCGTTAGTGTGTGACGGCGTACGGTGTGGCGGAAATGTGATATTTTGGGTTTTACTACATAAGGTAGATTGTTTAGCGACAGCTTGTCTTGTGTATCAACTGACTGATTTATTAGGTAGTTTTTTTAATCATTATGTTGCTAAACGAGCATATGACACGTTTGATTGCCAGATTGTAAATTGATACTGTATCCTAATAAATGCGATGCCAAATAGGTATGTATTTATAGACGTATTGGCCTGGAGAAACCTTATTAGGTATTACGTCCCTTTGAAGTAACACATGTGAGTTTCGATGTCTAGAGAAATCCTGGACAGGGAATATTTCCATAATATATAGTTTGGTGCTTTTAGTGTTTATTGCAATTGAATTTTTGTCGTTGTCTTTCAGTTATTTTCTCGTGGTACGCACAACGCTTAAGCTGTTGCTTATATTTATTCGCTTCGAAACTTTAACAACGAATTCCAGATTATAATACAATAATTCATATTCTTTTACAACTTGACAACGTTAGTTGCCATCAGAACATATGTAGCAAACTTTTTAAACATTTAAAACAAAATATTTTCTTTGAAACAATTTTAAACCGATTGTCAAAAGTAGAAACGTGTCCATTTTTTTTATTATAAATACAGAAATTGTTATTAAATAAATAAATATATTTTAAGATAGCCCTTGTTATTCGAAATAAAAAATATTGAAAAATATAAGATACTTTTTATAGTCTCAACATTTTTTATTTCGCATAATTTCGAATATAGCAACGTTTGTTGGCTCAGCTAGAAATATTTTAACTATTTTTTTTTGTCAATTTAACAAAAGCATATAAAAGAATATTTCTTACTACCTATGGATGTGGATTAGACTGAAATAGTCATATCCTTCACAACCAGTAATCTACTTTCCATAAAATAGAACTAATTGCTTTTTTGAATAACACAAGTAACACCGACTCATAAATCAAGTCATCTTAACGACATTTCGAAATGGACAAAAACCAACGACTTATATTTTTTACTGCGTCAAGAGTACATTATTATTGGAATATTTATGGTCACAGTGTTGGGAACTTGTAATTCGTTTGCGAAAATATTATTTCATTTCAATCATAAGTACATAAAACAGAAAAAGATTTTAAACACATTTTTAAAAAAAATATTCTGATATCTCTGTATATTTATCAGGTCTACAGTTGGAGAAATAAAAAGGTTTTTGTAATAAAATTAAAATACTTAATTACTTACTAATCTATAGGTTCCTTGAGATATTATGTAGTTGTAGTTTTTCATTCCAGGACGTAATAAATTAATACGAAAATTAAAAAAATATGTAAATAATCTCGACAACAAAAAATTTATACTCGTCTGAAATAAATTACTGATGATCTTGAAATGCCTGGACAGATCTTCCAAAAATTTAACTAAAAGCCATCAATTCATAGTCACTTTAAAAAACCTTATCATAATCGGTATATTTGTTAAGAACTATGATGTTAGAAACAGAGACACTCAAATAAGTGAAACACTCCTCTTTCAGCATTGGGTGTTAAAAATCAATATAATGAAGAATTTGATCTCACCGATGTATAGCGACTTACTCACAGTAATTATTAATAGCTCGAGTAATATACAACTCTCCTAATTGTTTAAATTAGTCTTCTAAGCTAAGAATATTAAACAAACAAATAAAAAGAAAAGTTTCGTATCCACCTACTAACGAGAGGCTACAAATTACAAAAGACATCGTCTAATTGTTTGGACCTGAAAGTCGTCCATTATTTTAAGTGCTAATGACAGTGTTAATTGACAATTTGACAGCTGTCAATAAGAATTGCACTCATTAAGAAGTCCGCTTATTCGTAGGAAGTACCTACGTGATGACAATTATAAGTGGGGTCTTAACTTATGTGATGAGTACAATGCTGAACAAGAAAGAGAAAGATTTGTCTTGAAGCCTTAATATAGGTAGATAAAAATACTTTCTTTTACATTGCCTCAATGTAAACCCAACGCCATTCCTCTTCTACACTATAGTGCATGAATTGGCATTCTACCGCGACACTGACGTTAAAGAAATACCCACCAATATACCACACCATGACAGGGGAAGATATTTAAAGCAAACAATCTTTGTGACAAAATATCTATACAAACTAGCAGTGGTTCTTTCTTTATCATTCTTCATTGAACTGCAGCATGTTAAGTACTTATGTTAGTTAATTATAAACAATACCTAAACTGATAGTGCCTATCTAAGTGGAAGAATAATATGTTTGTATAATATAAGATATATTTAAAAAAGGATCCAGTAAATAAGTACAGCACCTACCTACCGGGGGCAGACTATAAGCAGAAAAGAACTAGGTATATGTAGATTTTTTAATGGGTAACAATTGAATGGTGCTTTCGCCTGCGCCTACGGTTTACGCTGGAGGAGCATTAGTGGAGGATGATAAGTTGAGCATGAGGTCTGGTTAGTTGGCCCATCATTCACTAGAAATTTATGACAACGGTTTCCAGGGGGAACTGCGTGGAGGTCACCCTGAGATTGGAAATTGCTAGCAATTGATCATTACTCTAGATTACTAACAATCCTCTTCAGTGTTATGTAATATTATGTTATGTAGTTAGTAATAGGGCCTATTGGCTCCATAGCAAGCAAGTTTTTCAGGCCGAATTTCACGCAGTTTCCTCTAGAAATTCCAGGTGAATTCGTTACGATTACCTAACTGACCTAACTTCATAATAATCGGCGTTCACTAGTGCCTTGACAGCGCATACCGTTAACGAAGACGGATGCATCTTTCCATAGTCATTCATAAAAAAACAAATACACATGGTAGGTACTTACTTACTATAAAAATCTAGTTAGTGAGCGGTCAGCGATGGTAGATAACTCAGAAATCGTGCAGATATTGATATCAAAAAGCGGAAGCGTGTTATACTCAATCTACCTACCTATTATTACAAAACGATGCGTAGGAGTGCAAGTAAATTTATACAACGTAATGTAATAAGTAAGTATACGTACCATGTCTAAATTATTATTCGTTAGATAGGCAGCTGTTCTGTATTGAACACATACATAACAAAACATTACAGGACTAGGTACATACATACACATATTCATAGAATTGATCGTAATAGTATTGCATTTATCCTATTAATTTTTTTATTACCTAACTATTTCAGTACCCTTACTGATATACCTACCTACTATTAAAAAATATGGTACAATAATATATAGGTCTATTATAGTACCATATTTTTTACACTAACTGATTCTAGTTATGGGTACCTACCTATACTTTGATAGACAAATTCTGACTATTACATCAATGAAGTAGAAAATGTATTAGCTAGGGTAATAACATTTTTAGGAATTATTCCATATTTAAAAGATGATTTGTAATGAGATGTGATAAAATCGACAGGTCAGGATCATAATAATCACTTAATCAATGGCCTTAAAAATATTTAAATTTGGGAATAAGATTATAAGTTATCTTACCTAGTTAGGTACGTACACCTAAAAGATGATCTTAATAGTTGTGCCTAAAACAACTTTAAGAATATATCAATATACCCAAAACAGCATATAAAAGTTAAAAGTACAAATATGTATTAATAAGGAGTCGATATTCGTAATGAGGCAGGTAGGTAGTACCTACGTACTTGCATATCTCAGATTATAAACTCATATTTTGATCTGTAATTTCTCATCAAGTCGGACAATCAAGACTACCTACCTGCAGTACATACTAAACTTTAAAATAGACAAAATACCAACCTATTTTTCTGTAAAAGTTAAGATTTTACTTGCTGTTATTTAATCGATATATCTACCTACCTACATCTATTTATTGTCGATTGAGTTTGTATACTAAAATTAACTATTTGTAATAAATAAAATGTTATTAAAGAATACCGAATAATTGATATACTAGTATAGGTACTAATAATAAATTAGTTACATATTTTAATAAATACTTAAACGTAAAACACAAGACAATAAATAAGAGTGTATTTCAATTACTAATAATTTATAGATACTTATAAGGTCCTTCAAACATGCAATATTATATTATAATTAAGGTAATAAAATTAAACTAACCTGCTAAATACGCTGACGATAACCATTATACTTTTGTAAATAATCCAGCGGTTGTTTCGATCAAATGATATTGATTTTATTGTCAATAAAATCTTTTAACAATCAAGAGTCGCTACAGAAAACAGGCACATTTCCACAAAATGCACATCTTTTTCTTAAACGCGTTAACGATAAACAAGATACAATCGTACGAACGGTCACATCGCGACAAACACTTCCACTCTCAACGAAGGACGGCAGGCGACTAAATTTCTGATTGGTCGACGTTGGCATCGCGGCGGAGATGCAGCGCGTGCACATCGCCCCGAACCCCAAAATCACATCAAATATTTGGAACTACTGCATAAAAAACCATAAAAACGCTTGGTATATGAACCTCGGCATCGTATGTGTAACCAGATATCTTTGTAACTAAATAACTTCAAATAAAATATTTTTTCATGTGCGTTATATTTTGTACTTACTGTAATTCCAAATTCGCTCTAATTTTGAATAAAAATAATTTGAATAAATCCGAACATTTAAACACTAAATTGAACAATGGAATAAATTCTTTTTTCTACGTTTCAATCAGAATTAATATTTATGTTAAAAATAATCTAAAGATTTTATTCAATGTTGAATTGTGTTTTTTTTACGTAAGATGCAAACACATAAAGAAATAAAACAACAGAAAAAGGAAAGACGTTAAGAATAATAGTAATATATATACTATAACAACATAATGTATTAATAAAAAATACTTTATATTCTCAGGGTGTCACGGTGATCCTATTTTATTCAACATTTTGAAATAAATACCTAGGTATATAGGTATGTCAAAAGCACTGTGTTTCAAGTCTCAGGTAATATCACTAGGGTGACATTTGTCTGTGTTAGTCACCTGTGTCGCTGTATCCCTATATTATTGATGCTACACGCCTCTTCACTCCCTTTTGCGACGCATACTAATGTAGGCATATCATTGACAACTTGACAAGATTATAGTAACCTTCATACAGGGTTGCCATTTGCTGTAATTGAAGTTTTATGTTTACAAAAAGTTGGAAGCATTTTACTTAATTAATCATATGTATACCTTTGCATATGTAAACATATAGAAACGTTAAATCTGTATTTAGAAATACTGTATTATAAAGGAATAGTGGAGAAACAAATAGTGGACTTTTTTAAATATTTTATTATTTGATACCAGTATTGTATTAGGATAAGTACCTTAAAAATCATTTTGAAAGATTGTTTAACCAGTTGGTTATATATTCAATATTTTTTTTATTTGAGTATTAAATTGAATTAGTGCTAATTGGTGGTTTATATTCATCACTTAAACTTAAAAATGTAAAGTAATAATAAAATTATTTAAAAGAGCAACACGCAAGTTTCTTGCTCGGTCTTCTTGTGATGAGACAGCTTTCCGAATGAGCGGTAGTTTAAAAAAATGTAATAACTATTCAAAAGTGCTTCAATGTAAGTTTATTTGAATAAATGATTTTCTGTTCTATTCTATTCTTTACGAACTATAGGCATTAGATATTTACGACTCGACAATTGTAAGATACCAATACAATTTTCATGATCAATTGGCAATATACTATCCATAACAAGACTGCAACATGACCCCATTACTACTGGAGTTTGATCCATAGCCATATCCAATCTGTAATCAATACCGAGCCCTTCAATAACCTTACCGTTTATTTTATCGCTTACAACAACCGTTACTCCTTCAATAGTAGTACATGCTACAAACTTTCCCTATTCCAATCACCATTTATATTACCAGTAGATCAAAACTTACACTAGCTGTATTTCTAATCTATGGTCACGTAGTTCATAAGCGCACGCAACGGTGTCTTTTATTACGATCAGTCGCGCCCCTATTCAACTCTTATCGAGATCTCACAGCTTCCTAAATTAGAATCGAGATGGTGAGATTATCGTCAATCGAAAAGGGTGCAGAGACGTCATGCTGTGATCATATTGGGGTCACTAGTATGCGGCCACCTGTACGACGACGGGGATATACCTACATCCAAACAATTTGTATTTTGTTTTCGAGACGTTAATTACAACGATAAATACACAAAGGTTTTTCGTTCCGTATTGGGTGTGGTAAATAAAGTCGGTATGTTGTTCTACCCTTCCGTTTCTTATGGACATAGTCGATAGATAGAATAACATTCTGTTATTCTACATTTGATTTCCGTTTGGGCGAATTGAGCTTACAAACTTTTTCTAAAGATGTTATCTATCTATCTATCTAAAGATATACAATTCTAGGTCCTCCTGGTGATAACATGTTATAATAAATAACACGAAATAACACCACTTGTTTAATTAACAAGCTAGATTCATTAGACTGGGTTACGCATTGTAATGGAAACCAAAATTTAGACAAACTATGCGCGCAAAAATAAACTCTGAGTTAGCGTCACAGGAGACAATCAATATTGCCATAATTGATGTTGGCGGCCGACCGCCACGAACTCTTTTGATATTTTCATCATTTTAAAATTTATATTTTTAGAACAGTTCTTTTTATATGCCATGTTTTTTATACATTTCGCTTATTTACCGTATTTTGTAGATGTATTTTAATATATTATACTATTATAATCTACGTCTTTTCACGATTCAACCATTCAGTCCACATATCTGTTATAACTTGTATAAAATATACAACAATATATATGAGACAACGCACGATAAAGATAATGTCTTTATCTAAAGATATTTTCATAATATGTTTAGATTGCTGAGATTCATTTTGTTTTTACAAAAAATAACTCGAAACACGTAAATCCGGAGAAACATGAATATTATGTTCATATTAAAGATTAAATTGGTTATTAAACGTTACAAGAAATTAGACGAACACGCCAATTGCTAATGACTACAAGCTAATAGGTACTTTATATTGTAGTTTTACATTGATTCTTCAGGGTAATGAACTATAGTCTTATGGGCATAATGAGATACTGTCGTGATTACTTGCATACTTGTATGCAAATTATTTAGTGTGGAAATTATTTTGCTATGTCTGTAGTCACTTAAGTAGTTTGTCTGTTCAAATTAATTTCTAAATATATCAATTTTATAATGCCTTGAATTGAATGGCAATCATTCAATCAAGAATAATAAATATGAAAATGCTACCATAAGCTTATCAGACATAACAAAATTGAAAGATGGCTATATGATAGGAACTTTTCGTAAAACAATAAAAAAGGTTTCCATATGTATATGTACATTTATGTACATATATGTATACATTAATGATGGAAATGTTCATTACGTTGTATTAAATATATTTCAGTCATATAGGCCTACTCTTGCAAGGCCACTGCTCTGCTATTCTAAATAAAGAAACGGACCAAATATAGGACTATATAAGCTGATGGTTTTGTATGCAAGAGTCGTACTGAATAGCCTTAATATGGACGTGCTTATATCTTATCCGTTCATAAGCGAACAACTGGTCAGTTCGTCATGGTATGTCATATTAACAGAGCAATTCTTATTACTCATAAATGTCAATAGCCGCCGAAATACCTACCAGTATCTCCGGGCCCGAAAATAGAAAGTAGAAAAATATCTTAACATATACCATACATTAAAAATTTTTATTTAGTTCAATTTTTATTTAGCTCTGTAGTTGAAGCTCCTTTCAAGCATAAAATTGCCTGTGCCAGAAGGCTCCACTCTGCCATATATACTTAGTTTATAGAAGTTTTGAAGTACCTGCATGTTCTATTAAAATAATTAAAACAATAATTTGTCTCAAATACGAATTTAGATAATAAACAAAATCATCGTCTCATGTGTGTAGTTATCAATGTAAAGATCGCTCAGTAATATAGAAAGCTTCCCTAGGATATAGTTTTTCCAGAAATTCTTGACTGCATACACAGATTAGTGTGACATATTACCTATTTACTCTAACATTCTTCTTCACGTATATTAGTCCATCGGTGACACCTTTCATATTCAAAAATATTTAGTCGTTATAACCACAGATAACATAATTTGTTATAACTATTACGGGATGTCTTATCTCTCTTATTTTGACAACCGTGCATACAAAATTGTAATGGTAAAACATTTTTTTCATATTTACAAGCAGTAAACGTATTTAATCTATCCACCATGGGAGTTTTAAATAAAATCTCCCTGATGGAAAATATGCATAATGTAAGTATATACGTACACAACTTTTCTGCGTATTTGTGATAGTGGTTATCTTTGAAGAAAAAAATCTTCTAATCTACTCATGCAATTTTTCTTAGTATTTATCATTGCTAACTATAAGTAAGTATACATTTTTTACTTAGATATGAACTGATATTATTAATATAAACATACATCTGTCTGTTTATTACATTTTCAAGTGAGTTTACGCAGAATCGACGAACTTCAAAGATAGATTATAGACTTATAAAAACTCTGTTACAAAATATGAACCAAACTCGTATAATATCTAAGATTTATCGACTGTTAAACAATAAAATATTAAAACATGTAAATTGTGCACTTGGCATGACAACTTCAGGTAGTATGAAATGAACCACGAATCAAGTTCATAGCGGCACTATGTAAAATATACAGCCACCTGATGGTAACTGGCAACCACTTATCATCCAAGTCGTTCGTTACCTTTTCTCCAATCTGTTAATAAGAAGTAATTATGACAAGAATTCTATCAAATTGTTGGGAGGATGCATGAGGATAGCTAAAAACTAAAACGTGCTCATGAATATCAGGTAGCGATTAGCTTGTTTACAAAATCACTATCATAAATGTATGAAAATGTTAAAATATCTAGTATTGCCTACGATATTTCGTAAAGGAAATATAATTATTTTTTACTTTTTAAAACTAGCTTAAAAGTCGATACTTATCACCGGCTGTATTATAATTACTACTTTCACAATGTAATGATATTGTTTTACATTCTTATATATTAATTTACGTACTGAATCTGATATGATAGTGAACTAAAATTTATAAGATTTTAGTCTACACACAAAATAAAATCCCCGTAGATAGTATACACCGTCGTTAATGTAATAAGTAACAACAATAGTTGCGAAGTAACTATTTTGTAAATTCGTCATTACCCTTCATTAAAGGGCCAGAACTTTCTATTATGCATAAAGACCTTAAGTATAGACTCTTGGCCTCTTCACAAAACGTCGGTACAAGGGTCTCGGGTCAGTTTGACCTATAATTAACCCGATGTGGTGCTTGAATTTCACAATACTAATAGTACCTGTTGAAATATGTATCGTTACTAAAGTCGTTTCATTCATCGCATATTGAACGACCTGGGAATGACCAAATCTAAACATTCTCGTATAACAATAACAATAATATTGTATACACTTACATGAATGCTGATAAAATATCTGAAGATGATGGCAATACATACCTGAAAATAATAAATAATGTGCTTAATATATTATAATTTACAACAAATATACGTACATATATAAACGTATATAAAATACTAAAAAATATTATATAAGGAAAAATAATTGACCATATGACAATTTTATTGTTTGTTTTTTATTTACTTTACTATAAGTAAATAAGAAACAAACAAGAAAATTGTAATATAGAAAAGATCTGCAAAGACACATTACATGAACTACACAAACCGAGAAGGATAGATGAAATTGATGTAAGTACACTAATGACGCCTACTGTTGTGAATGCCGCAAGCATGATTAGACAAAGTTGTTGATAGTATACAATAATACCACAGAGGATTACACATAGTGAAAGCTTTTTAGTCCGTGGTAATTCTGGAAAGTTGTGTCCATTGAATGTAGTGGTATCTTTTTCTTTGAGTAATACTAGTTTCTAGATTGAGCTAGGTCCTAATTCTAGGAACATTTTGGCCTTGGTGGCAATCACCACCATAATTGTGTCAATAAAAGTAATTACTATGCATCATAAATCACTACATAATTGAAAGTGTGTAATGGAAAGTCGCCAGTACTATTTTCTTTCATAACATGCAAATAGCATTTCGTCCGGTTTTCGCTAATCTCGTACCTGACATACAATTGTTATCTCAACTTGTTCTAAATCTTGTTTCAAATCACCGTCATTCCGATGAGAACTTGATCAAGTCAAACTCGATTGTACGCAATTTGCATCATTTTGCCATCTGTCTTTTGATATTTTAGGTTTGTGGATAACTGTGTGAATTAGTTAACAGTATTTCATTTAAGTATAGTTGTGTTCTTTATTAGCTGCAGATATTTATATGAATGGTAAGATGTGCCTTTTCATTTTTAATGACCTATTCCTGTTTTTATCACGATTTTGTATTTGCTACAGATGTTTTAAAAGCTTCTTTAATTACAACATAATATCATTAATATTTAAAACTATACAACGGATTTTAAAGTCTTTTTTTTTAATACATAGAGTGATGGAAGAGGAAAATTGTACATGTACACCCGTGCTAAGCCGGGCCGAGTAGCTAGTAAATACATAAAATATACTTTCGGTGCGATACATGATGTATATTTTAAGGTTTCTTTTACACATTACACTCCAAATATTGAAAGTACCCATAAGACATTTTTGATTCATCAGAAATTTATTTTGAACTTGTTTGGTAACAGTATTATTTACAGTATTAATAACTATAATATAGGAAGAGACAAAGAGAGAGAAGAATGTCGAGTATTACGAGTACCTGCAAACTGCAGAAAAACTTTATGGTGCAAATAAAAGCAGACAATATAGTTACGATATTAGCGTCATGTTTTGCGGTTGGAGATGGTAGAAACGTTGTCAAGTCTTCAAGGCTACGGCTTAAATACTTGTTTAATGGTACTACGTACTTGAGTAATATATCACATTTGATTGCAGCACCCACACAGGGTATCAGTATCAATATCTGGGTATCAGCAATGGTGTAAATGAGATATAACTTTTCCAGAATGCATGTTGATACTTCACAATTGCATGAAATAATTTAAAAAATATAAATAAAAAAATTCTTTTCTCAATAGTGATATAATTAACATATTTATTTAAATACCTATTTCTACAAATCCCGCTATTTTAATTTAATCTGTCCGTGATTGCTATCGCGCGAAGTCTGAAGCAGAAGCAGCTTATTGTCACTTTAATCCAACGTCAAGTATAACGACCCTAATAAGCCATAATTAAAAAAGCAACAGTGGCAAATATATTTCCAACGTCAACTAACATCGCTATATTGTACCTAAATGATTATAACCTTTTTGCCAAAGAAGATCATTATAGAATATATTTAGTAGAAATGATATTCACTTTTTAAATATCTTTGATAATTTAGATTTTTTTTAAGAATTAATGCCTCATAGGTAAAATAAACAAAATGTCTTGTTTCTTACATTTTTTATTTGAAATTCGTATGAAAAACGGAATAATGTCACGATTATAACTTATTTCATGAAAACTTATTATTACATTTCATAGAATTAGGGGCAAGCCAATACTTCAAGCTGTAGTAATTTAGTAAACAGTTTCCTAGTAATCGAAACAGTAATTATGACCCCATAAAATGCGCAATCGATAATGTAGGTGAAAGTAAATAGACACAGGCCTTCGGCGAAATTCCTTAAGAATTAGAACAGACCTGATTTCATGTCAATTTTGCACAGTCGCTTAAACTTTCATTTCGATAAAATAATTGTATGCATCAGCTATGATTATTGTAAACAGTTTCAAGACGTATATAATTATTGTAAAGCGTCACCATCAAAATAATTATTCTTCTAATAGTAAATAGAGCAAATTTATGAAAATTTATTCTCTCTAAATTTTAGCACAATTTATACTGCAAAAAATAAACGCGTAAGAACCGGTTCTAATCATTATAAAAGCTAATTGCCTGATACTTAAGTATGTGTACTCAGAGAGATGAGGTAGAGTTGTGGTATTGACATTAAAGGATATACAAATAAACGCATAGACGTCAGAAATTGCATTTATGTTCATTTATAATTAATTGTTATATAATCTTATAATAAGGTCTAATACTGTAAATATTGAAAAGAAAAATATTACAATCTTAAATTATTGGTAAGAAAAATAATCAAATGGACTTGATGATGACATGATGACACATATTATTTATATTTTTGTACATTACCTTATTCGATATATTTATAAAATCTATACAGATTATTATTTAGTCAGGAGAAAATTATTTCCGTTTTGGTCTACTACATTAGTATTATCACAAAAATTTAACTTTCGTAAGTTATCTTTCTCTTGTTATATTAAGTTTATTCAGAACTAACATTGTATTTACAGTAAATACACGCTTGACGATACTGTAACACCGCCGTAATCTTTGTGTGGCTGTATACCTTAATTTGAAATTATGGTCCGCTGTTACGACCCTCGCAACCTAACTCCAGGCTTTGTCGAGGAAATCTATAGACTTTGATTAAAACTAAACGAGGTTACTTTTAATCGACTCCCGTTATTACGAAATGTTTAATTTGCTGTGTTTAGAAATTGATGCCTTGGGAGCACAATCAATCATTTCTCGGTGAAATCGTGTTACAGTGTCTGATAGGTAGTGCATTTAATATTTATATCGTCCTTTCCTAGTGCATACAATAATTGCTCTTCAAGTTAATCGAGTTCACACCACAATATTAAATTTAGGCAAGGAATAGTACATATTTAGTATTATATATAGTATTAATTACACAATATCAAATATAGGTATATCTAGTATTTGATTATTGGTATTTGTCTTTTCAATTTATACGTAATACTAGATTTAATATTTTTTGTCTTTGGTGATTCATTTATTGTAATATATCTTTATTTCTCATATTTTGATAATAATCGATATCTTTGATAAATAATCACTTTTAAAGTTTTTAATTATATTAATGACTTTAGTAATTTTACATGTTCAATAATAATAGTCAAAGTACCAACTGAGAAGGTGTAGCGCTAGGTAGAGCACTCTACTTGTTTGCCAATGACTCCAGATTAGATCCAATTCAATTATTTGTATTTATGACTTAAGTATATTAGTTTATGAGATATTCTATTTATGTATTTGCAAACAAATAGATAAGTAAGTTTATATCAGTTGTCTAATACCCATAGACCAAGTTCCGCTTAGTTGAGGACGATTTAATAAACCACATATAAAAAGATTAACGTTATAATAAAACATGAAGAGTATCTTGAAAGCAAATAAATAAGTAGACTATTTATATTCATACCCGATGACAACTATAGACCACTAATATACATATGCATTGATGAGAACTTACAATTTCTGTAGATATTGATCACGCCTAATAACTTTAAAATATACAAAGATGATAATACTACAAAAGATAATAACACCATACACAATACAGAGTTAAATACACGGGAACATCTAAAAATTTTTTAAGATTCTGTGCGGTGTTTTATTCCAAAAGGGGGTGATATTTAATGTTTTTTGGACAATAGCGGCACAATGGGTTTTTATATCACAGTGCGACCCAGTGGCACCGAAGATGTTCTCACAAAACGACAATGGGACACAAAAGGATGCTGTTATTCACACAGTTAACTCTTTATTACATTATACTGTTTACTGTTAATGGGAGTATGGATAGACAGATGTCTTACAGGTTGATGTTTTATTAAGTAATAAGTTGAGATGCATTAAGATGTGAAGGCTATTTTATCCATCCATACTTTTATACTAATATTACAAACACGTAAATGTTTATCTATCTGTGCTGTATGTCTGTATTATCTTTTCATTAATAAATAGCTGTACGAATCATAATGTTTAACGTAAAGATACAATTTATTTGATTTATAATAATATTACAGCATAAAAAAATAAACGGTAACTGCTACAGATATAAGCCTGACACATTTTAGTTGCCTTCTAGAATTTTAATAATACACAATTTACTAAGAATATAGTTCTAATTATTAGTTTTAATAACTAGATCCGACGCTAACTCTGGAAAGAATTTTCAATCGAATACTTTAAGGAATTTGCAAGCAGATAAATTTTAAAACATCCTGTAGATTGATCTAGTTCACGGCGCAAGGTGAAGCGAGACAAGTGTACAACAATACTTATAAAGGGAATAAAAACTGAAAACAACGCCATGAAACTACCCTTCTCTTATAAAAAGGTCGTCAACCTTTCTTTGTATTTTTTCTTAAACTCACCCTTTCACTTTTGTTTACTTACTTTAAATTTGTGGTATGAACGTTGAGGAATATTCGACGCTTTCCACTTTTATTTAAGAATTTGTGGTCTTCTACTTTCTTAATACTTCGTAACCATGACTGTTGTTTTTATTATATTTTCGTTATTCACCTTAGATATTGAGCTTTAAGTTTTCACGCATAATAGCTGTGGTATTAATAGTGTAATTAACCTTAAACCTTAGTTTAAAAAAAGATTAATACAATTATTTCTTTAACTAAAATATTAAAACAATTTAATTTCAATCAGCACATTTCAAGCTACACAATGTTTAAGTTCCGGTAATTATGTAGTGATACTTATCTCGTAAATTCTAGTACTGAAACACTAATTTGAATAGCTCGAACTGAGCTACGAATGCCTGCTTTTTTTAAATACAGTAATTTCTAACATTATGTAACGTGAGACGTCTCCACAATAGTCATAAAATATTACTTAATCTCCACTATGCTTTAGAGCTGTATAGAATGACATTCTTGCTTCACAATAAGTGAAATGGGAGGTATTAAAGACATTCTCGCCACAATAGATCTTTGAATGGTATTGTCCAATTCTTCGCCTTCGAACATGCATTGACTTTTAAGGGCCTAATGTGAAATTTGGGCAGGATTATGTTACGTATGAGAATGTGAGTAATGAGTGTGATATATTAGCTAGTTTATTAGTAGTACTCCCCACATAGTTAAAAAAATCTTAATTCACCAACATGACTCTATAAAGTCGTCTCCGCCAGCAGTTTGCTTTGAGAGCTGTGTTTCGGTTCTGTAAATTAGTTAAGGTAGTGAAATAACAGAATAAAATGTATAACATCCTATTTACGATTTCTTGAGCGTCACATGTTAAAGTGATATCATACTGTTCATATATACTGAATATTATCTCAGCTCATTTGCCATTTTAACCAGATAAATAGAAAACGTGATTACCATCCTGAATCAATGAATAAAGCTAAATTTTGCTGAAGAAAGGCTACTCTTATAAATATTTGACTGCCTCGGTGGTCAAGCGGTTTAGCACACCGTTTTACTTCGGATATTCGCGGGTTCGATTCCTCGCACGATGCAAACATTTGTTCATGAGTATGATGTATGAATGTATGTCTCGGTGCTGTTTATAGAAAAAAAAAGGATTTAAATATTTCTATTAGTTGTCTAGTCCCCATAATATCTGACTAGCTTGAGACTAAATGGCATTGTGGGAATTGGTTATTAATATGATTAATATTGACATTTAACAAAATTGTGTCGATGAGCAATTTATAAACTGAATTTCTGTTTGAAGGGCGAGATATTGCAGTGATTACCGCATACGAAAGCATGACACCTTAGGTGTAGCCATATAGTGATGTAATGCCTGAGGAAGGAATAACATCACAATAGGGCTACCACAGGCACCATATGATTATCCATAGTGATGTTCATACCTATACGTAGACAACTTTAAATGTAATGTAAATGTAACTTTAGTGTAAAATTATTTATTTTCAGGTAGGCCGTCAACTATTCCAGTTATATAAATAAATACAGCTCACAATAATTAGTACTCGTAAAGTCTACTATTTGAGGATGTCGCAGTTATTGATGAGGTATAAAGTTACACTGACCACCTTTTGAATCATAGGGTTGTCCATTCTTCCATGCATGCATTAGGGTTAGACCCCTCATTGTCACGTAGTATTGCATAATGCATATGTGTTACATTACAATACTTCTAAGTCCGGATTACAAGGGCTTTTGATTTGTTTGAATAAAAGTAAAATGTATGCAGAAATGTATTTTGCAATAGTAATGGGATTATGCGCAATACTTCAGAATGAAGTGTACAAATACTTGAATTTGGTGATATGGACTTTTTATATGGTAATTATGCCATAAAAATATATGATTACTCAAATTAAATTATTCTTTTTATTTCGAATTTATTCTTTATTCTATTTTCACGAAAAATAAAACATGTAATATTATATAATTAAAAGCATACTATTATGTCATATATATGCTCATAAATGTAGGTATGTAATGTAACAACTTGAACCGGTGTAGCAGTACTGCTAATATATTTTAGTGTATATACGAGTATATATTACCTTACTGGAGAACTAAGTAGATCCGTTGAGCAAGTAAAGTGACTGTGAATATCTAATAAATACATATATTTTACAATGTTCATTTTAAAATGGAGAAATAAAAAGAATATATATTTCAACAAAATTATATAATTAGGTATGTGATGATGTCTATAGTAAGTCATATGACTGAGAAATTGATATAGAACATCCGTTATTAAACTTTTAATCTTTCAAAACTAAGAGTTGTTTATATGTAGGTATTAACTTGCTACTTTTATACCATCACTGCTATATATACGTTACAAAATACTTTGTAGTTTAAGACTTAGAATTATCGAAATTAACATAATCGAAGCAAGCATCCATGAACACGTAGTGTAAAGAAATTTTGGGGCTTATAATCAACAAATGAAAGGGTACGTAAGGGTTTGCATAAATTAACTAATTTGAACCCTAACAGAGCACCATAAGATTTATAATAGTTTATTTTCTTAATACAGAATTTTAAAAGTTGTGATTTTTATTTCTTACTATAAGGGCACTGACCTCAACAAAATCGTATTTAAATTTTTTGAGGTGCTAACAATAAATTAACGTGTAAATATATTGCCATGCTATTGTACTTACCCTATAGCTCTTATTAAAAGTTTTGTTCAGTAAGTTCATGGCTATAAACCACAACTTTATCAATAAGCGAAAGCAACATGAATGAAAAATTTCCATCTCCGTCTAAAATAACTAAATTACGAAATTTAGCAGCAATGTTCTTTGGTCCTTCTACTACTCTAAATGCGTCATAGGCATTCCTATAGGGATTTATTTCAAAATTTCGATCCTCAAATTGCGATAGATTTATTATCTAGTCTTATTCAGGTAAAATCATATCTGCAACTTAAACTTAACATATACGTATATATAGGTATAATATATATGATTTAATTTTCAATTATATTTTAAAAACATTCCATAGTCAACATTGTAACATTTGTCCTTCATAGTTTTAAACTTACGAATCGAAACATAGCTAAACTGGGTCATCTCACCTATTTTCTAGCGTCATCACTAGTCTTTAAATGAATATGACCGGAAAAGTAACGCAACGGAAACCCCAATTCGCACATAACAATAAAAATAACGTGAAAAATGTGCGAGTGGAGGTAATAAAAATGGCAATAATATCTCCGTAGTTGATAAAAGGACATGCCCAAATTGAAAGGGCGACGTTTTTATAGGGCGATAAAATGCGTTCGCAGACATTGCAACTTTTAAATAACGAACGATATTTAATCATAAGTATTAAAGAAATTAAAGTTTAATATATTTTGTAACGCATCATTCACACGTTTGCTTCTGTATAAACCTTCTAGAAGCAATTATCTAAATGACAGTTAGTCTATAATGAAAAAATAATGAGTTCTTCTTCATAATTTAATTTAATAATAAAACTACAATAAATAAAGGATAGTTTGCACTTCTTAATTTAATTGTCATATTCCTAAATTTTCTTTAATTTATATTTTAGACCTTAAAATAAAGGAAGTTTGCTATTGTCAGTGTAACTGCCATATTTCTAGTTTTCTTTAATGGGCTGTATTTCAGACTATTTAACTTTACTTATATACGTAACAAAGTAAGTCAACTTCTACCATCTTCTTTTTACAAAACTGATTAAAATCTATTTGTTAATTTTAATTATTACATAATAAGGTTTTCATATGCAATAAAAACTTACATTTTGTAATACTGAATATAATAATTTTTTAAGGAATTAATTTCTAAAAATATCATTTGTCTAATATCTAAGTAGGCGAATTAATATTGACTTTAATTTAAACTTCAACTTTACCCTGTCTATTAACATACTTAGATATTATTAGATATTGGAATTGTTCTAATTCGTGTTGTTATTGTAGTGGACCACATCCATACTAATATAAAATTATAAGTATATCCGTTTATCTCTTAAACTGTTTGTGACATTTACACGCCTAACAGCTGAACTGTATCACGACGATATACATACATATCGTTTATTTTAAAAGAAGCAGTCGAAGTCGCTTATCAAGTCATTATTAATATTTCTATTATATGTATCAGTAACGTGCTGATTTATCTTACTTATAATTAAATTGTAATTCGCAATGTACCAACGTACGCTTCAAATTCATTTTATATGATTATTATGGAATATCTAATATCTCTTTTTTAATTAAGCATATTATGAATTTCAAATAACAACTAGTAAACTTCAGTAACTAAATATTTGAACAGACAAACATACCCAATAAAATCATACAACAAGGGGATCTTTATTGTAACATGAGTGTTCCACTTCAAATTGCAAACCATTGTCCCACTCATATTTGGTAACCTTTTTTGCAATGTTATAAAAACAAACTTTTTGTTTGTCTGTAGTTGGTAAACTCATTCGAATAAACATATTTGCGGTCTAGCATTTGATTGTTGTATTTTAGATTTTATGTCCTCTGAATACGGATTTGAATTTATTAATGAAACCATAGCTGTTTCACCAGTATATGAAGTTCATTGAATGAAAAAACCTAACTGATTAGTATTATGGGAACAACCACCAGATGGTTATACTAAATGGCGTATCTTATCAACTTAATTAATATTTTATCAGAGCTTTCCAGCCTAATTGTTTTTGACATTAATAGCCAATTAATTATCAATCGATTTCTAACTCGATAATAAAAACAGATGGCACGTTATATTTTTTATGTTCCTTTACACATTTGAGTGTACTAAGACGTGATATAGTCTTTAGATATATTATTATAGCTTATATACTAAATACTTTTTATATGGTAGTAGTAAATATTTGATAAGCAAAGAAAATTTCTAGACTTTGTGTTTTTTTGTGAAATCATAAGAAATATTTTGTGGTATTTTCGACAAAATTTAGATACGTCTCCACGTATCTAAATTTTGTCGCTAGTTTTGTTATTGTAACAATAAAATATTATTTTTTTTATTTACATGAAATTACTTTAGGCTTTCATGTCAAAAATGGCTATTAGTTGTATTTATTATTATAAATACAAGTCTTGGCACGAAGATATAATCAAACTCATTATGACAAAAACTAGCTTCTAACTTTAATTTTATTTTGCATGTGCAGCTGTTAATTTTTATCTGTACAATAACTGTATCTATACAACAAGTTTAAACTAGTCAAACTGGTATAAATATGAGATATAATTCAATATGATAACTGCTAAAAATATGGACAAAGCAACACCTTTATGAAGTGTTATTTAAGTTAGAAAAGTTTGGTAAAAGTATAGACCTTTTATAACTATTAGTATACATCTGCTTCCTTTCTGTATAAAAGTATATTATCGAATATAAAAATCGAGTCGAATATATTGAATTGAACATTTTGTTGATCGGAACAGCCGGATATGCTGTCCTGTTATGGAACAATTCCTTTGACCCTCAACTACTACTGTGCACGATATACTAGTTTACAATTTTTTTCTATATTTAGACTGAGATAACTTAGATTTATTTAAGACAAGGTGGATATTTGTCATTGATCTCATATTGATTTGTGGCTCAGGCGCCGTTTATACAGTCAGCTTAATATATGTAGATCATAGTGAAATTACGGCGAAATGATTGTAATTTTTTGGGAATTCATCATTGATTCTAACCATGGTTACAAAAGAGTTTTCGGCAACGCGAATGTGACACCCCTGTTATTTAAGGCGTAGCAGTGTTTAATATTGACAATAAATACATATTACACTTACCGTAGTCTACGCTACGGTAAGTGTTTACCACATTAATTTCATAATTGTGTAAAACAATATGTATTTATTTCGTAATACCACAGATAACATAATATTACATAGTAATACGTAATTGAGAATGGGAAAGCGTAAGCGCCATAGCTTACATGACATGTACATATATACTTCTTAAAAATACTGTTTAGTTTCAGAGATGCAGTAGGCTTATTGCAGTGATAAAAATAATAAAGTAATTTTGTATGTACGCAGTGGAATATACATATTTTATTTAGGTAGGTACATATAATAAATATAATCCATTTATTTAATATTTGGTTTTAACAAAAATAAATTGGTTGTTGAATATTATTTATAAACTCTATAAATATTATGTTATATTCATATAGGTATATACAAGCCTTCTGAGAAATCACTGCAATCTTCTGAGTGGTGGTATCTCTCATCGGTTATATTGAATGTTCTGTATTACACATATAAATACCTATATAAAATGTAGAAATAGCCAATTAGGCAAATGTATATAGTATTAGGGAGGTATTTGCAAACAGCAAGTCATGAAAATAAGCTAAACCTTTCCATTACTTAAGGCAGATAATAAAAGCTATTTAAAGAGCAAAAGACGTTTTTCTCAATTATACACGTTCCAAATAAAAGTGAAATTACTACTGCTGTTACCCCATAAATTATGCGTTAGCTCGGGTAATAAAGTCAAGGTTCTCACCCCTATTTTCTTAAGATAAATGAGTCGGCAACTGGCATTATCAGGGTTCTGTAAACGATATTATAGATGGATCAAATTTTTATGCGTTTCAATCAAATTATTACGCCGCGCCGTCTAATGAATTAGGACAAATTTTAAGATTGGAAGTTTTGATGTTCGATTATAGAGTAAAATGGGCTCATATCGAAATGAGTAACGAAATCAGAAATTATTTTCTTTACTTTCTTGATTTTCTTTTCAAATATATTTATTTGTATATTATATAGTAATTATTTATTAAAAGTAAATATTTAAAAATACTGGACCTACAATTCGAGAAGCCTACTCGCAACCAACCAATTGTTTACTAATATCAAACAACACAGTATTAAAAGGAATACGCCACGGTTCCGCGTCATTTAAATTTTATAAAAAGACCTTATTTCGGGTAAGTTACAAAAAATATCTTTTAAGTAATTAACTTTCTGCCCTTTCAGTGAACTAACCGACGCAACTACTTACGACGTTACAAACAGGATAA
The DNA here is from genome assembly GCF_030625045.1 of Achroia grisella. Taxonomy (NCBI): domain Eukaryota; kingdom Metazoa; phylum Arthropoda; class Insecta; order Lepidoptera; family Pyralidae; genus Achroia; species Achroia grisella. Next base: position 96,026 of record NW_026713022.1, read on the forward strand.
TTAAAGAGTGCTGTACAATTTGAGATTACTTTTTCCGTCGGAAATAATTAAGAAATGTCAGAAAGTTAGCGTTAATTAAATCAGAACAAGAGAAGTAACGAAGCGTAATAGTTACGCGTGCACGGTCATAAACGAGCACAACTTTTAAACTTTTGTAACTTTTTTAGAAATTTTTATTGCTATTTGCCCTTAACAATATTATCTCTAGGCTTATCCATACAAGATCTGAATAGTACTTACTTGTTCATGTAACATATTATTAATAATTTACTGTTAAGACGTGAGGAAAACAGCCTTATTATTTACCAATTAAGCACTTCGTTCAAATTATGATGGAAAGCATGTTGATACACACTTGAAAATAGACGAAGGCAAACGTTTACGTGGTCGCTAAAAATAGATCATTCATGTTGTGCTTATTCAAGAAACATCAAAGTCAAGGTAACTACTGTTTTGAGTTCCGACGATACACTGCCAAGTTCATAACCTATATTGTAAAATACTCTTTACGCTCCTATCTTCAAGATTTTAACTTATACTGATCTGATTACTTAAACATATATGTAGTTATGATAAAATACCTTTGTTTATTGTTGATAAAGGGTTAATGAATACTCACTTCTAGGTTTGAATTCTATATTATACTTTATTCATGAAGTATAGGAGTGCTCTCTGGTCTGGGAGCAAAATTAACATTTGAAAATTAGGTAAGGATATTTCTTTTATAATTGTTCCAATTTTATTTTTGTTTCTTTAATGGCGGGCATTCCAAAAGATGTTTCTTAAATTGCAAAAACTCCATCATATTTTTATCCATATGACTAAAATGATAAATAATATAGCATCTACTATACTACTAGATACTATTAAGACACAACATAAACTTAACTGAATAATTGTTCATTGTGGATAAGTAAATGAATAGCCTTTGGAATCTAAATAATCGATAGCTTCGGTGGACTCGCGGTTTAGCACATCATTCCGATGGTCGCGGGTTCGATTCTTTGGATGATGTTAATATTTGTATTCATAAGTACGATTGTTTGTATTCTGGGCGTATTCTGCGTATATATTTACAAAAAAAATGTATTTTAGTGTTTCAGTCGATAGTCTAGTACACATATCACATGCTCATACTCTACCCATAACACTCGATGTAGATGTGTGAATTGTTCAGTGTTATTACTGTGACAATAGTGGAACAGATTAAATCGTGGTGTATAGTAGTAGTAACTATAGTAATCGCTGCACAGCACTATAAAGTTCAAAAAGTTTGAATCAACCAGGAACTGCGGCGCAGTTGATTCTGTGCAATTAAACTACGATGCTTTCTGCAGTTTTTTGCTTCCCCACTTTTTCGTGAAGTAGGTCAACAAAAGTGTTCATTATGAATTACATTTTTTTATGAATAGTACACCGAGTTGTTAATAAAATAACGATTAAAGTACTAATATACGAGAAGGTGGGGATACGGGATAGATACTTACAGAATGTTTTGATTTTTACAAAGCCTTAGTGTAATATTTCTAAAGATAATGGGATATAAAGAGAGTCAACCATGTAAATGTTTATATTTATAAAATTTTGTGTATTAAGATTATTATACTTAATAGTTTATTCTAACGTAAAATACTGTCAGTCTCGTTGAATATAATTTAAAACAGTTTGTTTACAATTTTGGTCAATCTGTCTATCTAAGGTGCATAGATATTTAATAATAATGCTGTACAATTTAAGGGGTTGATGTTCATTTGGTATGAGTTTTACGTTTTTACAAAAAATCCATCACACACGTGTAACAATTGGTTATTTTAAATTTAAAAAAAGGGTGATTCGCTACCTCAATGCGTACTCGGAAATTAAAAATGCAATCTTTTGTCAAAAATTCTTCTACTATGCGCGTTGAAAAAACAATTTTTAATTTCGATTTCAAGTATTAGAACTTCATTCGAACACGCGTACGACAAAATTAATTAGTTCCATCAATCATTGTGTGAATGGTGTCGGGGAAGCGGCCCACTGCGTTTGAAAAAGACCAACTATGAGATGGGTCTGTCAGAAAATAAATGTAACGTGATTCCAGTATTGTGCATCAACCCCTTCGTTGTCGTTGTGAGTAAAAAATGCTTATTTTTTTAAATCCAGGTTATGACGTGCGCATCGGGCGGGTTATTCAATGCTGGGCGGAGATTCGTGGTGACAATGTTTTGAATATGGTTATTTTTATTTAGATTTGAAGAGTACACGCAGTGTATCTCGCTTTAGAATTACGGTACTTATTTTTATTCAATTTGCATATATTTAATATATATAGCAACGACTTGCGAATATTGTCAAGTAAAAAAAGTTGTCTACATTGCTTTTATAGGTCTAAATAACCCACCTTTGAAATATTTTGTAATTAAAGTAATATATTTATGTTCTATAAAATATAATTTATAAATACCGTATTTATACAGGACATGTAATGTCCTATCCTGTATTTATACAGGATAGGACACTATCAATAATGCATTCAAATCAATTATATTGATTAAATAATTTTAATAATAATATGTGGTTAAAGAATATGGTAGGGACAATACTATAGGATTCTATTTCAGTTTGTTTCCCCATAAAAAATAGAAAAAGCAAGTAATTAGTAACAAAAGTCTGTCAAACTAGAAGCTGTAGTGATTTCAATAAGAATATCGGAATTCGATCAATGTTATGTCTCATTATTACATGAATAAACTAACATAGTTTTGACAATCGGCTTAATTAAACCTACGAAATAAATTTCTATTTAAAAAAAAGTTGTACTCTATGGTGTAATCACGCATGTCGGCCGTTGTGCGTAGCAAAGTTATGTTATGAAATAACTTTGGTGTTCGTTAAAACAGAATAAAGTTAAAATTATTATATTAAATGAATCGCACCCTTAAAAATTCGCTTTTTCAACTTTAATATAAAGGGTATAGACATTCATCAGTGACGTACAATTATTTACATACATAAAGGCGAAAGTTTGAATGTGACAGCAATCTATCATTCGGTGACAATGCGCACGCGCCTTTTTCGAGCGACTTTTTTGACACTGTTAGGTAGGGACTTCCGTAGCAGTGCCTGTTTATACATTGTGGGGTGGGGTATTCTTTGACGATTAAGTGATATCGCGACTACTAGCCAAAATAGTACAAATTAACAGATTCAATTTCATAATTAAAATTATATATCTGCCGTATTAGTTATAGATATTACTACCATACAATTCAAAATTCACACAAATATCAATGAAGGTCCACAATTCTATGTTGATATTACCCTTTGCGTGGGTTTTTGAAAAATAATACTTTTACTATGAAAACAAACAGAGAAACGAGTTGAATATGTATAAAACAATATTTTCTACTTCAAAAGGCATTGACAAAACCATAGACACGTTGCTGTAAAACGGTGCATTGAGCACAGTAATAATAAATGTTATTTGCAGTATTGCAGACTACTCTTTTGTGGGTTGTATCAGAGGACTAACTAAAATAGTCAATCTATTATAAAAGTTATGTGTTTCGTACATACACATGTATCGTAAACTATATATAATACGCAATAATATTATAAAGATGTACAATTGCATTTTAAAGATAATATTTTTTTTCTTACAAAGTTAATTTTAAGATTTTAAATGGAAAGAAATTATTATAATGTATAATATACGCTAGCTGAGCCAGCGATTACCTATATATTTTAACAATACCGTTTGTAAACCAATTGTAATAAAATAAGCAATAATTAAAAATGAATGGGACTGACGTAAATACTGACAAAAATGGATAAGTTCCTAATAACGAAAAAAAACTAATTCATAGTCAAAGCTTTATTAATATAAAATTGACAAATGTAATTTTTTCCAATAAACACGAAGTGTCATTGTTCAAAGACGTTGAATTTATTTATTGATAGATATGATATAGATATAATAAATATATATAATATTATATTTGATTATATATATAATAAATATAAATTATATATATATAATATGATTTATATTTATTGATTATATACATTTATACGAGTAGATATACCGTATTTAAAATACGAGTATATAAATAATTGTGATCAAATAAACTAAGTAGATACTTAATAAATTAATACCTACTTAAGATATTACTAAATATAATTTTTCCACTTATTAACAGGCAACGTTGACCAGCCAATCCTATTTTTATTTAGAGAGTTATTTCAGTGTTATAGAACACCTAAAAAATAACCAAACAATATTATAAACACAAATATATACAAACAGAAATGGTGGGCTTGACACATTAACATTGTCATAACGCAGTTTGAATACATTTGGCATAACAATGACGATCTCGCACATCTTTTTTCTTCAATAAAGAGTCTCATTTGCATTTGTCATTTGTTGGACGTCACTATCAGTCAGTAACAAAAGAATTCGGAAATATTTTTAAAACATATTGTTACAGTTCGGTACGAATGTTGCGAAGCTAAAAAAACTTTGATTGACTCGTAACATGTGATGATTTCAACTGTATGTATAATCAATCAAGCGTACCTACAGTGTACAAAGATAGCATACGTAGACTTTGTACGAAATGTATACTTCTTTTAATTTGACGTGCTCGTTATTTATAGGTGGTATAATTAGTAAAAATCACGGGATCTTACCACATTTTATTTTTATCGAGTTTCGGTAGTGTTTCAACCGTCCTGATCGTAATTACATACGTGACTTATTAAATACGTTACATTATTAAATACGTAATATGGATATCGTGGTAAGATCCTGTTTTTTAATAATTACTCATAAGAAGTACTACTCATTTACGTAGGTAGACCGTACTCTTATCTATTTCAGCCGCCAAGCAGCTGGCTTTGTAAGATGTGTTTAGCTTGATAGATGAAATAAGGCAGTGAAACTGGTAAGATACAGGATAAAGGGTATGACATCTTAGTTCTCTGGAATTTCAACCCATGAGTTGTATTACATGATAAGCTATTACATGATAACGTGTCCGTAGTGCTGTTTATGTATACAGGGACAGTTACCGGTTACCACCAAGTGGGTCGTTAGCATGTTTGTCAATACAATAGCATAAAAGACATATCTAAAAGTAATCTCAAACGATTAAAGGCTATACTTAAATAAAAAGTAACACCTATACTGAGAACCCTCTTTTTTAAATATTTCACATAGTACATATTATTTCTTCATAATTTAAATAAAAGAAACAATAACACAGTGCTAGCTTTTAAAAGCATAATACAGTAAAGAACACCTGTTGTGATGAATTACTCAATTAATTGTAAAAAATATAATTAATAGGTACAGAACAGAACCAATCTGCGAGGAACCTTTGCAATCTAATTTTAACGTTTGTTTGCATTGTGAGAAAAAATAACCCCAAATTATGGTGCGTTGTTAATTTGCAAACATTTGCATACGGTGGTTCACCTTTTTGTTTCATTTCTCGCAGCAATTTGTTAAAACATACTGTTATAAATAGAACAAGGTGACTCAGTAAGGTATACATAGGACACAATATAAAATATTGGTTTAGAACTATTATTATACAATAATATAGATAGTAATAATAAAACTACTAGCAACCCGTTCCGGATTCACACGGGTACATCGCAATTCTTTCTCTGTTTAGTAATAGGCATTATACGTAAATACAAATCTGCCTCTTGAATCACTCTATCTACTGCTGAAAACTTCATTTTCATTACATAAATTTGTATGAAAAGCATTATTGTTAATAACAATTTATTTGTCTTGACGTTACAAAAACTGTTTATTGATATCAAACTCTGTTACGGTACCATTGTATGTAACTTCTGTTTTCATTAACCCTCATAAATTTTATCTACGAACTCCAAATCGAAATTCTGTGTGAGTATAAACAGACACGGAAAGTACAGTTACGACATATATTTATCGTGTACTGAAAATATAAATAACTAGGGCTCCATAAAAAAGACAAAATAAAGGTCACGAACCCAATAAACCCACTCCAATCTACGCTGTCACAAAAAAATAACAATTACTCCATCTATTTTAAGGGTATTATTTGGGAATACCTATTCGATTTATCACTGTTCCAAAATTTTGCAAATACTGTTTTTTTGGGGTGATACTGAAATACGTAACATCGGGCTATCGTTAAAAATGGCAACAGTAAATATTACTTCCGTACTACAAAAAATTAAATACACGTTTTAATATCAGTATTAGAGAAATTGTTTACCATAACTATTACGGGTCCTTTACAAGCCAACTTTTACTATAATTACTGCACTACTTCCATATACATATATATTAAGAGTTTGTTTATTCTTTTAAGAAGAGTTTGTTTGTTTCATTACGATTTTTCGATATTTTGGTGTTATTACACTTTTGTTTTTTTTATACCATGTTTGTGGCAAACAAGTATACGGCGGCGGTTCTGAACGGTAACCGTAACCTACGGACGCTTGAAATACCCTGGTATTAGTATATAGGGGTATATACCGAAATTCATGATAAAACCCCATACTAGTAGTGTTTATAGAAAACCTCGACAGATCGATACATTCTACAATCTCAGTGTACGCGGCTCCTCTAAAACCGCACTATCCGAGATCACTTAGGTTCCAGGATTTACGGACAATATATTATATTTCACCGAAATATCAACATTACAAATAAAACTGTCCTCCCATTTACACACACCATTATATTTTTAAAGTGGTACTGTTGTCTATAATATTATCGTAATAAAATAAATTTAGAATGATAGTAAGTAACTATTATACATGTCCGGCGCACCGATTTCTCTTCATAAGAAAAAAATATCATCCAGCAATTACTACAGAGGCTTGGTATAGGGTTATGCTGGACTTATGAAAAAAATGTAATATATATTAATAATAATAATAATCTCAGGACTCACAGCGCCATCTAGACCGAAGTTAAGTTAGCTAAATCTTGAGTACTAGATAACTGATACAAATATATAGATATATATTTTTTTCGTATATATCAATACACATATCTAGGTGTACCTACTCATATATTAAACATCTCAGTAATCTTGTGAAATTTGTTAAACAGTAAATCTGCTTGTCGTTTATCTAGAAAAAATGAGATAGCTTTGTCCTAAGTCCCAACAAAAAGGTATATTTACATTCAATTTGTTTGCGGACTCGTTTCTCTATACAATTGTATCCTTTTTCATCGTGTTTTTTGTTCCCAGTAAATTTTGTTGTTGATTTGTATGCTTTGCTTTGACCTACCGCAAATGGAGTGTGTATTGAATAAATTGACTCCGAATCTGCATATTTTTGTTACATTATAATTTAAAACAAGAAAAAGTGAATATACAACTTTGAAATACTAATTATAAAAGTTTATAAGAAAGGTATTCATTAATCAAGGTGTTTAATTGGAGTGGTTCAATTGGATTGTATGTAAGTTGTGCAAACAAATTCAATGTTAAAAAAAGGTATGACTCTCTTTTTTTATTATTGGATAATTTAAAAAATCTTAGCGTATAATAAAAATTATGTGACTTATACAATAAGACAATTAAAAATATTTTAAATACCTACTATAAGTGCACAAAACAAGATGTAATAAAAATATTTAGGTATGCATTAATTCAGACCGACATATGGTTTATATAGTTAAAATATAAGTTCACCAAGCTCAGAGTCGTCAGTTTCTACTTCTGTGATATATATGTCAATTTTAATCATCAATAATCACCTTTTATTCCAATAAATGGCAAACAGCAATGAACTAGATATATTGCAAAATCAAAAATAAATTTCACCAAAGCATTTTAAACATAAAGCGAGCTTAATGTTCTAGAAATCAAAGTTATCTTTTAGATCAGCTACCACCGGTAACACGCGACAAGCCGATAGTACAAAATAAATCGCCCGTGAAAATTGTACATAATCGTAAATAAAGAGCGGGCATAACACCAACAATGCACTCTTGACTCGACAATAACTGACGCGTTTTTGTCAAACCCCTTTTTCTGGATTAAAGCAATAAATTACGTCAGACCAATCTGACAGTGACCATAATATAGCCCCGTTTCCGATTTGAAAAAGCTGAGAATAATGATACACTATGTTGTAGATTGAAACAGTGAGGGTTCTATTTGAAGTATTGTAAAATTATTATCCTTACCTAAAATTATTCTTATTTAAATTTACTTGTAAGTATTTATGATTAAAGTAAGTCATCTAATCCAATATCATGTTTTAATGTGGGTCAGTTTTGCCGTTCATGAACATCAAGTTTTTTTCCCTTCCATCCAGTTCAGTCAACAAACAACAAATTGTCATCTGTAAGAAATTCTGATCTAATTTGAGAATTTTATGAATTGTTTCAAAAGGTAAACATTCGTTTAGAAAAGTATTTCATTTCAGCTTATCGGCTCCAACGGTGCAAAACGGATTCAATAAAAATAAATTTAATTTATTAACTAATGCAATACTGAATGTAAGTACTTAACAGACTATATTATACACGATTTACTTAAAAAATATACTTCATAAACTTTTTTCTGTACTCACGGAACCCTATAACATAAATTGAACGGTCACAGTTGCTGATTACGGACAATCGCACGCGTCTCTTATTAAATTATAAAGAAAATAAACCGGTGACAACAGTGTAACATTAAAACATCGTATGTTTCATACAATTTGCAAGTGTTATAAGACATTTTGATATGAACTGCTATTGGGTAGGGGAGCCACCGGAAAGGACCATTGCCACGTGTCTTCCAGGTGGGTGTGATTTTTTGTGCTATACTGTGGACGGAAACAATCTTCTTTCACCGGTTATTATTCCAGTTATTTGAATAATGTGTTAAGTGTTACATATTCAAGAATGTTTTTAGTATATTTTAAATTTGCAATTGTATGTCCCAATTATTTCCATTTTGGTTTTAAATATAATGTTTTAATTTTCGTAACATTTAAATTAATATAATTACAATTAAATTAGTTGTAAATCAATATACACTCATGAATGATTTTGGAAATCAAGATTTAGTTTCGATATTCGCACATATTTTTAATTAATGCATGTTTTCGTAAACAAAGTCCTTATTCAGTTATAAGTTTATTTAGAAATTGATCTGATCAGAAATATTTATTATTAATTTAAGGCAAGTTTATAACGATGTGTTTAAATTCAAAATGAAATAATAAAGACAAATGTTGATGAAAGTTACACAATTTAATACCTACGCGTATGACTGTTAGTAAAGTTTTCATGTTAAACTGAAGACCTTACTTGAATGAAAATTGGCAAAGTTAAAGTTTGAAATCTAATGTGAGACAGGTGACACTGTTATTAGATATGTGTAGAATGAAGTTCGGTGTCTTGAAGTAGGTAGAAGATATTAATAATCTACAGGTATCATATAACAAAGACTAAACGTAGCTATCTTTATATGAAAGGTATATAAAAAAAACTATATCTAATGAACTATCAAGGTACCAGAATCCAAAACAATAATTATTAGATTTTTTTACTATCGTTTCTTTTGTGCGCGTCAATCTCAGAAATGGCATCACAAATGTGCGTGCAGTTATCTCCTACTCTCAAAAACTTCACGAAACAAAAAGATTTTTTTTATTATTGAAATCGGTATAAATTCAAATTCAAATTTTTTCAAATTCAAAAATCATTTATTCATGTAGGACATTTTAGCCGCTTATGAACGTCAAATTTTAACATTCTAATTTTATTTTTTTCCCTACCGTCCAGTTCGGTATATAGATCCAATTGAGAAGAACTGGCAAGAAACTCAATTGAATTACTTTTTTTTTAAAGCCAGTTTATTTACAATGTATATTTATATAGGTGCCTATGTCTAACATTAAATGAAAATTCAGTGCATGAACAACTATTGCCATGCACACTCGTCATTCAAGTAATCGTTTAGTGAGTAATAGGCTTTGCTCAGTAAATATGATTTAACAGATGTTTTGAATTTATTTAAGGGTAATTCCAACATATCCTTTGGTATCTTATTGTAAATTTTTATACCTATTCCCATAAAATACCTATTAACTTTTTCTAAACGATACTTGGGGACAAAAACAAAATTAAACAAAAACTTATATGAGAACGAAGTATTGTGTTCAGCATGTATTTATATAAAAACTCTCATTTTTCACTTTCATTTTCCTCACTTGAAGTTCGCTAAACATATTTAAAAATTTTGCTGACTATACGACGCATAATCGAAATAACAAAACATGATACAGACCACTGACCCTCAATATTATTATGTTTCGTTATTGTATTTATTTACCATAGCCATAACATTATTACAAATAACTTTCTTAGCAACATCTGTCTGTACGTTTAATGACTGGAAGACTTTCTTTGCTAAATGAGCCGAGACAAGGAGTTTCTTGTTCCATGACGTCGTTAATTATCTACAGGTTGTATATAACTTACCTATAACAGTTTTATTACTTCGATTAAAGTTTAAATTGAATTTTATTAAGCTGACAAGCAATTATCAAGTGCACCACTTGATAATTGCTACGAATACTAACAGTCGTTTATATACATGAACAGCACTACGGACAACATGTTATTCTATGGTGCCTGTGGTACCACTCATGCATTGTCATTCCAGGGTAGAATTTTCAAGTCCCTTGTCGTGTAATTTCACTCAACAACTAAATAACAACCTTCAACCGAAACACATCTTACAAAGCAAGCTCCTTAGAGGCTGAAATAGGCAGGCTGTTTTTTACTAAGCCTACCTCGGTCACTTGTCATTAATTACACGAGTAATGAGCAGTGAGACGTATTACAATTGAGTTGTAATTGTAATAATGGCTATGATTATCACTAATGAAACATAATGCTTTCCGATAAATGTTTTTGTAGGTATAAGGAAATCGATACATTGGAATCCATAGATATAAACAGAACGCAGTAACTCAATTTACAGGAAAACTAAGCGTGTCGCTCCTAAATTACTTCTCCCTATGTCGGATCGAAGAGGAAGACATACTGCGGCTATCGTAAATAATGAAAGAAAGGCAAAGCAATGTGTTTTTATTTTTTCAGTTCAATTAGCCCAACAATATCTAAAACTATTCCAAAATTTCAAGCCTATAATTTTGTAATGACAGATAATTTATTCTGTTATGAGAAATGTAAACTAAAAAAATGTAAACTCTGGAACATTTGCAACATTTCGGGAAATTCTGTTACTCTTTGTAGATAAAGTTCATTAGTTCAATATAAAGCGCTGTGACAAAGATAAAAGCAATGAAGGGAAAGAGACAAGCATGCACTGTAAGGGATATTTAATGCGTTTCAAGCTTTTTGGTTCGGAACTATAAAATGAGACCACTGTTTGTATTAGTAATCGATGCTTATATCCCATAGTGTGTTACACTTACAAAGTAGACACTAACAGATAGGTTAAGTACATTACAAACTCACTGGTACACTATCATTGTTGCCTAATTAGATTCAGTTATCTAATGAACCTCCCGCAGGCCTGTCTCGTCTGTAAATTGCTTGCGCAGTAAGTATGATATGCTCCAGAGATTATTAGGACGTAAGGTAACTAACTGGTCAGAACGAAACTTGTTGACGAGTGAATTAATTGTAAGTTATAAATGTACCAAAAAATATTATGTATTTGTTACTAAATATTTTCTATGTATATGTAAATATAAAACGGCTGATTGAGATCACCATCCGAATGTTTTTTTATTTACGGATTATCATCCACAAAAGTAAAAACATTGTAATGGTGCCAACGGTATACGTTAGCAGGCTAACAGTGAAATATAATAGTACAAGCATGTGGTTAGTCAGATTTAGAACGAATTACAATACTCAGGTATCTACATGATTTCTAAGATCATTTGAGTTTATTTTTCATTATTCCCTTAATAAGTTTGCTCGAATTTTTTTGTTAGACTACTTAGAAGCCTCGTCTCCAGTAAGGCGCGGTAATCAGGCCTATATCCACAGGAACTTGCCATCGTGCGAGGGATAGGTAAAAACGAGTTGTAACCAATAGTATAATACTACTGAGTGCCCCTCGTACTATATTTTTTATGATGCATGAAAAAGGTGTTTGTAATGCATAGGATCTACCTGAGTACCTCGTACTTCCAGGTGAACTGTGCCTGGATGGAATCATTGCTTTTATGTAAAAAAAAAATTGGTAAATTAAAAATATTTTTTTTTATTACCATAGATAACATAATCTATACTCTATACATATAAATAAAATTGGAGTGTCTGTTTGTAATATTGAAATAACCGTTTTTACTACATGCGTATGAATATAAATACGGTACATACACCAAAATAACATTTTTTACAATTTTTGTCTGTCTGTCTGTTTGTTCCGGCTAATCTCTGAAATAGCGGGACCGATTTTGACGGGACTTTTATTGGCAGGTAGCTGATGTTATAAAGAGTAACTAAGGCAACTTTATTTTAGAAAAGTATAGTTACATTTCACGCGGACGAAGTCGCGGGTGCAGCTAATATTACATATTATTACTATTCACTTCGCTATTGTAACTATATATTAGTCTCATCTCACAAAACAAGAAATTTACTCTACAGAGTATGGTATAGCGCCATCTATTCGTACAAAAGTGAACTACTAAACATAAATGTCAGGTGTAGGTAGTGACATCTAGTAATACATTGGAGTAAGCTACGAGTAAGTCGATGACTATGAATCAAATAATTCACAATGTGACTGTCAGATTGCAGTAAAATGTAATTCAATGCAATATTCTAAATAATAATTCACTTTCGTGAAATTTCGTCAAAAGTACGTCTAAAATATATTTTCTGTTCCAACAGAATAATAACTATCTTTCGTGAGACTAAAACAGGCTCACACAGAAGCTCCGGCAATTTTAAAAGTATCATCGTATTTTTTTTGACAATATTATCGAATACCTGCGACAAAAAATTGGCATACTAATGTAGTGGTACATTTATCTTACGTCATTCGATTAAGAATAACACTAATGATATTTAGCTACATAACAAAGGTTAAGTAATAAAAAACACGTTCTAAGTTTTATAAATAACCCTCTTTCCAGTAAAGTACCGGAGCATTTCATACTCGCAGCACACCATTTTTGTACGTACATACAAATAGGTGGGTAGGTGTTATTTTATTCTAAACTGCGAGAATATAAGAAAACCTCGGCTCTGAGTACATTCCGTAATTTGAGCATTCACGGTTGAAAGCTCCTCTGAATATAATAAATAAAAATGTTCGTGTTGAGTGCACTATTTGGGGACATTCCACGCTTAGTCAGTTTGTATGTAATAAAAGAATCAACAGATTCCATTTTAATATCTAATATGGAGTACAAAATTAAACGCTTCCCCTAATGTTCATTTATCCATACCGTCCAATATTTGTTTTCTTTTACCCAAATTTGTGGACATTGGTCCGCAGTTTCGAGGGCAGGCGTGATCCATTTTAATGAAACTGTATGGGGCAAGTCGTGTAAACAGTATCGTATTACGTTGTGCAGTTGCTTCGGTGCCATTTCGCGATAATAACATTTTTATATTAGATTTCCTGCACATTCTATTATGTTTACTACTAGTTGTATCCGCGGTTTCACTTGCATAAAATTTATAGCCTATAGGTTATTCTTATATATAATCTATATTATTGCAAGGTTTCAATAAAATTCATTCAGTAGTTTTCGCGTGAAAGAACAACATCCATACTCACAAACTTTCGCGTTTATAATATTAGTAAGACTTAGTTTGTATGCTTTGGTGTGACTTTAGCCGTATTGCAAATTTAAGTTGTGTTGTTAAAATACTTTTTATTATATTACAGTATAATTAATATTGCATTTCATTTCAGGTCCAGTGAGAATCGAATCTCTATTCGTCCAAAAAACCATCTTGGCGAATTCGCCATAATTACATTAAAAAAATTACTCATACTCATTAAAAAAATCATTGCTCAAACAGTAGGTACTAAGTAAGTATAATATAACTCAGAATAATTTATATTCTATTTTGAAACTAATGTTTATTTTGCAGTAATATTTTATAAGTAGTAAAACAATTATCACTAAAGACGAAAACACAGTAAGTTCACTTGACATGTCAATAATTTACTATCATATAATTGAGAAGCGAAAAATACGGAAAGGTCCAGCTTATAATAATAAATATTTACAGTACCTATATTGGATTCTTTATAATATATTATTAAATATGTTTGACCCTGCTTTGAGAAAGTAAGCTAGGATATATAATACATCCTTACAGTCAATATATTTCGATTAGCCCTTCCCTTTACATGATTGAATGACAAACAGACTCAGTCACGTCTATCGGAAGCCAAAGTTATGCAATATCACGACTCCTATAGAATAAGAATATCGATGGATAATATTATTAGCCCTCTACCATCGCAAGATTAAATCTGTATTTAAAATTTTATAGGTTTGTTACACTTTTTTTTAGTAAATTACATACATTTATACGGAATTAAATTAGATTTATGTTATTTACAAAACTTAGAACGTCATTTTAATATTTCAGAAATTTAATTACATATCTAAATATATAAAAAAGATATTGAAATAAAAATGGTGGAATGTTACTCCAAATTTTGACGTTTTAATTCAATTTCAAGTGTCAGTTTTCAGAATGACCATACCTTCAAGTGAATAATAAGACCATGTATTTTATCTTTCATATATTTAAACCTATTTGATTTTTATGTGACCAATATCAGTACTATTACAGTGTATAGTTATGATATCATCGTATCGCCCACGCAAACGCATTATCTTCAGTTCCCGTGGGAATTGCAGGAAGTCCTTTCGTAGTCTTACACTTTGTTAGTCTGCAATAGTACCTATATATATAGATAATAGTTTGTAGTTCAAATTCCATTGTTAATTACTGCAAATTACAGACAGTGTCTCATGGATCTAGAAAGTTATATTATTGACCCAATCACATGATTTTTTAAGTAACTGGATTGGTAATGAAGCAGATTATCCTGTGACTTGATAGTAGGTGATACTGTCGCCTGAACAACACTGCGATTTATACGTCATCACATGACACCTATGATGCCACTCATACGAGGATTAAAATGTCTTGCCTCCGCACTCCATAATATCACTGCCTTATCTCGCCCTTCAACCGAAATATATCTCACAAAGCAAGTAACTTAGCGCCTAATATAGGTGTGACAGATGAGTAACTACGGATAAGTTTGTACCTAGATTATATACATTAATTTCGATTTCGATTTTTCGATTATACAAATACAAGAAATCATATACAATGATATAATATTTAAAATGCAGTGGTGGGTTGGGAATTATAATAAATTCCCAATCCACCACTGCAATAATGAGATATTAAACGACCTACAATATTGCACAATTTATAGGTCTAGACAACTATTACCGCAACTAATGCTAGGAACAACGTACGTAATGATATTAAGCACGTGTCGCGTTATCCAACTTGATATTAAATCCAGAAGCCATTTTATATTGTTATTCAGGTTATATTTGTCGCCATAATAGCATATCTTTCTCTCACTCTTAAGCTACAATTATAAAACACTTTTCCCTGACTATTTGTAATATCAAAAACAGCCAAAAAGAATTTTAAACATTACTTTCGAAACTGAACGACACCACTCGTGCAAAGTCTCAGTCAATAACTAGTTTGATATTATTGTGAAGTTTTACTCCATTCCATAACTTTTCTACCCCATCGACCATCGCTGACTCGGCTGATATGCCTGACCCACTGCCACTTCAGCTTTAAGAGCTGTTGTCCACTTTGATCCTCCTTCGAAATTCCTCGTTTTATATCATATGCTTTAGAAAAACTCCGAGCATACCTACAGCTCTCCATCCGCCCACTGTACGATTTTTAATTTAGGAACTAGGCCTACGGTTAGCGCTCATGTTTCTGCTATACATGTAATTACTGTATTTTCAATATTAATAGACAATAAAAATAACAACTAAAAAAACTAATCTTCTTAACCTGCAGTTTAGTAGGTATTATATCTTCTAAATAGCAGACATTTTGAAAATAATGTTATAGAACAACAATTCTGTAGTTTTATAATCAAAGTCTCATGTTCTGTAGTTTTAAATATAAGCACCTAAGATGTAATCCCACTGGATATAATATCAATATTAAACTCAGACGAGAGAGTATAACAACAATAAAAACCTCTACAAAGTCTTCACTAATAAACCTTGAAAAGTATTCAATATCGGTTTCAAGCTGTCTTTTGTTAGAACTTTTAATTAAAACTCGAAAATCTAGTGACTTTTAACGAATGGAGGTCGTAGCCATCGTTAGTCTCGATCGAGAAAATAGAAGATAGTTTTCTGATTTCTCAGTGAAACTGAGTCGAATTCCCGTTCGATTATCTTTGATATCAAATAATGCGAACTTACCTTGTTATAATAACACCATTATAAAACGATCCGTCTGTATGTCGTATTCAAACGATGAGAGGTCTTGAGGTAATGGTCGTTTTAGAGATATTTTATTGTAAGCGATATTTTCTCGGTATTGGGGATAAAGTGACGCTGTAACGAGAGTATGGCTTCGATAGGTATACTTTCGTCATACGTGACAACAGAGTGAAAATTATTATCAGTTAGAACATCAAGTATATATTCCCTAAAAATATATTTTGACTTCTAAATTCATGATTAAATTTGCTTTTCTGCTAAAAAGTAAGTACTTAACTTGAAAAATATTGATTTGTATTTAATTTCAAATAGTGACTTAGTTACTAAAACGGTGTCAATATTAATTAACCAAAGTCTTGTTATTTATTACTAAAGTTGGGTTATTTCTTGATTAACCTAACCAATTTTTTCAGTGTGTCCTTCTTTGGCTGAGTAATATTTGATGAATGTAAGTCCTCCTAAGTTTTAATCTAAGATTTGATTCATTGGTACACATACCATGAATAAATTATCATTCAAATGATTTCAACGATTTAACTATGAGTAACGATTTATAAATAAAATAAACATGTCATAAACACCTATAAAACTAATATTTTAATAAACATAGAACTAGCAGTAATTCGCGATATTATTCGTATCTGAGTCAAGTCAGAAAGAAAGATTCCTATAGCTATGCTAATATAGTATATACAATTAATCACTACATCAAATTTCATTCAAATTTCTTCAGCCGTTTAATTACAAACGTACTAATATCAAGTTTAATTATAAACATCATAATATAATGTAATATGTATACATTTGAATTACAAACATATCTGTACAAACTTTGACATTAACGTCACAGATAATATAATTGTATGAAATTTTAATTATGTTCATTACTTCAGATCTGAGTGAAAATTTGTAAGTAATGTAAAGTACATTAAGATTTAAAAAAAAAATTCTAAATATATCGAGACATAGTTACGAATAACAATAAGAAGTTATACCACCACAGTAAAATATTAATAACAGGTATGATTTAGAATACGATTCCCATTTATCATTAAACTATTACTGAAGTTTTGGAAGTAGACGTTGAAAATTAGTTGGAAACTTCAAACGTTATATCTAACTTCAAATGATACGTAATATCTATTACTTTATAGAGGTGAAATTGTTTATATATAATTTTCTATAATTGAGATTCTGAGGTAATATATCTAGAAAATTATGATATTATACTTATTTTTATCTACTTTTTATGTGGACATTATTTAAAATATTAGGTATTCTTGATTTTTTTTTTATTATTTGATAATAATAACAAAAATATATAACAATTGAGTACGCATATTATTTTATGATTTTATTTCATTTTTGTATATTAACCCAACGATAACATATAAAATAAATTTGCAAAGATTTACCAGAAAATATTTTAAGATTATCGGTGTCTACAGGTTTTTTTTACAAATACTTACATGCGAGTATGTAATTGAGTACGAATTATAGTAAGAACCAAAATATTTTTATAAGTAACCATACATAAATGTAGTATAAAGTATTTTATGCATATTATATATCAGTATAATTCATAAGTCATCATTACATATGCAGCGTCAATGTAAACACATTATAATTTTTCGCATGGATTCACATTTCCTCCCTTTTCTCGCTCATCTCATGCATATTTTATAATTTCAAGCATTACAAATGCAAACTGTCAACATAAATATTTCTCTCCCTGTCATCTTTATTCTGTACCAAGTAAAGTCATTGTCCGGTAACAATTAAGTTGTAATAGAATCTAATGGATGTAGAAGCTTAACAGTTAATAATTTTATAAGTATAGATACTCCAAATAGAACCACTGTTGATACATAAGTAGAATTTCCAAAAAGTCGCCTGCTTGGCATTATGTGGGTCTTATAGACTCACTGTTTGGACACTGAAATAGGTTCTAACTTATTTTAGTCGTGTCAACAGTTTGTCTTGTATACTAAGTCTTAGATGAAGGGTCAATAACGTAGTGTCATTACCCAATTGGAGGTACAATATTTAAGTTCTCCGCTGCTGGAGGACTTAAATATCGTACCTATATATATCACGGACGTCATATGATTACGTGATGTCCGTAATGCTGTGACTGCATATAGCCGACTTATTACTTACCATCAGCCAACATCATCACCATTCTAATTAATAAAAAATAAATTGATAACTAATATAATCAACGTGATTTTAATGATTATGAATGTAGATCCTGAGAAGAAACGGCAAGAAACAGAACAAAGTTTTTCCAAATCAAACAATTTACTTATTTACAAATTGTTTGAAGTACCCGAACTTACAGTACGATTTAATAATTATAATGGAATGAGATATACTGATTGTGTAAATCACTTTTCATTAATATTCTTTTATATTCAATTTTAAAATCATTCACCATTAAAATTAGTTTAGGGCTGTAAAGATTTGCTTACTCCTCTCGTGGTACTGATTTATGTATTTATCTTTGTCCATTTTTTATTCGTGATAGGATTCATGAAGGATATATATGCATTGTTGAAGATGACATCTAGCTTTAATTTAATCTACGTACTTACTTCTTCTTCAATTTCTTTTTACATCTCTATTTTCATCGAGATGTTTATAAGTCATCTATATTTATGTTACCTATAGTATATATGTCTGTCTGTCTGTTGCTTACTTTTTCACTGCTGAATGCTTGTGTAATATGTACGTATACGTAAACGACATAGGTTTTTTTTTATTAAAAACGAAGATAGTGTAACTTGTTATTTGATACTCATAAGTTGACGATATTGTCATATATTAGGCCATTTTATTACAGCTCAAAAAATATCGAACAGACTTGTGAATTTCTTCTGTTCGTGACTTTTCTTTTACTTAGACATTTATATCTTAATAGAAAATAAACTAGGAACACACTGGCGATCTGCTCATCTAACGTTATATTTTGTGTCACGGCTCGTTACCCGCCAAGCGGATTCTATGCACACCGTTGTGTAACAGGCAACAGCGCGGTTAATTATAAGTCACTGTAGCACGGCCTTATTGCATAATACTGTTCGTTGTACTAATTATTCGATAATTTAATTGTATTTTTAGATCAAGTGCAATCGTGTACAATGCCGTTGTTGTTATCCTAGAAAGTGTTAACTATAGGGCAATTATTTCTTTAATTTAATGTTTGGAACATGATACGTTTAAAATTGGGAGCAGAATGGTAAGAAGGTATATGGAGGGCGTTTCGCCTTTGATCGACTTCCTAAATAAAGAGGTTCCCAATTTGGTAGTATATTTTTAAAAGACTGGCAAAAGCCTGATTGCTTTTTCTTGCCAATCATAAATATTGTCCGCGTCACTGACTACCTAAGGTCAATAATTTATAATATATATAATATTTGTACGTAACCACGTTACAGAAGATTTGTCTGAGTAAACTGTATGAAGATTAAAAATATAACTGCTTAACAAAATATGGGTAGGTTACAAGTAGGTTATCCAAAGCTAAATCCATTATAATGATTTGTCTGACCTATCTTAGATTACATCTGTGCGTATATATTTTTAATTAAACAATATACACTATGGCGTCTACAAAGTAGTAAGATTTTTGTCTTGATCAAATTTTGATTCTGTTTTCAACGTTTTCCCACAACATTTGCTTTTACATGTTTTTTTAGTATACGTTTTCAAATAAAGTTCTGATAGGTGCTACCTTATACTAAGGATAATAAAATGTTTCTGAATTTGTTTTTTCCTAGACGACGTCACTGCCAAACGGCGACGGCTGAGTGACGCCCCGCAGGACGGTTTCATTTAGTTTTACGATCACAAACAATGTTCCAGCTTCTTGCAAATATTACATAGAAAACATGCCGTTGACCTTTGATATTGTTATGCATTAATATAGGACAACAATGTAGGACGAGTTTTTGTACTACGTCTAGCATATCAGTAGGTAGACGAATGAGATGAATAGGAAAATAATATGCTTGTTGAAGATTGAGAAAGAGGAAAGTAAACAAATACCGATTATTTATTCACTTTCAGACGGGATCATTCTCAAATTTCTTTCGTTTGGGGTTTCAATAAAAGTAAGCAAATTTAGCTAACAGTCAATCCCACATTTTACTGATTTAAAAAAAAATCTGCGAGACTACATCTATCACCTATGCCAGCGTACTAGCTTGCTTTGTAAATTGGGCTTAATAGTTGAATTGTGAGACAAAACTGTGAAATTACAGGATGGCATTATGATGCATGATCTTAGTCCTCCCGAAATGGCAACGCATGAGTTGCAACGTGCTTAAGGTGTCACTCATGAGAGTCCCCAGCTCGGTCCCCATTCAAGTTACATAAATAAAAATCTTTCTGGCACTACACTGCTAGTACTGGCTAGATATACTAGAAAAATATATTGTTATTTATATGAAGTTATAATGATAACTTCATATAAATAACAATATATTTTTCTAATGCATCTAAAACTGTTTTACTTGCTTTTATAGTACTTAAAACTACCCGTTAAATGCGACTTCGTCGTCGTTGAATTTTACAAAAATGCACCAAACACGGTTGTTAACGCACAGTTAACGAAATCTTACAATTTCTATACTCCAAAAAAACTTATTTATTTTAATAACAAAAAAGAGACCTACGGAAATGGTAACAATATATTACCCGTGACTACGTCCACGTAAATTTAACAAAAAAGTGTACAATTAGTTCGCAGAGTTTTCGAAGACTTAATAACTTTGGGTAAATCATAAGTTAACTCGACCGTTCTGACAGGGTCACATTGTCCAAATTAGAATTTCATTAAGAAATTCAAATGTATCCCACACCAAGTCAAATTAGGACAAAAATAAGACTATTACTAGTGATTTACCATCTGAGATACGTAAACAGCAATCCGCGATGTTCCTATAAAAAGTTATTTGCGAAATTATACCGGGCGGCGCCGTTCGGCCGGTCAGCCTTAAAATCGATACGAGGTGCAAGGAATAGAATATAATTACATATTAATAGTCA
The DNA here is from genome assembly GCF_030625045.1 of Achroia grisella. Lineage (NCBI taxonomy): Eukaryota > Metazoa > Arthropoda > Insecta > Lepidoptera > Pyralidae > Achroia > Achroia grisella. The sequence continues at coordinate 117,593 of NW_026713022.1, forward strand.
CAAAACATTAATACTTATTGGAGACATGTATTCTGAGAGCGTTATGGCCTGATGGTTTAGTATATCAACTTACACAAGTTCGAATCTGGGCGGTTTAAAGAAAAACTTGTGCGTCAAATTATATTTCTAACCAACTCTCCGCGGAGGGATCTAGAGATAACATGACCATAAAATAATTTAAGAGACGGCAGTAGACTCGTCTTTTGCCACATTTGATTCAAATATATCCAGTAAAATATTGGCATGTTAAATATTGCGCAAATTGAAATATCCTATAGAGAGGAATAGAATACCTACTTCTTACGGCAGGTTTCATCGTAAACCGTGTATACCTGTATACCTACTTACAAGTAGGCAGAAGTTGATAGTCTACAAAACGGTACATAGTGCCTAGGTTAGTCGTTCAAAAGAGATAGAAAAATATGTCAATCGATAGTGCTACTTCCGTGACCAAATTGGAAGCGCACTCGGCTCAGATAGCTGGTAGATAAAGGTTCGAAACCTTTAATATATTATATATACCTTTACATAACTAAGCCTTGCCTAAAGGTAACAATCGATTTACAAATAAGGAGAAAAATCTTAAATAGATTTTACATTGTGTACAGAACTGAGAACTTTTTTTATACGTGAATTTATTTTCACATATCTTTTTACTTAATCGGTGCGGTGGACTAATGTGACCGTAACAGTAGTTTTTGAATCCTTAATAACGCGATTGAAGTCGATTTTTTGTGGTCTAAACACGGTATAATCCATTGTAACATTGAGTATTTTTTTTTATTAATATAGTTTGTTCGTATGTATATGGCACATTAATATTTTCATTATTGGTTGTCTGCCAATTTAGAGTAAATACATATAAATATTCTCTATTTAATTTTGCCTTTTTTATCCAGATGCTTTTAAACAGACACCTATATATTTATTGTTTCAACATTTTAATTGTATCGTTTCATAGTATATTCGTTTCATAACGTATCAACTAAACCTATGTAGTTGCGGTGACTCAGTGTATTATTTTTATTCTAATAATACTATGGAAACATACCTTTATTATCAAAACTACATAAATAACGATACAGTATTTTAAGCTTAGGATTTTCAATTCGAAACTGGGTTTAAGTCTGCAATATCAGCTTAAGTTTTAAGGCGGATTAACAAACAAGATTTTACTGTATTAGTTTGTGGGGGTTCCCTGAATAATTCAGTAGATGGTATGATCTCGGTTAGTATTCTTACTTGAAGTTTTAGCGATATAGATAGTTTGCCTTATGTTACAGATTGGTATTATGGATTATTATATAATTGCTATAACAGCAAAATTTGAAATTACTACGAATTATTACCAGATTAGCCTTTATTATGTTATATTTAAAGATGTGCGAATTACAATAAAGTTTAATAGAAATAATATTTATTTAATGTTCTCGATCATTATCAAATAATGATGTTAGTCTATAAGGTATTTATTATATAGGCCATTGCCTGAAATAAATGATTTGGTTGCATAATTGTTTTAATCATTTTTTACTGTCGTCACTGTGATAATGTACGTATAAGAGATATACAGATAGTATAGCTCTTTTATGTAATGTGTGCAGTCATAGGTTATTGAATTATTCACAAAGAATAAAAAATCACCCCAACTGCTTAATAAAATGTATAACCTAATTTGTTGTTGTTACTAGTAGCAAAAACCCCGCTAAATGGAGTTATATTTTTGAAAAACTAAACAATAATACAGTACAGCCGTTTTGGTTCGTTTTCCGCACGATACATTAATTTGCATTCCTGAATAAGAATTTTGGATAGGTTTCGGTACTGTAACTATGCAAGTAGGTATATATTGTGTATATATTATCAAATAATATATTTCTATTAGCCATAGTACTGTTTAGATTGGAACTAGTTCACGCTGTGTAAATTATCTTATTATTATTATTATAAAACATACCCATTTTGCTGCGGCTCCGGATTCTCGTCGGCGTCATTGCTGACAATGGACTCTAACATTTGTATCTTCAACATTGTAGAACGTCACATGACAACAAATTAACACTATCACTCATTCAATTTACTGAACATTGAAACACACTCATCACAGTCAACTGATCCTTCTTCTTCACTTCATTGGTAGCGGATTGTTACATGAATCTGAAACAAAAGAAGTACTATTTTAGAACGTTCAAGACGAAACAAATTATTGTACATATTCTATTCTTAGGTATGACTTTAGACTATTTTTATGTGCCATTAGGTCACAGGAAGCACAGATAGATCCGTTTGAAATTTATGAATTATAATTCATTTTTAGACTAATGCAAATTATTTTTTTTTTTGCTGTAGAAAGTGACTCAGTGACTACTCTGTATAGGAAACTGTAATGTTTAGAGTTTAGTCCCGCCTTACAATTAGGCATACATAAACGTAATATTTTTCTAGAATGGTGATGATATGTTCATTTATCCGTATAATAGACGTTCCTAGTAACGCAAACGAAGTCAAGAGTAAGAGATAGAAATAAATAAAATTTCTATAGTACTTCTGAATATAATAATATCTGTTCCATCAGCTCTTTGAGCAATTTAAAACTTGGTTCGTGTTCGGTGTTTCCACTTTCTTTGATCGTTAATTAATTTGAATAATCTTTAGTATAAGTTCCATTACGTCAACTATGTTTTTAATGTAGTAGCAAAATTCTAGGCCTTAATATGAGTTTTAACACATGTTATCAATAGATTCGTATGATACATCTCATGTATAGGGAATTTCACTGCCCTATCTCATTTTTGATCTGAAACACATATAACATAAATTTAATTATATATAAGTATAGTTATATCCTATGAGTAAACAAATACTACTAATATATATCTTCCATTGTCAAGCCGACCAGAATACAACTTCTGGGTACCATAAAATCTCCCAAGAGTGTTATTCGTTAACAATAAGCCTAAGTCGCCCCGTCATCTTTTTCTATTATCCACAACCGTAGCAATTTATGTCAGGTACCTGAATGCCCTTCGCATCATATTGAGAAATAAGGGTAGTAATATTTTTTCACTATGATTTCTGTAACTCGATTTTAAAGTTTTGGGTATTTTTGAGTATATATAGATTTTTGGGCTCGTTGTGTGGGAGGAGTCCGTTTCTACGCGGTAAGTGCGACGTTGAGTTCAAGCGCATACAAATTTAGATGGATGTGAAGTACTCGAAAGTATGGAACTATGATCAAGCAGCGTAATACTGTTTGGTGTGGAAAGCGAAGTGCCTAGCACTCAACACCACCGACGTAGAAGATATGACTTCTCTTTTGGAAGGTGGGGCGGAAGGAATTAGTAGTAATGGGGCTTGTGACTCCAGAAACCATCTATTCTATAAAATTTTATCTAATAGGTCTGACATCTTCATTTCATCATCATGTAGGCGAGATCATACATAATTTGAACATGAATGATTAATCTTATTATAATATTAGTGATATCGTTTCTCTGATAGGAGTAGGCTTCCTTAAATACAATAATTATTATTATATATCATATTCTTAACCATAAATCTCTTTATATAGTGACAAAACTTCTTCAAATTTCTCTTCCTTCCAAAAACAGTCAACATACCACCTCCTCAACATGATTCATAGTGACTCATGCGTAGAAACTTTCTAAATATATGAACAAATTATTTGTGTTGACATATATTAAAATGACCAACTGATTATAAATGTGTGAGCCACAGTTTCAAATTAAATTATAAATCAATGATAAGATTGATTAAAATATTTGTTTAGGACTGATAAGCGAGTACGACTTTAAATATGCCCTTGTTACAAAAACAAAAATTTGAACAGAGGCATGAATTTTCACTGGGTACTAATGTGTTTACTTTTGTGTTACGAAGCTCGAATAGTAGGTAGTAATAATATTATAGTAACCGATTTTAATATGATGTTAATACTACCAAATTATTTTTAGCACTAATTATAAACTGTATTACTAGCAACAGAAACTAGACTGAGATATATTCAAACAGTGCTGAAGTCAATAGCAACCCTAATTAATAAACAGAAATAGTATTCAAATGTAAATAACCCTTTGACTTTTAATTATGCTTATAGTATTAATTCATATCTAGTTTAAGCCAACCAACATTAACCTACGAATGGCTCAGTTGTTCTGCCAAAACAAAGTTCCTTTTGAGATGTTTCTAATGAGTCCTTTCTTTGCAGATGTTACAGGAATATTCTTGTACACAACAAAATGGCGCAATAAATTGCTGCTCGCTTGGCTCAGGTGTTTGTTGTAATGATACGATTCCTGAAAGCCTTTTGAGGATGTCGGATTTGTTTGTGGATAGCTTTATGTCACAATAGAGGTATCAAATTTCTACCATTTTTACAAATTTGTATAAATTATTAAACATATGTATAATGTTGAACAGGCAGAGATTTTTGAACTTATATACGTGGGTACGCCTATCTCACTTGTTTTCACCGATGAATGTTAATATGTTGATAAAGAATATTTATTATTTAGATTTAATATATTATCAATATTAACATTATAAAGGTAAAGTGTATCGATTGCAAGAAACACCTGTACCCGCAAATAATAATTTACTATCACATCGCGTGACAAACTATAAAGAATATGCATTCTTTAAATATGCATCCGTTTTGAAGTCAAAAAGAATAATTTATTGAACCCGTATTTCCTCATTACTTTATCGGTGCCTATTTATATTACCTCAACCTGCACTACTGCTGTTTAAGATAAATATTAAAAAGGTTGTGTTTATTTAATTTGTTGTAAAGAACGGATATTTATAGATATATACCAGGAAAATTTAAATAAACTAACAACGTAAATTTACAAATATGTATAATTGTTAATTATTTATACAAATCTACCTAGTTACCTATGTGACAAATGAAATAAATAAATTTAAGTAAAACAATTAAACTTTTAGTATTTAGTAAATAATTGAATTAAAAAATGGTGTCAAATAACCTCTTCTGCGGTGATGGTGAGAACAGTAAATTGAACTCTAACCACACGGAGTCGAGGAAGATAGTCCGGCGCTAAACCTCTCCCTCAAACTCTTTTATTTCACATTACACATTAAATTTGAATTTTGAGCTGCGTTTAGAATGGTGCAGGTAAGTATCAAATCAGTCAATCAAACAAGTCATTTCATTGGTCACACTAATAGTGTACGACTTACCGAGAAGAGAGGGACACCCGATTTATTTTATTGCATTGTGGTATTTCATTTCAAATTTAACATAAACATTATAGCGCGATTTGGGAGACACTTTTCATGTAAATGTTTAGTTTAAAATTAGCGTATTTCTTTAAATAATCGGTAGTAAGATATTAATATGGTATCAGTGTACTAGAATATTTCAATTAATTCTTAAACTATGATATTTTCTGTTAATATGTCGTCTGCTTATGTTAATATATTACTACTACTGCCATCTAGTTTTTATTCCTATTACTACTTTTTGTATTATTTTTTGAGGGTACTCTAAAAAGACGTAATTGGACATCAGTTCACAATTGTGGAAATAAATTGCTGTTATACGTAATACCTACTAGGTACTTGAAGATTGCAAGTTATTGATAGAAATTAATCCTTAAAGGAAAATGCAACTAATATTCGTAAACAGGTAAACCGGATTAGTACCTACGTTTAATTGTTGCAATAAGTATCATAATATTTATATGTTGTTCTAATTATTTTACAAAGTCTGTCTGGTTGGTTTTTTCCTGTACCTAATGTTTATTGTATAAGCATTAGCAATAATGTTACATGCTTATCCTAATAATTAGGATAAGCATGTAACATTATTCATAACTTTAGTCAACTTATTCTATTCTAAACTAATATAAATATGATAATTTCCATTCTATTGCTAATAAAATGTAAAAAATATTATTAGATATATTTGTATTGTAACTAGGTACAGACCAATTTACCATATATGTATACAAGAATTTTATATATTAAAAATAAATTATTACATAACATTTTATTTCATAAAAATTTATAGGTCCATTTATGATAAATGTCTAGTTATAGAATGTTATTCTTATTAATAGGAAAGTGAAGTATAAATCATTCACATTTATTAAAGAATTTAGCTAACTTTGTAAGTTATACGATAGTTCGCCATAATCTGGTAAACAAAAAGGGTTGTGTTTATGTTTTTTTTTGAAATTGAGTTTATATGTCTAGAAAGTATATATAGTATTGTGTATAAAAAAGTCGCGAAAGTAGGTTTATCTATCTGTTAGTTACTTTTTCATGACTGAACTGCTGAACAGATTTAAATTCAATTTCACATAAAGTTAAATGAAGAATGTATATATGTATATGTAGCTATTTTATAATATGTATACTAGCTGACCCGTGGATCTTCGTCTGAGTTATTCACATTTTACTCGTTTTTGCATATTTTTTCATGCAGCTCCGCTCATATTGGTCGTAGTCGTTATATTATGAATGTATCCGTTTTTTATATTTGAAATTTCATTATTATTGTTAGAATTACGTGTTGATGAAATAGCTTGTTAAATTGGTGTGGTAGAACTGCATTTGACGAAAGACGTCTAAAACACCTTATCTGTGTGCAACAAAAGTACGAGACGTTTATCAGCAGTAACAAAGATCACAATAGACTACGATAAAACTGTATTGTATTCTAAAACTACCCAAATCTGAGCAGGTAGAAATACTAAAACGCGCTTTTAAAATTTTTCTACATTTCACTATATATACTGTTTTTAAAGATTTCTAGGGGGCGTCCGTTTCTCCGCGTTGAACCAGTTGGAAAAAACAGGAGCTGGTAAAATTCCTGTAACGTTGACGAAGGTGACGGTGTTTTTACCGTGACCTGATTTCTCCAGTGACTACCTCCTTTGATGATGACTCCGGTACTTGGCACTGAGTGCATGCCTGATCGTCTCAACACTAACGTCGAAGAGTTTTTGACGCCCTTTTGGTGGTGATTCATCCTAAACTGGATCATTTATTCTAATCAGGGAATTCATCCCCACACGCTAGAACCTAAGTGATCTCGGACAATATGGTTTCAGAGGAGCTTCTTTTAGCGTACACTTACTTAGATTGTGGAATGAACTATCAGCCGAGGTTTTCTCACAAGACAGCAGCATAGGGTTTTTTAAGAACGGTATATTAAGGTTTCTAAAGGATCGGCAATGCACACGTAACACCCCTGGCGTTTCAGGTATCCATAGGCTACGGTAACCATTTACCATCAGATGGACCGTATTTTTGATTGCCATTATAATAGTATAAAAAAATAGACTTGAAAGGGACTCCAAACCTTAACTAGACAAAGTAAGTATTATACATATATCAAGACACTTTAACGTAGTGACTTCTTTATAGCTAACAGATTTGACTGTCTGACTGAGTAATGCATGTATAAAACCCTGATGTGGAATCTGAAGTCCTGACTACGTGATTTAATTTTAAATAGGAATAAGTCTCATTTTAGGTTTGCATGATGTAATGAAATATTTACATATGGGACTATGGTTATTGTGAACTGATCTTGACCACCGAGCTACCAGCATGTTAAGAACTATGTATTAAGTTTATAGACAATATAATAATTGTATTATTTCCAAGAAATTAATGCAACTAACTTCTCCATGCTAATTAGCTTCCACTAGTCTTACTATACTTGGCTACGCCTTTTTGGCTTCACACCTGCAAATAGGTCACATATTACGCAATTATTAAATAACATACACTCTTAACACAATGTAACTTTGACGCATTTATTAGCGTCATAACGTCCTTATTGCAACGTCGCCGTACGTCGCTCTTGTTACGAGTTACCTCAACAAAGAGCGGACAAAATAATAGGTCGTTTATAGCAGGTAATATTACTGGGTTTTCGTATAAAATGATACTTTTTGTTTATATTGTTAATATTTATAATAAAAAAGTAACTAGTTGGTGCTTCTACAGGGAAAATATACAAAAAACATTGGTGGATCTTATAAACACAAAAACAATTATAGTTAGAATTCTTGTCTGTAAGTCTATGAGTTTGTGCGTTGTAATCAGAAAGTAATAAATTGTACTTAAAATATAGTGTTTATTCTATACTAATTGTTTTACAGATAAAAAAGTTATATTGGTATGAAGTCGAGAGTTCAGCTACTTTAATAAAGACAGTAATTCCTAAGAACACGAAATTTGTTAGTCTTGTTGTTAGGAATGTGACGAATGTAGAGTAACTTTAATGCTATATTTTGTACAGTAAATAAACTTTTCTGATCTGTGCTGTTATCTATCATATATTAATGTCATACTACTGGATGATTTTACGTAACATATGTTATTAATGTTATACAATCATTTAAAAATTGTATTACTATTATTTAAAAAAATACTTTAATTACAATACAACAAAACGCTAAAATATAGAAATATATATATATATATATCATATATGATATACTTAAGTTAAAATATGTTATATTTTCTTTAAAGACGTATAATATAATTTCAACTATGTAATGCTAACAATAATAACGACCAAGAAGCCTTCATCAAACACAAAATCATTTATTCATGATGAATCATTAATTCATAGTTACTTAGGCAAATAAATGTTTTATTGCTACCATCTGGCTAAGTCTTACGTTTCAGTTTAGAAGATGTGTCAAGAAACTTAACTATTGATCATTTTAAATTCAAAATATTTATAATTATTTACTTATTTCTGTCTAATATAAAATAAAAAATCCCATACATATACTAATTTAATGCAGGCTTATTGAGATAACATAATATGTTAAACATACGAAAATCACGTTATAGAAAATTATTTATGAAATATCTCTAATGTCTAAAGGAAATCATTCAAAGGAAAGAAATAAATCTTTACAAGTAACTTTTCACTTAAATTTTTGTGAGTAACTTCTTGTTCACTTTTTTATTTTGATACTTTTGTTGCTTCGTGTCTTCATAAAAATGTATTTGTCTTTTATTAACTAACCTACCAATGGGTTATAATTTTACCTTAATTAGAATATTTCCATCTAAATATATATATATACATATATATGATATTGTGGAAAGTTTTTTTATTTTTCAGTAGCAACTATTTTATGCCACTTTTAATAATTGAAGAGTGCCTTAACGTATTCTGATACTATTTTACCGTCCTGGGTGGTCTTGAAATAGCCATAGCAAATAACATAGTTGCGCGGATAAAATGCAACTTTTATTAGAAGCATCATAAATTTTCCAAATGGACTTTATTTGTAGTTTACAACTCCTGTGGTGACAAGTCGGCTATCATGCTGGTAGCGATAGCAATAAAAATGGTATACAGAAAAACTGTATTATAAAATGAACAAGATAAATCGAACTATTTAAAACTATAAATATGTAATAAAAAATGACAGATACAGTAGTTAATTCTATAAATAGTGTTCTCTTTATCTTACTAATATATGTAGATATGTATACCTGACACGAAAGTTTGTATGTGTAGCTGGATGTTTGTTATGGTTTCACACAAAAACTACTTCAATTTTGATGAAATTTTAGAATAATATAGCTTATATACCACATTAAAACATACACTATAAAATTTATTTTAGTACATTAACTTTACATTTCCTGTCGACATTAACTTTTGACAATAATAATATACAGATAAAGCGTTTATTTGATTATTACAAATCAGCCAAAATTAAAAACTTATATAAAACAATTTGTTACTTAATTTTGCTGACCATATCTTTATCATAAGTACTGGAAAGCGACAGATAATACATTGCTTTGTTCTTTTTTGCTATCGACTATTTATGTGTATAATTAAAACACTGTATGTACTATGGTATATATAAATATAGTTTTATTACTCCTCAGCAACGAAAAGCATTTATTTGTGTATTTCATTATAATAAGATAATTAAATATCTTATTATAATGAAATACACAAATAAACGAACAACAAGGTGTATATTTGTAGCTTGTCGAAATTATGGTATTTATATATTTTTTTAATTATAAATCTAAATTTAAATATAAACTGTGATTAGCTGAATTAAATCTTATTGGTTATCCTAATTTGGTTAATTAATCAAACCGTTTACAGTTTTTTATGTATACACTATCAGAGTGGGGTCTGATAGTGTATACATAAAAAACTGAGGAAGTTGAAACCCATCTCGGAATAGAGTATAATGCGATATGTTCGCCATACGTACCTACAAATTATTTTCGTCAATGAAATTGACAGTGGTAACACATATTGATTGATTTATTACTCTGAAAGTTTATTTGTTAAATAATTTGAATCTTAAAAGTCTATAAGTATGGAAAGATAGACGGTTGAATGTATGTTTGTTACTTTTTTACTCAAATACTACTGAATGGATTTTGATGATACTTTACTGTAATATAGCTTATATATAGGAATATAATAACACAGCTACAAATTTCATGCGGGTGAAACATCGGGCACAGATAGTAATTTATAAATATTTCGTATTAAAACTATATTACACAAACTATCGTATATTACAACCTGTGTAACCTACATTATATTAATCTACTCGTATGTACTTGGAAGTGATTCGTAGGTGCATAATGTTTCATGGTCGACTGATGTCGATGATTAAAAATGAAAACTCGATGCACCGATGTGAGTCCGAATGGAACAGTCCGTTCAATATCACAAGGTTATTTGATAACATATGGCATATGTTATTAGAAATAAATGTGCTTTTACTACTAGTAGTCTACGAAGAACCCGAATATTATTTATATATTATTTGGTAATGCCCTCGACCTGGATCACTGGGTGTTACAGATTCGAATCATAACAGATAAAGCTAATGGCAATAAATTAAAAATAACATTACCTGTGGTCAACAGGTGTTGGTGAAATTTTGAATTTTTTATTCTATTGGTCCCCTTTACTAAATAAAAACAGAACATCTTCAACCCAATAATATATATTAATTATAATATTATCACACATGTCTAACTGTTGGAAAATGCAATAATAAAATCTAGCATTAAGCATATTCATTTCAACCTTCAGAGCGCTGAGTTTCTTAACTCAACTAAGGATACTTTTAAAAGTTAATGCACTTCACAATAGTTACCAATTCTGAATTTACTGCTGCAGTTTGATTTATTTCACGACTAAATATTCTTAATTTACCACATTGTAAGTACTTACTACACTTCTCCCCTTTATCATTAATCACCATTGTAGTATAAAAAAAATTGATTGTGGGTCCCATTCCTGCATTATACACACCTTATATCTATTTATATAAGATGCTTTTTTTATAATACCAATTGACATTGTATTTATATAAGTTTATTAGTTGTTTAATATCTATTACTGTGCTCAGGCTGTGACTAGATAGTATTTCATATGCCCGAGACTTATTATTATTAAGTCAACAACGGAGCCTGGGTTCTTTAGACCAAGCTAGTATTGATAGAGAAGAACCCTCATTTTTGTTTGTTATTGCCCTTTTGTGTGTCGGCTAGATCTTGTTTATTATTGCTTACTTCAATATTTCCTTTTGTATGAAATATAGCCCAGTATTGGAGTATAATCCTGACCGGTTCAGCCCTTTTGAGGCTATATCAAAGGTTTATTTTCATTTCTATTTATCCCCGTGTACTGAATTGAAGAAAGAGTAGGGTATCTTCTCGATATATAAGGATATACATCAACTTTTTGCCACACTAGTTAGGCGACTGATTGGGTTTTCTTAAGAGTTATCTTTTATTAGTATGTTGTGGAATAGAAAGCGGTGAAAGAGAATTATGTTTTCTTGTCATATATTTTCTATGTATATTATGTAAAAATTATATAAGTATATATTATTGCCAAATAAATATATACTTAGGTATTTCTATTATTGGCTAGTAACCTGACTACAAGCTTTACTACTTACCTGCGTCATTATTGTTTACAATATCCTAATATGTAGTTGTAAAAGGATTGTAAAAAAGTGTAAGAAAGTACTTTATCAGTAGTCCAGTCCACGCTTTGTCAGTCGGGTTTCTTCTTATACATATCTTTTCTATACAGGAATAATCTGTATAGAAAAGATAGGTAATTAATGATAAGGCACAAATTGTTATCATTTCTCATTATTTTCTGGTATTATTGTTTTTTTACCTTGTATATATATTAGTATATATAACTGAGTATCACTGAATTTTAGCTTAGACAAATTAAGAACAATTTTTGAAAATTATTTCTAATCATTAGATAGTAGACATTACGAAGGAAATAAAATAATGATGATGATAAAAGTAATAAGAAAAATATAAAAATACATTAAGAAATTTATGAATAAAACCTACTGTTCGATGTTCAACAAATATCAAAAGACATATATAGACAAAAGTATGTTTTGTATATAAATGTGCAAATAATAAGAAGTCTCACGGAGATGAATGAAACGCGTGATAATTGATGAGACAATAATAAATATGGTTGTCGACTATTATAACGCAAAGGGGAATGTATACATGGGTTCGGCTTCATAAATATACGAGTATTAGATGGCAGGGTGGATGGTTGTAAATTATGTTAAAATTAAGAAAATAACGACGTTCATTACGTTTTAATGATTCAAAGTTGAATACCATTTCATAGTAAATTACTATAAATATATAATGATTATTTCTTCCTTCTATTTTATTGAGGTCAACAAACAGTGCATAAAATGTTAATTAGTACAGTATATTTATATCTTATTGCACAGCAATACCATTAACCACATTTTTTTATACAACAGTAGTATTATTAGTGATAACACAACTTAGTAGTAGTAGTATCAACGATACAATTAACAGGTAGAAATCTGAATCATATTTGCAAAAATCAATTCAAGTATTGCATTAACATATTTTTGAAGTTACTAATACGAGTTACAATAATATCAATAGAACAAAATTTTACGTGTTATCTGATTTATAAGTTGAGGAAGTAAATACAACGACATGAAGTTCTAGCATACGATTAATAAACATGTTTTTATTTTTATATATTACTTACTCATTAATATATATATATACCTATATAGTATTTAATTATTAAATGATGACGTACGAAGTAAGCTTACCTAATATTTTCGTAAGCACCATGGGCTTCGTACATATTACCTCCATGCGTATGCCATGTTGTGGAGGACTGAGCTGACATAAGTTATCTTACATTACCTTTTATGTCAAGAGCCTCATCTTGAGAGACCTCGTTATACCCATAAAGTAACGTAATATATAGTCTGTATTCTATTTTCAGAATTAACGAGAAAAATTCGGAGTACGTAGTTTTCTGCTTCTCCTGATATATAAAAGGACAATAATAAAACCGGATGAAATGGAATAAAATTCCTTTATACAATATTACAGTAAGTACAAATAAGCTGACGGCTCACCTGGTGGAAAGTGATAACCGTTGTTTATACTTGTACACTTGAAATAAAATGTATTTATTTGCTTTAAAAATAAATATCTATAAAAATTAGGAATGCAACACTTATTTTCATTAGGTCTTAATCAATATTAGTTACAGGTAAGATATACTATTAATTTTATGAATAAATAATTACCGTAACTGTTAGCGAGAAATTAATTAGATGTCTAAAAAATGCAACATTTTCATTGTAAAGTGAAAATTTGAAAGTAATTTGTGTAGCTTTTGGCTACATACGTTACATACGATTTACTAATGAACTACAAAGTGAAATTTTTGCGATTATATGGCATAACTAGCCTAGTCTAGAGTAACTTACTAGACAATGTTATATATACTTGATTCCTAAACAGGTTGTCATTCTATATACAGTATCTAGTAGTTATTCTATGCTAACACATAGATACGCAAAGATACCTTCATATTATTAAAAACCTCTTCGATTTGTCGTTTGAAAATACACTATAACATGTCTCTCTGAATTTCAGATCCTATGATGGCCGTGAAATTGGCATAGCCAGGGCCAGAATTAACAGGTGTTGATGGCTGGGCAGATTCCAGTTGGATACACCCTCTTTGATCATTGGATGCGTACGTAACGACGACGTCACGCATTGAAATTGTAGACCTTGGGTGCGTCGGCGGGTTTTCATTATACATATAATACTTTTAATAGTAAGAAAAAAAGGTCAGAACAGACGCATCCAATCCTAAAAACTACGACGTCGTACAAACAGAACATATACAACAGTTTTTTCAGCATTTTTTACATGTTTGATATCAACAAACGTGTTTACGGCACACTTGATAACGGTCTCGATGGTCAGTTTAGCACATCGCCTTGCTTCCAATGATCGCGAGTACGATTCCTCGCATGTTACAAACATTTGTATTCATGAGTATGATTGTTGTTTCAGTCAGTTTTCTGTGCATAATATGTATTTACAAAAAAAATCTATGTATTTGTAACAGCTGTCTAGTACCCATAGGATAAGCTCTGCTTACCGTGAGGCTAAAGAGCGGTGTGCTAAGGTGTGCAGGGTTATTTATTTATTTAATTACTGTTAAAGTATATTGTTGGTATTTCAAAGCAATAAAACTGGTATTATTACTCAATAGTAGTAAATGTCTATTATAATCTTCTAGGTACATAACAATAGTACATATTCATTACAGACGTCCGCTGAAGCAGAAGGTCTCCTTAAAGTTGCTGCGGTTTCGGTTAACTCACTTTGATTAATTATCTTCAGCGGTTCATGAATGATTCAAAATGTGTTTCTTAGTTACCTACGTAATTGTGGTACACATATTATGTAGTATTGTAGAAAATCATACAATTCGCAACAATACTAATGTAATAATAGCAGTTTTGTAACCAATTTAAAAGGGAGGAGCTTTTATGTTTGTAGACAATGTACATATGTTTTATGTATCTTTATCATTTGTGGATCGATTTTGAAATTATTCCATTAGGGTCACCTATAAGAGCCTTTGACAAATTGCTATATTTAAAATAACATTCACAGTAATAAAAAATAAATTTGAAAATATACGCAAGGGAGATATTTTGTAAGACTTACAAAATATCTCCCTTG
This sequence comes from Achroia grisella, assembly GCF_030625045.1. Lineage (NCBI taxonomy): Eukaryota > Metazoa > Arthropoda > Insecta > Lepidoptera > Pyralidae > Achroia > Achroia grisella. The sequence continues at coordinate 132,695 of NW_026713022.1, forward strand.
CTCCCTTTTATGAAAAGTGGTAATAATTCATGTAAATATGAACATTACGTATATTTTCAAATTTATTTTTTATTATGAGTATCTTGATAAAGGTATTTTCTGTATTAGAGATTAAATTGTTTATTAGCTTTCAGAAAGAAATACTATTAACGTTATTACGTTGGAGCATAGTCACGTTAATAGTATTTCTTTCTAGCAGAAAAAACGAGGTCGAATTTAAGATTAACTAGTTGAAATCTTTGTCGTGGGTTTCTTTCATATCCAGAAAGACCATCTGTTAAAAGCAACATATGACAATATATATATTTACTTAACGGAGAGCCCGTTAAGTATAAAGTTTTGGTATAATGGTGTGGTTTATCCACTTATGCTGGCTACGGTGCATTGGTGGAAGATGATGGAATGTGGATGAAGTCAGATTTGTTAGACAGACGAGGGGTATTCATCAGAAATTGAAGTAGTTCTTGTGACCTCTACGTGGGACCTCAGTTGTTACGCGAGTCCCCCTACAGTTTCCAAGTGGACCCGAGTAAAAGCTGAGGAGTTCGTTAACTGACAACTAACCTCCATTACTAACAATCCCTTTCTTTCAACATAATTTAATACGAATAAAATGTCAGTTACGTATCCAATGGAAAGTTAGGTAAACTATGTAGGTACCGTCTAAGAAACCTAATACCCTTAGGATGTACTGAGAATACTGTATACCTTATAAATAAGCACGTAAATAATTCTCAAAGTGTAAGTTACCTCCTACGCCAGTACATAGGGGCCATTCTTGAACGTCAAAGTTTCTTCCCATTATTAGGATTGGCGAAGTTCGTACTTTACTACTTGCAGAACTCATACTAATATCGCTAGTAATTTGAGAACACCTTTCATAAATTGTAGGTGACGAAGACGCTCAGGTTAATGAGTTCCATATAGCTGATGAGATAAATAAAACAAGTTCCCAAAATTACGCGAGTAAATGGGATGGACTGGTATAAGTATTCAATTACTTTGGTGTTAATTAATGTTATTTTTTATTTAATACGTAACTCATTAATGTTTAACATGTTGAATTATTATATTTGAATTTATATACTTCTTTACAATTGTATTTATTTCTAAATATACAACCTAACAATCATAATTGCAAATCAATATTGATAATAACATAGTAGGGATGTTTATAATAAATGTAAGTAACTTTTATTTTATTTCCATAATACTGAAATGATTGACTTGAGAAATAATATGTAAAAGATTAAACGTATTATTACTGTTCTACTTAAAATTGCATAAGGATCGTCAAAATTTTGGATTATTAAATAAATTACTTGGCTGACTACTCCATCCAGGGCATTCGCAACGGACGTACATACATTCATTATTAAATCTTAACTTAAAGCTGAGAACACTCCTGTGCAACACTAAATTGATATATATTTTATGTAATAACATAGATTCTTTCCGCGTTTCCGACAATGCCATCTTATACTGTCACTTAAGTTTACGTTGGGGATATGTAGGCATGAGATGGGATATTACTCGGTGATTTCCCAAAAGTATTCTCTATTCTCCGTCATTGCGTATTTTTAATACATACTTGATTCTCATTATTTAATTCTGTTGACTCCGCAATATGAGTGAGCACTTTTACATCTGGCTGCGTGTGACTATATTCATGTCGATGCCATCTAAATTGATTGGTGCAAGAATTTAATAAAAATCTAATCCGTTAAATCTCAATAAATAAAAAAAACGTGCATTCTCAATCAATTTTTGAGTGAAAAATACTAATATTACTATCGTGAAGAATCTTTTTCAATGAAAGGTATCCATAAAACTCATCTATTCCTAATTATCAAAGGTAATTTTGAGAGCCTTTGCGTTATTTCGACGGACGGACCCTAAACTTCTTGTATAATTAAGACAAGTGTTCACCTTATTTGAGTAATATAACACCTTCTGGGTAAAATTGGCAAGTAATAAGTTATCGTATCATTATTATCGTAATCTACTCTAATATTATAAAGAGAGTTTGTTAAGGGATTTGAAAAATTCCAGTAACTGAAGGGAATAAAGATCCAAATGAACATATCTAGCGAATTAGCACACCACTTCGCTTCTGATGGTCAGGTATTCGATTCCTCGCAGGATGCAAACATTTATATTAATGAGAATGATTACTTGCATTTCTCTGGGTTTCTTCTATGTGTGTTGTATACCTATTAACAAAAAAATGTATATAAATATATTTTTATCAGTTATCTTAATTTAAGACTAAATGGCGCTGTGTTAATTGTCCAGTGATATTCTTGTTTTTGTTGTAAACATATAAGGAAATTAATATTAAAATATAAGAAATATATCGATCCAATAGGCAAGACATTTTTTATTAATTTTTCTATAGTGTAAGGGCACTAATTCATTAAATCCAGATTAAGTACGCAATAGCTAGCGATTAACCAAGAATTAAACTTCGTTACTACAAAGTAAATCCATTGTAGTAGAATAATAGGGTGAACGATAGACGGTCCTATATAACAGAAAGTTTCAGGCATTTGAAGTAATTTGACCTTTAGGTGGGATTAGGAACGTTAACTCTACAAACTAACTACATTTATGCTGAAATAAACTAATAACAATTAACCAAATGTTATCTCATGGTATTACGTTGATGAGTTAAATAAACACGTATACAACGATAATAGGGTCTCGCCGCTAAAATAGAATTAATACAAAATTAAATTCCCAAACTAAGACTTCATAGTTGAACAATTTTAATTTAAATTGATGAGATGATACATTTAAAAATGTTTAAAATTACAATTTTAAGTAACCCCTTTAATTTTAAGTAAGCTATAAGTTATTAAAGTACTTTTAAAACTCTAATAAATAATAGGTAACGAACAACTTGATCACGTTAGATGTTTATTATCTATGACCAAACCAATATTGATGAAAATTTACAGTAATATACCTTATACATCAGAATAATACATAGGATATAATTTAAAAAGTAAGTTATATAGGTATCACTATAATTAAGTTATCTATAATCTTAAATAACAATAGGTTAGTAGTAAAGTAAAAGTAGACATACAAATAAACCGGAGAAGGAAATCTCTTAAGTTTTACGAAGGAAATTTGCGACATGAGAGGGTTGCTGACGTGTTTCCGCCCCTTTAAGAGCCTCTAGCCTTTTTTTTTTAATATACTGGTAACGCAATCTCAATGAACAACGACATATAGTAAGCAGTAGCCTGTTAAAATAAATTTTCTAAATAAGAACTTAAACTTTATGTTTCAGCGTAGAAGGTCTATTATTACCTATTCCTTAACTCACCGTCAGAACCGCAGCGCAGACTTTCACTAGGCTTCTAAATTCAACTACTTCACATAATACAACTACATTATATCAACAATTTTAGAACTTATCGGGCGAGAGGAAATGATTCACGAAATTAAACTCTGGCTTTGTTACTAATATAATTTATTTCAAAATATTTTTTTCCTGGTTTCGTATTAAATAGCCAAAATTACAAATCTTTAAATATTTAAAAAATACAATAAAGTAAAATATTCTTATTTCTACCGGCTCTGCCGTACAAATAAATACAACAAATACATCTCAATTTCATAAAAATCGTTCAGACCGTTTCGGAGGAGTTCGATAAAAAACACGCAAGATATTTATGATGTAAATATAAGTATATTAAATATTTATTTATTTTTATACTATATTACATACTATTAATAAACTTCTAATTCATAACCACGTGACGGGAAATGGCAGAGCTCTATTATTTTATTATCGATTAAACAATATAACCAATGTAAAATTTTATGAGTCGTTGCAGGATGAACGATCATTCAATTAATAAACATTAATGGAACGAAGTTCAAGGTGAAAGTCGTGATGTTTCGAGTATTATTTATTTTTACAACATGATTTTATATTCAATACCCGTAGGTTGCTTGATGGCTTCGATGGTCTAGTGATTAAGATCAATGTCCTTACTTCCGATGGTGTCGGGTTCGATTCATCGCAAGATGCAAACATTTGTATGTGTATGATTGTTTGTATTGATCTAGGTGTTTTCTATATATTATTTATGTATTTACAAAATATATATATATTTTAGTATTTCTATCAAATGTAAAATACTCACAATACAAGCTCTGCTTACCTTGGGACTAGATGGTGCTGTGTAAATAGTTTAGATTTAATAAAAAATGAACGAATGGCTATCCATGGCTATATATTCAATTTAAGTAATGTTATGTAAAAAGTTAGAGTAAAGAAGAAAATAACCAATTATAGATACCGAGATTTTAATTCATTCTTTAAAAAATTAAGAATTCACTCCTTATAACCTTATAACTCATAACATTGGTTGAAAATATGTGGAGATTATATAACCCTCTTATATCCGCTCTTAGCAATCTCAAGATAGTCTACCGTCTTCGTAATAATCCATTTTAACGTCCCACTATTTACTGGGCACGGGTCGCTTTCCATTAGAGGAGGATATTGATCTACTATTACTATTATGGTCAGGCAATTTGTAATAAGGATAGGTCTTGAGTTTACCTATTCTTCTATTTATGTTTTATTCCATTAAATCGTTTATTCCTGCCTAAGAATGCAAAAGAGTGTTGATATTATCACCATCATCACCATTAGTCATCAAACTAAGGTTTCGTAGTATTTCAAAACCTTTAATGTTTTTAAATATCATTGTTTTTTTAACAACATAAAATCTATAAAAGCATACATGAAAATAAAATAAAAATCGGTTTGTCGTTAAGTATTTATTGTGTCTTAACTAGAATTTACGAGTAAATTCATTTTATTTGCAGATTGTTACTCGACCTCAGTTTGCTACCGCCACATTGCTTTTTATTGAGCTCGTAAAGAAAGAATTGCTATAAATTCTTAGAATGAATTCTCTAAATTACAGTTACATTGGAGCGGTCGTTTGTATATGGAAAGTTTAAGGGTAGTATGTAGAATAAAATATACAGAAGAACTTATTTTTAATGTACATGACAACTAAAGTGGTAAGTTACCTAGTAGTTTTGCCGTGAACTTCAGCTTGGATGATAGTTTAGAATAAAGTGTTCCTCTGTATTATATATTGTCAGAAATTTTTAACTATCATAAAAATTTTTATCCATAACAATGATTAACGAGTGTACAATAGTAAAAAGTTTTCACACAAATGAAGTAAGAAAACTAATAGTTGGTAAATTTTTTCCACTTCTCAGCGATTACAGAGTACGACATTGGAATGTTACAATTTCCTACTGTAACAATTCCTTAATAATTGTTTCCAACACTTCGATGCAAGGTATATGTGTCATATGAATCTTCTCATGTTTTGAGGAGAGTACTATCCGTAGCATATATTTATATACATATATATTATGTATTTTTATAGTGGAAATATGATTCTAATATAGAGATCAAAAGGATATCATCTATCACTATTATTATGCATGCAGAAGCACCGAAATTTGACACCTACGAGTATATCGGAGAATTCATAAAAACCTTCAATAACGTCGTCCATTTCGTGAGCAATATAAGGGTATTTTATTCTTTGTAGGTGACGAAATCTCCATTCAAATCCATATCATAAAGGATTGACATTTTCATCCCATATTGCTCTCAAATGTCGACAGTGCCTATTTCGGAAAGTTAATATTATGAAGTATCGGTGAATAGAAAATATAGGTAGTACATTTATTGAAATGCACATATAGCAAAAATATAGATTTGAAAAAACTAGTAGTAAACGAGAATTTAAAAAGTATTCTTTTTTTAATTTCCCGGAGCTAAAGAATGCTTCTTATTTTTTTTTTGATGACAATCATAAATGCAACAACATACCTACTTGCTGTTTCATTTATCATCCAAATTAGTTCATGTGACGTTTACCTTCCATTTTTATGTCATTATAATTCCACAACAGTACAACAATAGTTGTCTACAACAAGAACGCACGTAGAACACCTAAATTATAGTCACACCGCCATTGTTCCTGTCAATGAATATTCCATGCGCGCGCGCATACAGTGTTAAATATTTCGTTAGAAAGTCTCCGAGGAACTCTCGGATTTGTTTAAGGACAATGAACATTCATAATAATGTTTTTCTGATTTTATTATTTTATCATAATTTGTCGCTAATATGGAAATTTAAAGTATATAATTTAAATTTCCATATTAAAGACAGCTTGACCAACTTACTCTTGATATAACATTTTTTATACCTTCAAAAAGGGAGAATTTTATCTATTCGACTGTATTTTATATGTGTCTTACCACCTAACGTTCCTGTAATATAACAGATTTTGATGACCTTATTTGTTCGAGTTTGTTAAAGCTATAAATTTTGTGCTTCTCAAGTGAGCCCACGATTTGTTTATTGATTAACGTTTCATTGAGACGATTTTCTCTCTTATATTATTACATATATATTACCACATATTGTGGTATAGTGGTATCTTTTTACTAAATAGCGGAACCTTTAGAAGGATAGCTGTATCTGAATCTATCGACTTTAATAGATTCCTGTTGAGTAGATGTGTGAAGTCGATTTCAATAGAGGCCTGGTAAATAGTAGTTATGTGTGTATATATAGTATGTGACATGTGATTACATAGACAGTAGTAATTAATTTAATTAATTTTCCAATACTTCACAGATCTTGCACAAGGCAACTCAAAGTCATCAGACAGTTACACAAGCGATACAATAACAGTAACATTAACGTTTTGTTAACAAAACACCGGTCGTTAGTTGTTTTTCACAATTCCCTTGCCATTGTTTCGTTAAAAGGCGATTGAAATAATTATTCTCACGTTCCAGAAGATATGAGCTATTGTCGTGGGTAAGGTTCTTCAATAGTATAGTACTTTCGACGTGCGATATCGAATTTCTATAGATATTTTATTTACACGATACTACTATACTAGTTACATGACTATGATACGATATATATTACAAGAGCAACGAATAGTACGAGGTATGTAAAGGAAGTGATCGTTCTAGGCACAACAACTCCCGAACCAGACCTTCTTGATGCTTGAAAAAACAAAAAAATGTTTTTTAATTATTGTTTTTATTTAGGTATAACATATTTAATTAATTAAATTAATATATGTCATTTGAATATTTATAGTAAAGACTAATTGTGCCACCAATAAGAATAAAAAAATTACCAAAATTAATTTAGAAGATAACGTATAATCGACTGTATTATCATGAACTTTTAAAATTACACATGGTACCTACTTACATATGAAATATTTAACCCGATCATTCTTTGTTCGAGATTTCAATATCAAATTCTTAAGATTTCCACTGCCATAATTTCATATTTCGAATATACATACACGATGTGAAATTATACGATAAGAATATTTTAGACCTCAAGAACGAGAACGCATGCATAGTATCGCGAGCGTCACGTGCATAACGTGAAATGCTGTTTTCATTGTGAGTTCCGGGACTTTTTAGCCGAATGACGTATTTTATATAGGTAATCTATAATCTAATATATCAAATCAAATCTAATATATCAACTTACTAAAAATATATTTGTATGACGTACAAAGTAGCTTACTTATTGAAATAAAATTAACATGTCAAATGCAGCCTCGCCTCCCGATACAATCTGTACCTACGGTTAGTGTGCCATACTAACCTTTGGTTACACAACGTCCTTGGTAGCATTGTTGCCTGAAATAATTTTTTCAATTCCTTACTATTTATTATTTACAATTTATCATGAATTTTATAATGTTCTAAAAAGTTCTAAAAGTTTAAAAATAAAGCAGTATTATTATTAAATTGACACTGTCTGAAAACAATTTATTATTGTAAATTTACTGATAGGCGCCTTAACATTTTTACATGATTACTAATAAATTGTAATTGTTCCAATAATAATAGTATTTAATAAGCATTATTATTACTCGTAATTATGACTTTATGTATAATACAATCATGCAAAAATAATATATTAAGCATTTGTAATACATATTCTCATTCTCATCTCGTATCTCATTGCGTGCTCTGTCTCAACTATTTTAACCTCTGAGTAGCTTGCTTTGTAAGTTCTGTTTCGGGTAAAGGATGTGACATGAAGTGAAACTACAGAGATGCAGTCACGACAGCCTAGTCTTCCCAAATGGCAGCATATTCCACAGTGTTCACTCGAAATTATATAAAGTTTTAGTTTTACCGAGACTGATTTCGGACATAGTCTTCTGCGTGCTCTGTCTCAACTATTTTAACCTCTGCTTGCTTTGTAAGTTCTGTTGTTCGGGTAAAGTATGTGATATGGGGTGAAACTACATAGTATGGAGGCAGATAACCTATTTTCCCAATTAGCGACATATGCAAACGAACCATTAGAACTAAACGCTACTACTGAAATCGTCAATATATTGTTTATACATTAGTTGTTAATTTATACATTTTATTAGGTTAGGTATCATCATTATCATTTTCAAGTATTTCAGACAAAATAATATATAGTCTTAAAATATTATGAATACATTCCAGAGGTTTCAATATATTTACACAGTGTAAAGCCGATCTCGCTTTTCTGCCTTACCCGGCAACAACACAATAAGGTTCGACACACTGCTTTGCGCTGATACGCTCCTTTGACATGTCTTGGCTACTCACAATGGCGTGAACTGAATGAATTTCTCGCTTTCACTCTTTATTTAATACTAGTTGTTGCTCTATGTAATTTTGTGTAGTCGTGGCTTCATGTGAGATTGTGTTATTTATTAAAACAAATAATAAGTTTTAAAAATGACCTATGAATAAGAATCATGTTTAAATATAAGAAATACCAAAGATAATTTCGCACTTCACCTGCAATGAGCAATATTTAATTGTATTTCAAAATTAACAGGTAATGTACAGCGAGGTATGCTAGGTGTGAAGTTTGTGACCTACTGGCTGTCATCCTCGTGTTTGTTTTCCATTTTATGAGATAAAAGATAGGCATGTCTGTCCTCGTGCAACATGTACAGGTCAATTTTAAATAAGAGTCGACGTGGAAAGGTAAGAAACATGGATACGTTTATAGTATTAGTATAAATGACTGTATAAATGCTTCGCTTGATACACATTTTAATACAAGTTGCAGACATCACCAATATCAACAATCAATATTTTTAAAACATAGGATGTACAATAATAAATTGAATTTACTATATTTTTGCCTTTAGAAACAATAATTTCAACTTCATCCGTAAGTCTTTAGGATGCAATGCGGCGAATTCGTCCCAATAAGATGAACATATGAAATGAACATAAGTTTTAATAAAGTCTTAATTTTTAAAACTTATGTTTATATAATTTTATTGGCAATATTATGTTTTTGCATTTATTTTATATTGGCAAAATAAAGTAGTACTTTATTTAAGTGTGATAATTAAATAGTACTACTACTATTCGAATAGAAAGTACCTACATCACAGAAATAGTGATATAAATATTAACTACCCACAGCTTGACACGATTAAGTTCCAGATATTCATAATTCAAGGAAATATCCTGTTTTAATAATACGGGAATTCTGAATTATATAATGGTTCGCTTGAACGAAACAAGATGTCTACTCTCTAAATTTTACTCATAATTACACAAGTTTAATAATTATTGTTGGATATCGTGCCAAGTTCAGTTTCATTTGTTAAGGAAGCGATGGTTAAAACATGGTTAGATAATATACCTAATACGCTTAACATTAGAGTACAAAATTGGATTACATTTTTTTCGTATTTTTCAGTCCGATCCATTATTACATATCTATAATATAATACTACCTTCTACACAGCCGATGCTATAACTTAAGAACGCATTTTTCTTTTCTATGTCTTAGTTTTTCCATTTATCAAGTGACACCTGTCAAAGTAACAAGAACTCACTACAAGGGCTTTAGAGATATCATTAGTTTGGGAAAAAATAAAATCTGTAATGCTAATATTATTCCTTTATCTATATATTTATTTATTATTAATATATTATTATATATATTTATTTTTATACGTACGACTCGGTCCATTTTATTCTTAAATTTTAACTGTTTCTAATATTTCGTTGATGGATTTTACTGAACGATAAATTAAGAAAATTGGACGATTGAATGCACGAACTGCTAGACAGTTCGTGCATTTACTGTCTAACAAATCTGTCAGTAAACATTAATAAATGAAGTATACCTATATGAAACCTTAACCAAAAGAGTAAAAAATAATTATTATATGTACAAGCAATCTTGTAATGGAATGCAATTTTGTCAGTACTTTTATCTGAGTATATTATTAACCTACTTCCTATAAAATACGTGCCTCGCATTTCTACCCAATACCCTTTGAATCCATCCAATTCATTCAACCTACATTCATAAACTACTCTTACTAAAATTTAAACTAAAATAGTATAATTTCTTTTTAAAAATAGTGAATGCCTTTTTACATTTCCATGAAAATGTAAAAGGCATTCACTATTTTTGTAATCAAAATCATAATTATTATGATTAAATCAAGTGTTAAATAAATTTATATATTGTACTAAATTAAAATTATTTTTTTATAATTCTTCATGTATACGAGTTATGCCTTTAGATTTTGAACATATTTTTCTAGTTTTACGATCTATAAATGACTATACTTAATACTTCTGCATACAAACCCAATTTTTTATAGATGCTTACTTTTAATATTTTGGTGCATGAAAATTTCAAATGATATTTTAAAATGTAGTATCGTTAATTTGTATATTTACTTCAAGGTCAGATTTTTCTTAACCTTCTTTATACACTTATACATTACATTTTCATCAAATTAGACGTTTCTCTAGAAGATTGATTTGGCATTATTCAGGTTTTTTAAATTTTGTAAACGATTGTGTAACCAGACCTTATATTATCCTTATCATCTAATACAGGTTGTGATCTACTTACTTATAAGATTCGATATTGGAGTGCTCTAATCTCGCACAGTGTTATTTGTATACTAAGCGTACTTCCAGAATCTTTTTTAATGATAAGAAAATGATCAGAGAATGGAAAAAAAAATTCTTGACATTGGATAAATAAGAAAATAACGATTTTCTTTGAACGAGCCTATTATTTTTTAGTGTTTCAAACTTATCAAAAATTATAGATAAATGAATACTTTTCGGAGTATCGCATTTAAAAAAAATTAAATACGAGCTCCTGTAACTATAACATACCCATTTCCCTGGAAGGGGATTGTTAGTCATGTGAACCAATAACACGATGGCTAGAAATGCACCATTCCAGTTTGACCTCCACACGGTTCCCCTTGTAAACCATCGTGGTAAATTGCTATTTGCCAAGATGAGCTAACTGACCTGACCTCATGTTCATTTTATCATCCTCCAATGGTGCCCCGCCAGCGTAAACCGTTAGCGCAATGCAGCCGACATTATTTTATTATAATCCATAAAAAAACATTGCCTTTTCGTGTAAAATATAAGACGTCTCACGAGCAACTCGGTACTGATGTAGCCATAAATGACGTGCTTTTCAGGAATAGAGGGCAATAAAATGTGTAAGGAATCTTTAACGATTTTAGACGTTGTATAATAGTTGCTGTACGGAAAGGAGTAGTATTTATTTTGTCTTCGTATGGCGATCAAGCTGATGGCCCGATAAAAAGTGGTATACGTCGTCTATATACAAGATTAGTAGCACGAGTTTCACCGAATACACTATGACTCTCTTGCATTACCATTCTTGAGGACTAAAGTGATATACCTTTTCTTTAGTTTATTTATATAGTTATGTCCTCTCTAGTAACATATATTATTGTACATTCAGAGTAGATTGTCTCACTGAACAATATTCTCAAAAGCCTTAGCCTATGTAAAAGTGACTTGAGCTACGAAAATATTCTTTGTATATATTATAGAATAATCTTTGTAAATCAAACTTCTCATAGAAGATAAGAAAAGTCATAATGTTGCTATATAAATTATTGATCAAATTGCAGTTAAATCTGTTAATAAATAGAAAAAAATATTTTACTGTTTGGTGGTAACAATTTTCTATAATATTTGTCTCTGTTCTTTTTTTTGCTAATTATTGCTCAGGTTACGATATATACCGACATAGATAAGCTTTTCCATATCCATTATATAGAATCAAATAATCATATACTAAAACAGGACAGTACAGCTAAGTTTTTAAATAATATAATTTAAATAAATGATAAATCCTGATTGTAACTATAACGTATGGCAACATTACTTGCGGCGTACTACAAGTCGTAAATTACCTCAAGGCAGCAATGGGATTGAATTCTTTCCTTAGCAAATATGTCACCCAACATTCATTTAGAAGATAGAAATATAAAATAGGAAAAATTACATTTCCATTAATCCCGACTGGAATTTTTTTTACAGACTCACGTACAAAGATAAATTGTATCATGTTTTTCTATAACTAATTATAGAAGAAATATTGAGATTTCTGTAATATATGTAATGTAATTCTAACTGTGTCTAATGTCGATATAACATTCAAAATAAAGAGGAAGTAGATTGTTAGTAATATGGACTGATGACACTAACACAAGCAATGTATCATGACAAATTGACTCGGTTCCCCTGGAATTATTCATGCTACATTCCTGGAGAATTTGTCATGATGGGCTAATTGACCTGATCTCTTAATCTGGTGCCCACCAATGGAAGATGATGAGACCAGGCCGATGTAAATCGTTAGCGTAGGCGCATGCTCCATTGCATTATCTTCAATTAAAACTAACTATCAACATATTGATGGAGAAAGAAGAATTTATTAAAAAAAAGGAGAAAGTTTAGTATTTTAGCAGCGATACGCTGCTAAAATACTATGAAGACATACATATATTAAAAATATAAGTAATTGCTATCTGTACATGGAGTATATGAAAAACAGCTATTACTGGGCGTCGTTATTAATGTCACAGAATACAAAATTATGATTGTTAGATTATATAGCTCTTTGCCTATGCGATTATGCGCATTAATGTCAGATACGGATTAATCAATTTGGGTGTGGATTGTACTATTGTGTTGTGATTTGAATTGGGTACGTAACATTTAGTATAGGCTTAGCCAGACTTTGGTAAACTTGTAATTCGAATTTGAAGTATTAAGTAATTGTCTAGGCATGCAAACCATACTTACAAAATTTGAATTTTTTTGTATTTGGAATTTGACATTATTAAATACATATACCTATATTGTTATATGTACAATATTTGTATTTTATAATACATATTTATAAATAATTACCGCAATATTTGTTTGTTTGTAATACTTTATTGTACAATATTATTATAAATAAAAGGATACAATAGACTCAAAAAAAAATGCGTACAATGGCGGACTTATCCCAAAAGAGAGATTTCTTCCAGTCAACCTTTGAGTTACTGAGAGGAATTGTGGAGTGGTGGAAATAGGTACAATAAATAATACGCGTCACAATGCAAATGCCATGCATAAAAGATTAGCAATACTATATAAATTAATTTAGTATAAATAATAAGAATTAACTACTTACGGATTTAATAAAATAATAAATAAAATAAAAATCATTTCTTTTGCGATTACGAATATTTTTAAGGCATAATTACAATTAAATGTGAATCGAAAGTTAAAACAAATTGGTATTGTATTGTAACAAAAATTTAGCAAACGTCGGAAATAATTGGAATGTACCTACAAGTTAATTATAAAATATAACTGTTGCTTGTTTCAATTGTTGTTATTAATCAACAAATATTTAACGAACGCTGAATAATTTACGACTGACAAAGTTTCAATTATCAAGTACAATCATTATTACTTTTGAGTATTTTTTTCAGTACATAATTAAAGGAATACAAAGTTTATAACTAAAGATATAAATACATTTTGAACACTAATCTATCAAATTATTACGAATAGAATACCCAAATAATTTCAATAGTTATTCTTTTATTCTACCGTTCATTCGGAATTCAGACTTAAATATATTCAATGAAGTTATTAGATCATATTATGTATCAAAGATCTACTTTTAGTGAATTTAGACTAACATTAAAAAACTAAATTCCTACTATAAAAAATGTTTCGTGAAGAAAACTAAAAGAACTATGAAAATTAAACTAAAAATAAAGAATATAATCTTACAATTTAAGTTTATGATTTGGCTACAACTACTACTACTGTAAAAAAGTTTATGTTCCCTAATATTCAAAACAAACCGATCGTGAGCAGATTAAAAATATTTGCATATCACATATGGAAATGTTATTCAGCTGTATTAACTATATGAAATGATTAAATTTTCATGATTATCCAAATGATCTTAATTGTAAAGACAAAGACTTATCAAATAAGGAGACGAATGAACTCATAAGTATTATATAAAAATGAGAATATTCCCCGTAATTGATTAATTTGGTGTGAGCACATTGCATGCAGAGGCTCAAAAGTCATGTTTTATGTGAATGACAAAGGGACGAGATAAGAAAAGAATCAGGATAAAAGTGTTAAATTTAAAATGCAAAATATAAAACAGAGTTCAGGTGTCATGGACAGAAATAGAAAGACGTACAGTAACCAATTTTACCAGGAAGCTTGTACGTTTCTGGGAGGAGCTTGGCTGGTTACTTTAGTATAGGCTGGGCTCTACACATATAACGGCTTAAATGAGAGACTAATATATAGTATAACACACAACATTCTGGTGAAAGATCTGAAGTATTACGTATTTTTGTGTATATTAACAAGATTAACATATTATATCAAATAGACATGAATGCGTTGTGACAAGATGTGACGAATAACATAGATTACGGATGAAATGTGAATAAGACGAATGGCGAATAAGTTCCCCTAGTCATTGCCCTCGCATAATATGTAGGGATTATCTGCCGCACTAGAACATATAAATGAGCAGAAACTACATCTTTTATAATAATCATGATATCTGCTATAGAAAATTGACAAATATTGTGTTTAGATTATATATTATGATCCCATTGGGGGACGTATAGGAAACGTATCTGACCGACATAAAAGAATACATATTAAATTTATACAATTAGTAACATTTCTAGCCGACTTCGCAAATTAATGCGGGAGATGTCAATACATTTTATACACATTTCCCTGCAACAGTAGATGAAATTATAATGAAATGTGACTTATCCAGTGTTACGTGTACTATGACGCTGACATTTGACAATGCCTCTGACTAAACCATCCACTAAACCACCACCAAGTCTATTACTACAATATTATTATATTTAGATACAATGCCATTGAAAAGCAAGTAGCCAATTTCATAGTAAATGGTTGACGACGTGTGATTACATTAGATGCATTTAAGAAGCTCATATTGAGAAACTGATGAATAAGAACCAATTCATTTAACTATGTAATTTAGTTCACTTTTGTGACGTAGGTTCCAGTTAATTCTATCACTGATGAGATATTCCAGACCTAAGATGATATTCCAGAATTAAAATAACGGTTAGCGCAAATCATATTTCTAATCCCACGACATACAAACTTGATTACGTATTTTTCGGCAAACTAAATTACAATTGCCATAATTTGATATTCATTTCTTAGGTGAACTGACACTGATTTGTATATACCTTTGTTGTGTGATGTAGATTAGTTAAATTGAACCGTCATCAATTGTAATAAATAAGTCTTTTAATCTTGATTTACTATTTTTTTATTCATAATCTAGATACCTTGACATCTTTTCTATTAGTTTTTACTGTAAAGCAAAATGATGTGTTAGTTAAATTAAAAGATAAGAGGTATCACATCTTAGTTTCTGGAATGGCAACGCATGATTGGAATTGTGAGTATTCCTTGATAACGTGATGTCCGTAGTACTATCTATAATATATATATTTATATATATAGATGTAGGTCACCGCTTACTATCAATTGTGGTATTAGCTTGTCAGGCATTCCAACTACATAAATCAGCACCACACGAATTTATAGTTGTATGACCTTCATTACCTAATGTAATCCTAGTAATTTAAATTATAGCACACAATATTTTTCTAACATTTCTTTGGATCTGTATTTGTAATTGACATTTTATGAATTCGTTGAGTCTTCAGACCCAATAAATCAATCAATGCAAATTACCAGCGTAATAGATGTCTGATAAATAGTCTGATTTATGTCATACAAAATTGAATACGAAAAATATGAACTCATTGATCCCTGATAACAATAATAACCAGTCAGTAAATTATATTTACTCTGAACCATTGATTTTCTACCTACTTCTTCTTGTGTCATAAGACGTGACTAAAGAATTACATCATTCTATTGCTTAGGAATTATTTATAAACATTATCTATACATCACAGTCTAAAAACAGCTACTCGTCAGTGTATTGTTTTCATTTCAGAACTGTATTTTAATTTCATTCTCATTTTGATTGACCTATATATTATAGTTTACTTAAATACTGAATACTTAATTCTAGAAGTGAAGCTTAAGCGTGAAACAATAGATTGAAGCAAAATCACTAGAGACAAGATTAATTTACCGAGAAACCATAATATAACACACTATAATATAATACTAAGTTATCATTGAGTAAATAGTAAAATATACTTTCTATAATAAATTTAGGGATATATAATACTCCAAACTATTATATATTATGTGGGATTAGGTACCTAAGGAACTAAAAATAGGACTCTATATTTAAAAACAGCAATGAGAACCTATTAACCATATACCATGCCCATGAAGTATTTATATTGAAAAAAAAAAGTGAATTAAAATACTTGCAGATATAAATATAATGGAAAGTTGTAGAAAGTTATATTGCAAAGTTAAAAATCCAATCTTCCTTCATTATACATATTCTAAATACGTATAAAAACAACATACTCTCTTTATAACAACTCATCATCATCACATAGTTCAAAGCTATACGTAAAGTAATAAAAATTAAATTGTATAATATTGAAAAAATAACACAGAAAAATAGTTTTCGATTTTAAAATAAAAATAATTCATAATTTCATTTTAAATAATTATAATGAAATAAAATTCCTTCTCGGAGATTTAGAAGGGAGTGTAATTAATCTTGTGATGTTATCCCAGTTGAATGGACGTTGTACGTTCTCAAGGGTACTTAGCTGAAGTGGTTCGAACTGGACGTCTTGCCAAACATAGTACTCAATCATGCCGCATCTTGATTTAACAGCCTTGAAATTGATGGGATAAAACAAACTTAGACCTATAAAAGTTCCTTAAGTTGTTTTGTAAAATATTCCTTAATACTTTAAGGCCGTTTTTTATGTTTTGTACACTTTCTAACAAATATACTAAAATAAAAAAAATATATACATTTTTGTAAAATAAAATTAATTATACTTTTATTTAATTAATTTCTTTTTATTACCAAAAAAGTATTCAGTAACAAAATTATACCTAATCCTAATATTACGTTGCTTACTTTATTGAAGCAAAAAAAAAATTAAATGTACCTATATATACTACTGTTATATAATATTTTTCTTTATATTTGTGGTCTGTTGTCAGTCTAATACTATACTAGTTTAAATACTAAATAATACTAAATTCTATACAAATATTATAAAAGTAGAGAACGGATTGTGTTGTGAGGTAAAACAAAGTAACATACTCTGGAACTACTGCATTATTATCAAAAATACTTTAACAGTTTGAAAAGTCCATTTCGGAGGCACATATAGACATTTCTTACATTGACCGTTTCAAAACTGGCGTGCACAATTGTAAACATAAGATATAATTTAATATATACAAAACTTACAAAGTTATATGTACCATACTGTTTGTCTGTTATGTTCTTTGTTCTCTTATTATGTACCTCAAAAGTAAAAGCCGGAGCGCGTATTAAGGTATAATGTCCTTCCTATTTTCTGAGGATTATTCCTCAAAAAATAGGAAGGATACTACACTTAATAATGCTCTTCTAAGATGAATACACTGGTTGCTGCTTACCTGCAACAAAAATTAAATCATAATATTATTATTCAAAATAATGTGGACAGTTTATTTTGTATCTTTTCATAGTTGATTTCACTCGAAATCAAAATTATGACTTTATACTCCTACGCAACTTTATAATACGTAGTCATATTGTATAACGCATTATTATAAGTTAATAATATATTCTATTGGATTCGGATTAGCTCATCCATGATTGAAAAAACTTCTCAATTCTTACGTAAGTACTTATACAAATGTCTTTGTTGACTTTCAACAAGTGCTTAGTACGTTTTAGACTTATAGGTAAATGGTAGGTGGCAAGTATAAGAGTATGTATCGTGCGAGGAATCGAACTCGCGACCTACGGGAGGCAATATAATAAATCCTTTGACCACCAGACCGTCAGTTATAGGTACTATAAATGAATATTCATAAATACCTATATGTGTAATTACATTCCTGAAAATTTAGTAGTTAAGTCCTATGTTGTCACCAAAGTGATGTGCCACCAAATTTTCAATCAACATACCAATTGTATTTTTATGTAAGAACTGTATATTTATGAAGTATATATGCTTTTGATACTACTTACTTTGATCTCCTGTTTAAGCCCCTTCCATGTAATTTTTTAACATAAATTTAATCTATGGTCATAGTCGCGATATAATCTATCATTTAAAATTTTATTAAGATACATTCAGCTGTTGAAATGGTAACAAACAGACAAATAGAGAGACAAATACATTGTTGTATTTATAATAATGATATGAATTACTCTTTAAGTAATATATTATTATTTTTTTTAATTATAAACCTACTTACAGGAAAAATATTTTCTATTCTAATTTTAAGTAACGATTTGTTGGCACATCTTGCGAATACTTTATACAAGTCACGTCATCAACTAATGTAAGCAAACTGAATCCGAACGGCTGATTGAAATGGGATTATACAAATCTCCAGAGTTTCGCCTAAGAAAGTCCCCGGGGATATCTTCAGGGGTAAATTGGAACATTGTGAACACGACTTGTTGGTGTAGACCGCTAGGCTCTTATCGTTTACTACAAACTTCTCCGCAGAAAGTACCTTAGAGAATGTTGATTGAAATAATATTTGCTCAAAAAATATTTTGAATAAATTTAAAACTGTGCTAGTTTTATTAATCTTGTTAAATAATTAAGATTTTAATTAGTTTATGACTTACTTATGATTAGTTTATGGTTGTTTCGTTTAAAATTACATATTTTTTTATGACAAGCAAACGGCCCTTCTGTTAGTAAATGGTATATAGGCTATGGAGGCCTGAGACACCAGGTATGTATGTCAGTTTCGTGAAAACCTTTACTATAATAACAATAATATATTTTTATTTCAGGCAACTTAATATTATGACAACAATAGCACATATGTATATACATGAGTACAGTAGTTTGTATCAGTCTGGGTATTTTCTATGCATATTATGTATATATTATCTATGCATATTATATATGTTAAAATAATCAACAGTCTAACAATAATCTAAGCAAGCAGCAACAATCTAAGCATTTATATCAGTTGTCTAGTACCCATAACACAAGCTCTGCTGGCCTTGGGACCAGACGGCATTGTATGAATTGTCCGGGTGTATTATTATTATTATTAATTTAGTTTTCTTAAAAAAAAAGTAACGATATCACCGGGATGTCATCATAATTAAGTTATTATATATATATATATATATATATATATATATATATATATATATATATATATTAATAATTTTAAATCATACGTACCTACATACTATTATATTCATACGTAAATGTCTCAAAAGCACCTTTTGTTTTTATTCGTCACCGTAACGTATTATGTAGATTCTTAATCTAACAGATCGCAAAGCAATCATACAGCGGATTCAACTGGGAATGAATTTTATCATCACTTAAGCTAGGCCGCGACTTTTTTAAGAAGTAGAAGTTGAACATCAGATAAAACAGTAAAAAACTTTTTCCATCTCGGATAAATATAATTTTCGCATTACCTAACAAAATGACCTCAAGGGCGAAGCGGAGGCACTGGCTGTAAATAAATTATTTAGAAAAAAGTTACCGGAGTGAGGTCTCGATAAGATTATGCAAATCTACCACGTAGGGACTGCCATTGTACTTACCTGGAAGGGACTCGTCTAACTGTAGCGTGCACATAGTCATGATGTAACTTTGACTTTTTGTCATATTTTGTTTCTAAAAGTTCGGGAACGTGATTTTTTTTAATAATTGGAATGGCAAGCGTCGGGTGTGCTAGCTAACCGCACATCTGACGTTAAGCTTTTTTTTCGGACTACTCTAATGCTATTGGTCGCAGTTGCCTTTACAGCTTTACCGGGTGGTAGGGGGCGAGTGCAGATGGCGCTCCAAAACCCGCAGAAGGACTTATGAAGCGGTTTAAGGCCAACTCCCGCCTGACGGGTACGACTTTAGCCTGAGGGCACCGCTACGGGTTCGAAACTCGGCTCAGACCATCGTAATTTCGATCCCCATTTGAATTGGACAGGGGATCGCTCGGAGGGGCGACCGGGGGCACCCGTGTGGAAGTAACCGTGGCCTATATACACGAATAACACTGCGGGTATTAAGCTTTCATGTGACACCTGCGATATCACCTACGCATTGCCAGTCAAGAAGCCTAAGATATAATGCTTCACTGCTTAATCGCACATTGCAACCGAAACACAACTTTCAAAGCAAGCTGCATAGCGGCTGAAATAGGCTGACGTTCCCCTCAGTGTAATTTACGGATCTGGCCTGATGGAAAGTGTCAACAGTCGCCAATATATATTATAGAACATTAATAGCACCTCGAAAGTCACATCATCATGTGAGTGTCAATTATGGGATGGTACATATTGCCATTCCTAACAACTAAGGTGCTATCCGTGTCTTAAAAGTATAGAAAAGTATTGTATTTGTACACTAAACCGTACTGCGGTTGATTTTGACTTTTACATAAGTGAATGCTGCGTAAGTAACCATTTTCTGTTTTGATTTGGTTTCAATCATTACAAATTGTACTGACTGATAAACATACACAATTAAAAAAAATTACTAAATCGATAGTTCATTATTGCACACTTTGCCAATTATTCAAGTTAGCATATCCTCGTTTATTTAGTAACATATAAAATAGTCTTTAAAAAAATACAGTTGTAGTACAACAATATGTATAATCGAAATAAGACTCTTTATTAGTTACTACAAAAACATGTATACATTTGTTTTCAGACGAAAAAATATTATCTTATTATTACTAGAGAGTACTAATATAATAAATAAACTTTATAGTAGTTACATAACTAAATAAATATCTTAACTGGATATGAGCCGAGAAAAATAGAAATTGTCCGTACACCCACAATATCAATCATTTGTATTGTTACCCTATTCCCTTCTGGCAACAAACATTTAAAATAGAAATCATCAAGACTTTTCCATAGAGCAAATATAATTATATCGCGGATATTGAATTTAAATGAAAAAGTTATTATTGAACATTGTATAAAAGTTTCTTCCTACAATAAAATATTATATTTTAAACATAGATGGAAACTCACTACTACATAACGGTAATAAAAACGTTATATTTCACAAAAGGAATTCATGTAAATGTTTGTTCATTCGCTTCATATATATATGGGTAGAGGAGTAGGTATACAAATTTAGTTTCAGATATATTTCCGCTACAATAAAAAATTAAAGTGCTTTTTTTTTCAAGTATCTATTTGTTGGCTTGTTTTAGCCTTTTGTTTATTAATTTTACGATAATATGATGACTATACAATGACACTGAGTAGGCACTGATGACGAAGGTAGAAGTAGGTGATATCAACTATATTTTTGAAACTTTCTTCGCAATGTGTGAAATTTCTTCTGCAAACAAAAAAGGTATAAAAGTAGAGATTTCAAATGAATAACAAGCTCTTATCTACCATGTCATCCAATTAAATATACGAGGATAGTTGGTATATGAATTTATGAGAAATTCCTCATCGTTTTGAAGTGGTTCCACTGTACTTGTGAAATCCATAAAGTAGGCAATATCTAGTACAAAGCAGCCATTCATCTACTATCTGGTTGGTCATTTATAGAGAGATGAAACAAGGTCCCGGTAGTGAGGTGCAAAGCTTCATCGATATCTGTAGCAAATACGATGATGAAATCCCAAACATATATGATCTCGTAAGACAAATAAGCACAATTTTTTTCCAATAAGTATTGGAAAATTTCAAACAAACATCTGCTAAATTTAAATAAAAATTCCTTGGAAAAAATATTTCTTAAAAAAACATATGTTACTGAGATAGGGACTGTAACCTATGGCAATTATTCTTAATTAGATCATAGGTTATACATATATATGAATCTAAATATAATGACATCAACGCAGATAAATTATGAAAAAGAATTCAACGAAATTCGATAATTTTCTGTACCCAGTAACATAAATTCAGTTAATTTGCTTTCTGTAATTTATATGCAACTGCCGATATGTAACATTTGTCTCATCACTTGCTGGTGCCGCAATGTCGAAAGGGTGCAGTGCTTCAGCAGTCGACGACGCGCTGACATCTGACTAGAGAAAGGTCAGTGACCCGCGTCTATCTACTAGTATGGCCAACTTCAAATATAACTAAAGATCACTAAATTTGTATATCATTAATATAAAAAAGCAGGATTTTTATTTACTTCGGAGTATTTTTTTCATATTGTATGTATCTACTAAACTACTTTTTTAAGATCTTACTAAACTTATTTGATATTTAAAATTCAAACATATTAATTTATATACACAATGAATATTATGTAGAAAAAAGTGATATGTTACATTAGATAAAGCGCGTAATCTTTCTGTTTTCTTTTTTAAATACGTATTTGTTTTTTTTCTATTAAATACATATGGACAAAAACACGGAATAAACTTTAAACTTGTCCTACAAAATAAATAATACAAAGTAACCCTAGAACTATACTGAATTGCTAGTGGACATTTTATTGCGCCTCCAAGATTATTCAATCATGGTGCCTTATCTTTATTACTATAAAACTCTTTTGTTTATTTATTGAAATGTTAGTCTATCTATCCAAGATTTACGCATGCAGTTTTAAAGAAACAGCCTGTTCTAACTAAAATCTATATAAAATATTACCTACCAATACAATGGTTAATAATAATGTATTTGACTTCTCTTGACTTCTAATAATAATGTATTTGACTTCTCTATATAATTCAATTATTTATTTTTATTTTATTTACTATTTTACTTTCAATTTTTTACTTGACTTCATTTCATTTATTGCGACTTGACAAAATAAATATCATTGGCTATTTGAACTTCACTCCGAAGTTTAAATCACATTTATCGGTCTCCTATAAATAAATGCGAATGAAATCTGACATTTATTACTTAATTCTGCAAAAACAAGGAACGTGATCTCATAAAATGTCGTATTACGTTGTAAATAATGGATATAATAAGATTATTTTGAATTTGTTTTATACGAATTCAAAAGGTTACGAAAAAGAGCGTGTATTAGATAGTCCTCGAATTTATGTTGGTCATTTATTTATTCTTGCCTATTTATTTCTTAATTGTTTTTTGATTATTTACTCAAATTTATATGAATCTACTCTCTTTCTGTATAATCAGGGATTCTTTCTGGAAACTTAATATTTTGTTATAATGTTGAGACACTTAACGGTACAGTAAATACAGTCTATTTTATTAGTATTTGCAGTTCTGCTTACATATGAGATATACATAGATATTACGAGTATAAGAGAAAAAATATATTAAACTAATACAACCTTTAATGTACAGACTTAAAATGATACAAATTGATGAATCTATTGTAATTCTTCTTATTTTCATAATATTGAAATCACTACTTATAATTTGTGAAAGCGCGCTCAGGTATTAGATGGATATTATTATATTTTAGGAATAGTCTAAATGTATATATTTTAATATTCTTAAAAGTACCTTATGCAACCGTGTTTAAAATCGCATTTTCGTTGCTACCGCATCAAACTCTGTGTTTATTCATATTGTTCTGATATAAACCACAAAAGGTCGAATGGGCCGAATTTGCCAAATCAAAGTCAACATATAACAAGAATTGCCATACGAATTCCATAAGGACAACTTTACTAAACTAGACGCGTATCAAAATAACCCTTTCGGTGATTTCCCTAGAGATTTCTATGATGACAAGAGATATATCTGCTCATGTTTGGTTGGTAATAATAAAATAATTTAGATGAAGTTTGACTCCATATGATGAGGTATTCAATAGATTATATAATTATTAAGCGTAGTATGATATTAACTTTCACAAACAGATACATTTTGGTAAAATTAAAAGATGTATTAATTTGGATATCGAATGCAGATTCGGTGGCAAAAGAATTCAGTTGTCACAGTACGAGTTGATTTTATATATCCATCAGATCATACATGATAACATTTACTTATTTTCCAATATGTGTAAAATTATCACAATCTTTACTTATATAATCAATGTACTCCTTTGATCCATCAGTCAATGACAATTTCTTTATAATATAAATTGAATATTCTAATATTGAAATTGTTATCTGTAAAAAAATGTCTATAAAAATTTAATTAGGCTTATAAAAATAGATCCTCATTTAAAAATGTAATAAACCTGTAATTTACGCGAAGAACCTTTGAATTTTCATCAGTTTTCCTTTGACGAATCTTGTTAACGGAAAATCTGGGTCGGGTGTTAGATAAAGTCATAATTATTGCTTTTATAACTTTCAAATTTATTTTTATATAAAACGCAGAGTTCTTATAGATGTTATACATAGCTGTATATGTATATGACTTGAACTGGAAGAAAGTATCACGTTTCCATAAAAAAGAGATAAAAATAGCGAACGTGTATAAAGGAGCACGATATTGAAGGCGTAATTCTAGCTGTTTTCAAAATATTCCACATAAATATAAAGAAAAGTTGTTTGTGATATCACAAAATCTACTTTCGCATGTCAAGTACAAAAATTTCTTTGTTTCTTTCAGTAACGTTTCAAAAATAATACCTTGGTGATAAGTCTTAATATATATATATAGTAGTCGTATATAGAACTACGTTCCTAATCTCGTTGTGAACAAAATAAAGATATAAAAGTAAAATTCGAAACTGACGAAAACTGACCCTTTGAGGTAAATAAGATTATTTTTTGTAGCTGTGTACATTCTTCTATTCTTTTTTCGTACTTAAATTATTTTGCTTGCCATATTTACAGATACCTAATTTTCGTTAAAACAATGATTAATATTTTTATTATAAAACAACTCAAGTACCTGTATAGATTGATTATAAAATACATTTAATTAATAGCAATTATGGTTATTCTAAAATTTAATACATTTCGTTAATTTATATATTTATATAATTATATATTAGACAATTTTCATTTATTAAATACTTATTCAATAAGTAATACTATATACTGCAATATTCTCTTATCTGTGGTAATACTAATATTTTTCATATAAAATCTAATATTTTCATTGTTCGATCACACGTTTTGCCTGACAGGGGTATAATTTACCTATTAATTATAATTGCAATTACCGACATGTCTCAACCCTGGATCACAAAGTAAATGAAATTTGATACTCATAACATAATATTTCACGTTATTTTATTATACACTGTCTACTTCACAGGTTAAAGAAACATTTCTATAATAATTTATAACCATTTTAGACTTCCAGTGCATATATAAGTTGATTAACTAAGGTTATTATATCGCAAACACTATTATATATATGAATATGAAATGATGAGAGACAAAGCGTGCAAATAATCATCGTTTGCCCTGAATGAGACTAGATTAACAATATTGTTTGCTTCTGTTAAGTGTTTATTGTGTAATTTGTGTCATATTCGGATACGATGTATAGATGAGCACAATGAATGGTATGAAATGATCAGAAAAACGTCAATTTTGTATACAAAAATGAAGATATTATTAAACATGATTAAATTAAGAAACATTATTAGCTAGTTGAGCCCAGAATTTGCATCAGTATAATTTTTTGTTTCCAAAAACGATCGAAATAAATCAAGCACAAAATTTTAAGTAAAAGTTACCACGACGCATTTATGATAATCGCACTCAAATCGGATAAGCCATTACTGAGATTAACGCGACGAAACACACTGACATATAGACAGTTAAAAAACAACAATCATAGTTTTGGGTTCTGTTGCGTTGATAAAGTCCCTCGCAATTTTTTCATGTACGGACAGCAATCAGTCATATTAATAGTAGAGATATTATACCGATATGTATTTCTATAAATAATTAATGAGTCGATCCTGAATTATTAAATTCAGTTTATAATCAATAAAATTGTGTCGAGTAAATAGGCAACCATCTAATCAAGGGTACCTCGAGACTGTACGTGTATCATCTGTACCTAAATCAGCAAACAAAACACGTATTATTCATGGCAGTATCTCCCTAGCAAATGTTTCGTTGTTGTCCCTAATGAAATGTTGGACACTAATTAATTTTGGTCGGTACCAAAATTGACCTATGCCCGCAGACTAGCGGTGGCAACCCTCAATGACGCTGTAAAGAAAATTAGACGTTATGCAATGGTAATAGCATCACTATTTCACTTAGCAAATATTGTAAATTAGTGCTTCATTAAGCGTGGTTAACAATAGTTATCTACAAGTAAAAGTGCAATAAGGTCAGCACGTCCGGAATTATAAGTTCGTGTATAAAAGTTAATGTACTGTATTAAGTTATTATACAGTACATTTCTCTATACAGGGTTAGTCGTAAAGCGTACAAGCCAAAAGCAAAAAGCCATGTAGTAAAGTCATGATACTATACTGGTTTTCAGCATTTTGTTTTTGTAACGATTCTAATGTTGTTATCTGACCTTTACCGTTTCACAGGACTAAAATGGGGGCTATGCAGAGGGTACTCCAAAATCCGTAGAAGAATTCATTGAAATTCAAAATATCTTTACTCATGTAGGTCTGTCAAATCTACCGTCAGTTCAGAATGATTTCGAGATGAAGAATGAATGAGAGAAGATGAAGAACTGACAAGAAACTCAGCTAGTATTATTTTCAAGTAAATGTTGTACATGTGTACAATAATACCGATTCACTTTTAAATTAAAATTTGAGAGAATAGAGTGACCACCAGCATGTGCTATTGCAAACAAGCCAGTCTCAGTATGGACCTGCTGAAGGCCAACTCTAGCTTGACAGATACAATAATTTACCGGAAACAAAGTGTTAATCTCAAAACTGATCTTTTTTATAATAATGTATCAATTGTATCAATTTATAAATGAATTACAAAGGTTTAAATAATTTAAAATTTTCTTATTTACTTTTTGTGGAAATTTGTTATGTTTCATGAATGGTTTTTGACTTGGACATATACTATAATAACTCAGAAATGTATTCAGGTATTCAGTAACAAGTAACTTCTACTGGTTAGGCTATATGGCTGGCTACGCATAGGGCCTCACTTTAGTAGCGAGTGATAATAAAATATTGATTGAAACGTTTTCATTTCTTTCATATAGTTTCTGAAAAGTATGTCACTTCATAAAAATTATATATAAAATATATTATTTGCCCAAAAGTGTCCTACTTAGAATGACTCATGATCAACTATACCATGATTCAGCAAGTTTTTACAACCTATGACCTTTGCCGATACAGTCGTGAAGAAAAATGCTTCCATTTACAGTCGTCTTTACTGCTTTACCGTTAGAGTTCGAAATAGGCCGAAATCATATGTTCAATCAAATGTAGCAAGGTTGATAGCAAATTCATGATGCCCTGATTTATATCGCCTGAAGACAGATTGCGGTCTGTTTACCTACTGCCTTTTTACGGGTACTTTGATAAGAATACTGATAAAAGTTAAGTTCTTCCTTTGTTATATACAACATATAGTGTGATTTGTATTTTGTATTTTGCATAAGTATCAATAACAGATAAGAATAAACTTTTGAAAACACTGGGAACAACTGTATATCGATTATTTATATTATTAACCGGGTCTTAACATGGCTAATTTTATGACAACTAAAAAATATTTTAATTATTCAAATTTTAATAATTTACCTCTCTCGACGTTTCGACTAGGTTGCACTAGCCGTGGGCACCTTTACTTGCCATAAAATTAGTTCGTAATAATATAAATAATGTATATTAAACACGAAAGTTTAAAAATAACAACTCTATGTCGAATTATAATAAGTACAAGAATTTATTATTTAGAACTCATGATATTCAGCTCGGAATATAGTTTGAGCCGAGAAGAAGTGACAAAAACTTGGTTCAAACACTTAATAAATGCAATTATACAGAGTTGAAATAAGTTTATACTAAGAATAGAACTGATAGCGACAAATTGTAATATTTTGATTAGAACTTAGAATCATCATGTACAAATTGTCCAATGCAATCCATATCTTATTTTCTATCGTTCAACGTACAAAATACCAAAATAAATATTTAGACAGCAATTAATGGCCTATTTTGTATACCTAGATAAAAAATAGGAAATTAATTGCTGTCTAAATATTTATTTTGGTAGAAATAGGTAATCTCTATAACCATATGAGTTGTCAAAAACTCTCTTTCACTAGTAATTACTCATACGTATAAAGTACCCATTTCTATCAGAATAGAGAACCAAACTACAATCCATGTCGTATTTATATCGCAGTACATGAATCTGCACGATATCAATAAAAATCTCGTAATTTCCGATTCTAATAAAAAGTAAATAAATCATCGTGATGACCGAGTTGAGTGGTTAACGTTCCTACCACTACAGTCTGGTGTAGTATTAATTAACTGCCAGTTTATTCTGAACTGACTTTACAAGGTTCATTGGATTCCGTAATGGAGAAATCAATATTTATTCTAATCCAGTTTTACAGTTCTATAAAATAAACCTGAATATTTACCTACCCCATATGTCACCGATGTTTCACTAAGGGATACTTGGTAAAAGGCCATCAGCTTGTCTACCATTCCAGTTTCATAAAACTGAAACCTGATGCGAAGATATAGATAGATAAATAAATTGGTATAATACGATTTTATTACAAAAAACAACTTATCAATTATAAAATTATGCAAAAATTAATTTATTTGATGATTACCAGTTTTAGGAATACGACCACGGATGAGGCCATATTGGAGATCTGAGTACCTGTGAATCAGATTCAGAATCTACGAGTCTGCTGCAAATAATTTCGCGAGTTTCTTGAGTCGGTAATACTTCAATATAGGAAAACATCGGCTTACGAACAACAGGTGCCTTGACCCAGTTATCCGTGCATCGACAAACTCGCAAACAACGGTTCAAACACGTGAGCATGGACTATTATGAGGTGCATCTACACAACCTAATATATATATATGGATATATATTAAGTTGTGTAGATGTATACATTAGTAGGATTTCTTCATTATTAATCCATAATATTAATGAAGAAATCTATACTAATGTTATAAGTGTGAATATTTAAAAGTAGAATTAATGAATGGCTATTTGTTACTCTTTGATGCAAATACTATTGGATGAATTTGATTTGGAATAAATTTGGTGTACAGATAGATAACCCTTGGAGAATTAACTTGACCTATCTAAGTATTTATACTTAGATTTTTTTGTAAATACATACATAATATATGTATATAGAAAACATCCAGATCGATACAAACAATCATACGCATGAATAAAAATGTTTGCATCGTGCGAGGCATCGAGCCCGCGACCATCGGAAATAAAAGGGTGTGCTAAACTGCTAGACCACCGAGGCCGTCGACTAGATGATATCCTTAATTACAGTCTAATAACTAATTCACGTGTACAGTCATGGAATACTAAATTTATGCATTAAATAATAAATTTATTTCCGTCACT
Organism: Achroia grisella; assembly: GCF_030625045.1. Taxonomy (NCBI): domain Eukaryota; kingdom Metazoa; phylum Arthropoda; class Insecta; order Lepidoptera; family Pyralidae; genus Achroia; species Achroia grisella. The sequence goes on from NW_026713022.1 coordinate 162,725, forward strand.
CATTTCAGAACAGCTACACTAATTTTTGTGTTTATATATACTACAACAAATTATATGCAAGTGATAAATTTAGACAAAAAAAAAATTAATTAAAAAATACATATACAGAAGGCAAGTTTTGGAATCGTTCTCGTAACAGTGTGAAAACGGAATTCTATTCTAAGTTGATATTTAATTATGTAGATATATTTAGGGACTATAATTATTGTATATTTAATACATGAAGTCTCTCTGTAGCCACGGTCCGGGTAAATTTATAATCCCTCTGTACCTCTACGTTTCCCTTCAACAAAAGTACATAATCTACGCCCTTCCCGTGTTGTTACTGTTAAATTCGCCTACATATAAGTAGATATTATTCCGGTTATCTACATCATTTTTATACTCATTACTTCCCTTGTTTTAAAATGTGTATATTGTAAACATTAATTAAAAATGTGAGGTAGTATATGCAATATACAGAAATACACTGAATATAAAAAGCACATGGTAATCATACAAAATATTTGTGTGATTACCACGTGCTTTTCATATTGTTTTTATAATTGCTTCTATTCTTTATACTATTAAGTCAATACTGGATAAAAGATTTTCTATAAATGCCAAAATGTTGTTTTTAATTCAACTAAAACTACAAACAAAAGAATTCAAATGTTATCTATATTAAGTCCTTACAATTTGATAAAAAATAACCTGCCACGATATCGATCCAACAACATCAAATACATATCATCATTAATTAAACAGTTAACTTGCTTTTGCCAGTTTATACGTAAGAAGGTAACAGACACATATTTTCACACTTACAATAGTAGTATGTATTAGTAATATGTATGTACTACTTTATTACATTTCACTAATTGAACAAAATGTACTTTTTGTGATAAAAATTAGTATGAACTAAAACCTAAATATACTACTTACACACACAAAGAACGGCATGCATTTCTATAATTAAAAATATGACGTTAAAGGTTTTCTACCCACTCCTCATTTTCACGTCATATTTATAGCTGAAACCGTCATTCGGTGGTTATGTGGATATATAATTAACTCACTATAGTCGTGACTATGCTAATGTACCTAAAATGAATGTTTTATTTTAATGCTGGCGGACACTGGTAGAGATTATGAATAATGTATAGGAGTATGTATATACTCGTAATGCCATATAACTTGTAATAGTAATATTAATAAAATAGTAAATTTCTAGCTTATAAGCATTCTTCTCATTCGATACATCCTTGACAGAACGGTTGTGGTCATTGTGAGGTGGGGTACGAGGCTAATGCTGACAGCTCGCCATTTGTCTCTACTGGCTGCCATTACTGCTGCTGGTATACTCGAGGAGTGGACCGCCTATTGCTGCTTTGACTTGGTTGTTCCATCGCATGGGTGTGGACGAACACCCATGCGAACAACCCAGAGTTGACGGTACTCCGGCAACTCTGTTTTATACGACAAATCGCTCAATGGTTGCGTCGTTTCTTTGTGAGACGTGACCGAAGAAAGTAAAATGCGCGAGTGTGTTATTGCTGAAAGACGCTGTGTAATGCTGTGTTCTTCGAGTACAGAAACATTTGTCCTAAATTCAGTCCATGATACCCGAAGTATTCTTCTCCAGCACCACATACCTAATACAAATTTATTTAAATCAAATTGAAAACATATTTTAAAATATACCTACTATGTAGTTTACTTTCTATGTATATTATTTACCATTAAAATTTACATGGGAAATATTTTAAGCATATGAAAGTAGCATACAAAAATTACAATAAATCTCGGAAATCTGTAAATGTGGAATGTACTCAAAAACGAACATAAAAAGGCTACAAAACTACCCCCAGAGGAGTTTCAGTATTGCACCTATTAATCAATGTACATAGTACAAAAATACAATTTACATTGCGAACTGAATTTCAGTACAATTTTAGCTTTGCTTCGATTTTATTATTATAATTAGTTTTTAACTTTGTTACTTTTTTTGGTATCCTTAATATAATTGTTGAAAAGGTATATACGAGTAATTATATAGTAATTATTACATATCTAGTAAAACATTTTGATATTTGCTCATTATTGCACGTAATTCTGGGTCACTTATGAAATATGTTTTAAGTAGGTATAATTCTAACTTGGCCTTCTATACTTCAACTCGTTTCTTGATTTTTTACTACTGGTTTTGTTTTTGTTCTTACTCTGAATATGTTTGCAAAGATAAATCGTTTTCATGATTTATCCTCAACTCATTCTACCATCAACATATGAAGTCCTTTTTTTCAATAAATTGAATTTCTGAACTGACGTGCGAAAACTTTGACTGCGCGAAATTGTAATTCAATTGTCCGTTGCACCGACTCCGTTTATTATGTTAAAATAGTCGCCGCGCCGTGAGAACAAGTTTTGATATAACTTAATAAAAATTAGATGGTAAAACAATCATTATCCTTAATATTTTTTAGATTTATTAGTATATTTACAACTTAAGTAAAGCTTAATGTAGTTATAGTAAAAACATTGTACGTAATCTGTCACAAGAGTTAAAAGAAATGTCCAATTAGGTACTTATAATGTTATTAAATCCTGCCTTTAATAATATTTACCCTCTATAATTTTAATATTAATAAATTGTGGTAATAAAAATAAAAAACTTAATAAATTAAATTAGTAATTTCATAACTTACTTATTAACTTTTTATTAATTAAAATATTCTCAAATTAATGAGTTATAAATGCATATGTTCTGAATCGTCTTTACGATTTACATAGTAGCCAGAACTGCTAAATTAAAATGAACTATAATAAAATAGTATTAATAATGAAACATTCCGTACAGTAAACTATTCTGAGTGTACGGAGACTTCTGGAGTCTTGTGGAGTAAAGTGGAATAAGTATATGGTAGAAAACGATAAATCACTTAATCATATTTTTGAAATAACGCAACATTCGTGATAACAATTTCAAATTCACTACTGTACGAGACAATTAGTCTGTATATTTGTTCAATTATTATTGTAATTACAGAGCTGTATGCTGGACTACAGTTTAATGTTTACTATAACGCGACCTATAACATAATATAAAAAATTACACCATCTGGGATTAAGGTCATGAACATATTTATTGTTACTCCCTGGACGTTCAAAGATTACGGACTCCATAAACAATAATGGTTTCTTGTTATTATTACATAAAAAGTTTTATTAGTACTTTATGGCAGTTTCTTTCTGATGTAGTTATATCGTTATTATATTTTCTTAAAAAGATTTATAGGTGCTCTGTAAAATTACACGTGTAAGGTTCGTTCCTTTCGTTTTCATGTAAGTAATTAAGTGAGTTGAAATAAAAATATAGTTGTACTCGTAAAACTAATACCTAAGTACTGAAAAATCACGCCATAAAAAATAGGAAACAAGAAATTAGTATTCCAGGTCGTCCGGTGATTACAGTATTTTATTTTTTATAACTTTTATTGTATATGGCAACTACCTATGCAACTTTATATCATCCAAAATATTATCACATTAAAATGTTAACGGTATAATAAAACACGAAGCAATCTGTATCCGCAGTGTCTAGACTCCAGACTATACTCCAGAGTTTTGCTGGCTATTTGCCATATATTCAAGAATCATGCTTTCAAGTTTAAACTACAGAGTTGTACACTTTAATACTCGTAAATATTTTTGTTAAGGTATTGCACAATTACAAATCTAAGAAAACATTGTCACAAAAATATTCCAATTTTGACGAAATTAATTAACCCCTTTTGATCAATATTTGAATTATTTTAATTGGCATACATATATTACTTCAAAAGATAGATAAATATATTCCAGTACACTGAAATACACAAATTCACAAAATATTAGGGATAATAAAAAATATAATGAAATACTATATATAAATCTGAAACTATCTAAAAATGTCAGATTTTATATTTCACAGCCAGTGTAGTAGTCATAACTATAATATGACTATGTTAACAATAATATAATATTTTCGTTTGGTAACTACAGTTGATGCCCTAGGAAGTTTAGCTTATTTATATAGTTAAATATTTTACGGATTCGTTAATTTATAATGACATTATGAACTTTAACTATTGTCAATAATATTTCAAAATTATAACAAATAAAAGTACTTACAAAGTTTGTTAAATCTATTTATAAAAATATTCTTCTATTTCAATGCGTAATGTATAGGAAAAACATCAGACTAAGTGATAAAAATTTAATAATCATTATTTGTGGCGCCAACTTACTACCTACTAACATATATGCACACAACTATAAAGCGGATGTTAAAAGACTGCCTCTTTTAAGAAGGTAGCAAATACAGCTAGAAAGGGAAAACACAACAAAAAGAATCGCTAAACCTGTACCAGATTTGTGGCTGGTGGAGTAATTGTAGATACATATCCTTTTAGAAATAACCCCAGAAGTGGTGATTATCGATAAAGTTATTGATTGAACAAAATATCGTACAACACAAATATACAGTCTAATTGCTCATAACTATGCATTCATAATTTAAAGCGTAGAGGAAGACGTTATGCATAGTTCTCTGCATGGATACCTGTGCCTTACCTGTTTTAAGGAATAATGTTTGCTTTGCAAGCTGTATCTCAGATCAGAGTAATCACTGGATACTCAGGAATGACACCTCAAGTTCCCAGCCATGGAAATATATAAGCACGCGTACTATGCTACATTATTTTTGTGGTGCTGTTCCTCTGTACTAATATTATAAATATAAATTAATTGTTTCTTTTGTAAGCTTGTAATAATTAAACTCAAAACTACTTAACTGATTTTATATATTCATGAACATGGGTTTGCCTTTAAATTTAATAAAAGTTTGACGTCCCTACAGTACTTGTAGTTTGATGGTGGGGATCGTTATTAGCTGTGTATATTTGTAACAGGCAAAATTTCTTTTTTCATAAACGTTGTTGTTGATCGCCGCTGTAGGACGATATTTGTACTGTTTATCTACAAAACTGCAACAATACAATAAACTTACATAATAAAATTTTATGTATTAAATTACCGGTATGTCTATAATAATAACGCTCACCCACTTATCTTAAACTGTTCTTGCGTTCATGATAATAAAATTACGATCCAAGCTGTAATGTATTGTGCAATAAGAGTGCGTAACGTTATTGTACGCAATGTGCTATCTAACGTTGTATTATTGGGTGCATTGTTGTCTTTTCTTTTGTTTAGTTTTTTTTGCAACAGTATCAGTATAGTACTATTTGTAGAGGTTAACGGTTGCTTGATTAAAGACTTATTATAGTGGGGATTCATATTGCGAATTTGAAAAATGGTGACAACTCTCCTGATGAAAACAGCCAATAAAAAAATGGAACAGTAGGTACTACTATAAATCATATACGTTAATAATTGATAAATCTTGCCACTTGCTGCTTTTGTTCATGTCAGGTATTATTACCACTTGAAATTGCTGTTCCGTTAGCAAATTTACTATTCCAAACATATAGGCAAATCTAGTATACCATCATTCCATTATAATAGATCAGTACTTTATTTGGACACAATAAGCTAATTGGTTTTCTTAGGAAATACACCATCAGTGTATCACTAAAGGGAAATAGCTATTTTGATGTGTTTCTTTTGATTTTCCAGTTCTACATCTGTGAGTCCTGATAGATTATAGTGAATTCTGATTGTTTTGTTGCTAGTAGCTTGCCATTCCTATTATAAATTTTATTTTCATGCTATTTTTTTATGACACTTTTGCCTGGCTTGCGATATATCCTTGCGTCCTCTTTGAAAATATATACATGTAAAAATCTCAAATCTCTGGTTTTAGTAATTACTCAATTAATTGATCACTATAAGACCGACTTCGTATCAATTCGAAATTAGTCTGTCCGAATAAACTTCTACGCAATCACTAACCATGTATGTAATACAGTAACGTTACAAGATTTGTAGGATAGAATCGAATATAGAACTTCAAGAAAAGGTTGTGTTCTATTGAGCTATACTGTTTAATATGTACTTTATTTTACGCAAAACGTAGTAGTAAAGTTGGACTGTTTTTTTTAACCGAAAATATTACTTTTAATGTTATTTAAGAAAGCAGTTCTTTATAGTACCCAATCGACCTCTCACCAAAATAATGTATCAAACAAAATTTAAAAAAAAAAAATAATTTCTTAAAAAAAAGGAAGAAGAAAGTCAACGTAAATACTTAAATGTATATGTAAACAAAGGAATTTAATACTTTTTGTTTCTACATAATTACTGATACAGTAATATACGAAAAGATCAGACCGTAACGGAAGTAAATACGAGTTGAAGACAAGCGTCTCGAAATATGAAACGGAGAATTGTGTAACATACACATTATTGCAAATGACCGTACTGCTTTTGGGAATCTTAAATAAATAGTATGAATAAGTTTGGTTTTTAGTGAGACATTTAAAACTCTTACAGAAACTAATTAAGTTTGTGTTCAATTTGTCAATAATGAGCCCTTTAGTAGAAGGTATTGTAGTATTCCGTATGTTCTTATATTAGTTGGAGATGGCTAGATTCATTGCGGGAGCGTCATTTAATGGGAAACATGATAAATACAATATAAACTGTAATATGTAGCTATAAACTGTTTTAAATTTCTAAAGTATATTTATAAAGACGAAAGATTTTATTTTTTTAGTATAATGTATAAATATAATATAATATAATAATTTTCAATACTTTACCGTATTTAAAATTATTATTATTATTATCACAAAACTATACCAACGAATAACACGGGGTGAATATTATTATTAATATAAAATATATAATTATAATACCACCAGTGCCAAATCGGGGTAAGTGGCTAGTGATGAATAAACTTTCAAACTCTGTCTCCCTGTATACATACTATACTATGTGGCATCAAAAAACATACGTTTCCACTTATGAATTCGTTTATATCCACTCCACTAAATAATTCTAACGTGCTTTTACTTGTTTGAAGAAGTCCTTTTACGCTTCAGTAAGTGGACGGATCGGGTTGTTTCAGCAAATAAAAAGCAGGACAGTCATCTTATCTTGAAATGTTAGATAGCAAAACATTTTCCATTTGAATACATCTATGAATATTCTCAGAGAGAATAATGCTGAAACATGTTGCTAATAGATTACTATCGATTTATGTAGTTTTATCTGGTATTTCTCTGCTATTATAAATATTGTTTGTTGGATACGTATCAAAGAATAGAATAGGTATATTTATTTACTTATATAACAATCTCTACGCCGCGTAATAGATAGCATACCAAAAAGTATGCTATCTATTAACCTGGTATAATATCTATATGTTTATTATAAATTTATATCTGGCCAATAGTTTTTGGATGAAAGAGTAACAAACATGCATCCATTCATCGTCACAAACATGTGCATTTCTATTATTAATAGGATATTAACATAAGCATATAGCCTGCTCTTTAAAATAGATCATCAACTGAGAGCGTAACAAACAGGCTCAGAACTATTAGGTAGATGAATTTCATTCATGACCATATCGCAGACAGACTGTCACAGTTTCCTTATACCTTTCATATGCTATTGTCTTAAAGGTTAGTTTAATAGAATATTTAATTATAGGATACTACCTCAGTCTCACGTATTCCAGCTATACCAACGGCGAAGCAGCATGCTATGTAAGATGTATTGCAGTTAAAGGGGTAAGGCAGTTTAATTACAGGATAAGAGGCATAAGATTCTTCTATTAATCCATATCACGAATAATCGTTTATAAAGTTGCACTCCGATAAGATATATAGCATCAAATGTGTCGTAAAGTTCATATTTGTCAATAAAAACAAAAGGTAGAGCAAAATAGATAACACATAATTGTCACCTATTTTGTTCTATATAAACGTATACAAATATATTTATATATTGATGTTTTTTATTTAGTCTACTATACATTTTATTTTCTAGTAATCTATTTATTTCTCGGGGTGCAACTTTACGCACGCGTATGTAGTGTAGAATCATAGAAGAACAAACATATAGAGTCATTACTAAGCGGGATCGACTAAATCTATAAAAATTAACCATAACGTTATGTTCCATACAAGAAAAATAGAAAATATATTATTACTGCCAAAAAAATAAATAAAAAAAATTGGATATATCGTTTCAAAATAGAACGATGAGCTCTATCGATTGGCATATTTACTTAAATGCTATTTTTAATGAAATACAATGTGCCTTTTTAAATTTTCGACAGTGTGTGACGGTTACTTTTTACTATCAAGTGGTCCATCAGCTTGTTTGCGATTACAAATGTAAGTTCGCTGAAAACTGTCAAGGGTACGAAATTTGAAAGAAACTTGTTTGGAGAATTGTCGATGTACAGACTTCGTGACTACTTCTCCTAATGTGGTTATATACATCGATTATTACCACAAACAGTAAAAGTTTATACAAACAAAGCATCTAAGAACTAGTTTAACGATAAAACTAAATTTGTGTCACCCAGGAAAGTTTTAATGTTACGAGTTGGTCTATCAGCTCTTTATGTACTAAGTATTAAACTTTGCTTAGACGAAAAACATTCAAATATTTACGACAAATGTAGCAAACATTTGATTTTTATTTCATGTAGATTTATTTACAAAAAAGCATAATTAAATAACGAAGAGATTTTATTTTATTTGTGTAGTCTAAGATCAGTACTCATGTTTATATTATAATTGTATTTTACTGAGAGAAACACAAAGTACATCTGTTTCATGGGAAACGAGGTTCTGTAAACATTACAATATTAGAACAATTCAATGGACATAATCCATACTAATATTATAAATACAAAAGTATGTATGTCAGTCTAGTTCTTACATTTTCACATCTAATCGGCTGACCTTAGAGATATTTTACATAAAATATCACGACGGGCTTCGTGATATTTTATGTAAAATATCTCTAATACTTTTGAATTTATTATATTAGTATTTAATGTTCAGTTATACCATAGATAACGTAATACTTAGTCATTATTTGATGGTTCATCTTACCATGATTTGTCGGTCATTTAGATATAACAAATAATTAGACTACATAGTTTAAACTGCAGAACTGTAGTATGAAATAAAGTGTTGTTATCACATTGGAAATAAAAGAGATAAAGTAGTAAATGGTACTATAAAATAAACTTTATGTAAAACTCCATTAAATTCTGATAAACTGAAGCATATTACACTTTGACCTTGATCATTAGAACGTATTGTGTCAGAAATTCATTCAATTAATCTTGCCATTGCATATGGTTATCGGCTGTGCCGGCTTGCAAAAGCCAGATGTTTGATATCTATACGCAAACATTGTTTGCACAGTTGTTGGTTGATGGATTCCATATCTGTTTCGACCAATAATATCCTTGTTGATAATATATTATGAATACTATGATTGATTTCGCCTGTAAATGCATATCTTGATTAATAATGAGCTCTGTGCAACTGCAGATTTTATAGTAACACACTATAGATATTTGCGTGAGTGAACTTTTTTAATTTAACTTCGCGTTACGGCTCGAATAATGACTAGGGAATACGGCATTTTACAGTAGTATAGTACAGTATTTTATATGCCCAATGATTAAATCCGTACTAATTTTATAAATGTGAAAGTGAGTTTGTTTATTTGTCGCCACACATAGCTCCAAAGTAAGATACAATAGCTGACAGAGCATACGTCGTCCTGCTCGTAAAAGCAGCCTACCGGGTCCAATTGTGTGTACAACGATACAGGAATTCATCGAAATATTCATTTAAATTTGTCTAAGCGTTTAGGTATTAATATTATTATTTTTCTTGGATGGTTACTGTTATTACTCATATATAAAACATCGGTACTACTACGTGGGTTCATCATTGTAAAAGCCTAAACAATCTAGCAATATATTACAGTCGGTGTTCCAACTTCGTATTATTGATGATGTAATTTTGATAACATAGAGTCCCGATTTACTGAGCACTATGGAGTGAGACCTTAACAAGGTCATAGGTTCATTAGTCTGGGTCGTACGGTGAATCCACCGAATCGTAGTCACTCTGGATTCTTTTTCTTATCACTTTATTACCAGATGTCTGTAAATACTTCAAGAGGCATTTAGGACCAATTTTTATTTAGTTTCTTTATCTTATATTTGTCTATAAAATTATTCTATTAAAGATTGGTCTTAAAGGATATATATAGGCGACATCTAGTGCTAGGACTTATAAAAAGTAAAGTAAAATTAGAAATAAGATTTAAAACTTTTGTACATATTATACATTCGCGTTGTCGATATAGCGTGATAAGCTGAAATATTGTGTTATATTTGACTTTTGGTTAGTATACGTTTTAACACTAACCCTGTATAGTTCTTTGGTGATGAATCGATAATACTTCGCATATTTTATTCTCTGTCACTCCGATTTCCATGCGTCATCATTATATTGCGTATTTTAAACCTTAGAAACCGTGAATAATAATACAGAAAGAACCCAAATATTACCAAAAAGTTTAACGGTAGTCGCACAATATTATAACTATAAATATAAAATACTATAAAGTATGTAAATGACTTATACTTACTGTTTGTGTACGAGATATATGGAGCGGCTAATTTTCTAGGCGCCGTTGTTTTAGTGTATTCTGTATTACATTGCTTTGTTTCTAGAGCAAGGATTAAGGAATTACTAGACTCGGTGTAGTCTTGTAGTGTGTAGGTAACCAAGTAATTGTTTAATTAACCTTGTATATTTGAGAGATCCTTTTTATTAGTACCTACCGCATTAACTGTTTTAAATGATAGTGGTTTTAATCAAACATTCACTATCTTTTTGTATATTTTACCAATTACAGAGGAAACTTTTAAACATTTTATGGTATTTGCTTAGTTTATTTACTATTATACTAACTGTAGGCTTTTTTAAAATATTGCAAATAAAAAATCAAAACGTCCAACTACTCTATGTAACGTTCTTCTTTTTTATGTACATTTTATAATCCTGTCGAGGCGAAAACTGTCTACCAGTCTGTTCGTATGTTTGTCTATTAAGGTTTCGCTTAAAAGCAATTTCATGAAAAATAATGAAATTTATTCATTTTTTATTTAAAGAAAATATAATATAATGGAGCTATTTAATTTTTAATAAAAAATACCTTATAGAATAAAAAGAAGTAATACAGATCACATCGTTTTTTAAAAGGTTCTTCTGTGTCCCAAATTTAATTTCTTATAATCGATTTTGTTGCGTAAAATATATTTATAGATAGCAAAATACATAATATATGTTTACTAGAGATTCCACAATTACGAAGTAACTTTCAGAGTTTCGGGTATGTTTGTACACCTTAACCCCATCTATAAAGGTAAATTTACATTGGGTCACTTACAGACGTCAGTACTGACACGTACTTTATGTACGTTTATATAACGTATATATTATTTAATAGTATAATGTGTGTTGTTTTATCTAAATATATTCAAAATTTTTATTTGCTACTTGTTTATCGAATTTCGTACAGATATAACAGTTCAATGCAGAATACTGAAATGCTGTCAAGGACTAATAAGGATAAAATTTGTATATGATACCGGCTCTTGTCATCAAGGTTTTAGGTAAATATAATAAAATGTAATAAAAGAATATCAATAAGGAAGAATAATTTTGGGAAAACTGTTGTAGGAGTTTTGGAGAGAAGTTGATGTCATTATATGCGATACACAATATTGTAAGCTGTGGTTATAGAAAGTACCTGTTTCTCTACAAAAAAAGGTGTTGTAGTTTTATATATTATATATATATATATATATATATATATCTATCTATAGGTTAAAAATACAGAAAAAGACTTGGAATATGGAGACATTAGGAAACGATTGTCGAGACAATGAAATATAACCAAAAATATACAAGAAAAGAACTATAAATTTAAATACAAATTTAAAATATCTTTCTGATCTCTTATATGCTATTAGTAAGCTTTCAAAAATAATCTATTAATTAATAATTGTTTTTTTTATACAGAATATAACATCTATATAGTCAATGTGATTATAGAGCAAAGTTATGAAACAATGAAAACAACATCAGGGAAGCGAAAATCCTCTCGCGGCCTACAATAATATTATTTTTATTATACCTCTGCAGAACATGGCGGCTAACTGACTACAGAGATATCTAATTTACCCGTGCCACGTTGAAAAAAAAATATCTCTAGCTCTTGAAATTCTAAATTATGATAATTAAAATGAATTATGTCGCATAAATACAGACCAATTAGTTTTAAAATTAAGGTACATATTTAAATGCGGGACGCACTTTTATGAAATGGCTGGAATAATTCGAGTAACTTATTTTCATTTGTATAACTACATTTAATTGTATTATTTATATAGTACTAGGTTTTGCTATTTCAAAAACTATTTAACATTAAACAATTTTGACAAAACATTAAAATTTTTAACAATTATTAAAATTGTTCAGTAGTTTTAATTTTTTATTGAGTTTTGTTTCAAGCAACCACTTTTGATAAAATAAATACTCAATGAACATCTGAGTGAATATGAATAACATTTTCTTTCTGGTTAGATATATCCTAATTCATGCATACAAATGCGCTGATTACATGTAATTCTAGTAATATTCTAAAAGTAAACGTTTATTTGTTTAAAGACAAAAACGTCATTTCGTAGTTATTGAAATCATTTACTTTTCTTGAAGATAATTAGTATATAAAAAATACATAAATTAAATGAACATTATTTACACGTAAATAAAATTGATTAAATTAGTACATATGAGACAATTATGAAATAATGAATCTATTCTAATACTGTAATACTAAAAAAATATTAAGCTCACAAGAAAACCGATGTAAAGCATTTTAAAAAAACCTACTCGAGAATGGCGACTTGCGGTATTCTTCACCCCAATCCAGTACTTAAAACGGAAGATAAGGCACGTGCCAACAATTGAAAGGAACCTAAATTGCTTAAGTACCCTCCAGTATCCTTACAATGTGATTGCGAAAGATAACTTGTGTTTAAATAAGGACTCTTACGATCTATGGCACGTACTATAATGGAGTAGGCACTTGATACGTTTATGTCGTGTCACCATTTTGTGGCCACGTAAGCTATTCAATTGAATCATTTTGTTTTGACGATTAAAATTAATATGTATAACTTACTATTTTTTTATGTAACGTAAATGTAATGTAAAAAATGTAAACCTTAGATTTTTTTTTAAATTTGTTTAAGTAAATAATTCAATAGATAGCACTTATTATTGATTGACATATTTATCTAAACATGAACTGTATTTGAAAGAAAATGCATTTTCCCTTATTGTTATTTTCGACCCAGTGTACGACGCCGCGCCGGCACGACGTGTGTGTACTGAACGATAGAGCTTAATATCTATTTACAATTTGTTTAACCTACTTGATGGGAAAAGAAATTATGGTGTTTACAAATGGTGTGTAATTAATACTTATCATATTTACAGACATCACATCGATAATGAAGAAAGTGGGTTTCGTTTTATTTGACAATAACAGTCGAATACAGGCCAACCGTACATCGGTAAAGGTTTATTGAATTATTTACAAGAAAATTATTTTATTAATATTATACGGGAGTAGGTACAATATAGTCGGTAAAATATATATTATGAGAACTGAAATGATGTGACTCCATACTAAGTAATTTCACTGCTATCTACATTCAAACCGAAGTACTAAATTGCAATATTACATATTCGTTTTATTACAGCTGTGCTCAAGGGAGTATCACAGGAAGGTAAATATTATCCTTACATAAACATTGACTCTTCGGAGTAATACTATAAATATATTATTACATTTTTCCCATGCTGTTAAACAACTATTTGTATTTTCTATAGATATATTCGGATTCTCTGAAGACTTCAGACTAAATATTAAACTATGAATTATACGAATAATATCTATAAACGTGTTTATGTTATCATGTAGATGCCACTTTTTATGTGAATATACTATTATTAAGTTTAGTTAAAAATAATTTTCTGATCGTACTATAGCTATTTAAAAACAAACAAATATGTACATTATTTAATACTGAGATAGTATGAAATACGCTGGGTCTGTTGGTAATTTATAATTATTACGGTGTATACATAAATTATTTCGTCATTAATTAATTATGTAACCCTTGACATAAACTGTCATGTATACCGCATGCATATACATATATATTCACACATCTAAAGTACAGAGTAGCTATTTTTGTATATGTGTAGTGAATAGTATAATAAGTTGTAACCGTGTATATATCAATGAAAGAACTACAGATATGACGCTATTATGTAATGTCCGTGATGCAACTCATGCGGTCCCATTTCGGAGGGCTAATATGTCATGCCTCTTATCTTGTAATTAATCTGCCTTATCTCATTCTTCAACTGAAACACATCCCTAAAGACACTACAGGTACCCGAGATGTTTACACACTCCGAAAACTTAGATATTTTGACTCCGTTCAAAGCTGAGTTATGGGATTTTTCTGGAATACATATTGAGCCTTGGTGGAGAATTTAATTTCTAGTGTTAATTTTAATACCTGTATGAGTAAAATTTCAGTGTACCAATCGACAATTTACATTCAACCCAAGACGAAACGTAGCTCATAAATAATATTGTTACGATAAATATTTCATGTATATAATATGTACAATTAAATATTACATAATATATTACAACGAAATTAAAAAAAAAACATTTCATTAGACTATGTATAAATAAATGCAAACACAAAGATAAAAACCTCTTAAGAGAAGGTGGCATTGAATAAACAATCAAATATTTATCTTGAACGATCAGACGATAGTCGCCGCAACGGATTTCAAAGTTAAATTACTATCTTTGTGTTTATTTGATTACGAACACAACAATGAGCTTTAATGGAAATCCTTATACTCGACAAGCAGCTACAAAACGAAGGGTGCGAATAAATCTAATTGACGGGAAGGCATCCCGCGGTGTTCATGAAATATAGATGAGATACCTGGGAGCATGATGGATAACGCAATCCTGGTCCATGTGTATGGCATAAATGAAATACCCACTACCAGTGTATCATCATTAGTTTTATAACTTTATTACTGCTAGGTAATATTTACAGCTTTGCCACTTGTGCTTTACCACTAGCAGAATACAGCAGTTTTTTCTCGGACTACTGTAATGCTTTGCTGGACGTTAGTGGGCGAGTGCAGATGACACTCCAAACAAACAGACGGACATAAGAAGCGACAGAACACCAACTCCTGCCTGACGAATATGACTTTAGAAGGAGTTCGAAGCTCGGCTCAGACAGTCATAATTTCGATTCCGTTTTGAATTGAACGGAGGATCGTTCGGCGGAGCCTATTAGCAGTGCAGATGCATTACGTTTTACGTAACAGATTTCAGGGGGATCGCAAATAACCTATTATAATTTAGAATCTTCGGAATTGGCGTGTATAAATATAGTATACGAGTCATATACTTTGAAGTACAATTATAAATAAAAATAACAAAAAATATAAAGAACATTCTTTATATTTTTGTTATTTTATATAGTGAAATAAAAGAATTGTCTTTCTTATTATATTTTATTTAGAAACTATTGAGTTTCTAAATAAAATATAATAAAATAGATGGTAATGTTTCGATGTTTGTTGCTTTTTACGCTAACCCACGTATTTGAACGAAATTTTGTACACAGATAGATCATATAGTATAGACGACATGAGAGAAATGAATTCACGAATAGCCATAAGACAAGGTCTGTAGCATATAAACCACAAACAAACCTATATAATTAAAAGTTAAGTATTAACGAGTACAAGTATCTTACAAAATATCATTATCTCTATTTACAAATAGATCAGACATTAAATTTTCTACGATGCTAAAACTCGGAATGATCGCTCCAAAACACAAGCTTATCTTTTAATAAAACAACAAAGCCAACCTCGTAATCCAAATACAAAACTAATTTCAAACTTAATCACGACCAAAAGTTTCTAAATATGATTTATTTTAAATCGCAGCTATTTATCCTGTTAAATTATTAACAATAAGTTTATTACTGTATTCGTAAAAAATACCCTTAATACCTTTACCCTTTAACTACCTTTATCTTTAATATTTGATTTTATTTTACTGAGAATGTATTACAATGACAAAAGTTTTTTTTCTATTGTATTGTATTTCACTATCTAAATTAATGTTATAAATGTCTGTATTTCTGTATCACCCCTTCGCGGCTAAACGGCAGAAAATTGATTATTTCTATTACTATTTCACAAAAAACTGAATAATTCAGATAGCTTTTTCATTATAAATACTCTTTAAAAAATCCATATTCTCGTAGTCTGAAAATATCTTTTATGAGTAACCCTCAAACGTCAATAGTCACGTTAATATTTGCATGAAGTTTTCAATAATAAGAGTCCGCATTGCGTACAGTTCTGAGTTAATATATGCTTATCATATAGATAGGTATATATATTTACTAATAATATAAAGAGGTAAGCACGAGTGAGTCATCAACAGTAAGCGGCAAACTTCTAAAGTGTCGTTTAAAATATAGATGGACTACAGTAGATTCGTTGTAGCATACGATAGATAAAAATGGTAGAAATGCAAAATGCTCCGTTCAAAAGATGGCAACAGTGTCTGCTTTTAATAAACTTTAAATAACTTATAGTATTTTCTGAGAATTTTTAACAATATTTACTTAATTAATTCGAAACATATCTAATATCTTAAAGCAACGTACGTTTTTTGAAATAATACTCCTATGATTTATCAACGTAATTATCGAATTTAGAGAGAAAAACCAAAATATGCAGAAAATCCAAATATTTCTTTATTCATTTTGCAAAAATGTAAAATATATACTTTCTAATCAAACTCTTATGATTCATCAACGTATTTATCGAATTTTAAAATGAAAACAGCAACATGTAAACATAAATTTATTGGTTCATTTTGTAAAATTATTGTACAGTTGTATATGTATATGTAAAGAATATTTTTTCCACAATATGCAGTATTCATACAATGCACGATTATATTGGGGAAGTTCTATCAAGAACTTTTAGGCATGAATGATTCACATCTGGTTCGACTGTGGAGTTTACTTTACATTAAAGTATAAATTATTTACAAATCGGGCGGAGAATTTTCTACCTGTATACTGAAGTCATTGTTTCAACCCAAGATTGGATTTTGGCTTCAACTAAGTTATATGTATTGCTACCTCTATTTTGGTTATCGCGATATTTGTCTTTCAAAGAAAATGTCTATTTTTATGTATGTTTATATGAACGTGTAAGTTTGAAAAGGGAGAGGACGTTCAAAAGAGAGGTGGATGAATTGTGTGAAAGATGATATGAATAAAAGGAGAGTATGCTCAGACATGACGGCCAATTGGGTGGAAAAGGACATACTGCGCTGACCCCAAACAACGGGAAAAAGGCAATGTTGATCTTCGATGCGACATGTAGCTTAAACAGATTTTAATTTATGACGGGATTTAATAAATAGAATGGCGTTAAATATTTTTAAATACTACATAATATAATCTTTTAATGGTATATCCCATTTCAGTTACGACATTTAAAAAGGAGACATATTTAAGATAACATAGAATGAATAATTGATCTATACATTAGATGGTCCTGTTCATCTCCATCCTATCATACATATTTATATATTGTAACCTAACATATAACTAATCCTAATAGTATTTTACTTACTAACCTACTTCTATTTGAGATCTGTAGTATATGAAATATGTTGTGAACTCTAAGATCGATACTCTCATTAGATAATTCAACATTGTTATCCATGGAAGGGGTAAGTAACTTATTGAATGCCGTGCTCCCTTCAAAACCCCTAGCGTAAAATATTCATAGCTTTCTAGGCCAGTAGACCCTCTAACAAAAACCGTTTGTACATTAGTTTATAGTTCAATGAAAAACCACCAACTGTGTATGTGTATATATATATACATTTGTATAGGTAAATACGCATTTATATAACACACAAGTTGTCCTTACATATGCTAAACTACAGAATAGAATAGAAAATCATTTATTCAAATAAATTTAAGCACTTTTGAATTGAATAGTCAACATTATTTTTTAAATCTACCGCTTATTCGGAAAGCTGTATCATCACAAGAAGAATGAGCAAGAAACTTACATTTTACAAGTCGAAACGTGTGAATACAAACTACCAACCAGCACTAATTTATTTAGGCTGAAATATAAAAACACATTAAGACTAAATCAGTCGTAGTGATAAGAGCAGACCAGTCCTTACAAGCAACACTCGTTCACGAGTATGACGGATGAGCCAGTCGTCACTGCGCTCCACCATATTTTAGGGAGCCCAATGTCCCAATGAATGAATGAATGATATTTGTAAGTAATCGAATTTTTGGATAAAATATGATTAATAAAAATATGGTACTATATACGAAAAGAAGCTGCAATGCATAATTCAAATGACGGAAAAACATTTGTTTTGCAGAATTAGGTTTTAAAAATCTTAAAAATGATGTCCAATGTAGTCTTTAGCCCAATGTTCATAATCTTATTTGTTATATTTAATGTCAATTTCCAAAAAACTGATATTAATTATGACAAATTGTATTTTGACAGAAAAACATAATACGATGACCGTCACCATTCTATGTTTTACTGTCTCGATAGTCATTAACCGGTTTTAAGCCAACGACAACATCACTAATAAGGAGCTTCTGTTATGAGTCAATATAAATAACTAAACATCTTATATTTGAAAACGATTTTCAACTTTAACACCTTGTTATAGAGCTTCTCCTATTATGTCTATGTCTATTGATGTGGTAACGGAATTTCTATCCAATGGTGAGAGATAGCTGATCTAACGCCTGGTTTTCTTTTTTACTGATTTAATTTTCAACGTAAGCATCGTTTACTTATGCTAAGCTCTTATAAGTATTATTTATCATGTTGTTCCATTATTACTCACCAATTTTTTGATACAGATTATTATTTAAAAGATATATTTTCAAAAAGATTAATTTTTCATACAATTTTATAAATTCTTAAAATGGACAAATTATAAAAATTGTTAGAATGTTGACAATGACTCTGCAATTAAAATCATGAAGATATTATTAGTATGGAATAATAACAATTCGTATACACGCGTAAATCAAGAGTCCATTACACATTTAACTCTAAAATGAATACATATTTAGGATCAAAATAAATTATTATTAATAAACAGTCCCTCGTTATAGTAAATTTGTTAACGGTTAAATTTCGATAATGACACCTAAAGACAAGAATTTTTCTACTGAAATTTATTATTATGGCTATTAAATTAAATTGGAGATGATATTATTCTTTCTTTGAGGAGCACTCTTCTTGAAATTCAAATTCATTATAAATTTTTATACTAAAAAGTAGTAACAAAAAAATACCGTTTCTAAATTTAAACAGAAAAAGTTATTGAATACATATATAAACGTCGCAAATTTATATAAACAATATGTCAAATAATAATGTACCACTAATGTATTTAATGAAAAATTACCTACTGCCTCCCAGGAGAATCGTTGTCTACTTTGGCATGAGAGGTACCTACACAGATAATCCAAATTATTCCTAATTATTTTACGAATATAATCTACTCCTTCCGTCTACACTAAAATTATAACGTGGCCACTAAAGAAGATGATATCATAAGGACGAAATAAGTCAGGTTAGTTAGCCCCATCGTGACAACCAGAAATTAACCGATGTATTAATGAGAACCTCATGGAGTGCGTCCATACACAGTACTAGCAATGGTGCTAATATTTCGCATTACTAACAGTCACCTCCATCTTACACCAGAATTACTTGTAACCTTAACTCTGTTCCAAGACAAAGTATAAAAAATTGGATAAATAATCTAAAATATAGACTAGTCTCTTACTGGTAAAAATAATCTTATTCTTAACTAAGTAGGCACGTAAGTGATCAATTATGAATTTTATTTAAAAAAATGTACAGTAGTCATAGCTATACATATAGTTTCTGATGCCAATGTTATACGTACATTTTGTCAACGATAGAATGTAATATTTGGCGTAGTTGACACTATTTGGCAGAATGATAGTGGAAATGTGATAGATGTGACGTAATGCGTGTTTAGCAAAACATGGTAGACAGATATTACGTTTTATTGTATTAAAAATACGTAAATAGTTTTCAATTCATTATTGAGAATTTAGGTAAGTATTGGAAAAATATAAATTTTACTAAACATTTAAGTTCTTATTTATATTACCATGCCTTTTCCTTAAACCCCTACTGTCTAGACAGTTAATCTAATAGTAACAAAACAGTTACTTTGAGGTTATGTCATCTACAGGGAATTCGTATAAATGCCTTACGCGATCGTTTTCTGTGAAGATATTTTCATGATTAAATGATTGATTTAATTTGTTTCAGATTCTAGATTGAGCATATCAAGATTCCAAATAATTCAAAGTTCCAGGGTTCAAAGGGTTTTTAAAAAGAAGACGCCAAGTGTTTTTTTGTAGGCAGTGAAAACATGACTTAATGCTGATCACGGAATAATAATACCTGGAAACTATTTAGTGGCTGATAGATTTTCTTTTATAATTTCTAATAATCTAATTTATAATAATCATTATTTCAACTAGGTACTATATGCCTTATTCATGGCAGGACCTATAGAGATAGAGTGTGGGCTCACGTATCTATCCTTATATAGATATATATTTCTTTCTTATGTATCGTTCACTTTCATAACTAGATATTAGAGAAAAACGATACCTTTTAAATTATATTACGAATCACCATAACAAAGAAAAATAAGGTATTATGTACTATCAGTATCAAGTTTGGTGAGGAAATTATTCATTGTAACGTTTTGGGAAAAAAATCCATTAACATTTACTGAATGAAGTATCGTCTGCGTACTGGGAAATAAAAGATGAATGAATGCCCGATTTAAATTAATCAACCCACACATTATATATTATATTAGCATTATGAATTGAAAATCACGCATTGTAATTGTAAATCGAGGCACTTGCATTGTAAAGCAGGTTTAACTTACACGACATGATTGTATATTGTAACATCTTAAAGAAATAGCTATTATGGATAGTTATGAATTTATGATATATGAATTATTACATAGTTGCAAGGTTCTTAGAATCAATAAAATGTCTACTACATACGTAGGGTTAGTTCATATTTAAACATAATTTTAATATCTAATAACAGAATTTCCATGTATATAATATTTAATTAGCTGTAAGTTATGTATATATTAAGATTTTTTATTCAAATATATGTATGTTATTATACATATGAAGTAATATACATATTTATTACATACTGTAAGGTATATAACTATTTAATGTTGTTACATAATAATCAATATTTATTTTCCGAAGCAGGAACCGTATTAATAACATATATTTTTTTCATTTATGTTGGCAAATTCATACATATTCAGTTTTAAATTTAAAAGAGAACTTAATTGATATCAAATTAATTGCAAATTGAAATGGGAGGAGGAGGCGCTGACTAAAACTGTAGTACCAACAATGTGATGACTTGATTGACACTTGATGCAGAACTACGTGTATCATCATTAATTCAAAATTTTGACAAGCTCACAAACATGTACTCGCAACAAAACTAATTAAAGAACAAGAATAGGCTTTGCAATGCTGAATTCCAAATTCTAGGAGAAACGTGCAATGAATAGTCAAATCGGCAGCCGTAACAGTGCACAATGCCTGTAATTATTCAACATAGGCTTAAAATCGTAAGCATACGAGTACTATTAAGGTGTTACTCATATATGAAATTAAATACAATACTGTATATTGTATAGTTTCATTTAATGATAATGAAATCATGCATCCGCCTGTGTTAGTGATATATACTGGCAGGGTTGGAGTGGAAAACCATATGATATGGTGAGAAGTCGTGTATTATTATTTCCAAGTAGGACCGTGTCGAAGTCTAAGATGATAGGGTACATAATTAGCGATGGACAGTATGTATCCCCCAATACAATTATATCTGCAACTGATGATCTAATACATATAAACACTTATTACATTTTGTGGCGTCAGTTTGGTGCTCTTCGTATATTTTTATGAATATAATATAGCGCCATTTATATCATCATTCATCACGTAGATCGTAACCTCGTTTGTTGTTTCAATTATTAAAAATAAATTATAAATACTTATTTACTTCATAAAATTAATATATCTTTGTGAAAGTAATTTTACTCCACTATATTTATGCAATTAAACTCTTTATGTGCAAATCTTATAGATATATAATAAAACACGAACTGAAGGCGACACTTCCGTTCATGCAGTCATTCGTTATTTGCAACCAGTCCGAGTAATTTCCGCCAAAATCTCTCCGCCTCTATATGTATGCGTTTATACTCGTAAAACTCACTGTTTGTTAGTCTCGCTAAAACCGAGAACTGCTTAATCAACTTAAATCAATTGTTATTTGGTTTATTCTCGAGATTCTATAGAAAAAGAAAAATGAGAGATACAGTATTATTTAACATCGGAATCATTATTGATTTAATATAATTATGTGCTAGAGATGTCTTGAGTAAAATTTAATATACAGTCTAACATATAGATACATATATCATTTTATGTGTATAATTTTTTATTTTAAGTAACTGAATTTATCCGAAAACGATGCGGCGGTTTGATCGTTCTATGCTATGTTAGATTCAAGTGCAATCAGCAAAATATAAGCATGTTAAATGTTACGACCAGTTCAACAGTTGACAATATTTCTAACTAACCCATCTAATATACGCCGTGAAGATATTTTTTTATTTTAAAATGTATACTAAACGGAAACAGAATGCGAACTACAGATCTTTTGTTGGAAACAACTTACTGAACCACTGCGACCCATGATATCGTTAATACATTTTTAATGACCTGTCCTTTTTATGAAGTCTCTAGAGGAGGATCGTTGTCCTTTTATAACTCCCTCGGAGATACTTTTGGCCTTTCTATAATCTATTAAATAATAACAAAAATGTTACAGATAACGTAATATATTAGTAGACTATCAGTAAAGAGAATGCTTAATAAAACTCTATTTTAGAGCAATAATAATAACAGCGTATCTTCACGACTATTCTCACAGATGGGATAGGCAAAAGCATTATCAATTATAGACGTGTCCATCAGGCCTGATGACGTAGAGTAAAATACATCTTATATCTAATATAGCTTAACAAGTTGGGTTGTTAGTAATCAAGACTTATATTCCAAAAGCTAGCAAATAGAATAGTTACTATAAACGATATAATTTATATATAATCTACTCGCTACCGGTCAGTAGTTATTTAACTTATCTCGTCCTCTTTCAAGACTCTTCAACTTAATTAGCTATCAACAGCTTCAACTTATTATTATATTTTTCAATAATATATGGAATATAGATGTATGGATATATGTATATGAAACATAGAGAAAAGTAAACCTCTTTCTTTACGGGGTTATACTGAGAGATCCGAAATTAAAGGTGAAAAAAAATTACATACATTGCTTGATCTCATCCGTCATCCACTTTCATTACAGTTCTCATATCGTATATTCGGCGACAGTTCCGGAAACTCATATATATATTTACTAGCTGTTTCCGCTCCTCAGTCCGCGTGGAATTTAACTTTATTTTTCTAAAATCAAAGTAGCCATTTTGTTCGTCTTAATTTATTCGTTCCATTAGGTACTGATAGGTTCAAACTAATACATTGACATCCTGCATTATCCCTTATTTTATCCCCATGGGGGTTGAATTTATCAAAATCCTATTTAAGCGAAAGTCTTCAACATAGTAGCTCCAATCTTTAATTTCAGTTCAATCAGTCGAAAATCTAAGAACATTTATACAAACTTTCATCCCCTATTTTATTCCCTTAGGGGTGGAATTTATCAAAATCCTTTCTTAGCGTAGGCCTACGTCAATTTCATGCTGAAATATTCAGGCTGAAATTTGGCAACATCTACCTGCATGCCAAATTTCAGCCCGATCCGTCTAGTGGTTTGGGCTGTGCGTTGATAGATCACTATGTCAGTCACCTTTGAGTTATATATATATTTCGATACTAAACTTTGAATCCGAATTTTAACCATTATTAGTTTTAATTATTGACGATAATAATCTTACTAATATATTATAAATACGAAAGTTTGTAAGTATTGCCGGATAGTTACTCTCAAGCAAAAACTACTGACAAACGTATTTTGATAAAACTACATTAATATATGTAGCTTGTACATAATATTACAATAATTAAAAATTGTGGTTTAAAAATTATACTTAGAGAAAGGATTTAAAATTATAGACAGTATCTAGATAAATTTGAGAGAGATAGAGAGGTAGTTAGACTAACTTCATAATCCTATCGTCTTGAAAAATAAAAAAGTACATACATGCGTATACCATTAGCGTAGACAAGAGCACCATTCCAATATCAGCAATTAAAAAATCATGGTATAATCTGAATAATGTTACCTAAATTGCTAGAAACTAATAGGATTCTTTAAGGATTTACCCACCCAAAAATTGTTTCAGGCTGAAAAGTAAACTGAGGTATCTAATTTATATATTTTTCATAAAAAAAATAATAATAGTATTTACTCATAATTGTGACCTGTTTGCTGCATACCGTCAAGGCGTCATGCCTTTTTCAGCAGGTCTCGGCAACGTGCGTGAGCCCCATCGTGATCTGCATCAGCAATCAGAATTATCAGCATGATCATGAGTTCTCATGCATGAGCACATTTTTTCAGATTTAGAAGTCACATTTATTATTATAATTTTATATTTCATAATAATAAGCGCCTATTGAAACTTGTCAAAACTGCTTTATAAACGACATAAAATATGACACTACCTATTCTAGTGCTCTTTGTGATGATGAAAATAAATTAAGGTAAGTAAATAAATATATAAAAAACTTTTA
The DNA here is from genome assembly GCF_030625045.1 of Achroia grisella. NCBI lineage: Eukaryota > Metazoa > Arthropoda > Insecta > Lepidoptera > Pyralidae > Achroia > Achroia grisella. Next base: position 187,826 of record NW_026713022.1, read on the forward strand.
AATAAGATTTGATGCGAAGTTATTCAATAGGTAAATTCAATAGGTAAAACAATAATTAAAAATTGCATCATTACATACTGGTGAAATCGTACAAACTCGCAGCCGAAAAAACTACCGGCCGACACATTTTTCGTGTGCACTGTTAGAAAAAAAGAACAAACGTAACATGCATTACCTGGAAAATTGTGAGCCAACGAACTGCAATAATTTTCACTGTGTCTTCAAAATCCCACTTGAAACAGTATTTTTATATTATCCACACAACACTATTTACACTTGGCTACAAAATGTATAAAAAAATATTCTAAATTCAAAATATGTTTTTAAATTTGGACCTGTATATTCTACTTACGAATCCGTTTTGTTTACAATGTTCCGCGATATTATGAGCATGCATCAAGTAATCGAACGAGCTCTCTCTCCGGTTGTACACTGCGAACTGGATAGCCGACAGCGGATGGCGGGTGGCGTGCTGTAGCGATGAAAATGTATATTCGCCTGTTGAGTACGGAAAATGTCGCATAGCGTACAGTGGTTTGTTTATTTTCCAATTGAACTATGAACAAATATTTTACTCCGCTAAAACATGTTAGCACAATATTGGATTTCGAAATTCCGTTTTTATATGACTGTGACACAATTCAATTGTAATTTTAGCGACACTTTTCTGTTAGTATGAAAAGTGCATGCATCCCAATCGAATTTTCTAGATTTTATAATTTCTAATAATGTAAACCTTAACCCTGCATTTGACTTAATCCCAAAAGCAAAAACAATATAAAACTAATACAATTTAATAAAGAGACAATCATTGTTACAAAATAATTCAATGTTATAAAAAATTATGATAGAGATATATATCATAATTTTTTATAATAAATAACATGGTTGTAACAAGAACATTACTGTAACAAGTATATTACTGCATATGCATGGTATTCTTTCTTTCATTACAATTGTATGTTTATGCGTATCATCTTATTACATAGGTATATGCAATTAATACATTGTGTTATATTACACAGCATTCAGTGCCTTAATAGCTGCTAAAATTACTTCATATACATATATAATGCATTGAAGTTAAATAAACAAATGAATATGGGTATATTTTTCTACTGTACACAATGAAGTACATATCGTAATAAGGCTTCGTAACTGAAGATAAACATGATCTGGTATCAGCAAGTCGAAGCGTGACAGCTTTTGATGGCTTCACTCCCGTGGAGATGAAACGGAAAAATTCTCAGTTGTCATCATTAGCATGAAACCAATGCAAAAGAGAGTAATTACTTGTATGCCTCTATTAGATGTAATATAGGCTAGTAATAACGATAATACAAGCCAATTACAGACTATGTACCTACAATACTTATGATATTTACCACTACTTTTATTGTAATCAAAATTAAAATAAAAAAAATACCGGTCTATATTTATTTGCAAAGAAGGAAATTCTAGGCAGGAATTCCAATTTATATTTTCCCAAATGAAAATCATTGAATATGATCAAGACTGGCAGTCTTGATCATATTCAATGTATTTATAAAACTATAATATATCAGTAAAATCGTATATCATATCTATTAAGTAGTTATATCTTTGATACATTATGAATACAAACTGCAGATGAATTCAATTCCACTCACCACCAACCAATAATTTGATATACTTAATTAGAACGCACTAAACACTTGAATATACATAGATTTTCTAGTATTTCACTTAGACGATGAGTAATGTCAAACTCACAGGTACTAACAGTAGTCATAATAATGTTAGTGTACACACGAACAGAATAATCTTGGTTCTGAATAATATATTCAATTTCAAAAATAGAATTGGACGAATACTGAATTATTTGCTACATAATCTATGAACGCAGGGTACGCTATCATTAATAATAACTTAACGATAATAAGAAAACTACGATAAAGAAATTAACTATATGTCACGCCATTTACGTGCGTTCCATTTCTTTTTGTAATAAGTACTTATAACACGCACATTTTGATTAAATTATTTTTTTTTACTTAATGAGAGTGATGCGCAGTTTAATCTTTTAAATACAATGTTATTCCTAAGCCGCAGGCGCTGTAATATATCACCAACAACTAATTGATATCGCAAGATATTATTTCGATTGGTCATACAAAAATAAACAAATATTCTTCTTACAGCCTATATATACCTCAAGTATAGGCTGCCAATTCTTTGCTATATTCCTTTAAAACTACCCGACATTCATGATTAGTGGAATGGAGCTTAAACAAAAAAAGCAGGACTGCGACTTTCAAATATCGCTTAAACTCAGGAACAACAACCGAAAGCTTCGGAAATAACTATGTCATACATAGCACAACCTTTGTTCTTTTTGTCTAACGGTGGCATATCTCAATTTTATATAGTTATTAGCAGTATTGTAGTTTCTGTTAACATACAAAAATTATTAAGTGTGAAGTGTACCTTGGACTTCACTATATATTTTGTAATATCCTTGTTCCGTGATGTTATGATGCTATGTAACTTATGTACCTAAGTCATATAAAAAATATGTTCCATTCCACACTCGATCTTGACCGGTCAAATACATTGTTGTGGGGGGAAGGTGATTATTAGTAATGTGGGCTATTACTCCATTGCTAGCAGTGTACCAGGTCAGGTTGACCTCCACGCGGTTCCCCCTGGACACCATTGTGGTAAATTGGTATTTGTCAAGATGGGCTAACTGACCTGACTGCTCATTTTATCATTCTCCATATGTCAGCGTAAACCATTAGCGCATGAGGGTGCCTCATTAATAAAAAACACATTTAAAGAAACTGCCTAGTTTGAATATTATGAGAAAGCATATCAGGAAAATGAAATCAATGTAATATATTTTGGCAAAGACATTAGCTAATATGTAAATATTCAGTCAGTGGATTGCCTTTTTTATGTTCATCCATTACCCTTGGTTCAACGACCCGCCCTGTTGTACTTACAACCATTTTTCGTAGCGTGACGTCCTATGTTCCAATTAATAATTCTATATTTGGACATCGATACCAAGTTATGAGAACCTTTGTAGTACAAAATATAATTAAAAATAAAATATACAATTTCGCCTTCTTTGTACCACTGTAGTGGCCTGATTATAAAAGGATAACTAGTAGAAATCGTCGCCTACAGACTTCACAAAGTACACGCTAACGCACAGAATACCCCATGCGTTACTAATACCACAGATAAGGTAGCATTCTGATACTTAGGTACTATTCATGAGGACTAGAGTGTTGTCTCCGTATGCGTAATTTGAACTCTGTTCTGTATGTAATACACAAGATGGCGACATGACACAGAGGAATTTTCAGGAAAATTCAGATTACTTCATGGGTCTGTATCAAAGAAATGCTTATGAAATTGTGAACCATCTATGGAACAAATTGTTTTCAATAAAAATGAAGAGACAGAGAGTAGTAGAGAAGTAGGCACGTAAACTTTTTTTAAACTAACACACTTGATTGCAATTTTACTTCAGCAGACATTGGAACATTGTATTTATATCATCAAAATATAACGAAGGTTGTATGAATTTGCATTGTATGTTTTAGACTATAGTGAATAAGTTTTATATTTTGGATGATTAAATGGAGACAAAGTGTAGAAGTTATGTTTACTTATATAAACATATACATGCATAAATCTTTTTAATTACGTAAAATATAAAAGTGTCATTTGTATCTATAAATATAAATATAATAAATAATAATGTTTTATTGTAAAGATACAATAGATTAACATGGTGAGTTTTATTTATTTCATCAACATTTTGAACCATTCCAATAAATGCGTCCTTATAGAATTACGATATGTCTAGGAAACTTCAAAAACAGGTTATTGTATAATATTACATTCTTTATTCAAAAGATATATTTTCTTGATGTCATAAGACACATATAAATAATTATTTAGGTCAGGTACATAAAAAATTAGTTTTTTTTTAAAACGGCTATTTTAACCAATTTACTATAGTAATCCAGTTAACGTCAGTACGTGTAAAATTAATATAGGCAAATGTAAAACATTACTTGTTTATTTTTGCACCGCACTTGCCTTTGCATACTGATAAATTAATAATTTCACCTGGAACTCCCCTTGAGTTTCAGCTTTTTATCAAACCCTAGTTCCACTTTGATTATAAATGTACTGAAATGACTTCAATGTCATTGGAATAAGGGTGAAGATCAGTCTCGACTGCAGACTCAACTTAGGATGTAGTGATGTAACTAGTGATGTACATTTCATTGTATTCACACTAATATAGGTCGGTGTAGGGATAACAAATGTATTTTAGCAAAAATATCACATTTTCAAATTAACTTCAAATGTTTTACTATTAGATATATAAATAAGTAATTGTGGTTTTACATAGGTATTTTTACAGTTTTGTATAAGTTCTCTGAGTTCTATTTTAATGATAAATACGATACAAATCAATTTAGTCCGAGAGATAAACTGGTTTACCCTAAATGCCGTTTAACTAAAGTGAGCAATTTGTTTTATGGCAATTGCGCAAGGTTTTATTACAAATTGTCTGAGTCTGCCCTAAATCTGTCAGAAAAATAAGATTCACAACACAAAAAAATTCTTTGTGAAAACTTATCATAAAATTGAGGGGGTGTAGAAAAAACTAACTTAAATAGCAATATTATCTAATTACTCAAAGAATAAGTAGCGGTTTCTATGTTGATTGTGCCACGCCCCCTCCTTGTTAATGGGTAACCTTAAAAACATATTAATTTAAAAACTTAAAAATATATCTATTTACACATGCAAGTTTCTTGCTCAATCGTTCCGAATGAGTGGTAGAATATAAAAAATATGACTGACTATTCAAAAGTGCTTATATTAAGTTTGTTTGAATAAAAAATATTTCTATTTCTAGATAGATTTTACTGCGACGTGCCTTGAATTTATCATAACAAATAAGTAAATTTATATATTATATTGTAATAATATAAATATAAATTGCTGTACTTGTTCTTGCTGAGACCTAAAACCAGCCTAAAAGAAAAAAAAGCCATATGACCGAAAAGTTTGAGAGGAAAGTTGAATATGAAAATTACTATTAGATTAATTTTAACTTAATCGTTATTGCAATATTATTTATATTGTGGTTTTATCTGTTTACTCCTTTAGTTCCATTAGCTCATTGTTTTATTTTACAAAATACTTCTTCATTACTCGTCTAGACTACAATAATATCTATCAATAAAAACTAAAATATTATTACTATGTTATTCACAAATGTAAGTTTAAAATAAAAGTAATATTTCACATTTTTGATACGTCATATTAATGAGCTTTCAAGAGCTTGTCAGCCTGTAACTGACAGTTAACAATGTTCTCAGAATAAATTATTTTATAATACATGAATAAAAAGCAATGAAAATTATAATAAAACGATTATTTATATCAAGACATTTATAAGAATTGCAATCTTTGTTTATTTTTATTTTTCTCTGTCAGTTATTCACTTGTCGTTGAAGAAGTAGAAAGTAAATAAAAGAATAATACAAACATCGTTATTAGAAACACGACAATAACTTTTGAGTAATTTGCAAACTTCCAAATGGAATTTCGAATTCTATTTCGATCTCGGAGATTGTTATTTCTATTTAAAAACAAAATCCATTTTCCACGTAGCTTCTCAAGCGGTTTTGGATTTGTATCCTTGGTTTCACCCGCTTGATATTTATACTCGTAGTCTATGTGTTATTATGATGTACAAGCGATATTTTTTTAAAGGTTCGTTGAAATTCATTCAGTAATTTGCGTAAAAGAGTAACAAACATTCATCCATTTCACAAACTTCCGATTTTGTAATATTAGTAAGATGTAAGATTAATTTTGTAATATATACTTGTTTATATATAAAAAATGAATAAAACCATTAACAAAAGAGATCATTCTTCCCGGGTATATTTTTTACTTACATTACAAAGGAAAGGCCTACGTAATACTTTTTATTAATAATACAACAAGAATAGCATCAGAGGGAAGGAAGGATGATGTGGAAATCAGATTAGTTCATCTTGACTATTTCACCTGCCTTGCATGCATGTCGATCTGATAGAACTATTAATCCCCTTGCTAGCAATGGATCTAATAGTATTGAATACTAACAGTTCTACCGTACGTTACGTTAACTTCTACCGTATCTACATTAAAATATAATAATAAAATATACTCAAAATGTTACCCAGTCCCAATTGGAATCTCTAAGACCAAATGAAAGTGAATTTTAATCTCGTCAAAGGAATAATGAAATGCAAGACTGGAAGGGTCCTCTTTCGGGACTCGTCCGCTTTTGAGATGTGTACTTTCTGAGTAATGAAGGTGAGACTCACTTTTGTTATTACTATTCAAATAAACCTGGAGTGCCATTTACTGTATTGTTGAGCTTTAAATGACGTCATATCATTACAAGTCCTCTTAAATTATTGACCGAATACTTAAGCTGAATACAATTTAAATTATTCTTATAACAATATATCCATATTATATACAATAGTATACCTGTACGTACTCAATACGTAATGTTATTTATCTTAAATCCGGAAATTGTGACAACACAGAAACTGTCTGTTTGTCTGTTGGTCTGTTAATATTTCACGTAAAAACTGCTGAGACAATGAGAATGAAATTTCCGCACAATATGACAACGTAATGAAATGAAGACTGTTTATTGTTCCTATCCCAATATATAGGTTAAAACCTAAAGTAATACTTGTCCAAGGGAAATATTTATTTTAGTGAATATTTTTAGTACACATATTACAATTTTAATATCTAATTAATATAATATAAAATTATAAATATCATTATATTGTTCAGATAGTATTAAATATGTAAAAATAATTATTTCCTTGTTTGTTCGTATTGTAAATGACCTATAGTGAATAAACTGTAATAGTAGAATTTTAAAGATCTTAGAAAGAATTTGTAATCTACGATACAGAATTGAATAGGAACTCGAGACCTCAATTACGCAACGTGCATAGATAGCGCTTGCACTGCGGTATAGAGGTCAATAATTTTGAACTAATACATTAGGGAAGAGTTTCATCACATCAATCCCCAGATTTGATTTCGATATTCATGGCCAATAAATCTTAGCTATATATTAAACCAATCAGTTCTATTGAAATGCCAATACCCGAGGGTCGGGCCCCTCGGAACTGAATTATCCCATTAACCACAGGAATGGAGTCATCAACGCGCGAAACTACACTGCTTCCTCGCCACACGGTCGGTGAAGCTATTTTCTTATAAAATTGTTTTAATTAGATATAAATTTATTATAAAATTATAATTTTAGTACAAATATGATTGTCATGAAGTGGATTATCTTGTATATAATAACATCTAAATTATTCTAAATGTAATAATTATACCTGAAATATACGACGTCATGTTATATAAAGGTTTTTTTTTTATAATTGGTGATTATGGCAATTGTTCGCCTACGCTAACATTTACGCTGGCTGGACATCAGTGGAGGATGATAAAATGAAGATGAGATTAGGTCAGTTAGAGCATTGTGGCAAATTCACCAGGAACGTATCACGATGGTTTCCAAAAGGGACCGGGTGGAGATCAACCTGTTACAGTACATTACTAACAATCCCATTACCCCGAAGAATATGTGTAAAATTTAGTTTTTTTATGTTTTTTAAACATATACATAATTAATACTGTTATTATTATCTCCAGGTAAGTGGAGCGAAGATGTAGGTAGAGCCTGTTAAGATAAGAAACTAAATTAAAACATGTTTTTTTTACAAAATTGTAAATTATATTGAAATAAATGAAATGGCCTTTGTAAGTACATTTTGATCGCCATCCATAATATTGTAAAAGTGAAAGCTGTTTACTTGTTTCATATGTCATGACTAAATTGCTGAACAGTTCTTAAGTAGACGTGAAGTGATGTCGCGGGATATGGCTAATTGTATAAATATTTGCTATATCTAAAAATTTCTAGAGTTCAATGTAGCTAATTGTCTATTAATTTTTATAATGTACCTAATACAGCTGCATATATTGGTACAACTTATGCCGAGGGTAACAAAGTTAGTTGTAACACAGGTTATAGCAAGGCAGCTCACCGGATATCCAGATCGAGTTGCAGCGGACGTTTGGTCCAGTTATGCTATGAGATACACTAACTAATATTATAAATGGAAAAGTGAGTTTGTTACTCTTTCACACTTTACAGGTTTAGCAGTAATAGTAATATGATTTATAGGTACGAGTACAAACGTATATTTGAGACAAGACAAGAGAGGAAACTCTAAAAAGGAATAAATTTGCTCCGTGACTTTATAAAATAGTCTTCCTCGATAAATGGGCTATCCAACACTAAAATTGAATTTTGTTGTTTTGTTCAAATTGAATTTTCCTGAGATTAGCGTGTTCAACTTTTTATCTTTATTTATATTTAATTAACAGCCTTAAATATGTTTTAAGCTTCTAGCTTTAAAAATAATGACACCTTCATACAATCTTTTATAAGATTTTAATTTTAATCTTTTATTCCAGTTGTCATGAAAAGAGGCAATGATGTGAAATGATTATTATACAAATATACACAGTACACCATACTTTCATCTCCTCTTTCAATCCTATACAACCCTTTTTCTCATTAAGAAGTAGCATATGTCCTTTGCAGGGTCAAGACTATCTGTGTACCAAATTTCATTTAAATTGGTTCAGTAGTTTTGGCGTGAAAATGTGACAGACATAGTTACTTTCGCGTTTATAATATTAGTAAGGATATGCTGCTATACATCAGTAGCATTATCATTATAAGAAATCTAGACATGTTTTAGCTATATAACATAATATAACTAAGTAACCAATACTACTATATTAGAATACTCTCTATATTTAAGTTAATCCGGCGATATCGCAGCGAGCATGACGGACGTCCGGACCGGAATGTATTCGACGTTCAGTTATAAATCGTATGTTTATTGATGCTATATGGATGAACATAAATATTTTTTTAGAATATGTATCAATTTAATTCTATTTTAAGCTTTAATATTTTCTTAACCTAGTTTAAGTACTTTATTGCTTATCTTAATGACTGGCTCTGTAAGAAAAAAGGGGTTTAGCTAGAGGTATGTGAAAAAGATTGGTGAAAGTCTTGTTCGGACTTGTGCAGCACCATTCGTTACTTTTAGAGTTCTATTGTTAATCAAAAGAATTGTAAAAGCTATTTAAATAATATTTTTAGTTGAAATTATAAATAACTGGCAGTCCCGGCAAACGTTATTTAGCCATAAAAATGAAGTACAAATATCGGTATTAAAGATAGGTGACAGAAGGGTGAAAATTTAAGAGTTTGTTTATAATGTAGAAATAAATATGAAAGTATTGTAGAAAATGTAAGAGATGGATAACTGATTTAGAGGTATGAAAAAGAGATAGTAGCCGATTTTCAGGCCTACTGACTATGCGTAACAAATTTTAAGAAATTTGTCTGCATGACCAATTTTTTCTCATGCCGTATCGGAGAGAATTCTATATAGTATTTAAATAGCTTTGACTATATATACATTTTCATATATATAGTCAAAGCTATACCCTTGAAAAATTATTTGTAGACAAGTTGTAACATGAACAGTAGATTTTAAGATTTATATGGGCCAATCCCGGCGGCACTGCAATGCCGGGCCGACCCGTGACGGGAGTGGAGCGAGCCCCGAACATCCCGTCGATTTACAAAAATCAGTTTAATATACTGGTCCCTCAGTGAGGGAACTTTCAGATATTAAGCTGAAAAGAACAGATACTACACTTTGATCTTAGCCAAAAGGCCGAGAAGCGATACTGACGAATGGCCGGTCCAAGGAGGTCATAGAATGTAAAAAAATATTTATATCGCGTTGTAGAAAACTTTGTAGAATGCTCTCAGCGACATCTATCGAAAAAGCGATGTACTACTTAGTATCATCTTAGTTTGTGACGGTAATTAAAGGTAAGATTAAAGTGTAATGTTAGTCTTTATTATACGTATAAGTAATTTATTAATATAGTTTTTATTATTTTTCATTATAAATATTTAATAGTTAGGATCACTGGAAGAAGATAACATACTACGCCGACTCCAAATAATTGGATGAAGGAAAGGCAATTTATTTGTTACATATCGTTATAGTGGTTTAGATAGTTTAAGATAGTGATATACTACTATCTTTAAAACGGAACCACGATATTGTGTGCACAGTCCAGTTCGGTTTAAACCTCGTTACAGTAATATCTTCCTTCGTTTAAACGCTACAGTAGCTACGCTAAGTAAAACAAGAATTTCATAGTCTTCGTGATTCGTTGCCGTTTCCGCCCCGTGGTAAAAGGGTCAGGATTGATCAGATGTTAAAAGGATTGCAAGTCTGCTTTTTTCGATGTTAACATGATTCAAGTCATTGTTTTTAGAACAAGACAACGATTTTGTCAAAGCCACAGGTGTTCATGAATCCACGTAATTGACGCTTACGCGCTTTACGCTCCTGACATTTGTCCCTTTTACTTCTTCCGGAGTGTAGGAGAAAATTTCATATTAGTAATAACAAATATATTTGTTATGCTATTTGAAGTAAAAAAAAAACATTGTATAATTGAAATAACGTGTATTTTACACTTTTCAGTATCAATAGAATATTAATTTCATTATTATTAAACCTATGATTACAAAAATAACTATCCCTATATCAACTATTAAACATATTCATAATTACATTCACATACATTACATGTTTTGCCTTTACGATAACTTATTATAACATTTCCTAGCTGAATTCAAAATATTAAGTATTTTGAATGAAAATATTTCGAATTGACTATTTACAATGAAAGAAATCAATGAATACTTAATTTATATGACTATTTTATATGCTGATGTTATACAATAATGACAAGTCTTAAATTATGTCATGTTTTGGAGATAGCTACCGTTACAATATTTAGTACATGACAAACTAAACGATCAGTAGAATCTTATAAAACAGTTAGTGGATTTCGTAAACTTTAATTACACATATAGATTATTTAATTTACAATATAACTAATTATTAATAAAGGCTCTATTTTTATGATAATGCATTTACCAAATGTATAAATGTTTGAGCACCATGATGATATAGTAAAAGAATATAACATTTTTATCACAACTTAATATATTGGCATTTTTATATAGCGCAAATAACGCAATCCCCATTACTGAAGCAGGTATTATATGACTTAACCAAACAAAAATAAATTTTAATAAATATAAAATATTTAAATAAAAATTATCAAAGAATAAAATTCATATTACATATTGATTAAAACAAATTAAGGTATATTTCGTTTCAACACGAATAACGTAATACATTTTTATAATAGTTTATTATTATAATCATTGGATTAAATTTATTATTATTCTATTAGGTATAATGGCAATAGGTAATTCATTCAGGCAAATGACTATTAGGGACTGCGTTCTGCAATAATCTTAAAATTTATGTAAGTAAACATTGTACAAATAAGTTCTTAGATTACTGGATACGCAAGAAATTTTATTATATAATACATTTTTTTAAATGTGGAGATAAATGTGGTAACATTATTTTAATAACCTGTACAATAAATAACTAGTAAATTAATATAAAACTTGGGCTTGTACGATGGCAAAAATGCCAATAAAGTACCTTGGATGTTAAGGCCGAACCACAGAACAGCAAAAGAGGAAATACAATTATAAATGATAATAATAAAATTGCACTTTCAATTATGAGAAACAAAATGCATTCATTACATACAAATTTTATTTAAAATGTTCGTATAATGTCCATTTACAATTAACCACAACTGCAGTAGATTATTTATTTTTATAAATGAATTTCTATTAATGGTAATAATTTAAAGAATGATTAGTAATTAATATATTATAGTTGACATTGACATTTTAAATACATTATGAAGACTCGAAATTTGGAATAATGATACGCTATCACATAATATTTACAATTTAAGTTCATATTTAATGGCAAGCCTATTTAAAAGTATATAGAATTAAGATCTGTGAATTATTTGCTAATGTAGTAGAATATTATGATTTAACATAAAAGTATGTACTCAATAAATTTATTAGTTTATTGCCATTAACAGCACGTTATTCGAATAGTAACTTTATAGTTTTAGTAGGAAAGCCAACTGAAAAAAACAAAATATAGATGGCACGATGTATCGCCACTTTTTTAATATAAAAAATTATTAAACGTAACACCAATATCAGCTAGTTGGAGTGTATTTTTCGAGGGTGATTCTATGTAATCGTCATATGCAGTGTAATTAATCTACAAATATGTATCTTTGCATTCATGACATAAGACTCGGGGCATATTTAACAATAATCTTTTCAATCTTTCTCTATGATAAATATTAATAAAAGTATCGGCGTACAATACGATATGACCCCCAATAATTTGGATCGATATGTTTGTTGTTTGTGATTGTGCATTTTATCTACACTTACCAATTTTTAGTCCAACCGTATACCCAAGTTTAGCTCATGTGTTACATTATACAATACAGGTAGTGCTACCCACTGCTGAGGAGCAAATCTGTTAGGTCGATTTCCTGAGTTGAGTTGACTAATATAATGGGCCCTATCAACTGAATGACATATTTTATCGTGCATAGCATATACCAATGGCTGTAGTGTTCCTATATATTATATATTGTTAGATCATCAATGAACAATTAAAGGCGCAATTTATTTACTGTATAATTAAGTCTAATGTTTTATATATTATAGAATTTTGCTGGCAAATTTGAAAATTGAAATATTGTGGTTTTTGTTTAAAATGTGGCATCCCATCCAGAGAGGTCGTCGGGTGGCGGTTCATCGGCATCGGGCGGGTATTGGTCGAAGTTATGCGTGTCAACTGCGGACTTCACGACCGGCGTGATTGGTGGGTCCAAGGTGCGCTGCGCGAGACCCTCCCAGTTGAAACCATCGAACCATCTGGAAAGAAAATAGATTGTGTTGTTATGTCCACCACCTATCTCTTTCTCATATATTTTGCTTCGACCTCAAGGTTGTCTCCAAGAGATCGTTTAGCAATAAGACCACCTTTCGTGCTAGTTATTGTATTTTCTATTAATTAAAAATTTAAATAGAAAATTAACATTTGTAAATAACTACTAAACTGTAATCTCTTAATGAATAAAATTTAAAATTTCCTATAAACTCTTTTTCTTTTAAATTATGAAAGCAGATGTAATGAACACGACAACAATGCATTAACTAAAGAGGATCTATTACATGTGTGACATTATTATAAATAAGGAGTAAAACCATAGTATCAGTGGTTCCTATACATTACAACAGTTGCTTTTAAAATGATTTGGGTTAAGGTATTTAAGGTTTTTATTTTTTTAATAAAAATTATATCTATATCCTAAATAATATTATCATGTTTCATATCATTTATATAATGTGTACAGCAATTCATAATTTTTAGGATTGTGAATTTAAATTTGTACTCACTTGTGTTTCTGTATCTCAGTGATGCCTCCTCTCTGGTAGCCAAGTCGTTCGGCAGGGTTGTCGCGGCAGAGTTTCTTTATGAGGTTGGCTGCGTTTCTAGTTATAGATCGCGGGAACTCCACCGCATCTATACCCTTTAGAATCTTGTTGTAGATCTTCATTGGGTCCGCTCCAGTGAAGGGTGGTGACCCAGTGAGTAATTCGAACATAAGCACACCTGTAACACATAGGTTTAGAGCTATTATAATTTCTCATAAAAATAAGACTTCATCACCTCATTGTTCTTGTATCTATTTTGTTTTATAATTGAAAATTAATCGAATTTTATGGACTAGTATTTATTTAATATGTAGACCTCAGTCCATACAGTAATCGTTTTTTGTATATATATTTTTTATACATATATAATTATAATTTTCACGTGTTTACTACACATTTGTGGCGTAATAATAACATTTAAATCCTAGCTATCCGTATAGTATTTGTTGATTATAAGAATCAAGTTGTGGCAATTTCAATTCTCCCGCGGAATTATTTGACAAATGAAGTTCTTGTTCATATGTTCAAGAGGCCAAAAGATCCTACAAGAGTTCATGAGTTCTCTGACGGCAGGAGTCACCGAAGGGCACTGTTAGTAATGAGAACTAGTGCACCATTACAACCAATATACTTACTATGACAGAGACCTCTGGAAAGCATCGTGTTAAATTCCTAGTGAATTTGTTGTGTTATGTTCTTCCATAAAAAGTATTTTAGTAGCGTCCTTAAAATACCAAGCGTTGGGGGGGGGGGGGGGGGGATTGTTAGTAAAGTCAAAATTGTTAGCAATGTACCAAGTCAGGTTGACCTCACGCGAATCCCCCTGGAAACCATCATGTTAAATTTCTAGTGAATTTATCACGACATATATATAGGCCAACTGACCTGACCTACTGCTCATTTTATCATCCTCCACTGGTGCTCGCACAGCGTTAGTGCTGGCAAGTGCACCATAACTTATTGTCCTCCTATATAAAAAAGATTTAAGCATTTTAAAGTAGGAACTTACCTAGCGACCAATAGTCGGCGCTGATATCGTGACCTCGGTTCATGATAACTTCGGGTGCAACGTATTCAGGAGTACCGCAGAACGTCCAAGTCTTACGGCTCGCCTGTAGCTTTTTGGAGAAACCGAAATCGACTAATTTCACGTAGCCTTTGGAGTCTAATAGTAAATTTTCTGGTTTGAGATCCCTGAAATTTCACACAGCGTCATCTAGACCCAAATTAGGCTACCTAAAGCTTGTGTTATGGGTACTAGACAACTGATACAAATACACAGATATTTTTTTTTGTAAATACATACATATTATACATAGAAAACACCCAGACCGATACAAACAATCATACTCATGAATACAAATGTTTGTGCCGTGCGAGGAATCGAACCCGCGACCATCGGTCGTAAAGCGGTGTGCTACACCGCTAGACCACCGAGGTCGTCACTCATTATATCACATTTAAAAACGCAAGCTGAGTGGGTGACTCAGACGACATTATGAAAAGTCGATTTACCTAGTCTAGTCTACCATACCCGATAAAAACAATGAAAAATAGTTAAAAATATTGCCCGATAGTCTTCGTCTGTGAGTAGGTATAGTTTCTAAATACGATTAGAATTAAATCATGAAGTTGTTATACTAAAATAAAATATTGTAACATATTATTCGGTATATTTATAGGCAGATATGATAACTTTCATATACAACATTACATAATTAACTTTTAAGAACTACCCTTAACGTCCATAACCTAACCTTAATCACACATTTGTCATCCAGCAACTCGTATCTAATGCTAAATGTAACTATTTAAAATTTGATGTTACACTACATCAGTCCATTATCATGATAATCCATTATCATTAAGTTAACAATGTGTGAAAGATACAATAAAGGAGTGACTTGCCTAACAAAAATATGAGTGATTAAATTTGTTAGAAAAACAATAATTGTCAATGACTAAACGCATGCTGATGGAATAGTTTCATTAATTCGATTCAAACAGAAACTCAAAATCCTTTAGGCCTCTTCTTATACAAGTCGTATTTTTATCTGTCGTCATATGTCTTCGGATTATCTATACACTATGTACTCTGTAGTCTATGAAAGAAATAATAATATATTTTCTTTTATCTATAGTCATTTATTTTCTATTATTATCATTTAGATTTTTATAATAGTTCATTCCCCCTCGCGGACATAGCTGATACTCCTTGTTTTACTACTTGAGTGATTCCACACTTGTGCTTTATTATTTTGTATTGCTGTGGCACACATGCAGATTTACTCATATTCAATTGTATTGATTTAAATATCCTGCAATTATACTGTTTGTTATCAAACCTGTATCTGTGTACTAAGATACAAATAAAAATTCTTATATATATTCTTGGATAATCTATCTGTTGAGGTTTTATGTACAATTCTTTTTTCTATGTCATTTTTTGAAAAGAGAGAATGTCTTATTTTTATGTGTAATTATTATATAATTTAGAAATTTTGCAATAAACAATATTTTCTGTTCAGCTTTTTTCCTTTCCTAAAACGAGCCGTCCACATATTGGCGACCGTGACAGGACACAAACCTGCAATCTTCGGATTGACTAGAGGTTTGACATCACAGAATATATGTAGTGTATTGTCACTAATTTCAATTAAACTTTGACTTAAACGTCTTGGTATTCTATAATACATTGTTCCAGGATATCTATATTCTGTGACCAGTCATGGACTCCTCTTTCAATGTCTTTTGGAAGTTCATTATCCCAGTAAATATTTTTCTCCCAGCATTTTTGTATCAATAATTTGGGGATTAATGTCGTATCTAATTAATAATTATCTCTCCCTCTCTACCTAATTAATAATCTATCTATGTATTTAAGTCTGTTAATTATTACCTGTAAATAATATTTCTAGAATGTAGATAATGGAAGGCTTCTACTACGCAAGCAGTATAGAATCTTGTCGTTGCATCGTCAAATTGACCTGAAATTAAATATTTGTTTAACGTTAAAAACATGTGTAGATGTTTTATTAGAGGATTCTTTATTCTTATATAAATTAAAACCCGACATGATAAATTACATGAAGTGTTCATTATGGGATGATTTAATATTATAATAAAATTACCTCTATCTCTTAAAATAGTCCATAACTCTCCTCCGAGACAAGTTTCCATCAGCATATACAAGTACTTGCGGTCTTTGAAGGTTTTAAACAGCTTCACAATAAATTCGCAGTTCATTTCTGACATTATTTCCTTTTCGGACATTATGTGTTGCTGCTGTCTCGTCTCAACGATCTGGGCTTTCTTCATTTGCTTCAATGCAAATGATCGACTCGGATCTCCTTGTATTTGTACCAGTTCCACTCTCCCGAAGCCACCTATACCGAGAGTTGCTATGATACGGAGATCTGACAGACGTAAATTGGCGAATTCTTCGTTTAATCTGTAATGACAATAAATATTTCTTTAATATTTAATTTACTTCAAACTATTCTATAGCTGTTGACCGTATTTGTCCTTTACAGTTCCACTGGCCTTTTCGTTTTTATGAATAAGAGACATTAACCTACTTGGATACAAAAAAATGTATTCAAGTAAACAAATGTTTTTATAAATATAGTCATTGTGAGTGAATTATCAGTCAATGTCTTTATATCAAAATTACAATAGTGTAAATTATGCGATGTCTTCGTTGATATCAAATCGATGCAGTCTCACTGCTATATCTATTGTTCGAGTTGCAACTATAGTTACCTATATTTGTACAAAAACGCGGGAATCCAATCATATCTTACAATGGCTCGTTTTAATTTAAATTTTCTATGCCAACGAGGAAAGTTAATAACTAGTTATTAAAACTATTTGACATTGACAGCAAGTTTCTCGAAGAAAGTAATGAAAAATTTACTCAACATCTACTACTTACCATATTGGAACAATATCCTCATAATTGATTGCACGAAAAAAAAATAAGAATTATGAACATTGATACAAAGTCACATTTTCATTATGATTTTGTGATTAAGTACACCGAAATTGACTATTGTTCTAAGTAAAAAAGACTAATAGCAACACAATAGATTAAATGCACTGGCATGAAGTCTTAAATCCATTGTGAGCTAAGTCAAAGGCTGGCTTTGATGTTTTGTAAGAACTTGACATAGGAAGCTTGCATGCAGTGAAGTCATCGATTGATACGAGGACATTCGTTGCAAACATGAGTCATTATATTACTGTACAAATCATGTTACTGCCATAATTGTTGTTCTTTAGCACTCCTTTTGTAATGTCTCCAAAGTCATCTCTTGTAATTTTAATTCGGAATTTATTCTTATTGGTAATTATTTCTAATTGTAAGTATAATACAATTGTAATTATTTACTATTACAATTTATAGTAACTCATAAAGCAGATATTAAACCACAGCTGTTATTCAGGAAAGAACTACAAAGTATCTAACTAATTCAATTTATAGTAAATTTAAAAAAGTGACATTCATTAACTGATTCGTCTGTGAGTTTAATATTGAAAATCTGCTTTTTGTTCATTTAATGTATAATAATATAATACTAATTTCCAAATAACATTTTAACTAAATATTTATAAAAAAAATCATTTTCATTTATCATATCATTCATTTTATTAATTCGTTGTTAATAAAAAACTGCAAGCTGCTAAAAAAATAGAAAAGAAAGAGATACAGCATGCTATTAAGTATCACACAATAACAGCCTTGTTAAAATTGCTTCACTATGTTCAATGTAAAAATAGAGATCGGAACTAATTTAGAAAAATTTTCTTAAACTGGTTCCACTTATGTTATTT
Source organism: Achroia grisella (assembly GCF_030625045.1). Lineage (NCBI taxonomy): Eukaryota > Metazoa > Arthropoda > Insecta > Lepidoptera > Pyralidae > Achroia > Achroia grisella. The sequence goes on from NW_026713022.1 coordinate 206,280, forward strand.
GTGCGACTTGTCTTTGCTGTGGCATAGAGGTCAGCCGTTATTTTAAGATATAGATCCGGAGAATAGATCTACTGACCTTAACGCTGATTATTCTTGCTGAAACTAGTAAAATGCAGATAAATTCTTACCTTTGTCTACTTTCGCCTTCGTCTTTATACTTGGTACGAATTTCGTCTAGAGTCGATATGAGTTGGTTGAATGTCTCCCGATCGATGACGAGGCACGTGCATCCTTCTGGTGAGTCACAGATGATATTTGCTGTCCGAAGATCATCCCTGAAAATTAGACGGAATGCAATGAAAAATATTGCTCTTGTCGCAAAGGCAATCGTACTAAGGTACTACCACTCTCCTTTTATGCATTTCATTCACATAGTCCATTCATCTTTTCTACGCTCATCTCTTTCTATTATTATTAAAAAAATAAAATGATGACTGATTGATCTCGGAAGTGAGAGCTTATATCGTTTCTACGATCATGAAATTTTGCTCAAGGGTTGAACTTCACAACGACGTAATTAAGCGATTATCGGCAAATATGAATATTACAAAATATTTAAAGATATCAGTTTAATATATTGCAAGAATAAATTGCAATAAAATACGAGTATAATAGGAAGATATGTTTTATAAATTACTCATTTTTAGTATAGAAAATAACTGCCTTGTTACTAAATGAAAATATTATTAATATTATTGAAATTTTAAGAGGACTATACATTTTTCTTTTTATTAATTGTATTTATTGAACTATATTAGAGATTGGATAATAAATGTATGATTGGTTAACATTTATTCTGATAGATCTAAAACGAATTCGAAACACAACGATTAATAAAGCATGGATACAGAGTTGGTTGCTCTATTCTTAAAATAAAATCACTACGATTTTATTATCAAACATGTATGTCTAGTAAACTTATAATAATGACACCAATCAATATTAGCACGTACCCTTGCAACGCTTTTTCTCCGAAGAAATCACCTTTCGTTAGTGTTCTAATGAATTTCTCATCGTTACTGTTCGGTTGCTTCTGGGTCACTTTTACCTGAAATGAACAAAAAGCACGAATACTATTAATAACTCGTGGAATAAAGATACTTTATTCAGGTATAAATAGATTCTCATTCTTATGGGCCTGTATTTTATTTGTTTATAAAACAACAAGATAAATTTCACCCAATAAATCAAATAAGTTTGCTTGTTTATTCGTAAACATTCTAAAATGCAATTCTTGTATTTAATCAAAATAGAGAAAATAAATAACTTTCAACCCTTTCTATAACCTATTCACAAAACTGTAACTAACCCCTCAATATTAATTTTATCTATTAAAGCGACAAAACATAGTTCTCTTTTAAAATAGGAAAACAGGTAGTAAAAAAGGGACTAAACTAAAGAGTAAGTAGTATGCCAGTTACATTTAATTTGACCTAATTTTAGATTAATGTGAATATGAGAATATGTTTTGATCGAGATTCATCACGTATACAACTACTAGTGATCTCGACTGCGTGAAATTTTCGATAACTTCATGCTATAATATCCACGAACAACCGGCGTGCTATTTTTAACCCAAATTCTATTTTTGAAGAACAAGTTGTTTAGCTGTGACACCTAATAGAAAGTTATATGCATTCTTTTGAGATAATAAGAAACATGATGACGTTATAAGTTAGGAGATCAAAATTACGATATATTTAATATGGGTCATATAGATGTAATGCATACGGTTTGTATGGGTAAACTAGAACCTGGTGGGAAACAGGTTTGACCAAGATAATTATCCATAGAAAACCGGCGTCAATATCGAAAGTTGTCATTAAAATCCGGATGTACAACATTACAAAACTAGCATAACGTAATAGGTATATGACGCGAATCCTAAAAACAAATATTTTAAGAGACTTTACTCTATAACATACAATACACGAATCGATACGAATCGATATCGAAATGCACTAAAAAAGAATAAATAACTATGCATTTTATATACTTTTTAATGACATGGATTTATTCATAAAATTTCTTTTTCAAACACCTAATAATAATTTTCCGGTAAAGTGTAAATTAAACATTGAGCAATGAGAGCAAAAAAAGCTTGGAGGCAATGCGATAACAACGGAAATGAGATAACACCGTTTGAAGTAACAACCGTCTGGCCAAACAAACCGGACAGTTTCAAAAGAAAAATAAACGGGAACCTACTTTCCGCTCCAATGGTTATTTGACAAGATCGTCTTATTTACACTTAGCAAAAATCATAATCATCAGATTTAATTATGTGGTTTCTATCTAGTATTTAATTTAATCTATGTTTACCGCCGTGACAGCGACATTTTGCACTTTCTCTCGTTATTGATGGAAAATTTTCCCGTTTTGATAATTTTTATGGATAAAGACACTCAATAGTGAAACGCTATTTCTGCTACTTGTTACTGAAGTAAGTCTATTATATGTATGTTTTATTTAGTATCCTACATATTAGTATCTTATAGAAGACAGTTTTGTTTCTTTCTATTTTTAGAATATTTTGTTCAATTATATATTTTTGTCTTATAAAACCTAATGAATAAAATTAAAGATATTTATGAAGGATCTGACTATTGACACGCAAGGTATAGCTATATTAATAACCCGTTAATCATTTATCTGATTTGTAAACAGTGTTTTGTCAATAAATGTAATTATTATTGCCTTTTTTTTGTATGCAATACCTAATAGTACTATTTTTTATGATGTAAACCATTTATTATTAAGTTGGCGATAAATAGATTGGCAGATTGCTGAAATATTCTAGTTATTGATGCAATGATTAAGTCATTGGCTGCATCTCGTAAGAATGACATTGCTTCACTATTAAAGCTCCTAATGTCAGTATTATTTCTATTTCATAATTAAGAACAATGATCTCGCGAAATATATTCTCTCATAGAATTTGGTTAAATTAGCTATTAATACAAATTACAATTGTTACTTCAAACTAAATAATTTAGGTCATGTACAAGATATTTTACGTTACTTGCATATTGTAGACAATTTTTTTTTGTTAAATGTACAAGATGGGTTAGGGTATCAAAAAGAAATTCATAGGTAACATTAAGCACTACAATTATTAGACCCCCAAAGTATTACCTTTTGTAATACTAGAGGTCTAATAATTTTAATGTGTCTAGTAATGTGAATTACAATTAATTCAACGACGATATTAAAAAACTATATTAACTAGTGTACATAGTGTAGATCCCGTTTTATTCTCTTTGGACTACAGGCGCTCAAAATATTCAACGAAGAATGTTCCACCTATTTATTAGGAGTAGATAATTCCCACAAAGGCATACAAAAATCTGGCCTCAAAATACCATACGTCCCTCTCGCCAGCGATCAGTGCGCTGACCTTGCAGCACAATAGCGCGGCGTTTGGCCTTAACAGTCTTTAAACAGACCAAACATTAAAACATAAGCAGTCACATAGAATAGTTTCTGAATAAACTCTAGCACAGGCTATATCACATTTGGAAAGTTACAAACTACAGTATCTAAAAATAATTATTAATCTGTAAAGTGGTTAAACTGTATATTCGTAATTCCTTCTCTATTTATTGGTCAGTTAGTAACATTTTTGCTTTGCAGAATTATAAGCTACACAAATGCCAAGGTGAACCTCTTACACAGTCACCCATGTCTGACGCGATCAGTATTATACATTTTCACATGAATTTAAATGGATAATAAAGGAACTGTTGCGACTATATTAATATTAATTCTGAGAACCGTCTCAAATTTGTTTCGAAAGTTAATATATTAAAAATTGAATGTAAATAAGAAACTTTCGTTGTTAATTTTGTATGATGAAATAAGAGATCCAATTGTTATGTCATCATATTTGTTCAGATTGAAAGCGAAGTTGTGTTTATTTGAAATGGATTGGATTACCATTATGGTTCAAATCCTATGTTTATAAACATGGTATGCTCGTGTACGAGTAAGGCACGTAGTTCATAGATTGTGCGAACGTCTCGAAAGTTGTACCGCAGAATGAAAGTGAAATTGTTGACTCTCGTTAGACAATCTTCACAGAAAAGATGAAATGAATTTCTATTCAACACAATGTCATCAAAACTGATTACAACGTTCCATGTAGATAGATTACAGTTACAAATTGATGATTGAATATATACTGCAGTCTTTAAAAGACAACTGTCATTATAGAGAAAAGTTAAGTGATTCTGCATTGGATTACCAGCATAATACATTTTATAGGCTGGCTAAAAGAAATTTATACGCTCTTATGAACGGTAGCAATACACGTCTTAAAATATAAAAAAGGGACTCGATAAAAACTGAATACATTAAATAACAGCTTTTTTATAAGTAAAGCGAAGAATAGGTCAACGAAAACATAACGTATTTATAGAAATAGAATAAAAACAATAGTGACACATCGCTTGGACTAAAATATTACAATTCTCGTATCTTATTAGTTATGGTTGATTATTGTTATGTCAACATTAGACAAATATACACATTTTAAAACTTAACTAAAAACTCGTTTGTTTATTAGTATACTAGTTAATTCAAATATTGATATATTTATATTCTTTGAAAATTACAAATGCAACATGCTATATGCATGTTACTGAAATTGCAATGATGAAATAGAAAAAGAACTTAACATTAGTAAAAAATAAATACCATTATGTCGTAAGTGTAACTTGACATTCAATGCAGTAATTTGAAATAAAATAAATACAACTATAAATTATTGTGTCTATATTTGTATCAATAATGAAGACTTCGAAACCCGTAACGAATTGTAAATAAAACCAGGATTGAAACCGGTACAGGCTCGCCAGACGTATGGCCGCCGAACAAAAATAAACCGGATATATTAAAACACTTACCTGTCCCTTAGAAATAATGAAGAATGTGTCACCACGCGCTCCTTGCCTGATAATGTAGTCACCGTTCTGATAGTGCGTCTCTTCCAAAACGTCAGATATTTTGATAAGCGTATCTTCGGGTAGGTCTTTAAAGATCGGCACACTGTTGAAAAAAAAAATAAGTCTTTTCACTTTATATACTAATATTACATTTAAATAAGACAATACTTAAGAAAAATCCTTTCGATAAAAAAATTTATAATCGGTTTGTATATCGGAATCTCCAAAATTTAAATCCGTTAAAAAACCTTTTATATCGTAAATGGGAGTTGAAATATTAAAGAGGAATGCGATGAAGTAGGGTTGTAAGGTGTAAATTTACACAACAATACTAATAATTATTTTGTCATAATAAGTCGGCTCTGTGTCTTTGTTATTCTTAGTCGAATAATAAAAGTATCCGGTTATTTATACGATTATTTTCAGACTAGTGTTTCTCCAACGTAGGCGTTCGTCGAACACACACACAGCTTAGACGCCGCGAATATCCAACGCTGACGTTGCGTAAACGCTATCAGTTATTAGCTCTCGGAGACGCATCGTGATCCTGAGTTGTGGAGCTTGTTTTATGATGAAATGAATCAGCAAATTCACGGTGGTGCGTTCGTGATTGTATACATGACACTACTTCAGGGCTAAACTCTCCTATCATTTTATTTAAATGTAAACTAGGCATACATTGACTAAACGTCCATGCTGTGCATATACTATATTCTGCAAACTTTTAGACTGGAGATATGCAAATAAGATTTGGCCAATTGGAATTCGATTTTATATTTAATTAGTATAATCAAAATTTTATAACATCATGAATAATATATATATCTGTCAAAATAAAGCATAGTACCTAAGAAGAAATAAAAATGTCGGCAAAGCAAATTAGAAAACATGTGATAATTATGAATTTTTATTTTAGTGATGCATATCTTTCTTGATCTTATAGAATAATTTCATAAATACGTTATCAGCATATATATAAAAAGGAAAACAATGAAATCACGAAAATAAAATTATTAATAATTAAACATTTTTGGTCCATTGAGAAACAAATGCATTACCTAAATAAAAACAAGAATTCGTATTCCATAAAACGCAAGTATTAAAACTGAAAACAAGGTTCGAAGGATGTTTTAAATTTTCCTTAAAAATAAAATAAAATAATCACTAAATCCACCATTGCATTAGTTTTACGCAATATAAAATTCTAACAATTGTGTTAAGAATAACACGTTCTAAAAATTGTTTTAAGCGCTCACGTACTCCTTTGGTTCAACTTGGATACGTGATGCTTAAAGTATTTTGCAATAAAAACAAAATACGTATATATGTAAGTATATAGTTATAAAGTAACAGTACTAAATCGAAATTAATAGTAGCTATTATAAAACTACCTTAATATAAATTTGATAAACTTTAGTAGATTCGATCGATAAAAACGATATCATATGATAATATTAATTTAAATGTTTTATTTTGTAATAAAATATCCATTATTCAAATAGAGTATTGAAAGTTTCAAAAGTCTATGACTATGACTCCGCCATTGTATTGTAAACGATGATTATTACATAAAGAACTTTAAATAGTATGTATTTGTGATGGTTAACTATCAGATATTCTTTATTTTAATTCTATAGCTACAACAGTCATTCATTATGTATTACTCCGTAACTAGTCAAAGTATGTCGAGGTAATTAGGAGGAAAACGCAAGACACAAAAGTATTCATTTTAGAATTGACCACAGTTCATGACTATATCCATGAATTAAAAAATAGATACTATTTAATGTTTATTTTATTTAAAATCATTATATTTAAATCAAGTATTCCTATTGTTGTATTTTAAAATATTCAAACAAAATCATTTTTGGACTACTGACAATGTAAAATCGGCAATCGTCATTTAATGTAACTTTTAGAACTAGTCATGTCTTCTTTATGCCTCTTCTGAGGATTAAAGAGTACATACATACACTACTTGAAACTACACTATTTTATAAACTTCCAATTAAAATTATATAGTTGTAATGTGGGTTTATCGTAAATTTAATACAATTTTAAACAATATTAGAGATCTAATTAGTTGAATTTGATAATTTAAAAAGAAACAAATGTAAATTATAATACAGTAATATATAACTTAAATTCAGAAATATGCATAAACATGAGAATTTTTAAGAAACTTGTATATAAAAGTGATAAATTTTTTATTACCATTACGAACATCTTTAAAGAAGCTACACAAGTATCATTATAATAAACAGTCTTAACATTGTCAACTTTTATCAAGATCGAATTCTGTATTCCTAGAACCTATGAGTTGGAGTGGTGAAAGGACTTCAATTGAAATGCCATGAGACTGCAACATGACGCTTGTTTCGTAAATTGCGCACGAGTGCTTGGGTAACTGCAGTGACAAAATTTCGTCAACAATGCCTTTGTTTTATAGTTCGTTAAACATTTTATAAAAAAACGCTTTAGTATCATGTAATGCTTGGTGGGAGGTTTGTATTTATTCTCAGAACATTAATCTATGAAGCATGCATGCACTTCCATGAGACCTTGAACACCTAAATAAAACGCAAGTCATAAGTAAGAATATACTTGTATCTAGTGGCCGACTTTGCGAAATGGCAATAATTACTAAATAGATAAATAATTTTAATATTAATGAACCTAGACATTTAAGATTTTAACATATACTCATACTAGACTTGGGTAATAATATAGACAATAGCATTTTCGCAAGGATATACGCAGATCTTGTGCTGGTTAAATGTCTTGCATCATAATTATAATAGCATAGTTATTGACCATCTTACATTTTTATTTGCATACAAGAAACTACTTAAAAAAAAGAAAAAGAAAGAAATTATAAATATGATTTTAGAAGAACGCCTTTGGTAAAAGCTTGGATTAAGTGAACTTTAGTAGATAGGATTATACTACTATTCGTAATTAAAATATTAATACACTAGGAATATAATCAACAAATCTTTACACAATAATTAGGTATCTTTTATTAATTTTGAGTAATAAACTATGCAGTAGATTATTATTGTCACAAAACATTATTTCTACTTGAATTAACACTAATAGCTATACAATACCATTAGATGGGACAATTGCTTTGAATTTCAATTAGATCTTTTCAAATCAAAGTCAATTTGAGAACATTCATTTTAAAAACCAGTAGGTAAAGTATAATATTAACTTTGATTTTTCGATTATTGTGTATCATGCCTACAGACGTTATTCATAACAATGCCCATAAATAAATGTAAATGTCGATACTGACGAAAGCAGAAGAATGGAACGTTGTCCTACCCATTGCATTTGCATAAGTGTCTTGGAGGTCAATATCCCTTTATGTCATCGGTAATGCACTCACAAGCAGTTTGTTCTTGTAAACGCATATTTAAATAGAACCCTTTTTTTGAAACTTGAACATCAACATAAGATTTACTGCTATTTATTTTATAATCGTTGGTGTTTTTACATTCAAATATACTATTATAAACATTTTAATAGGTACTAGTATTGATAATTATTATCAAAGTAAAGATATATATATAAGAGTACATTAAACAAAAGTATGTACCTATGGAAATAACCATTATTTTATGAGAAACTAAAATAAAGTATAAATGTGCTCCTAATGATGTCAACATATATTTTTAAAATAAATGATTTACTGAAATTCAACATAAGATAGTAATAATTACAAACACATTCACCATATGTCCAAGTAAGACACGTGTTTTATATCTATCAAAGTGTCAAAATAGATTTAGTAAAATTACCACCGAGCGATATGAGGTTACTGTCCGCATTAACGTAAACAATTTGTCAAGTCTCATTAGGAAGGAAAGCTAGAATAACTCATTCTAAATACAGACAGCCTTTCAAGTGAATTGAACTTTTAGATAGTAAGTCTAAATCGTGACTCCGCATTTTTTTTATATGAATGCTACCTATTATTAAATAAAGAACCACAAATGATTGTAGCTCTTTTTAATCCATTGAAATTGCTTGAAAACTCAGAATCATTCTAATTTTATTGCAATTTGTAAAATACATATTTGTTTAGAAATTTATGATGTTTATTTTTTTATACAAATACTAAGAAAAAGGCAAAGCATTTGATGGCCCATTTTATGGAAAGTGGAAAACGTCGCCTATTATGTCAGGTAAAGCACGGCACGGACATTATAAAATACACAAATACACTGTGATGGGCATAGTAACTCGTAGTATATCTCATGCGACTATGTTCTTATTCTTGAGGATTAATGGTATATTAGTACTATAGCCTATTTGTAATTATTCTATAAAATCAACAATCACATTATTAGAACTTAACGTTTCCTCGTAAGAACTTTGAGTTTTGCTCAAGGCTTTATATGTCAAATTAGAGCTATATAAATTAGAGAGTCACATATATTTTTGTAACAAAATGTTCGACTTAATTTTGAGGATTTATAAAACACTCTGTTCAAGTCATAATGTTGAGTTTCGTAAGAATGACACCATTGCCACTGCTATCAGTATTGACCTCGTTAACTTCTATGACAATCCATCAGACAATGAAATTTTAGTCAAATCCTTGTACTCGTTATGAAAAAATAAATATAATAATAAAATAAATATACTAATAAAGTAACAAAGATTTTATTTGTTATAAAATTCATATTAATAATTATTATTGCATTTAATTACAGGCTCAACTATTCGTGAATGAAAACGAAACATTTTCAATTGACTTCAGAAGGAGTTTCTAATTCCAACTCTATTTGCTGGCATCATTAGCAATAAATTCGTATAAAACAACACTGATTCTGAACCAAACCGATTTTAATTATTTAATCGACGGTTTCTTTTCCTGTTTTGGTCCTATCCTAACAAAGACTCTACTTTTGTTTGTGGTTTGTGTGTTTGTGTTTTTATATTACAAACTTACCTCTTCAAGAAATCAGTATATTCAGCCTGTCGTATAAGTCCAGTTCTCATCATAATGGTCTGGAAGCATTGACGTTCAATGGCCCATAGCCGACAATCGGTTGCTGCTTTTATGGTGGCTGTTCTCTTGCAATTGTAGAGGATGGCCAGTTCACCGAACACCTTGCCCGGTGCCATCGTACTGAGGTATTTGTTCTCTCTTGATACTTCCACTCTGCCCTCTAAAAAAAAAAGAAATGCAGTTTTTAATATTATTTTATAAATAATATTAATGAAAACGTAATATTAAGCAGTGTTTAATATTACATTTTCATTTTCAGAAAACCCAATGTTTTAAGTTACAGCAAATTTCTGTTTGTTAGAAAATTTACGGAATGGTTTTAGATATTTGTACATTCATTATTAATAATTAGATGGATGAGATGGATCATACTTAGATTAACAAATTAGATACTTTTTATTACAAATAATGAATACAGATAACATAGCGTAATTGGAATTGCATTAAAAATTGGAACGATTTTCTAAATGCAATTTTAGGAAACAATTCATCTATTGTAAATATGCAAGTAATGAGATATTTTATATTTTGAACCACAACACAAACAATGAACGTTATACTACATTTTATAAGATATACATATGTATTTACGTACATACGTATAAAATCTTTCCGGAAAACAACGTTTACAAACACTTCACACATTCAAGGTTTTAAATGCCAAAACAGTCATCGTGCCGGACATTGATGACTCATGATACAGTGTCAACAAAATATGTATAATTAAAATTATCTATCAGTTTTGATATAATAATATGATTACTATAGGTCTCTAAGTGTATTCGATATGGCAAAGCAAATCGAATAGAGCAGCTCTTTAATTTTTTAAAATAATATATAATAGTATGAAATTCCATTATTATCGCAATAAAATTACCTATACCCTCTAGCTAGTACTGCAGATAATTTGGTAGCACCGTATACATTTCCACTAATATATTTTTCTTAGTTCTTTACTTCTCTGTGAAACAACATCATCTATTGTATTCTTACAACAGGCATAAGTGAGATACGGTATCTGTCTCAATTTGTATGAAACTAAGCGTATCATCACTAACTACTAAATTGCTTGCCTGAATGCTACAAAAGCTATTTTTTAAAAGGTATTATACTTCATTCTTACGTAAAATGCCATTTATATATAGCTTTTCTTAAAATTGTAAAATTTTAAAATAATTGTAAGTAATAATAATTAATCTAATATATTAAATATAAATTCTTAAACCTTAGTGGGTACTGTTCACGTGGGAGTTTCAGGACAACCATTAGAATGTTTCCGTAAAAAAACTCTACTCCACTTTGCCATTTTATATTTTATGTGGTTTGATAGATCAGTTATAAATGTCCTCTATTTACATATATGAGTATAACTCATAATTACAAATAATCGACCAATAATAACTTTAAAGTAATAAAAATATAAAAAATATTTTATGATGGATATTATCGGTACATTTATTATGAAATAACTCTTAAAAACACAGTTTCATAACGTTTTATTACTGCAAATATGAAACAGAAAACTAGAGGTTATATAAAACCAGTTAATATTATGTCTATAAAATAAAACACGATTTGAACTTTCACCTGTAGTCTTATACGAAGCAAGATGTATCGTAACACTTTCATTTTTAAGATCATATATAAATTATGAATATTTAATTATAACTATAAATTTCTATGAATATTCATGTAGTTATATATAGGTACATTGAGGGTTAATATTAATATGAAAATAAAATAAAAAATAAAAGTAATAATATATGATTGCTCAATACTTAAATTATATTTGTTATTACGTAAAATAGAAACCTGTATATGTAAATTTATGCTGTAATAGAAATTTTAAATTTTATTACGGGGCATACGATAGTGAAAATAATGCAACATTCTAAAATCCATATACTAAATATATATATTTAAGTATCTATAAAAAATTATAACCTATAAGACTTAAATTTAACAAATTCTTGACATTTAAGTGTGACATAGCTATGTTTACATATTTATTTTGCACAGCATTCGTGTTTAATTTATGCTTGCTTTGTTTATTTTATTGTAATACTAATATTATAAGGTGATGACATTAACAAAATTGTACATATAATCTATATATCATCAAAAAAAGATATTGTATTAAGATTACAAAGCTGCAAACAAAGAGGTAGGTATTTTATTCTCACGATCATATGTTTCTTCGCACGATACTTATGCGCCAACCCTGAAGAAATAATTATATTTAGTTACGTTAAAAAATTGTTGTATTATTTTACTTTATATTATTACTACATATATATATATGAATGAACCCGCATAATGTTGTTTTACCCAATCGCATTTATTCAAGACGCAATTATTCAAGTAGGACCAACTAAGAAAGTCAGCGAAACTTAATAAAAATGGTTATATGTACTTTGACTGAATTTGTCTGCGTGGGTACCTATGTCATACCCATTTAAGCCAGCCGCATAGCAGATACTTTGCAAACTGTTTTCGTGGAGGGTGAGATATCAAGATATGGTGATACTAGATAGTAGGTACTTACGAAAGCATATCATAGCAACATCTTATTCCTCCAGAATGAGAATGCGATTTCATAATGGATGCGGTTTAGGGTTAACACTTAATATCAGGTGGTTCATGAACTTGTTTAGCATTTCAGTTGTTAAATTGAAGGTCATGTATATGCTCATTTTTAAATCATCTACGTCAATGTAAGAAAAATATTTGTACCATAAAATACAATAATACTTCATCAAATCATCATTTCATTTTACGCACGCTTAAGCATACGTCAATGCTCCAAAATAATGTTTGGAAACACAAACAATAGATATCTAAGTAACAAACTCAGTATATGTGCAAATTGTTATATCATTGTTTGAGTTCTACATATGTTTTTAGTCAAAAAAGCCATTCGATTGGAAGTTTACTGAAGGCGTTTGTTGCCCGGGTCACCACCAATATTATGCCCACCTTCATGAAGGAGGTATATCAGCTGCTGTGACAGATTGCCTGAATGTCACAGCAGCCGTGCCGTGACCAACACAGTCAATTTCAATAATAGCTTGAAATAAATAAGTAAACTACACTTTAGAAGAACTAAATAATTTGAAATTACTACAGGAATACAATCTTTTCAGCAATATTCATAGTTGAGACAGCAATATTGTATGCTCTACCATGTCTTTCCGCGATAAATGCACATTTTCACGGAAAAAGGTTTAGATAAAAATATATCTATATAGTAAAATCTTACGATACAAGTTTTATCACTCTCTCAGGTATACTTTATGTAAAAAAATTAATTGCCTCTTCGGCATTTCTTATTACAAAATATTGTAACATAATATAGTATTCTATATGAAGGACTTAGTCTTTGTTGCGGCATTGAATATACGCCGGTTACTCGAAATTGTGTGTAAAAACTAATAATAATATAAATGTAAGACATTGCTTATATCGTCCTTTTTAATGACTCAAGTATTCGTTATTAAAAGTACGCTTGACATTAAGAAGAACCAAATGCTTTCTTGAGGCTAGAATAAAATTTAATTGAATATAAAAAGTATTACATAATAAAATAGTAATTTTTATAAAATTCTACTTCTATTTCGTTAAAAGTTACATGCTTAACATTTAAATCCGTTACATTATCAAGCATTGATAACAAGAAGGATAATCAGTAACTAAAATAATGTCATTTTCTGCTCAATAAAAGCTACTTATATTGCTGTATACTACGCAAACTAAGATTTCAATATTAAAACGAAAAACCAATTATTTAAGGAATATTTTATTATATATACATATATTTTTTTGGCTTAAAGAGACTTCCCTTTGGAGATAATCTATGCGTAATTGGGAACTAGGTTCACAACATTGCTTCACGTAATCAACGTAATATTTAACATGACGTCAGAGGACAGACTCTATCATGTGGTATTATAGTTATGGTAAACGAGAAATATGTAGATTCCTAATTGAAATATTAATATAGTGTGATATATAATATGTAATTATAACACAAGATTTAGAAATTTAAAAATTGCTTAACATATATTTCATGTGAAACTTTGTTAAGTTATCAATATTGTGCAAAACTTACAACTATTTCCAAACTACACTTTAAATCCTGATAATTTTGTCACTATCTCCTCAACAACACAACTCAACATCTCAACAATAACTACTTTTTGAAATAAACCTTCCGAAATAGACGGAGATGGTAGACCAAATATGTGGAGAAACCTCTATATTACCTTAATAACATAAAAAATATCATCATTACATAGTATCTATAAAGTAAAGTCATTGTCGCTGTCTGTTCCTATGTATAGAGTGATTCTAGAGGATGGTTTACATATATAATACATATACACCCGTGCGAAGCAGGGTCGAGTAGCTAGTTAATATATAATAGTAGAACCTTCTACATATACTAATGATATACAAATAAATTGAGAACATCATCATCATGGGGTAAGTTACATTTAGACGTCCTAGTTAGAATTGTAATTGGTCCTAGTTTTCGGGTTCCTTACTTGTAGTGGAATACCCGTAACTTATATGTTACATCTACAATAACCCATAGTAATACATACATATCACACACAATACAGTATTAAATTGTGTTGTTAACGACATGCGAAAAAGTACTAATAAGTACTAATAAGAATTTTTCAATGAAGTCTATATAATAATAATATTTAGAGAACATGTTAAAGTTAAAGCTGGCGATTACTAAGAATAATTTTAAATCATATTTAGCAAAATACTATCAAGAGAATTGTTGTACAATAAGCTGTGTTATTTACGGTCCTCCACTGCTCGTATTCATGCATGATTTAATGTGAAACTAGGGCGAAACCTAACTAACTTTAATTGATATGCCGGTCTCGATGTGTTTAGCAACTGCTAAGTGACTCAATACGATGCCTTGGCATCTGTTCGCCTATATCTTATATGGAGTTGTTATTTTGAAATATATACAAGCAACCAATTTGCGTATGAATATAATGTTTTAAATATACGTACGCTAAGTACGTCCTCACAGAAATGTTTCTGATGCTGTTGTTATTATTAGTTGTATTAGGAGACAATAAATACTACAACTAAATCAAATTCCAATTTACAAATACTGGTGCAGCTATAGGTTACTTGGAATTGTCGAAATTCATATATAATATCAGTTGATACCTACCTTTTTTCTCATAAAATATGTACATCAATCAATTTCTCTGAATACACGAGATTGTGTAAAATTAAACCATGACAACCTATATTAAGATAAAGTACGCAACTTCAGTGCACAAAATATATGAAATATTTACCTGATTCTTCATTTCTTAATTGTTTTTCTATTTCTTTATCGCTAGCCTCCTCCAGTCGCGTAACATCAAGTAATACACCAGCATCTAGAGAAGCTTCTGTAGCATTACTATCACGTTGGCATAGATTTCCCGTTCTTCTCTTCCTCATTCCGTATGTATGAACAGGCACTATTAATTTAGGACGTGGTATGGAAAAGTCTGAGTCCGAACCACTAGAGGAACTTTTAGCACTTCTAGATAAAACACCATTACTATTTATTACACGATCTTCATTTACACGTTCTTTTGAAACACCAAAGGACAAAATGTCATTAAATCTGTCATACCTATCCTCACTTTTTACTCTCACTGTATTATACATTTTTCCATATTTTTCGCGTTTAATTTTAGTTGGTTTACTATTTATAGTCCGATTTTCACTTTCTTTCCCCAATTCAACATTGTGAAATCCATTGCTTGTTGGATCTACAGCTAGTTGTTTAGTTTGCCCTTTATACATTCCGTACTCCATCATAGTCAGCTGTTCGCTCGGCGACAGATTACGTTTTGGTTGAGTGACAGTAACGCCATTGCGAGACTTATTATCAGGTTGAACGACGTCAAGATAAGCTCGAAGTGGGGCTCTTCCTTCGCTCTTAACTCTCATAGATTTAGAACGAAAACTTGGCTTAACATTTTCGATACGTGCAATTCGTTCGTTCGCAATTTGTGTAGTGTGATTAGGAAGTTGTTCGCATGTAGATAATGACTCATTAATGGGCCGCATGTACAGACCTAAATCTTCCGCTTCGCAATCCACTTGGAGATCTTGTTTCCCTAATCTAGATTTCATCGGACTCAAATCTAAAGTTGCCATTGTATTAATTAATTGATACATTTTATCGTTGCTAAAATTACTTACATTTTCATGATGTGTATCACTATTATGTTGTGGTTTATCTTTTTTTGGATCTTTTATCAATTGTTTTATTTTATCACTATCAGTGTCATTATTTTGTTGACTAACTCTTGAATAATATTCATAATAAGATTCCGATGAGGGATCTGCTGGTACTGGCCCAGGATCAGGTAATGGATAATTATTTTTCTTTGAATCTGCCTTTCTCTGTCTATGTGCATATTTAAGAGAATCTTTACGCTGTGGTGGAATAGGAGGCTGTCTTCCGTGCGATCCAAATGCTTCAATATCCCACTCCGTAAAATTCCTTCTTTTAACTCGTCTCAGTGTTGAAGGTTTATATCCATTTGGCATGTCTTTGAAACTATAACTATGTTTCAATTTATTTTGTGCAACGAGGTTGTTATTTGCTCTGGCCTTCTCTTCTATATTTTGTTGGTATTTTGCTAATTGAGATATGTTTTCATTGGATACATTATGAACATAGTTATAAGCATTGTCTGGCGAAGAATATATCTTGGTGTCATAACTTTTGTCATTTGTATGACCCACGTCCCTCCAAGATTTACTTCTAGAAATAGAATTATATTTTGATTTATTCGAGCCATTGTCACTTTCATTATAGGTACTGAGATTTCGAGCTCCAACCCAATTTGCGGCATATACTAGGTCCATAGTTCTGTCACTAATAGAAAGCCAAGGGTCCTCCATGACCGCTTTTCCTGGATAATGCTTAAGTTTCATTTTGCTCTGATTATAATCATCATCTTTGTTTTGGAGTCATGAAGTAATTTTGCAGTAAATTGATGAAAACATGATAATTTAGAATCCATTTTTCGAATATAGGGTAAGTATGTATTTAATTGCAGAGTTTAATAGTAACTTAATAATGTTGCACACTTATTTTTTAGAGATTCATTATTATAAACGTTGTGTTCCATATTTACCTAAATAATCAAAACTGTATTAAATAATTACTAATTTTAAATAAATATATAGTAGTTTATAAATAGTATAACAATGGAATGATTTTGCAACACTACATTTTGAGGTTAATAATAAGATTTATTACACAAAATATTTGATTGTATTTTTTATACATAAACCTGGTCATTTCGCAACAAGAGCAGATGCACCACTGGATACAAACACACATTGCCCAAGATAGCCTTTAGAGCAATACGGTATAGCACAAGGAAGTGGCCAGTAATCTTGAGAGACTATCAAACTAATGCAAATGGAATCACATTACGTAATAATTAGATAATGGGGCTGAGCGAGTGTAAGCCGTTCGCATCTGCCACAGAAGTCAGCTTATAAAATTTATTGTTGTTATTGTAATATATGCACTTTCACTTGTATACTTTTTCACTTCTTTGCGAATATCAAAACGTTATTTAAGTGTTGATAAATAAGTACGAATGTATCAATAGTGATATGTACGTAAATAAGATTTTAATGCACTAATGAATTTAATCAATCATTAAACGCATGATCAAGTTAGTAGGAAACGATTTCTAGACACCAAGCAATGAACGGGTAAAAACCAGTTCATTGGTCCACATATGCAGTCGACTGGTCAGTGATGATACGTGAGAATTGTATCCAGAAACATATGAGAAATCAATGATTACAATTAACAAAAGAGCGAGTAAACAAATAATTTCTATGACTCGGAAGAAAATTGTTGATTTTCTACATAATGAATAATTCTATTGTCTATCTAATAATAATGAACTAATGTAAATCTGTAGCTGAAATATGTAGGATCACAGTTTATTTAATTGAATTTATAAAGTTATTGACATATGTTTTTTAAATAAGTACCTATCGTTTCAAGGTTTGGCAATATCTTGTTTGTTAAAAAATACTTACACAAAATTATTTTTTTTATCCTGATATAGCAACTCAAAAATCAATTTATATACTTCGTAATTATTTAATTTACTAGTAGTATGCGTCGGTGTAATTTAAGGATAGGACAGTATAACAATGTAAATGTAAAATTGTTAATAGGCTAAGTGTTACTAGGCTCTCTGGCATAAAATAGTGTCTATCTAGTGAATGTGTTTAAATTAATAATGAAACAGTTATCCACAAAGGAGGAGCCTTTATTTCTCCAATTCAACTCGCTGCTAGCATGACATGTAAAGAACGCTTATTCATATAAATAGATTTTGATTGGCTGATATAAAAACATTAACTATACACAAAAGAGCAACTTTTATTCTCTGACCAACTAGAACTAAGAATAGATTTTAGAATTTAAATCATCAAACAATGTTATGCACTCTTATATTGTAACATGATCGTAACGTAGATAAACTAGATGCAATATAGAAATACTGACTTTCTATGCTCTGATGGCCTTAATAATTGACTTAAGTAGTATTAATATCTCGATAAGATTACAATCACCTATGTGCCTTATTGTTAGACATACAATGTATTATCAAAGTAAAGTCAGAACAACTTTCTAAACAGCCTTATATTTAGATGAAACTAAAAATATACACTAAAATGTAGTAGGTAATTTGAATAATGCTGAAGTAATAACGAATATTCAATTCAAATTAGTTTCAATTAGTGAACTAGTTCCATTTGATCCAGTAAATGTAGTGATCATCAGCGGTAAATAGAAGTTACTCGTTAGTAATTCTCGTATGGTAAGCAAGTCTGAAGACAGACATAGAAAGCTCAGGTCTCGAATATTATTATGCTAAAATATCTTTACCGCGAAGACCACGTTCCGAAATACTTTCACGGCATTTACGAGTAGTGCACGCAAACACAAACTGCTTGCAATAACCTTCTTGGTGCATGAGACCCCTCGTAATTCAATTTTCAGGTCAGAATTTAATGCTTTTATTATAAATTTAACCATATTATTAAATTATTTTTATAACAACAACATTAAACTTAAAGTCAATTCACAAAATCATTCCATGGTTATAATATATACAGAGAGACATTATATTTTGACTTAACATTAATTTTAAACAATAGATTTATTTCAATAAGCATAAGCGCTATAAGCACTGAGTATCCTCTAGTTACATTCGATACGATGACAGCTGCATCTTCAGCGAAAAAACCATTTCGATGTATTAACATATTTCAACACAACATTACCACCGTTAAACTAAATTGTTCTATAGAAACTATTTATTTATAACGCAAACACTTCCAAACTATAGGTCATTGTTTCGTTAACGTTGAACACAATCGCGGCTATTACAAATTTGAAACGCGAGACGTCGAAAACGTAGCGACCAATCACGACAGCGTCACTTCGCCTACTGACTTTACTGCTCTACTCACTCAAATCCGATCGACTCCTGCGCACGCATCGCTGGCGCGTGCGAATGAGAAACAGTTATCGTGGATAGAGACAAAACATGTGTACCTGAATTTAAATAAAAAGCTTCTGTCACAAAAGGTGAGCAAGATGCTACTCTATAATTATTATAGTCTTTGACAAGACGCTGAACTTACTCTGTATAATAGAGTACTATTATAGTACCTATTTCTAGTTATTATTGAATAATTATTTCATTAATATTGCTTATAATATAATTTAATTATATCTATATCAGTTGTTTGTTTTTTCTAAAAATGACGTGCAATATTAGTAAAACTCAAACGGATGCTAAAAGTAGAGCGACATTTTAAAAAGTTATTAGCGAAGGCGAACAAAAAAGTGAATCAATGCAAGGCATCGTCCGTGACCGAATAGTTACTGAAATATTTGTAAACTGAAGGTCAAAACCTTTGGAACAATCACTTACATAAGTATATTTGGTAATAAGTTATTATTAGATAAATCATTATTGAACTTTTTATAGCCTTTCGTCAAATTGAAGTATAAAAAATGACTAATAATTTCAGTTTCTAATATTGATTTTACTAATATATCGCAATATTTACGTCATTCGAGAGCCTTGATATATATATTCTAAAATATATTCAAATTTACTAACTTTCATCAGCTAATAAAATTAATTAAATTTTAATATAAAATCGTCTCGCCTACAAAGTATTATACAAAAACTAATTCAACTTACATGTTAAGATTTATAACGACTCTGATTACAACCAATGTTTTTTCTATAGTAACTATGTCTTTTGTTTATTCAGTTGCTTTATTATCTAAATTAAAATATTCTGTAATATTATTTCTTGATATTACATTGGAATATTATCTCCCTTAACACACCTATATAATATAGAATTTAAAGAAATAAACCATATAAGAATCAATTAAAAACCATAAAAGTTAAACAAATAAAATTCTCAAAGCATTTGTTTGGGATACTTTTACTTTTTTTACATCTAGCATGAAAAATTTCATATTTTTAACTTACAAGTTTGCTGACCATGACTTCATAATTCAAATACCATAATCAAATTCACAAAACTTATTACATATCGGGCAGATTAAAAATAACGGTGATATTTTTTTTGGATAGTTTTCG
The DNA here is from genome assembly GCF_030625045.1 of Achroia grisella. Taxonomy (NCBI): domain Eukaryota; kingdom Metazoa; phylum Arthropoda; class Insecta; order Lepidoptera; family Pyralidae; genus Achroia; species Achroia grisella. Next base: position 226,949 of record NW_026713022.1, read on the forward strand.
TCGGGTTAGTAAAGCATTAGACAATGATGCTCTACAAGGGTTCTCTATAAGGGCGCTCTATAAGGGTTAGACGATATAGTTCAACCTATAACTTATGCCCGGGCAAGGAGCGCAAGCTCGAGGCCCGTACCCAGCAGCGGTCCAGTTAGGACCAGCGGACGACCCAAATAATAATAATAACATTTGAAAATCGGTAAGCAAGTTATATGAAAGGTACTATATTGGAATATGCAACTTGATATTTTTATAAGAGTGACGAATATATGTAGTCTTAATTTTTATATGTACTAATATGTCGAAGTAAAATGTCTTACAAATATTTTCAAACAGATAATCTGAGGTGTACAAAGTTCCCAACTTTTAAAAATGGCGTAACTTTACACTAATAAAGCTAAACAGTTTCAGTATACAGATTATATACAGATGCTACCTTTACGCAATTTTTCTCATCTCGATTGCGCATCTAATATAGTAATCGTAAAAACTTAAAGTATCTAATCTTAAAAATACTGAGTATGATATTATGTAAAGCATGCAGATTGGCAGAAATCATGATAAACTAATGACAATATATGCGAAGGTTGTTGTTGTAGTAGTTCTAGATGAAGTTCACGAACCGAAAGTTCGAGTAAAAGTAGAAATGCTAATCGGATGCTATCTTCAGATTTCATTTGTGACGCAATCGCGCGGTCAAGGCTGCAAAGATCACGGTTTCACTTTCTCATCGTACAATGGACGTTTGTAAACCATGTGGCATCGTGATCTATGTCTGGCTTTTCATAATGTACTGCAGCACAAAGAAAATCTTAAACATAATAGAGGCCATTATGTATTTTCATCAAAGTACCATAAACACCTCTCTTCCACTCTGGCCTAAGCCAACACGTCACGTGAAAGCTTTCATGTGTGTTTTTGAGTTACACTACAAAATGTTCTTTCATATATTAAGTGCTCGGTCTAGTTCAAACATTGTTTTAGTAGTTTTTATTGTTACCAATAAATTATATTTTTTTGTTAACTATCAAGTTTTATTTGCTGTAAATCTAATAATCTATAAATATTAGCTCAACTTTAATTTTTTTTCTTTCAAATACGAAAAGTGTTCCAAGTCTTTACCGCCCTACATAGTATAATATAAAAGTAAGTTTAATGTTAGTACCATATAATTTACGATAAAATTATTACCATTACTTACTAATTAATTATAAAACTGATATTCGACATTAAGAATTTAAAACATTGTAGTATATTTCGTCATAATACGCAAGTTGGTAACAATAATTTGAATGAAACAAGTTATGAATACAATCGCCATGCTCTCTTGGCATGTTTAATTGAACAATGAAATTATGAACTATGTGCCATGCGGGTAGTCTCCCCTTCTTTACAAATATAACACATGCCCTATAGTATTGTATTATTACGAATGAAGTGTTCAACATCTCGTGTGTAATATGCATTAATATTCCTATTCATTGAAATATCGCATAAGAATTCAAATAATTTTGGTTATCGTTGTTGTTTTGCATTTGTTTTTTATCTAATGCTAAGTAAAAATTATTGTATGTTATGTAACTCATTTATATCATATATCTTTTGTTATGAAAAATGTAGTCTATATAATAGAGCTGAGCCTAAAGAATACGTATCATATCAAATTGATGACAAAATAATAATAAAAACTATACACCAGGTACCGATTAAATATATTGAAATATTTATTATATACCTAAGTTTTGTTACTGATATCAAAATATTATAGGAAGATGCAAACAGATAAAGAAATAGAAAAAATATATAATTTACTTAATTATTCACCGGATTTCACTGTCTCGTTGTCATCTATAAAAACATTTAATTCACTTTGAAAGTTTAATGAATACTTAATTGATTACTGCACGGTGTACGTAGCATTTCTTAGAGAAATCGCTTGATATGGATGGTCACTTCAGCAGAATGCAGTTATGAGTACATAATAGATAATGAACTTTAATGCTTTACAGTTTAATTTCAAATTAGTTTTTTAAATTAATATGGCATTAACATAACTGTATCTACATCTTACCTGACCGAATATTTTATAGACAATATAAAATAAATAAAAGAAATTTTCTTATTCATCATAGCTACTATGGTCTTAATTCAGTTTTGTTCTAGTCTTATTAGCAAGAGCTCTAAACGCTTTAAAGCTGACATACTAACTATTTTATGTATGTACTTACTTAATTTTTAATTTACTTAAGTACTTATTAGTAAAGCAAAATAGAACTATTGCTCTACATAACATATGTATAACTATGTAATAATGTAACCTTTAGACAGAAATAAATTTAAAAAAAGTGCAGTTCACATTTATATTCATTGTTATGTCTCATTTGTCACAAGTAATTATTATTATCATTTAAAGCGCACTGAAGTACAATCATTAAATGTGTTAATTGTTAATTAATTAACATATTTTATCACTTGAAGGTTTGCAAGAAGCACACTTATGGAACTTGCTTTGGGTTCATATTATATCTTTGTTAAAAATTACGAAACATTTTGTGGTTATACGACAATGAATATAGATGATTATTTTTTAAGAATACGATAGGAACAATTGTGTATGAAATAATATAAAAACACTACTACTAAAGATTAAAGATTAAAACAATTTCGTAACAGTAAACTCAATGTAAAAATAATGCTTCCGTAATGCACAATCCATCTGTGTTATACGACAATTTTGACACAATAATGTCAGAATGCATGAAACATTAAATCTTGTATTGTGCAACGTCCCCTAGTTACTCGGAAATTGCTTGATGCAACAATTTGAACGAACCATGACATGTTATTGCAACATAACACCATAATTTATGATACTTCTATAACACTTAATGCACTAACATTAAGTGTTAAACATACAAGGTTATTATAGATTGTAATCGAATAGAAGGTATCAGTGTAACATTATATCAACATATGGTTCCTTTCACAATGCTAAACATTTACTTAACATCCGCAACAATCCATTAAGATCCAATTGCTAATGAACAGAGGTATCTTCTTTATCTTTATACATATAAAAAATCTAAAATTGTGACGAGGCATAAACTGCCTACGTGTATTAAGGTTTCAGGTAAAAACTACTGGAGAAATTACGGTGAATTTATCACAGAATATCTTGTTAAACATCGTGCAACACAGTTGAGAAAATAATCCCTAAAGGGAATTAATTAATTTTGTGAATAATTTTAATACGCCATGCTCTATTTTTTTTGTAAAATAATTTACGAAATATAATAAAGTAATACATGCCTTATATTGTTATCGTATTGTCAATTTCATAAATAAACGATTTAAAATTATACACGACTACGAAGTTACGGGCACCTCTAATTCTATAATAATTTTAAATAAACTGGAGTACGGGATGTCTAGTTAGTCGTTAAAATAAAATAAAAATATATATATAAGCCTGTTCAGATCATTATTTCTAATGATTCTTGTATTACCTCTTATCATACTTCTTTTCTCTTCCATAGAATTGATTGATGATTGATTATACGAAGCAAACTGCTGAGAAAAATGGCTATGTAAGGCGTCATATCTCTCAAATAAATAAACCATTCAAAGTGTACATTGTTATAAACCAATGATTGATAATGATATCTAGGACGTAATTTACAAGTCTTTTAGGGTGAGTACAAATGCTAAGTAAATAAGAGTAAAAATTAATTAAATATACCACTCTAATAATTTAATAACACTACTAGTAATGTAATAACTTCTAAGAGACGTGATATCAACATTATTCAATATAAATATTTGTGTTCGAAATACCTAATAATGCGTATACAGAGAATTCCGTATCCTCATATAATATTATATTGTTTATATTTATTGAACGTGTACATGAATTGGTATTGCCATTACAGCTAGTCGTAGTAGTATTAATGTAATACTAATATGATATATACCATATCAAAATTAAAACAAATAATTATAATTTCTAAATAAACTACTAAAAATATATGAATAGACTAAAGAAGTAGGAAAGAAACTATTGTTAATCTATTCCGATCTAGATATATTTAATTATAAACGACTGTTTACAATGGAATAAGGCATTAAAATCAAAATTTTCTGTATATTACAATAAAAAAGGGTCATTTTCACCTTTTGATTGTTTATTTAAATGTATATTAAATAAAGTTAATAAATTTCATTTAACAGAGCCATTTTATTTTCGCTAAGTAAGAATTTCATACATACATTTACTACCATATTTATTTCATACTTATTTCTATTATTATTTTCTATTATGATTTCAAGCATAGATTATTTCTTACACAATGAATAGACAATCGAATTGTTATCAAGAAACAAAAGTGTATATATAATATAATATCAAAATTATAAATATCTAATAGATAACATAAATATAGCGAAATAGTTGGTACGTCATAATAAATGAATACGTAATAAATGATAAACATGTATAAATTATCTGTATAAAATGGTATTCTGGGTTAGAAGGATCTTTACTGATAATAATGTTATCAAATTTTGGGTCAACTTGAGTTTAACGACTAAATAAACGAACTAATACCATATACAATTTTTAACATCCTAACATGTATGATAATGTTATAAAAATAAACCTCTTCTGGCAAAATATTGACATATAATATAATATATCATTTTTGATAAACACAGATATCTAATAAATATAATAAAATCTTACTTTATCAGCAAGAGATATATACACTGGCAAATATGCATCTAAATATATCTAGTGGAAGCGTAGAGCGATACATCGCGATTATATACATTGCTTGTCATTATCGCAAAAGATGATGATATAATATATTATTACAGTTTGTTATCATCTAAAAATATAAACGGAGCAATTCTTGTATACACATTTTGAACACAGACGAACGAACGAATTCGTAAAGATTAAGTGTCTTTATTTCTTATAATTTTATTCTTTATTTGTATGTGTCAGTACAGCCGATCGGGTATACGGAATAATTGTTCCATCATCATTCACAAAATTCAGTTCTAATTCATCATAGGTAGAGAATAATTTACAATGGTGATTAAATAAAAAAATACATCTTAAAAATACATTGTCACGTTGATAATTGAGTCACACACTAAATGAATTTTGATCCACGTCTTTTGTCATTACTCACGAACCGAGCAAGAATACTATAATATCCTTGAAAAGGTATAAGTTTATTACGTACAATTTATTCTTGAGTGTAAAAAATAGACGGTAACTTATCTGAGTTAACTTATTTTAAGAAGTTGAATTTAATCGATGTTAACAGATTGATACTTGTTACGTTAATTACATTGTTGTTTTATAAAACTAAATTAATAAAATAAAATAAACGGTTTAACAAATAAGTCTAAATTTAGAGCAACAATATATATATATATATATATCTGCCAATAATTCTTTTCTAATGAAAACCAACTTCAATAGATATATAATTAGTATGAAACTATTACATAAACAAATCCTATGCTTAAAAAATCTAATAAATCTATAGTGTAAAATACAATCGAGAACCTTCTAAAACTACATACCTACAAAACATACGTAACAGAAAACTACATTAGGAACGGAAACAAGGAAACCCGTCACACCTGTATTAGGTGTAAACCAGGAACATGGAGCATCGATTATCGTATCCACAAGCATAAACAAGCAGACTACCAGCCCATTACCTACTAATAACGTACATTACCGGCTTACACTGTCAGTTATGTACTCATAAAGCTTCGCAAACAGCACTGGATTGATTCACTTTCACTTGTAAACTCGATTAAGCATAAAGAAATATCCGATTGATATTGGCGTGACGTCATCTGTCTTATAACAAAAAACAGCAAGGTCTCTCTATTCTCCATCTCCGGTAGCCAAGGTTAGAACACGATCATGCATTGTCAAAGTTGATTAACTTTTTGTCAAAGACCAATTTCAAAATAGGAACAAATAATTTTCGGTAGGTACAGAATATAATTTTAGTATAGAATTTATAGGGTACCAAACTAAAAAAAATAATAGTTCTTTTTGTCAAAATCGTATAGATACTCTTGACCTACTCAACATGAAAGCAGATATATAAAAAAACTTTTTTATAAATGGTAAAACATAATACAACTTTTTAAAATTCTTTGTTTTAGAAGTTTTATCCGCTTTTTATAATAATTTAAAATTTAAAACAACATTAACAATGAATGTAATAATAAATATAATTACTGAAATAATACATCACGATTACTGTATAATAAATTTTAACAGCTGGTATAATTAGAGGATGATATTAGGAAGTTATTATTCCTAGCAGGAACACTACTAGATAATAGTAAGAAGTTTAAGCAATAATATGATTTAGGTACTCTTTTTTCCGGTAATATTTGATGAAACGTAAGTATTTCATACCAGCATAGTACTAATAGTAGGCTTGTTTTTGTTGTTTGCAGCGTAGGTTGGACTCCCTAAAATTATATTTGGATGGTTCATACTCTTGAAAGTATTCTAATTGTTTACTCTAGTAATTTTTTTCTTATTTTGACTATAACTTTGAATGTTTATGCATACTTACTATAAGCTATTAACTGATTAAACACACGGCCGTTGCTGCTGCATGTACATATAAATGGAAATTTTTTACAACGGTTTTTGTAGCAACTAACATCACTAAAGCAGTCATTTTCTGAAAACCGTAAACTAATTACAACTACAAACATATTTCAGGTTTCGTTGACTTTTACGAGTATATGATACATTGTAGTAGATAAAACCAGCTTCCGTAGAAAATCTAAGTCCTTTTTTGTTTAGATAGTTTTATTGCTTTTAGTTTAGGTACTATTTTACTTAAAATATATACATTCACTTAAGTATATTAATTAATAGAAGCATTCGTTTGAATAAAATATTCGATAAACAAAATAGCGGGTGATACCGTATCAAAGCCGCTAGTTTAACTGAGATGTTACATTTTGTTCTGTTAACTCTGTAACGGTAGTCATTTTCAATTTAGAAGTTGTTGACATATTTATAATTTATTACTCGTACTTTTTTGTTTGTTTTGAGCAATTGGAATGGCAAACAAGGTAACGCTTGATGGTAAGTGGTAATCGATATCTCCATACATAAGCAGCACCATAGATGTAACGTTATATGTGATGACTATAATACCACTGACTAGCATTTGCACTCCAGAGCATGAAAATGTACTACTAACTTTCATGACAGAAACACATCTTAGAAATCAAGCTGCCTGGCATTTGAAATAGGTAAGACAGAGTTTATACAAAGTGTAAAGTATACCTACCATGGTAAACTTCAGCACAATAATGAAAATGTTATGAACTAAAATAAAGAATAACAATTCGACTTTCGTATCTACATTATTACGTATTCCGGATCGTAACTTACACAATATTTGTACGCATTAAGCGTCACGAAATGATGTCACCCCACCGGTAAAGGTGATAGGCTTTCACATCGGAACAAGAACTGTGTCTGAACGTTGATTGAACCGAATGTAAACAGTTTGCTCATGCAAATGAACTGTCACTCTATTCTACAATTGTTAAAGCCGAAATTTTGTTTCCTTTCCGCTGTAGAACAATTTAAAGTATTAATTTAATAAATAAAATCTTGTTTTCGGTCTTAACTTGCAACTGTAATTAATTACGTGGAATATTTATTACGGTATGAATTGTTACCAGTGTAATTTCGAATGTATTTAAAATAAATTAAAAGGAACTAAATACACACAAAAATAAAAATGTTCATGAATTATTCTTGTCTATATCATATACCTACAAGTATATGAAAATAAAAAATAGGAAAGAAAGAATACTGGGTCAGTACTATACATATTCTGAGTGACACACACGTCACAATTAGAGAAGTTGAATGGGCATTGCGGAATTCCGTAAGGCCTGTATCTCCTGGACTACATATACTACTCCTCCTACCTCCCTAGAGAGACATGGCAGTTTCATTTGATTAATACAATAATCAAAACGGAGTTTTGATAATGACCACTAAATTAAATGAAACCAATTTTGTTAGTTACATAGTTTGATACATATACTATTTAAAAACACTTAAAACTAATAGTTCAGTAACTTAAAAATAGGTGTCTATGTTATTTTGCAATATCACCTTTTTAATTGACTACAATATTAAAAAGATATTTGTTTTAAAATTGCTAAATGCTCATTATTAAAAGTCCTTTTATATTAATTATTATAACACTCCTTACGTTAATTTGATACTTGACTACGAGGTGTGACTCTATGCTCATCCTCCACTGATGTTCCGCCAGCGTATACCTACCGTTAGCGTATACGGAAGCACCATTTCATCATCCATAAAATATCATAAAAAAGAAATGCAATTACTAATACAAGTCTTGATCACATATTATTAAAGTATATTTTACGTAATTAGATTTACGTCACGTCGCCTAACATCAATATAGCACGCTTCATATTGAAAGTTTATTAATGTTTCTAAATTATATATTATTAAAGTTACATAATTCTATCATAACAATATTATTCAACTAGTTTCTTATGCTCTGAGTCATCATTGTGTGGTTACTGGTGACCTTACTGACCCTTGCCGATTTTCACCAAGTTATGATATAATATTATGTTTTTTATTGTATTATTTGTGACCATGGTCATGTAATAACTTGTATTGAATGTTTTTGTGACAAATAATTGGAATACAGTTTGGGCCTGCGTTAAATAAAATTCTCAAAATGGCAGCCAAAGTTTTTTTTGTAGTAACCACGTAATTGAAGATTGCGGAAACATATTTATAATACTTAATACTCGTTAAAAATGTAATTAAATCTTTGAATAATGAGTAGGTAAATTGAACAGACTGATTACTCAAGTGATTATATTTTGGTAGTCTTTGTAAAAAAGTCTGCGTGTGTACCTCAGTCTTGTCTGTTTCATCTGCTAAGCAGGTTGCTTTTCCTTCCACCTTCCATTCAACTTAAACACGCTGCAACAAAGCAGTTTTTAAGTTGAAGGGTGGAGATAAAGAAGTGAAATTAGAGGATCTTATAGCATTTCGGAATAGCAACGATGTTTATCACGGGGTCATATGATAATGTGATATCCGTGGCGCTGTTCATGTATGTATATAGGCTATGTCTATACACTTACCATCATACAATATAAATCTAATTTGTTCTAAAATCCTCACTTAGGTGGTATCAATTATTAATTTCATAGTAACCCAAGTAATATCTTACTTACACAGTAGTTAGCGATATAATAGATTTATTTTGTGTTATAGCTTTTTTTGAGCACAAAGGTAAACAAAAACGGTATATTTTTTATAATAAACTAATATTTAATAATTAATTGATAAATAATATTAAAATTGATAATTATTTTATCCGCATCGTGAGTACGAGATCGCACACGTAAAACAATAAGATATTATATAAAAAATATAAGTTTTGTGAAATCGACTCTAAAGTTTTAATTTTAATGTCTAATTCCAAATTTAATTACTGCAGTATTAAGCGTGAAATATTATAGTTTTGTAAATGTTATTAATAAATATTGTTCATATGTTCTGACATTCAAATATGCAAATAAACATAAAAAAATATCAGAATCAAAATAATCTAATGGAACACGATTTCTAATTGAATATGAACCGTGAAACACGATGCACCTACTTTTTCTATAGTAAACCAAAAGATGACCTTGCGATGAGCCCCGAGGTCTATTGATAACATTTCTAATGACCTCACAGCATGCTATGGCTAATAGGGATGTAAAAAATATCGATTATAGAAATAAAACGACTTTTTAAATAACCACCTTTGAAATCTATTTTAATATTTATGACAATCGATTAATTAATTATTAAATAATTTGCGTATGAGATTTATTTCGACTAATTGACCTAAAAAAGTTAGGTTAGTTGCAAAATAAAAATTTATGGAAAAAAGCGATTATTACGCTAACAAAAATATTTTAGTAATTAATCGATCGATCGATAATATAATCCGATTTTATACAGAATGTAACATCCCTAACAGCGTGTAAATTGTAATAACAAAATGGCAGCGTTACATGTATATTAATTTTAAATACCAAGCTCTAGTAATTACGTAGTATTTGTTACAATTTGTAAGGCTCGTTACACATTAACTGTTGGAGCAATAAGCGTTGAACTATGAAGTACATACATAAAAAAATGTTTTGAACAGAGTATTTAATAAACCAGAATTTTAATTACATAACTTGCATGCAAATTTGCAGTTAATAAATAAAACAGAGATCATTGTTAAATACTACGCTCGAAATTATAATATATATAATCAAATATATATTTATTAATTTATTTCATGTAGATCTATCACAGAGTCTTATGTTATGTCAAATCTACCATTAGTTCGGAGTGCTTTCGAACTGAGAAGAACCGACAAGAAACTCAGCACGTATTCTATTCAAATAAGCTTATACATGTTTACAATAATACAGATTCATTTTTATATTCAAGAAGTATTTGTATAAATTTAGCCTCGGTGGTCCATTCGCTTTACTTCCGACGTAAGTCGAGACAGTGACCACTAGATCACGACGCTCTTCATAATTTTTATATAACTAATTGAATACCAAACCAAACAAGTTTACGGCCAAACTGACGGTAAATTTAAACTGGCGTCTATTCACTTATACCTATATCAATAATAATAATATAATATACCTGACCAAATCACACCGTGCCATCTAGTTCCAAGGTAAGTTACTAGATAAGTGATATAAATACATGGATACATTTTTTTTGTTATTCTATTATACTGTGTATGTACACAATATACCTATAGAGAAAACACCCTAGACCAATACAAATGAAATAAACTCATCAATACATATACTTGTATCGTGCGAGGAAACAAACCCGCGACCATCGGAAGTAAAGCGATGTGCTAAACTGCTAGACCACCGAGGTCGTCAAATGTCGTTTATGTTTTTATTGTCACGCTATATGTAATAGGCAAGTTATGGCCACCTAATGAGAGCGCAGTGTTGTAATAATGATGATGGCTGATAATAATAATAATATAATAATAAAACTATTCGTATATAACATTTATGCAAGTTCAAATATGTTATACGAGCGGGAAACCGGGTCCCTCGTTAAATTTCATTAACAAATATAGCCTATGTGTTATTCTGCTACATAAACTAAATTACTGTAAAGTTTCATCAAAATCCGTTCAGTAGTTTTTGCGTGAAACAGTAACAAATATCCATACATAAACTTTGGCGTTTATAATATTATTAAAATATTACATTTATTAATTTATAATAATATACACTATAACATTTTCCACGTAGTTTATTCATCAAACGAAGAAAAGTGAAGAAGTAAAGACCCTGATATTTTGAAATGTAATAATAATTTAAGTTTATTCCTTTAAATTAGCTACCATTAAGAATTACAATCTAAATATCAGAAAGTTGAACCGAAATATACATTTCAGATTACATATAATAAATAAATAAATTATTCATAGTAATATTAAATATATGAAAGAGTGCCTGTGTGCCTAATTGTAACCGATCATAGTGAAATTTGGCATAAATATAACATATACTGCAATTTTTTTTTCAGATGTAAGATAACCGCTTTTCTTTTAACTCTTAAAACTGTGGTAAAACCTAACTTGATGCTAAAAAAGCAGACAAAGTCACATGTAATATCTTATACTATATTATATATATATACTATATAGCTCCATGTAATTTTGAAAAATTAAAAATTGACGATTTATTTGCAATTTCCTTCTTTCCTTCCCTGATGGTTACTTTCTATAGATACATTGATTAATGTATTACGATAATTATAAATAATTATACATCTAGCTTTACATGTATGCAAGAATAAACCGCATAGTGCGTGTAGAGTAACACTAAAGTGTAGGAAAAGCCGGTGTCACGCTGCTGGCTTTTCTGCTTTCTCGACGCCTCTAGAAAGTACTCGCTCTAGTGAGTACTACTACATACTTGATATAATAATTATTATGTTTACACTAAACTCTTGCTGATTGGAAATTATATATTCTGTCTTTTGTAATAGAAACAAAATTATATTCATTTTGTAATTTTCTCTCTAGGATATCTAATAGCTTTATTACTTTGAATGTCGGTAATTTCGATACTTTAAATAGATCATATATATCATACTTATCAAACCCGAGGCAATAATTTATATAATTGCCGGGACTCTACTCGTATAAAATTGATACTATAGCAATAATAAAAAGTATCATCTTAGCCAGGCTCTCCGGTGGAAATAATATGCAATACGTATTCTTTTCACAAAATGTAATAGTTTTATGATGCTAATTTATTATTTACTTAAAATAACCCCTCTTATATACCATATCATATCACAGTAATAAATACTCTATATATAAGCATTTATACCTCAAATAGAATAATCATAATCCATCTACAACGTTGAAAGTGTATTTGCTTTATTTTGTTATAAACAATGTAATAAGTTTAATAAAATAACAAAGTATTCATAAAATCCGTTAAAATTAAAATAAAATATTCATAAAATTTAGTAAGCAATTCCTACGAAAGTACTTACCCCATTAGAAACTTGGCGTGAAGATAATAAATTAATAAATACATGTAAGTAACTAGCGGCGTCTATGAAGGTATTAAGGCAACTAATATTCTACAAGCTGCCATCTATTAAGTAATAGTGCCAATGAAACTACTATCACCTATTGAAGCTAGTTTTGCTATTCACCGCTAGATGACACTAGTATGAACTAGCTCATTTAGCATGTCAAAAACAAGTGTTTAATCGTTGTTAACTGCATAAAACGATCAATACATTGATATTATAAACTAATAAAAAAAAGAAAAATCATGCAACTGACCTTCCATAACATACACAATACTGCCGACATCTCCTTCTTTGATGATAATACTCCCTGCCGCGTATTCTACTGGATACATGCAATCCACTATTTCCCGGATCTGAGTCATTTCCAGATTCTTCATGAAGTCATTGTCTAAAATCGCACCCTTGATCAGTTCCCGTGATCTGAAAGTGAAATACAAAGTAAATTAGTTCCTGTAAACATCAACTCAAATTTTTTATCTATGTCTAGTAACCAAAAAGACGGTTTAATTTGAAAGAAAGAAATTTGTTAAAAGGCTTTAAAATGCGGTGTTTCTTTGGAATTTGGGATATTGTGAGATATTTTAAACTGTCTATAAGTTCATGTCTATTAAATTAAGCAACGAGTATTAAGTACATTTCATTAAATTAATGGCCAGCTTATTTGTCATTATAGCGAATTGTATGAAAAAATCTGCAATTCTCTCCCTTATTTTATGTTCCACCTTACTTTCATACAAATAGACAATATTAATCCTTTTTCAACATTGATCTTTTATGTCTTATTCCATAACACCCTCTTTCTTTACAATCATTGTACACAATTTTACACAAAGTTGTAACTTGCAAAAAGAAATCTATAAATAGCACTCGATAAGTTGTGTAATTGTCTGATAAATGACAAGTTAGGGTTCCGTATTGATTAACTAATACTGCATTTTTATAATAAAGGGAAATTGTTGCTGCTTCGCATATAGTCATGAGCATCACGTATATAAAACATTAGCATCTGTTTGTATTTCAGATTATTATGTGCTATATGATCGCTTTGAATCCTTTCATGATTCAGACATGACATCCTTTTAAAGGCAGTTCCGTTTGCGCGCGTCGACGGACAACTAATCCTTGTATGTTGTATTACGTAAATACAATTGAATGTCATTTTAAAATTATATCTAATACATGATCGAACTAAGAATATTAATTTATTACTTGAGTTTTGACGTAATTTAATTAAAGTCAAAATGAAACATTTTTCATTTGGCGTTTTCCAAGATATAGTAGATACATTAATTTATACTTTTTAAATTGAACCTGAAGTGTTTTGTTATGTAACACGAATGGCAAAGTTAATGGTCCGATAGGTGTAACTCACCTAGCAACCAAAATATATCTTACTTAATAGATTTGTATTACTTTGTTAAATTCTGCTACCATTAGCGTACGTGAGACCTCAAATATTCAGTGACCACCGCTACTAGAAGCGTTACTAGTTACGACTTTTTCTATTGGTCATCAAATTCCGACTGTTATTAAATCTACACCCATATGGCGCCACGTGTTTCGCCTCTGAATGAGCCATCATCAAGTCACCTCGGTAACAGTTTGGTAGTTATTATAAGTTTGACTGTTCGGGGATCAGGCTACTACTTTACAGTATGGTCGCCGAACTATTAATACATCACTTAAACAAAATAATATAAATCCATTAAGTAACGAAACGGACTTCCTCAAAATAACACATAATTCGATAAAATAGAAACACATCTTGTAGAGCAAGCTGCTTGACGACTGAAATAGGTAAGGCAGCAGTCTGATGACTTGTACGTAGTCTACGTCGATAAAAGAAGCACTTAGTACTTGCATATTCGACTCACACTTGGCGCTTTTTAATTAGTGGCAATTAAGAAACAATTCTATTGTTGCCATTGATAAGTATTATTATGGACATGAAAAAATTACAGTGCATGAAAATCAACCTTAGCATGTAGCGCGAAGATAAATATTGCGGAGAATGTGTTTTACAAAGTAAATAAGTTAAAATACTACGAAGTCTTGTGAGATATAAATTCTCCATTTGTCAGTAAACTTCGCGAGTAAAATTAGAAATACAAAATTTTGTAAATAATATGAATAACTAGGTACCCAATTCATACTCGTATATATCCTGCTTTAATGTTGTTTTTTCATGCAATATTCTAGTTTCTAATTTCACTGTATAAATAAAAAAAATAATTCAATAAATCTACTTTCTAATTTTTTCCCGAATAATAAAAAATATCATAATCCGCATTAGGTACTAGGACACTATATGCTCTTATTATAGGAATAAAACATTTGGAAGAACTAATTAAATATACAAGTCTATAATTGTTTTAGGGTAAAGGTAAAAATTAATGTAGATTATTATAATTTAATTAGGCAGCTGTTTTTCACTTGCAATATAAACAAAAAAAAATGTTATATACTAATATTACAAGCAATATTATAAGACCGTTCTTGATTTGCGATATGCTATATAATATCATTATATTATTTACCCATTATACTTGAAACGGTTATCGATAAAGATACATTGTTAATAATTTTAAATAATGATGTAAATTGCATAAAATTATGGTTATAAAATTATATTGATGTCTATAAAGAGAAATATTGGAGTAGCAAATTTTGCAGACATAGGTATATATAAGTATTATAATCATATCTATTATTATACGTAAACGGCAACCTGGAACTTAATATTATATCTAGATGAAAAAATTCAAAATTATTATCTGCTTTTAAATCAGTACTCTTCGTTATTTTAATATATAATAAAATAACGAAGAGAACAGAATTAATATTCCTTTGTTATTTTAATATATATTTGGAACGAATTGCACCAGTTTTAAATCCTGAAATTAACAGCACGATAGTATATAGTTCACTACCATTCATTGAATGCACACGATTTTTGCATACCACAATGTAAAAATCGTGTGCACGTCACGTAAAAAACCCTACACTGCAACATTGCCACACCCACATTTTTCTTCGACGTAAGCAAAAATATTTTTATATATAAAATTAAAACGCTTTACATGTGTCATTATATTTATGTTTAGTAGAAATATGGTTGAAGGAAACCTCTGTGCCTTACCGCCGTAATATTATCATTAATTATTTATTAATTTTGCAGAACTGTATAATATTATTATACAGTGACAGTGGTATTTCATTATAATCAAGATATTTGGAAAATAAACTACAGCTTATGAACGTCTACAATTTTATCAGTAGAATTTGATACTCATTTTTGACAAGGATTAAAAAAAGGTAGAGAAAGAAATAGAGACAAAAATAAGGAACGTCTCCCTCTTAACTTCTTAAAATCTCAGGAATGCTTTCCGTCCATTCCCTGATTATCCCTAGTATTTGAAAGGTATAAACACGTTGACATCTTGTTATAATCTATTAGACCTTGTAATTTTCACACATAATTTAATGCGAACAGGAAGTACTCAGCCTACAAAATTGCGGTAACATATCTAATAGCACTGTCCCTAATGGTAATTATCAGCAAATTGCAATGTAATTCGTATATTAGAACATCAACAAAATTACTACCATAAATAACTATCAATGAATATCGTGACACAGCCGTTGGCGAGGACAATGTACATAAAGTTCGAACGTAATTATACCAAATAGGTACGACCGAAGGCACACTGGCTGACACAGGTCGACCTCGAGTACATAACTCCCTGCATAGAAGAAATTCAATCTCCACCTTGGGTGATTGATAGATAACACTACATTGTGCTGGTATTACATACATATCAACTAGTAGATATCTCACAATTTGTGAGTTACAAATTGGTCATAGACAGCTAATATACGAGTATATTGTAACAATGCATTTGAATAATATAATATATCTGCAATATTAGTATTATAAATCCTGGCTACGAAAGATAATGACACGACAACATAAACTTCAAATATGTTCTAATATTAGAGTCCAAAGCCTTATGTTGCAATATAAGACTATATATTTAATAGGCAGTATTTTAGAATGTTTCACATTTACTGCTCTTAAAACAAAGATATATAAAATTAACTACTCATAAATTTTATATCTGTCGTCACATGTTTACTAAAATACAAATATTCGGTTCAGATCCCAATTAGGTTTTACAATGTCGTTATTACAATTGATGGTACGGCAACCAATCGTATGGGGCGTACAGTAAATTCGCAACGTAATATGAACGTTGTGTTAACGAGCGCTCGTCCATAACTCATAAACTGTGTCAATTTTATTTATGCAAACCAATATTACGTATTAATTTGTAGTATTTTAATAAAGCTTTGTTTGCAGATTATTATTCGTTTGCATTTATTAGTTATTATCGTTGAAATTATGAGAGAAATATATGATATATACCAAACATGTTTCCATTATTATAGAACTTTTTAGTCTTAACTTACTTTTTACTTTTAGGTATCTTCACCAATTTGAGTTCGTGATCTTGAGTCAACGATGATAACGGTTCCGCTGATATGGCAGTTCTCTTGAGTCGTGGTTCACCAAGCGGTAACACCCTGGTATTTTCCACACCTGGCGTTTTTATAACAAAGCCTTCATCTTCTGAACCATTTCTGTGATTATCTATTATTTGTTGTGTCAAAGGTTTGACGACTTGTCTAAATTTGTCTATTTCATTTTTGAGATATCGTATTGTTGTATCTTTTTCGTCAATCTCGTTTTCCAGTAATGCTATTATTTTGTCTCTCCTCTTCAATTCCTCCGTCTTTTCCATCAACATACGTTTCATATCTAATAGTTTCTTTTCTAGTTTAAAATTATGATCTAATTTGCACGGGGTTGTATGTGTTTGTGCCATTTTTTTTCACTAAAATTTTACCGATAGTCTCATTAACTTCAATTTTTTCTGAATTTACACCATCACTTTAAATATTTGCCACATTCCATTACCAAAACGATTTTATAAGTATTAACAGTCACTATACTAATGAGTAGTATTTCAGTTAGCACATGACTCTATCTAGAGATAAATATAATATATTACAGTTGATTAAGAATAATAAAACAGATATACCAATACTTAACTGGGTTTTCTTTACTACATAGGCCAGCCAGTGTCCAGAATATTAATCATATTGAAGAAGCTATGTCATAACGATACCTACCTATTGTTTGTAACAATTGTTTCAGTCTCAAATTCATATCCATTGTTTGATTGATTACTCAGCGAATCCTTTATCCATTAATAAAAATAGTACATCACACATGTTTAGAAACAAATTCGATATTTGAAATATTCCAAGAAATTATGAAAATTATTACAATACATAATTGATTTAAAATGGCTTTGATATTTTTTGAGTTACAGAATCTAAATGTGATTTTGCAATGAATTTTATAATTATAATTAACCACATGTATTAAAAGTCGTTATGTAAGGTTAGTTAAACCACTATTTAATTACTAGTCTAAATAATATAAAACAAATTACAGATCTAATTTGCATTAGGTTGCTAAAATAAATACAGCGAGGAATGGACGAAATAAAATAACGCAATTGACAGTTAAGATGTAAGTTAATGCAGCATTAGGAAATAAGGACTTATAGTCTTTATTAAATATAGTCTATATTAAAACTAAAAAGACAGTCACATCTGTAACATTTCTTAAACTTGGGTCTTATCGCATTAATTATCTTGTCCCGTGTATCTGTTTGCCAAATGTCTTGAATAGTTATAATAACATCTGAAATTATATTTAGAGATGCATTTCTGTCAAACTCTTTATTAGCGTGACATTTATCGTACACATATTGCGTCAACAAATTAGCATTTGTATGACCGATTACATTGTGGACAATTATGAGTATGTTGTATAATATGTATATCAGCATCCACAATTAGTCGGTACGCGTGGGCGATATTGTTACGTTAAGGTCGTTCAACTAACACATGGTCCCTTTCTAAGTTACTGAAAGGTCATTAGAATTCTGTATAGTCATAATAATAAATTTCTGAAAATTTGGAATTTCTTGACACATCTAGGCACCGCACCAGAATTGAACCTGAGTCTCCGTTACCCGTCACAGTAAAAAGTATACGGGGTTCTATCAGTTCTTAAAAGCCTTTCAATTTCCTACAATTTCTTACATATATGAATAACAGGGGCTACTGAGATATCAGGTCTGATATTTGGTGTATATTTATTGAAAAATTGAATAAGAATAAGATCAAAAGTTTTGTAGTCTACACAATAAATATTTTTACTATATTTAATTGCTGAGTTGAAATCTAATCCAATAAAGCTACTATATTACAGCTGGTTCCAGCTGTAATATAGTTAGCTTTATTGCTCCGGCACGAGGCCATCTTTGATGAGACAAATTACATTTGGATTCAAATGTTTTTAACGATTATATCAAGTGACAGCATAATAAAATTATATTACATATCAATAATAACTGACAATTTCTATGGTAATATAATAATAATAATCAATAATAGGTCCAACAGAAATTGTTAGTATTTTAACAGATTTAATTTTGGATATGTTTTTTGCTAGTAGTTCTATTGTTTACTCTTCTGTATATTGTTTTATATTATGTATGTTATTTAAATGTAGAGATGTAGAATATCTTAAATGTAATGGATTAAGGGACCATATTAGGCACATTGATTGAAGTAGAAAAAGTATAATCCATCACATTTAAAATAAGTATTGTTGCTAAGTAACAGTTTGTATGTAACGTGCAACTGCAATCGGAACGAAATAAATTATATTTACTACTATATATGTAATCCACTGAATATCTCTATCAAATTTAAGCTAGTTTTGCTATTTTTATGTATTTATCAATGATAAAAGTAGCCCATAATGATGTGGCTTATTTAACACTAACGTAGATTATAATACCAATAGCAAAATTAAAACACTATATCTAATGCCTCTCGATGAAATTATTGATAAAGAAACTAAAGAGGGATTAACTCTATTCCATTTCATTGATACCCGTGAATAGTTTATAAGATAAGATAATATGAATATTATTCTAATCAGTAATTAAATTTATGATTTTGAATCATAAAAATAAACTTCAAAGCTAAGAATTTATTATAACCCCTATATAAATGAGTATTACGCCTGTACTGAACAGTATCGTTAAAATCGGACTAATATGTAGAAAAAATATTTTCTATTCAAGTCGCTAGAAAAAGTAACTTTAGGAAAGTAAATGTAAGCTTGTAAATATGCGGTAGTCATGATACATCTGAGTGAGAACGGTTTCGAACTCGACCTAGACCCGTTTTCTCTTTGATTTTGGACGTAAGCCCAAAATACAAGTGCTGTAACGTTAAGTCTTATCTATTAACAATTTTTTCCTGGGAGGGTACGTTATTATTTTTTTCATTAACCATGTTGTCATTTAGTATACATTGTGCTACTTTCTAGAGTTTTAAATACATTACTATCACAAAATATAAATATGATATTTTAAATTTTATACGGATATCAAAAACAGAACTTCTACTATAGAATTATAGTTAAATTATTTAATTACTACTTTTTAGACAATGAAAATGTTTTTATTAATGTTTTCTTAATTCATGTCTATATTACGTAAGGATTCCCTCTTGCAAATTTCTTACAATTGTGTCGAGTAAAGTACTAAAGTACAAACTATAAGAGTAATAAAATTGGTTATACATTGATAGATCAGTGAGACAGTACAAGCCGTTTAATAGATAATATGAACTCGTAGTTAATCCATGTATTATTATAATTGCCATAAACATGTTTCATCTATAATAAGCCAATAAAGATCAAGGTTTTTAATATTAATTTTTGTAACCATAAAGGTTAAAAAAATAATTGAAGTAATCTATAATCAAATAGTAGTTGATATGACACATTAATTAATGAAATTAATCAAAATAAAACGTCATCAAATAATTTTACGTTAAATCTAGACTAGATAAGTTATTATATTTTTTAGTTTCAGCGTAGGCCGCCATTTATTACTAGACCTATCGATTAAATAGATGCACAAAATTTATACATAGATTTATTTTTATTTTACCTGACCAGTTTCGCCTTTTCTGGACAATATCAATGGTTGACATAGGTATGTAATATATTTTTTACTCAGATCAATCAATTGAAAACAAAATATATATATATACATAATTATAAATGTTTTTGTAAAATACTAGCTATCCGTCCCAGCTTCGCATGGATGTTTCACGAATCTTTGAATTTCTAGGATTGTTCTAAACTATAACACGCGTAATAAACCTTCCTTTTGAATAATTAAAAGAATTTCTTTAGTGACTTATGTAAAAATCCTGTATCGTACGTAGTAGTATTAATAGAAATATAGGAAACATAATATATGAAATAAATGTTTATTATGAAATGAACCCTAATACATTTGCACTTGGCATTAAAATGAATGATCTTGAAATGTTTATTGACATAGATATGGTGTATGTAGACGATGTGACAGGAATCTCTAGACACCATTTAAATATTGCATACATTTATAAAGCTTGTCTCTACTGCAATATAGATATTAAATTAAAATATAAAAAAATATAAAATAATATCTAAATATCTAATAATCAATATATAAAATATTGATGATTTAGTTTGTCTCTACGCAATACAGGTATTTAAAAAATCACGAATATTTTAGTTATAAATATGTAATTGGTTGAGCTATTGTATATTATTGGATCATTTCTCTTATCATTTTTCATAGGTTAAATGTAAATGAGCATTTTAATTAAAAAAAATTAAGTATTATCCTCAAGTGAATAACATGATATTCGATTTGAATAAATTTATTTAAATATTAGATGTAATGTTGAGTAACTGATTATAGGTTACTTGCATATATTTACTTCGGTGACACTTTCACACGTTATGCTTTATAAAACTGCAAAAAAGGCATTTAACTCGTCTGTATATATCGAATCAATTCTAAAAATATGAGTCGTTAGATTTTTTGTTTTTTAAACCAAATCTATTCACTGGCAAAATATGTTTCTTTTGCAATGGGATAATAATGTGGTTGAAAATACAAAGCTATTTATTATTCTTACTTATTTTTTTGTACTTTTACATTCAGAACTTTTATTCTGATCTGGAACTGAAATCACTGAAGAAATTGTTTTAATGGAAAAATAACTTGAAAATCTTCACTTCAAATGAACTATTATACAACGTAATAACGTAACGGTATTTATTATTATCTAAAAGCTGGATAATCTCCATCATATCATGCTGACGTCACCTGTTCATTTAAGCCAGTTTCAGGCCACGTTGACAGACTACAGACTAATGCTATTTATGGGGTTTGACGTTATCGCGACTTGAAACAACAAAAACCATTAGGGAAAACGGCCGGTGGAGTGCCGGTTCTTGTATAATATTTTTCTATTCACAATTACTATTATCTAAAAAGGTAACAGATTTCATTAGTCCAGTAGTAAAAACTCTTATAAACAGAGTGCAGATTCTATATTCGTACCTTTATAAATATCCATGTGCAAAAATGATTTCAAATATTTTAGAGAGATAGATAGATTATGTTATTTGTTCAAACTATTGTAGATATTGGTGATAGATGCCTAGAATCTAGAGATAAAACTGAGATTTCGTGGTTGTCTTAAAATATTCTAAGCCAAAAAAGCTAAAGTTAAATCAAAAGTTATGATCAAAGTTATGCAGAGTATTACTAACTTTGCGTATCTATCTCGAACAGCCAATGCCCTGCTCGAGATAGAAACGCAAGGGCAATCTTTAGATAGAAAATCATAAATGTAAAAGAAAAGAAAAAATCGAGTATTCTTATGTAGAATCTTTATGTAATCAATCATTAAGCATAATTAATAATTATTTACAATCAATCGATTATCTAAAACATAACATTGTATTTTCTATCATAATGAGTTAAACAAATACAGTATAGAAAAGAACGTTTACTGAGTTTAGAAATAAATCTGTCCAACGTGTCATTCATTCTAAATTTCAAAGAAGATAGCCAAAGCAAACAGAATTGTTTATTTTAAACATTTTCTTTACATATACTAGAGTAGTATCTATACTAATGTTAAAAATACGAAAGTAATTCCGTCTTACTACATTTTTCTACAAAAATAAAACTTGAAAGTTTATATGGGGAAACATTATTTCTCATATAAGTCGATGAGTATCATTACTTTTGTAGGAGGTATACTACCGACGCTTAAGTCACATCTACCGTCAGTAGGTATTAATACTAAACGCTTACTTAAGTACTACTTGAAATACTATACCTACAGAAGAAATCGTGAGCATGATCTAATACGTTATCGAGATTTTATAGATATGAGAATGAATGTTAAATCCAAATATCAGAATTGCGAAATATATAATATTATAAAACCAACTCTGTGTCTCACTGAAAAACATTTGGAATTCGAATATCTGCGCTAATTTTCTATACAAAGAACACCAAAAAAATCTAATGATGATAATCTCTAAATCTAATGCTGAAGTCATATTTATGGTGAATTTAAAATGTTTGCCAAAGTAAATTTCAATGCAAAACACTTCTACTTTGTAATAAAACTTACTAATAGATATCAAAATATAAATTTGAAATCGGGAATAGAGCCAGACCGGACGGCAATATATTTGTAATTTATTTCGTTATTACTTTTTGTAATTATAATATTATAAATTATAGAGATAATGTACAAAAACATATGCCTAACGCATTTTTGTCTGACTTTCAATACAAGTATTACTTAGTAAAGTAATACTTAGAAAAACACATTAATGTAAAGTAACCAGGTGGTAAAGCTCCATGAGACACTAGGGAACTCATGATGACGAGTAGATCAGTCGTTACAATTATATTCTTCGTTTACCACTTTAATGTACCAGATATAGAAAAGGATTTAAAAACAATTTATTAGAACTAGTACAGAAGGCCATCTTATTGCTAAGCAATCTCTTCCAGACAACTTTTTGCTAGAAAAAGTAAAGATTTGACAGAAGATAACTGGTGCACGTTGCAACATAAATACATAGATTTAGGAATAACTATTAAAAACTGGTAAAAAAATACTAATATCAGTGTGTGTTCATTTATATATGACCAATAATAAGTAATGCTGATTTCTCTCGCGCATTTTAACAGGGGTTTCATATAGGTAGATCGGACCTTGACATACATTTATTTCTGAAGAAATGCACGTCTGTCACGATTGTTAAAAAAACCGCAAAGGTTGATGTCACCGGAGAGGAAAATAGCATGGCCGTCACTTAATGTGATATTTTCAGAATGACAGTCTTCGGACACGACTACTGAATATAATATTACCACTAAGAAAAATACTCGGCTTATATTGTACATTGCAAATAAGTATCTATTGAAAATAACTGAAGAGATCACTTACACGATATCTTAGCAAACACAAACCAAAAATATTTACATTGAGTTTTCAAATATGTTGAGTTTATTCAATGTCATGTTATGACCTACAGGTATCAGCGCTATATGTTTTAGTGATTTAAATTCTCCAAGTAATACTTAAACAACATTAGTTTCAATATTATGACTGTCACAATGAAACAAAGTCACAACACATTTTGATGATATGTACAGTATATGCATCGTTGTTTATTTTGTGCAAATTCATGATGATGTTAATTGAAGTAAGTAAGTTAATTGAAAATATGTGACATAATAATTAAAGAAATGGAATCACACTAAGGTGATGTATTTTAAGAAATTAAGTATCAATCAAAAAAACTTGGCTCTAGCTAGACAAATATTAATGGTAGCTAAAACAGATGTTAAAACAATCTAAATATAGAGCCAATGAATAAACTAAACATAGTCTGCTCAGTAAGAACACAGAGATAGTGTAGATACGTTAGCGAATTCATTCTATTCAATGCAAATTTACCGGAAACAAAATTATGCTAAGTACGATAATACTGCCATGTCTAAGATATATTATATATTATATATTAAACACAATAGTCCTGTACAGTTATTTTGATATGTGAATAACGTAAAATGAATAACATTAACGTTTTGCGTCTTTTGATCTTGTTGTTCGAGATACGAAAACTAAAAGACGTTAACAGATTACCATAACAAAGCTAATCTACCAGAAAAAAAACAAATATACAAGAAAAAATAGACAGCAGGATTGTAAGAATAATAAAACTTGTTAGATTTCTGATAATACAAAAATAGCAATGGATCTAAAAGAAGGTATCGACAAAGCGCAAGACAATCGTATAAAAAACCTACCGGAAGATAACGGACGAAGGCTGGACTCGATAGTAACAAAACGCAGTGCACTACTATGTTAACCAATCACGTAGATATATCTACGAAAAATTTATGTAACAAAAACTACAGGAACTGTACCCGATTCAACATATGAACAGTAAGGACAATATCTATCAAATGGAATCATGTCACGTTATGTTTACAGTTTGCATTTATTTAGTACTCATAGTAGGCCTCAATATTAAATCTACTCTTGTTATTACAGTTAATTTGTTTTAACAGAATCCTTTCAGAGTTAATGTAATTCATCTGTTATTTATTTCACAATATCTGCTATATTAAACAATGTTTGAACAAATAAAGCATGATATTAACGTCATCATATTTTTAATCTTACAGTAAATGTATTGTGAAATAAATGTAATTATGAATAAAAATATAACTCCCTAAAGTGCACTAAAAAAATTCAAAAATTAATACTCGGTGTGAATTTAAACAAAACCCTATCGCATGAAGAAAATCAAATTGTCTGTCAAGGATTGTTCTTAACCTAATTTTGCTATCATTCAACTGAAAATCAATTTAGTACAATACGAAAAGCTTCATTATTAGTGAAAATACATGAATAACTGCGAATATCTTCCCAGAAGTGCATTTAAAAGGCTTCAAAAAAGTTACATAACGTAATCAATTATCTCATACAATTTTAAGATAAATGTATGTCGCCAATTAATTAATCATTAGGTACTGTCAACGTTAGCTTTGACCGATTGGCAATCAGTTATACTTTTCATTTCATTGCGATTTTAATCTTGACAGTTTTGTCGAATCGTTTTTTTAATGCGACTATAGAGATAAAGATCTGGATACACAGATTGATAGGTGTTTGTGTAATATAATAACTGTATTACAATGTAACTTACATTTAGATATTTTTAAAATCTGTTTCATATAACAAAGTAACATATGTTTACATATACCATATATGTATTGAACCAAAACTATTTTTTTTATTGTAGCAACAGAAGATAAAATAACAAAATTTTAGGATTATATCAATCTATTTTACAGCGGTACCGGTATCGCAAACATTACTGCACAGAAATGAAAACATATATGCAATACAATGTATCGATAGAGGATTAACTTAAAATATAGCCTACATTTTATAGGAGTAAAAGAGTTTATTATGTTCGCTAGTTTATAAATGAATTGATATATTTAAACGAGTATTGTAATTACATTATCTCATAGTTTTATGTCTAATGGTGATTAACATTATGGAAAATCGATCCTAGTTAATATAATGTTTGTTTAAGTATCTTGAAAATTTAAGTTACAAAAACGTCATGAGTTTTTGATTTTTACTACTATTCACATACAGGATTTGAATATACCTATTACTATCTATGAACAAAAATTGTCGGAAAAGCAAAGGCATGGTAGCTACTTTCTTCCTAGTCTTTATGACGCAAATATGGCATCTATATAATAATAATTAATTGAATCCCATAAAATACACCTGGAATTATTTACGACGTTATTGGTCAGAAATAGATTAGGAATAGTAATGGAACATTTAAAGGTTAAATTATGCTTGTTGAAAAAACTGCCTTAAAAATAAATAATCACAGGTATTTTATTTATTTTATAATAAAAAAATATATTAAAACTTTTTTGAACACTGGCTGGCCAAAACACAATCAACTAGCTCTTTACTAATATGTTTTTAAAAATAAATTACGTTCGATAAATATTCAAATTTTACGAGCGCGTTACAGTATAAAGTTCGCTACGTTATACCGGTTCGAACGCCGCGCTTGAACTAGATGGCCGACGTCTGGTATTAACATTGCTCGAGCAAGTCTTCTGCAAGCCTATTATAATTTCTCATTCTTAAATAACTTGATTGTTGTTGATGAATTCATTGACATGAGAGTTGACCGCTTGGTACAGCCAATAAAAACTATTTATGTCTATGGGACCTTCTGGTAACGCAATGTAAACAAACTGAGGATTATGAATTCTATTACAATGATATGTACTATATTTTTACTTAAAAAACAAGATTGCAACATTATTGCATATTATGAAATTTCGTTATCACCAATACCTACTGATCTAATGATGGAACAAAGCAGATTTTAAAAACCAAAAATTCAATATCTAGTCATGACACTGAACGACTTTTCCAAAGGTAAGTCAAAATGTCAAAGTAAGAGAACAATTTTTGCTAAGTAATTAATCAGATATTTTTTTTCATAAATATCATCCTAATGAAAGGCAAAATTAGAATAGAATTAGAATTACCACAATTCTTCGGAAAAATTATAAATTTCACAAAAATTATTGCTGGGTTTTTTTCTTTTATTTTTCTTCACGTTACATTTAATTAGACCCAACTATATATTTGCACAAACATTCAGTAGATAAACATGCTCACAAGTGTTATCTCAGGTGGAATAGTCAGACATTTAACATTGAATGAGATTACGTTTCGAATAAAATATTCATTCCTCTCGATATTAACTAATACAACAGTGGGGTATATATTTAGCTATTTTGAGTAAATCATTGCCAAAATATTTTTGTCGACGTTCATATCTCATCTGTCGCCAAGCAGTCTGCTTTGTAAGTTGAAGGGTCGACATAAGGCACATTGCCTTATTAAAGGCATGAAGTTACAGAATACGAGACATGATATCTTAAGCCTCCGAAATGGTAAAGCTTGAGGTGTTACGTTCGTCACATGATCACGTTAAGACCGTGGTGCCGTTCATACCATAAGGTAGATCGCCGCCAGTTCGTTTGCAATTCTAATTACATAAAAAATTGCGTATAGAAATTACGTTTAATATAAGTATATCCATAAAGTTTTATTGCATAGAGACGTTTATTTGGATGCTAGCCTTGTACTAATATCCAGTTTTTTTGGCATTATGTACAACTTAACCTTGAAATTGCCATAAATGTCTAAACGTGGAATATTTTAGCGAGGTTTATTTTATAAATAGATATATACCTAGTTTAATTATTATCGTTAGGGTTAACGCAAACAGAGGCAGGAAAAAGGGATATGATTTAATGTTAATTGAATGTTATTAAAAGCCACATGTAACTTGTAAAACAATTTTTTAATATGCGATTGTAATTCAGTAATTGTAAAAAATATCAATCATGTCCTTGAGTAATGAAATAAAAGCCAGTTATATATATAACGAAATAAACAAATATACCTACCTATGGTTAAATTCCGTAGTCAATATAAAAATATATAATCACGTTTTATGGCTATTATCTATTTCATGAAAATATCTATTATGAATATAATTGCTTACATGTATTTTTAAAGGTTTCACAAAACCAAATCTCAAATACTTATTATTCTTACATGTTTCTATACCCCATCTGAATGTTAACTTTAGGTACAGAAGTTTCGAGGTAGAGTATAAAGTCGTTACACTTTCTGCACTGATGAACGGATCCTAACGAAATTTGACATAAAGATACAGAGGTATGCTTTATAAAAAGTTGTCTGCGTAAGTACCTCAGTGTCATCTATTTCAACCAAGCACCTATCTTTCTAAGCTTTGGTTCGGTTATAGATAAGACAAATTAACTGTTACCAAACATGAGATTTCAATCCTACGGAGTGGCAACGCATGAACAGGTATTACATGTTTCACGTGATAACGTGATATTCCTTGCTGTTCATGTATAAATGCGACGGTTATCACGCAACATCGGATGAGCTATCTTTTTTGCTATTCCAATTACATAAGATATTAAATTACATTTTTAATTTAATCTCTTATGCCGTTTCATCATGGAATGCTGGATAGCAACTGCTAAAATGCACTATCCGGTTCAAATATAAACTGACATTTCACGAGTAGGTGTTACCTACTGACGAATCGGCAGTGTTATTTGAAGATCAAAGAGATGATTGAAGTGTAAATAAATAGAATCCACCTAAACTTAATGCACTCCAGTATCTTTCGTCTATTCCGCGCTTGATTCAGTAAATCAATTTATATATGTTCAAATATAAATATAAGCACATCATAAGATATTCTGACCTTAGAAACTAGTATGTAGGCCAGGGGACCACGGTACCATGTTAGTTTAACCTCCACGCGGTCTCACCTGGAAACCGTAGTACTTTAATTGCTGATGAATTCGTTGCGAAGGGCTAACTGACCGGACTGATGATGATGATAACATCATCTTTTCATTCTTGTTGGTACTTCGCCAGCGTATATGCAGTACGTTAAGTCAAATTCATATGATATGAATTGAAGTCATGTGAAGATAAGTTCGATTCTCGAATGAAAATTGCAAGCATTTCAAAAATATTTCTGTATTTCTCACAATGCCCGCTGTCTTGTTTCTCAAATAAACATACCTACCTAATTATTTTTAATTTCAGCAAACAATAAAATATTATTTTGTCTATTGTCAAAGATGTTACGAATAGTTCAGTTGTTGGCATTGTAGACTTGCAGTTCATTGTACAGAAATATAAACAGACGATTTACGAGACAGTCAGAAGCGCCATCTAGCAACTAAATTAAAACTACCTTAAGATACCTATACAGTCCATTCAACACCGCCATCTACCGCATGCTTTATAAACTAAAAATATCTTCCACTGAATAACAGATGGCACACGTAGCTATAGTATCTACGATTTCGTATATTTCAAACTTAATATTTTCAAACAATAAACTGCAATAATAAAAATATTTAAATGTCATTTGTGGTTAGTTCCAGCCACAACTGTCTTTATTAATAGGTATCTTAATGCTCTGAATGGGTCAAATTGATTGCGTAGTGGGTAGTTTATTGTTAATGTAGCGTATGCCTTGTTGACGGTCTATAAATAGAATAGACGCTCAAATGACAATAGTAGGTACCTATCAAGTTTGTCATTCGTTGGTGGAACATATATAATGATCTTGATGTCTCGGGCAGCATTGTTGTTCAATTCCTCGATATTTTGGGAGTTTAACAGCTACTGTAAAATCGTTTATATATTCTTTACATAGCATAAAAAATGCCGTCACAGACAACGCTTAGATCTTTTAAATTACGCAATGGACTTTAATGTAGTTTTCAACAATAGATAGTGATTCAAGAGGAAGATTTATACGTATATTAAAGTTGAGTAATTAAAGATTTGTAATGCACCTTTGCGAAGCGGGGAGGGGTCGCTAGTATAACAAAATCTGTTACAAAACAGAACTAGAAATGGAAATTGAAATTATAACAACTTCCACAGTTTTTTTTATATTGTAATTATAAATCTATCTGCTGTAATGGGATATGCTGGTACACCAGTGGATAACGATAAGATGGCATGACGTCAGATCTGTTGTCCCATGCTACAGATTTGTCTTCATTGATATTCTATCATCATCCACTGGTGTCCCACCGAGAGCGTGAAGGTAGAGTAGAGCATGAAGGTAAGGTACACTGTAATCAATTACGCTACTAGTTCCTATTGCTTATAGTCCTTTCCCTCTGAGCTAATGTACGTACCCCCTAGCGATCTATCTTAATGCAAATACATTGTATCAGGAGTCATAAGGATGATATTTTATCCCAATAACTAATTTACAATGGTGTTAAAATTGGGATCATAATTTGTGCAGACAAAGTCGCGGGTAACAGGTGGTATTATATAAATAGGTTTGTTGTTCATAATATTATTATTATACCTATACAATTATACACTTGGCAACATAAACTAGGACAACTCATAAAAATAATTCACATTGATGACACGGCTACCCAATACAAACAATGAAAACAATAAATAGTTGAATGGAAATGTAATTGATGCAAATAAAATAGATGGTCATGGTCCGTCGATTCTAGAACATTGAATAGATAAAAGGCTACAAATAGAGGCAAATAATGGTATTTTAATATAACAACCAATATCGAGCAAACTCAGGAAAATCGGAACGACACCACGTGACTTAATGACACAATATTTTAAAAGTTCTAGATAATACAGACAAATCGACGGGAATATGTTAACTATGGATTAAATACTGGACTTCTACGCTTCGAAATTAAATTTTACTCGATAACATCTACTTTTTTTGGTAATAAAAAACAGCTCCGCCCTCGTTATAGACTCTACCTTCACGTCAAACTTTAAGATTCTTTCAGTCTTGTAAAGGTAAACTTATACTATTATAATAGTAGTGTATTAAATATATACATATTACTTCATATATTTCAAGAGAATCTCAGTATGTATAAAGGGTCTTTCGTATAAAGTACAATATGTGACTAGCTAATGCGCATAAATTAATATAAGTTGTCCTCGAGAAACAATCTATTTATTGGTGAAAACTGGTTTAAAATCTATTCAACACTTTATTAACGCATAAGACAAACGGCACAGCGGGGGACTTTGCGTTTACAATGTATTGATAACAGATGTCAATCAACTTAAAAATGTTAAGTCGGTTATAATAAATGGTAGGCAGTACAAGTATACCCATATAGATTCCGAGATTATTGAGTAACTAACAAGCAAGCTGTCATGGAAACACATGTGTAAGTGAAAAAATGTGAGAAATTGCATTAGGTTTAGGTCACATTGTAATTTCGAAAACCTAATGGTAAAAATATATTTTAATAGAAATATGATACAACATTGAAATTAATTGAATGTATTCTATAATACTATATTTATATAATGTAGAAAACCCCTTTTGCTGTGGCTCCGCAATTCCAGAACACGTCCATTACCATCTCTAAGAACATTGGGATTCTCGGTGTCGACATCTCTAGCACAGTTGAGTTCCGTAGTCACCTCGAAGAAAAGGTCAAGCTGGCGTCCAAAAAGCTCGGTGTGCTGAATAGAGCGAGGCGGTACTTCACTGCGAACCAGAGACTTCTATTGTATAAGTCGCAAGTTCGGTCACACATGGAGTACTGCTCTCATCTTTGGGCAGGAGCACCTGGAAGCTCGGTCCTTTTGACTCGGTTCAGAGACGTGCTATGAGAATTGTCGATGATCCCAATCTCTCAAACGGTATCGAACCACTTAGCTTGAGGCGAGACTTCGCATCGCTTTGTGTGTTCTACCGAATATACAACGGACTGTGTTCTGATGAATTGTTTGACATGATGCACACTACACTTAGATTGTGGAATGAACTTCCTGCCGAGGTTTTCCCACGAGACTACAGCATTGGGTTTTTCAAGAAGGGTATATTAAGGTTTCTTAAGGGTCGGCAACGCGTATGTGACACCCCTGGTGTTTCAGGCGTCCATAGGCTACGGTAACCGTTTACCATCAGATGGGCCGTATGCTTGTTTGTCACCTAAGTGGTATAAAAAAAAATATAAATCATATCCATCCATCCATTATCTTACCAAAAAAAGGGTAGGTTTAAATTCAAGACGATATTTTTATATCGACAAATCCTTAATATAATCCAAAAATAGCTAAATTATCGTCATTGTTTTGGCAGTGATAGTTGAAAAATAAATAATATTTTATTACTTTTCAATCACATACATACATTTGCCGTTAACATTTTGACACCATTCGCTACATTTATTATACAGCATCGACGACATATAACGAATGAGCTAATCGGTAAAACTACATCGGTAAATGTATGTATCTATGATCGTTTAAGAGAATGGAGTCTGGGCTGACTGATTGTTGTGTAGCACTCGTGATATGTAATAGAGTGTTGTGCCAGGTGTCAAACAGACCGAGTACTTGCTTGACAGGGCGGACAACGCGAACTGGGCGTGACGATTAATCCGATTAAACCAATCGATACTGACCGACAGATATTAGAGAGGTGTCAGCGTAATTTAACAGGCTTAACATATGATCTAAGAACATATTTTGAATATTACATTAATCGATTGTTAAAGGGCTGTTTTCCACCTGAATAATACGCTACATTAAAAAAGAAACAATATTGTGTATGAAGTGAACAAAAACGATTCTTTGCAAATGTTGAATGTAGCTGAACAACATGTAGAACATATATTATTTTAATGCCCAAGGTTGATAATACCTCTAAATTTATTACCCCATAAGTTCCCGTCTTCTATAAATATTTTATATTTTTACCTTCATCTACTCTGCTCTGGTTCTTTAATAAATGTAAGAAACTTTTATGTTGTGAGAGCAGAATCTAAAATTTCTATTTTATATTATTACAAAATTAAACTTATTTATATGTATTATATTGTATGTAAAACCTAACTATTCCAAAAATGCTTAATATAGAGAATCTCGTAATTTCTATATATCCTACGGAAACTCCCACAAGAACGGAGATGACGAATTCGTACGGGCAAATCTGCAGGAAACAACTAGTTTAAAATGAAATTATGTTATACCAAATTCCACAAACATCTCTGTCTAGTGGAAAATAGGTACACTTTTATTGGTCTATTTCTGTACGCGAATACATTAACTCTATGTGTGCCGCCATGAAGTAGGTACTATTTATCATAGCTTGCGGTGTCAGTTTTATTTTCCGTGACGTAACAGAAATCCCTACGGATCCCCATTGGAGTTTCTGAGTAGGTGGTACCTACTCAGAATTTCCAAACAGTCAATAATTTGTCTACAACAAACATAATAAAATATTTCAGCATGTGTCCTATTCTAGTGAGCACAACGACCTCCGAGTTACAGCAGTTCCTACGAATATCCTCTCTACAGCTGTTATGTTTTCACATCCCTCAAAACTGCATGTATAAATTTTTTTTATTTACTACAAACTTAATTTTCGTCACATCCTTTCATTGCTAAATTTTCTAACAAAAATATTTCCAAGGACAATTACATGAGGCCTGTCATATTCCATAAGGCGAAACCCATAGTAATATGATGACGCCGACCTCAACTGATTGTAATACAGTATACGAAAAATGTTCTTGACCATCACCTATTTTTTTAGTTTATGACGCCCTCGGTGCTCTAGCACACACCTTACTTCCGAAGGTCGCGGGTTCGATTCCTTACAGTACTTATGACAATGATTTTTTGTATCGGTCTGTCATGTTTCCTATATATATTATGTATGTATTTACAAAAAAAAATGCTTTTAAGTGTTTATATTAGTTGTTTAGTATCCATTACTCAAGCTCTGCTTAGCTTGGGTCTACATGATGTTGTTTGAATTGTCCTCAGTTACTTTTATTATCAAACGTACTGAATGCGTTCAAGTTAAACCTTCAATCAACGTTGTCAAATTACACGACACCTACGACGTATCTATATATTTTTTACTATTTAAATATGCACAGATATGACACGAGTGAATGGCAATGACAACTGGTATAAATGTGTATTTAATTAAACATGAGAAATACTTAAGCGTTAACGATGCGCTATAGTATATACATTACCAATTCAAGCGAAACTTGAATGACAACTGCACTTATAGGGAGGGTCTTAGTTCAGCCTATAGTGTCACTTAACGGTAATCCATGGAAACTACCTTAGGTAATTAAAATGAATAATTCAAGATTTTGTACCACAAAAACATACTTTGATATAATCGACCGATTGTAAAAAGAATAATAATATTCATATAGCAAACTACTTGATACATTTATATTGCAATTGTATTTTTTGGCGCATTTCTTTTTACAGCATTCTATATTATTTCGCTGTTATATCAGAAGTTCTATTTCTGTTCTAGTTCTGTTATATCAGAAGTACCTGGAATTATCACCTACCAGGTTCATTCAATACCTCTGCTTCAGTTCAGAATTAACAATAGCTTAACAAAGCATATGTTTTCAAGATTTCATTCTATTCGACGGCCTTGATTGTTCTTGCGGTTTAGCACATCGCTTTACTTCCGATGGTCGTGGATTAGATTCCTCGCACGGTGCAAACATTTGTATTCATGAGTAGGACTATTTGTATCGGTCTGAGTGTTTTCTATGTGTATTATGTATGTATTTACAAGAAATAAATATCTAAGTATTTATATCAGTTGTCTATATAGTACCCATAACATAAGATCTGCTTACAGTGGGAAAACATGGCGCTGTGTTAGTGTGTATGTCCAGGGTTATTTATTCGACTGGTGTTTGTTAAAATAGTAACCATTTACGATACTCTGCCAGTAAAATTGTTGATGTGTCAACATACAAAATTATTATTTGATTCATATTTATTCTTAGTAGATATTTACAATTAATTGGCTTTTTGTTTACTGACATACCTACACTATTTAGTTTTTAATTGTAAATAGGTAGAACTCTAGTGGTTGATCAGAGTAATTTCAAATTAATTTGTATAAATAGTGATGTTTAATATTATTTTTAATTATATTCTTTGTATTTCTTAATATAATCTATTTTAATTATATAGTAGTTTTTCATTACAAACTAAAAATAATAATATAATAAAATGGAATTATAAAATTTACAATACTATTTAAAACTCAAGGGATTGTTAATTCAAGTAATTTGTTGTGTTTGCTTAAATTCGCAATGCAATAAACCGTCCACTTTTGGGTGTATTCCGTAATTAAATAATTCAATAAACCAGCTTGAAAATTTACTGCTTTGTCCATTTTTTGTCAGTAATTGTACGTAATTCTGTTTATGTTGTGGAGGTAATTGTCATATGGTGAACTTATTTGGTGGTCCACAATTTTAATGTCCTTTCCATCAAAATCACTCGGCTGATACTTAATTTGACACCAACTTTTATGTTAAGGTATATTAAAATGTGAGTCAATGTAAAGGTTGATCGTGAATCAGGTTTTAATCACAGATAAGAAATGTGTTAATAATTTCATTTTTCATTTCCTTAATTTAAGTGATACGTCAAAGTGTAATCACACTACATTGACTTAAATGTGTTAAGATAAAATTTCAGATGCGATTGGTTTTCGACTGTCTGCCAAAAGGTTGTCGTAAAAAGACTTCACCGTCGACTGTTTTTCCCTATATATTTTTTTTAATACACTATGTACAGGTAAATACCTACCACCAAATGAGTGATTTCTAAAAAAAATAACTTTATGTTTTAATCCTGCATTGTTCTTTATTCTTAACTACCTGGTTACAAGTCCTCAATCTTGTTGTGTTATTTTAGCACAAATCTATCCATTAAAATAAATACGAAGACAGTAAGTAAAGGAAAGATATCCTGATTCATTTTACCCCAAAATTTTTAGTTTAGGATATTCGTATAAATGGCTCCTGGACTACATTTAAGAATGCAACGTATAATTGCTTGCAGATTTATCTAACTTACTATTAGAAGATCTTCTGTTCTAGGAAAGTTATTAGAAACTCATTACAGAGTTCACCGACACTATACTGCGTTCTTGACCATAAACAAAGCGTTTTTGTATGCATACTGCGTACCATGAAATGGTTTATGTAGCTAATGTTCCTTTTGATTACACTGTATCTTTGTTTAGTCTTATCATACTTGGTTGCATAATAATTATTTAGACATTTATTGTCAATAAATTATTATTGTGTTTGATAATTTTTAAATACAAAGTGGTAAAGTGTGAGTTGGAATTCGCATACCGAAAGAACTGTGCTAGTTTTTATATCGATCTATTACTCGCTGTCTCTAAACTTTACAGTTTTAAATATAACTAAATATATGATTTTATCTCCTTGTGAGTCGACAACAGAAATAGCGTGGATATATCAGCGTCAAAAAAGCTTAGGATCGCTTCTTTCCGAACTACGGTGTATAACTAAAATATGTCTTTGGTCATTTCTGTCATAAGTTGAAACTACGCCACACAATATAACACGCATATGTTCAAATTTTTCCCTTTCATATGTAATACATCATAAACTTGAAAGCTTACTCAAAATTCGAGCCCTCTCTTCGGAGGGCGCTGGTAGTAAGAATATAATATACCTATTTTTTATTTTCAATAATAATACAGTATCTAAAACTATTCTAAATTTGAAACGATGTCAAAAGAATTTGAGTGCAGCTTTGTGAAATACCTTTTAAATAGTCAAAAGCATTATAAAGAAATATCTTAGCACTGTATAACATCGATGGATTTGATTAAATGCGTATTATTAATCTAAAGCTTATTAATTTTATAGTAATTGTTCTTAATAAACAAAGTAGCAAAAGAACAGTGAAACTCTCCTCTTAACATTTACCTATGAAAGGACGTAAACATCAGTAATAAATTCTATAGGACATAATAACATGAACGACTATAATTTATCAGATATCAAATCAATGGGTCAAACCTGACGTAAGTACAAAGTTTAATATATGATTACACAGTAAAATAGATCACTTGATTATTTATGTATGTTTACTATGATTTGAATAAATAATATTAAGTTTTCCATATGCATATGCATAATATTAATCGTGTAGGGTGGCCAAAAAATAGGAATATAAGAGATTACGGTATGCATAGTGTGGCAAATAAGCCAAATAAGCGGTAGTCATAATCACATAAGTAGTCTTATTTTTTGCAAATAAATATTTAGAACATATTTTTTCTCACGATGGTATAACTGGAGTGTTTGAAATTTAGTATACTGAGCTATGATGTTTTTACAACGATATACATAGAAAATGTTATTAATTATGTTGACTTCCGTTCTAATACTCACATATTAATTGATCATTATTTATTATTATCATAAGATTAAAGTAGCCTGTACACAAAGTAGATAGGTTAATTTTCAACTTGGTTTTTGTATTACTTATGTACTATAAATACATAGACATTAAACTGTAATAGTTAGTACAGGTATAAAAAAACGTAAATTGCGTAAAAGTTATCACGCCCTTTTACACAGTCATTAAGTTATTTTGAACATAAACTTTAAGTAACAAACAAAATAAACATATCACTTGCGGGCAGAAAACAGCATTCTTATGCTGATTAATGTATGCAATCGCTCTCGAGTCGATATTTTACCCCGACATAATCACATTAAGTTAAAATGAAGATGCGACTCAATCACAATAATGTTTTTTAATACCAGTTTCCAAAAATAAATCTTCAATCCGACGGAATTATTCTTGTTTTCTTCAGCGATATTTTGACAAAATTGAATAATTTAATTTACACTTCTCGAAACAATAATGCTTATTGCCATAATTGTCTTTATTGTTCTTTCTTGTGTATTCACATATATAGAAAAAAATCGGCAGATAAAATATAGGCTGCTGCAGTAACATAAACTAGTACTTAAAGCAAAAATATTTAGGTTTTGATTACCTATCAATTGTTAAACGCATCATCTATTACTAATGATGTAGAGAACTCTAGAGAACAGAACAACTATAAAACTCAGCTAAGCCTCATTGTTTGCCTACTGTTGAATTTAAAAGATGAGTTACCCATAATCATCAGATTATACGGGCGAAACATAGCAAGTTATATTTTCATTCTGTTTAGATTTTGTACAAAATATATTCTCGTTGTGTACTCCTAATAGGATTTTCATATATTCATTATGTTTTTTGTTATATTAGTAATAAGTATTGTAAACAATGTAGGTAAATAACGAGACAAGTTCGCATTGTAGCGTAGAACATTGTTTCATTCATGGCCCCATCGGAAACGACCCAGTTCTTTCGTTGCCCGCTTCCGTCGAAGATCGCATATTAAAGACACATCCATCATGTGACTGACTCATCATACTGGAAGAGTCGTTCAGCTGACAAATAAAACACCTACAAGAATATGCATCACAATATCTTGTAAACATTTATAAGCACTAGTACATGCGAATTTCGAAATCTTAAAAATCTAATTAAAGTTCTTTCATTGTGTTTTTTATAAACATTCATATTTGAAATAGAACATTATGAATTATAAAACTTGCTTTATTCAACTTACTATAAAAACTTCTATGAAGAACAAAAGCTGTTTATACGTAGGTATACCTAATAATTTTAGTTCAAAAACAGTTTTAGGCGAATGTTTGATACAACAGAGAATGTTTCGTTTTAAATTTTAGCAGA
Organism: Achroia grisella; assembly: GCF_030625045.1. Lineage (NCBI taxonomy): Eukaryota > Metazoa > Arthropoda > Insecta > Lepidoptera > Pyralidae > Achroia > Achroia grisella. The sequence goes on from NW_026713022.1 coordinate 265,965, forward strand.
AGAAACAAAAACATTTAAAAATCATATTTAAACAGTATTATAAAAGAAATTATAACTACTTAGTATAGTAGTATAGCTTAACTCTCGGAGCATCGGAACGGAAAAACTAGCTGGAAAAGTTATGTTGCTAAGTTTTGACCATATTTATGAAAATAGAGAGAGGAAATTTTTATGGTATTATTTTGTAGAACTGAGTGTATCTTTATTGGCCATTACTTTAACAGCAAATTTTAAGTATTAATTAGTGGGTGTGATTTTGCAGTATTTAAAAATTAATGGTCTCAAACAGGTTGTTTTCTCATCGAACGGTAACTGCTAATTACCTACCTGTATGCAAGATCTTCCATTACAGATGCATTGCGGACTTTGCCGAGTCGGTATGGAAGTTTTGATTCAATAGTTTAATAGCATGCATTGCATTTCCAAAATCATCACACAATTAATGAATAATTAAAAAAACAAATAATCATTGTTTTTATTTTTTTTTAAATATATCATAACAATAATATTTTGTATATATACATTATAGAGGTAGATTTTGTACAAAGTTGTCTATGTGTTTAACTCATTCTCGCCTATTTCTTGTTTGGTTTGTGATGTGTTTCGGTTGAAGGGTGAAAAAAGCCAGTGAAAAGTTAGTCTTCGTATATATATATACTGGTATATGGTAAACTTACAAAGCTGTCGACTTTCTTTACTATGCTGTAAACAAGTTTTACAAGTTGTGCATCTACATTATCTGTAGAGTAGTTAAACTATTAATTACTCTATAAGTAATTTACTGTAGGTATGTATTTATCATTGCCATCTAATTTCAAAAACAATACTAGTATATAATTATTATAAAAACTAACCATTGCATGTTTACATCAAGCCTATATAACGTACAATATCTATATGACTAAATAAATATAATGTACGTTATATACATATTATCTGTAAAAAACAATTTAAACTTAAATAAATTATTGATATAATACAACTTTTTGTTTTATGGATCGTATAGAAAATTTGTCATACACACAGAGTTGACACAGAGCAGAAAATAGCAGAATTAGTGAATGCGGATGACTGCGAACATTAACAAATGGAAGGAAAAATAATTTTATATACTAATTTGAGTTAGATAGTAGTACTTAGCTAAGAAGCTTACTGACCAATTAGAGTAGGTATTTAATTTAAGAAAATGTATATTACAACAGAGTTTATTATTGAATGGCAGGTTACCTGTAAACTGCCATTTAATAAATATTATCTTTCTTTATATATTGTAAAATAGCTTTATCCACGACTACGTATGCTTTTTTAGATAAAAGATATCCTATGTCCGTCCTATATCTTCACGTAAAATTTCATTTAGATCACTTCAGCTGCTTAGTTGTAAAAAGATAACAAAGATACAGACACACACGCGTTCGAATTAATTATAATATAATGAATATGGACATACTTTCCTTCGTATCTATATGGATTCTATTTACCTTAAATTTACGTCAAGCCCAAACGATTTAGGATAGGAGACGAAAAATAAAAATCGGCACGACCCAATATCAAGACGTCACAATCAAAAGTAAATTAATAATTGGTTCGTATGTCACAGTACTTGAATTTCACTTTATCTCTAGGGAGATCCGTAACCGCCCAAGTACCAGCGGCGGGTGCTGGCAGGGAGCGGGCCTAATTCCTAAGCATCACATATGTTTAAGCGTAATGTAATCATATATGGCAAAATAATGTCAAGTATGTCAAGAAAATGAATAAATAAAATAAAAGGATCGAGCGATTAATATGTGTAATATAATAAAGTATTAATATTGTTTGTTACAACTCTCAAACATGACACAATTATTTATAAACATTTTATAAAAGACAAGTGCTGTTATCTGTTACATTGTCAATGAGAAGGTTCATAATATTATGATTAATTGATTGCGAAATGAATAAAATTAATCATTGCCGCCAATGTTGCTGCTACTTAATAATCCATTAGTTTTGCGGATAAAACGTTGGTACGACACTTGGATATTATGACTTCACTGTAAACATTAATATCTATAAATATTAACATTGATAAATCAAAGAAATACTATGTATTTTTTATTCTGTGTCATAAACTGAAACAGAATCTAGAAATGGACATGGTCTCAGTTGGCTTTCAGTCGCTCCATAAGTCCTCGCCTCCATTAGTCCCCTATCGTCCTGTAAAGCTAACAGGCCAGCTGAGGCCAACAGCGATATAGTATGCCCAAAAAAAAATGTGTAAGAATTGTATATGAAATTAATTCGGATTTAGTATATCAAATATACTACTATTAAATATATCAAAGAAGAAGTATAGAGACATTCGTTTTAGTGTACTAAAACAATATACAAGCTGAAAGCCTCATAATCACTAACCGTCGCCTGTGTACATGAACAGCACCATAGATATCACATGATAATGTGATGTCCGTGGTAACTCTCATATGTTGCCATTCATAAACATACCTCACTGTAATTTCGGTACCTAATCTCAAGCTTCAACAGCAACACATTTCACAAAATAATCTGTTTAGCGGCTGAAATGTGAAATTGTACATTTCACATTGTACAACAATGAAGTGTCACATATATGTTTTGGTGATCTGTATTACAGGTTATGCCTATCTCAGACACCAGCTCCTCACAGCAAATCGAGTCAAATAGTTAATTAAGTATTTTACTATAAAGAATACTACATGTATTGTTGCCATCATGTTTGTGAGGAGAAATAAATAAATCATATTATTACTATTATTATTATATGTAGAATCAAATGTTAGACATAAATTGTAGTCATATCTAAAAATAAAGTGCAGTCTGCATCCTGTGATGTTACGCAACAAAATACAAATTTTTATTCAACATAATGCTATTCTTAGCGAAGTGAAAACTTTTAAGGAATTTATGACATTATTATTTAATTACTTAAAAGAAAAGAGAAATAGAGAAAGTATTTTGAAGTTTGTTATCTAATTTTTTATTTTTAAATATATTATTTTTTCTTATAAATGAAAATATGGCCTAGAATATGTAATTGTTTCTGTAAAATATTGAAAGGTTATATAATAATAACACGACGAACGATCTATATTCTTCTTGTTTTATTTGTTCATCATACGTCATTCGTATGACTATTTGTCACTAAAAACAACTAAAGAGCCAGTAAAGACATAAAAGTTTGGACAATAATTCACGACTCCAAATAGCGACAAAATTTATCACCGCCCTAATTTGGCAACAATTAGCAATAATAAACCATTGACAATAAAAAATATAATGTAGCATATATCCTCACAATTTCATTAAATATTACAGCCCAGATGTCCTTCCATTTGTGTTTATGCCCGGCACTTGTTTAATAAAACGAACATTGCTTGAATGACTTGACACACATTGGTCAGCAAAGAAATTCCCGTGTTAGTTCAAACATCCTCGATTAAGTAATAAGAGTTAATGTTAATTAACTAAAACTATAATTTTATATCATACAATATAGTCTTTTGTTTTCTTTACATATAATAGAATAGTGATAAGACAAATAGGATATATTTGTGTGTGTAAGGTATCTATATATAACGTAAAAAAGAATGAAGGAATTACGGTAAAATTTTCACAGAATAAGATGTTAAATATGAAACTATAGGTTAAAGAGAACGGAGAAGCCTGTCCAAGGTGTTAAATATTTTAGAATATATTTTTATAATCCGTTACCTACTATTTTTTAAATAACTATTTTATTTATTGTTGTTATTGGTTGATTATTATTTATAGATGGCGTTTATAAATAAACACATGAACTAATTATGGACAGAACTACTAGCAAATAATAATTACATGATTACACATTTAGTTATGTGTCATAACGTACTTTAAATACAACAAATTTATGTTTAATGATAAATGTAATATACAAATAAGTTAGGTATATATTTGCGTTGTGGTATTTTAGAATTTTGTATAGTAATGTTATTATATTCTTATATTCTTTACGGTACTACTATAACCAGGAACATCCTACCGAGGAAGTGACACTTGATATCTCGATTTATGTATGATTATTGTTTAGTGTACACATATCAAATATATTTTAAAGCACACTTAATTATTATATGAAATCAACAGTATCAAGCGACATCAAAGAGAGAAATTTTACTATCAGAAATGTATTGTTTCGATTTTTTAATGATATAGTTACTGCAATGACTCGAAAAGGGGGATAAAAAATCTTCACACCTGCACACAGGGCTGCCAGGTTTTTTTCAAAGGAATACTGATCATGGATCAAAAATTAATAGTTTAAATAATTTATTATTTATTTACAAAATACTTACCACTGCTATAGTTAATAATATTAAAACAGTTTTTATTTACTTTTCACCTATACATAGTCACTGAATCTAGGTAAGGTATGTATACCTATGTAGATCCAGTGAAATGAGACTGTCGAATCGTTTATTAAGGACGAAAAACATTGCACTACACGTACTTCGGTATTTTTATAATACCAAATACCGTGCGGAAATACCGAACGGTTCAGCAAAATACCGAAAAACAGGCAACCCTGTTTGTACCAGTAATTTACGGAGGCGTAGCTATAAAGTCCAATTTGGACAACATGATTTCTCTCATTGCCATTTTGGGATTTATCAATTGCGATCGACGTATGTATTATTATTGGTCTGTTCAATTTGTTATGTGGTCAATGTATCGTGCCGGATAATTAAGATATCTGAGAAACAATTAACAATATAAAATTCTACTATTACGAAAAAGAGAAATTAATTAATTAAATGTACATAAGAATTATTCTTGTTTTAAAATACTGTGAATTACTTGATTCTAGCTGCTAAACTTATAAAGTTTTGATATTGAGTTTATTTTATAACCACATACCAATTATTACGTATGTTAGATACTATTCTTGGATTAACATTTTTCTTTTGATTAGGTATATCTCGTTTCAGGGTAATGTTAACTTGTTATCTAGTTGCAATGCAATCTTTTATTGCCACTTCATAGACCATATAAAATGTTAATAAACAGTATTCAGTTTATATCATTCCTATAATTATGTATGAAATATGCATATACTTGAGAACAAAATGCAATAACTAGTAGTCCTACTACTAATCTATATCTGACAAGTTCGATTGCGGTAACTGATAATGAAGCATAATTTAATGGCCAACTAAATGATAATAATCAACGCAATGATATAAACTGAGTGGAGGTAAGACCGCATTTAATTAGAGTTAATTGATATATGACATCTCTTGTAGACATTGTCGTTATGAAAAAGTTTCTACATACGTACATGTGTTTATACATTCTACAAGAGTCCATTTATGTTTAACATTTAATCATTCTGTTATAAATACACTTATCAATAAAATATCGAGGTATACTTTAGACTTTATAAAAAAGATACCTGCTTGTGTACCTCTGCCTTACTTCTAAACAGCTTGCTTTATAAAATGTGTTTCAGTTGATGGTTTATGGAAGGCAGTAAAATCACGGGATATACGACATCGAATTCCTCCGGAATGGGAATGAACGTGATAAGATTCAAATATATAGGCAACGGCAGCTTATAATCAACTGGTCAGCCGCATGCTAACCATTATTGATAAATTAAAAAATACATATATATAAATAAGCTATTTTTGTACGTAAATATAATACGAAAAATGACACTTGCAAAAATATTTTAAAATTATAATCTTTATTATTGGAAATTTATAATATATAATAAATATCCAATTACTAATTTTTAAGTATACGAACGAAAAGTAAACGATAATAGTGCCGACAAAGGGACTAATAAAACTTCAAAATACACTAATTTCAATAATGACATTGCTTAAACAACGTTTTTAGCATACGAGTGAGATGGTATAACGATAAGGATAATCAGTAAGGTTATCTAATTACCTTGAACCGCTACTTTTGACTGTATTTTTAAACTGGCAATAAATGCTAATGAAATACACAGAGTATCTAGATAGAATTGTACTTTGTACATCATCATACATAATAGATAAACTTATTACGAATGATGATTAGTCTAGTTAGACTTTGATGAAGTTTACAGTAAAATTATTTAATGTCATATTTCTCTTTTAAAAATATTCATTCTATGTATGAATATACATTGGTGCTTGTAAAAGATATAGTAGGGTTGGTTATTTTCTTTAAACAGTACCTACTTAGAAACCTAAAGAAGATCTAATATTAGGAACGGAACAACACTATTTTCTGGCCTATTTTATTTACTTCTTATTTTTTAATCAATATTTTCATGTCTATGTATTATATTTTATCTAAGTATATCTTATTTTCACATTTTACCAATAATAATAATTTTAATCTGTATTTTAAAGTATTTATTTCTACATCTACATCAAGGTGTATTATTCCTAACATTTTGGTGTTATGCAATTATTCATACATCATGACGAACAATATACTCTCAAGATACATGAAGACGAACGCTTTGGTTTTTTTTATATATTTTTAACGTTCAAATTATTGAGGTATGGTAATTATAGATATATTGTTTATTTGTTTGTAACTAATTACACTCAAAATGTTCATAAGAATAGACAACACATAATACGACATAAAATTTATAAAATGAATGCTTTTAGGATTTTTGCCTCATAATCTTTGTGACATACGTATATTACGTTTGAATAGACAAACAGGTAAAATCCATGGGAGCTATACGTACACCATAGAAGGCATTTACAAAGATGTAAAGGATAAGAATAACCAAAACTATACCTCCCGCATACTACCATTACGCATACTGATGACTCTCTTTAAATTCATGATAGCATTCTCATTATTACAACTAGGATGTGTTTTGAGGTAATCAGTGGTACTGCTTCGAATACTAATAAATAGTAATTCGATTTAAAGCGTCGTGATCTAGTACCTTAGACCACCAAAGATTTTGAGTTAATATCTGCTCGACACCATATAACTTTTATGTCAATTTATATTATTGAATAAACTAAACATACAGTCAGAGTAACATTGGTTAGCTCGCCTATTGCCGTTGGATTCAAACATAATCACCGAAAGGCAGACATATAACGTGTCACGTTCACCACAGCGTTGACGGTTAGTAATAATTGTTAATTTATATTATTTAATAAACTAAATAAACTGTCTGAGTAAGATTGGTAGTTGGTAATACTACTGACTGCCTCATTTTTTATACTACAACGGTGTGAAACAAGCAACGGCCCATATATCTAATGGTAACTGGTTTCCGTAACCTATGGACGCCTGAAACACCAGGTGTGCCACGAACGCGTTGCTAAAACCTTAATATACCCTTCTTGATAACGAGAAAACAATCTTGAAGATTTATTATTATGGAATCAGAAGACAAATTTTGTTTTACATATAATCGATTACACAACGATTTTAGATTTCTTAGGTCATGTGTAATTTAATTGACAGACATAATTGAGAGGCAAAAATATACATTTTTTAATTAGTTCTGAGTACAATTTGTAGAAGTATGTGGTGTATTTTTCATTAACCCGTTTAAATGTTTTAATTGGAGGGACAAGCAGTCGATTGCAATATATAGGTATAAGCAGCAAGTTATGCTTTTAACAGCATTATTATATAGCAGTATTTACAATTCTAATTCGTTACACTCTTTTAAAATGTCTCTTCGTAATAATTGGAGGAATATTATGTTTTTAAAATGACTAAAGTCTCTTCAGCCTACCTCCACTATTTTTGTAACAATTGAATAATTTATATACCTAATTAATAAAACCTAAATTTGAATGTGGAATTAATAACTACTATGATAGTCTATGATATATAATATATTTAGCATAATCATGACATCGATAATCATCAAGGAGATGATCATCGATTTGTGTACATAATCTTCAAAACTGTCGACCGTTATACGGCAAGTCAGTAAATATTTTTATGGCATGTCACTAAATATTTTTTCTTTATGTAATTGTAATAATAAACAACCTGAAGACCCACCCTACTGATGGTAAGTGATAACGGTTCCCTACATACATGAACAACACAGGTGTGTCACATCAATCTAAACCACGGAGATATGATGTTACAAGACAACAGTCATGCGTTGCTGTTCTAGAGGATTAAGATGTCATGCATGCTGTAATTTTTTGCCTTATCTCGCTCTTCAACCAAAACATATCGTACAAAGGATGCTGCTTGAAATAGACGAGACAAAGGTAACTGCGCAAACGAAGTGTACTTTATTTAAGGGAATAGCCAGGATAATGTTTTCTGTTGACTATGCTTTTAAATTTTGGGGAATAGTAATAATTTCTGCAGTTTGGTGGATAAATAGAATTTTAAGTTTCGATATAATTAGAAAATGCGTGTTATAACTGCGCTTACGCTTCCTATGTATTTTTTAACTTTCACAGGTTATCTTTCCATCCGTATGTTTAAACATCTGGTAAATAATAATTCATATCTGTAATAATATTATAAAACAAAATCCCAAACCAGTTTTGTCTATATGTTTGCGATAGCCTTACATTACTAAACAAATTATAATGCGATTTATTTATCAACAGAGTAATTTCAAAGGAAGGTTTAGTTACAATATAATTTTCTACAACCCTTGCGAAACCAGGGACGGTCTGTAGTATATTAATAAAACAACACTTAATTGTGAGATTTTATAAATACCAATCTACGTTATGTAGTTTTGTAATTATAAAATACTTCTGTTTTATACTATATACGGTGAGTGGAGTACGAGTAGTTGCAACATTTGAAGTTGTTGATACGGTTATTTTTTTCTTTTCCTTAAATTATTTATCACAGTTCAGATAACATACCCATTGAAAGATATCGTGACATATTACTAACGACTGTATATATTTATTTAGTTATGTAATTAAAATTGTATTTTGATAGCAAACTAAATTTATCGATTTATTCGTATAAACTGACAAGTATATATTTAATATGTAATAATAATAATAAACTATTATTATATTTTTTATTGGAATGCCAAATAAGCTGACGGTCCGCCTGATGGTACCAGTATGTGGTAAGCCGCTAATATACTAAAACAGTAATAAAGACCATATGAGGGGACGTCCGTGTGTTGCTCTGCCGAAGACTAAGAAGTCTTTCATCCTGTAATTTCATTGCCTTCTTACAATCTTCAATTAAAACAGAAAGCTAATTGCTTAGTGGTTGAAACAGGTGAGCCCGTGGTACTCTCATAGATAACTTTTTAAATAGAGTCTATCTCTGTGATATACCGATGTCCATCACATTTTTTTTTTATTTCCTGGTGTCCATAGACTGTACAATATATGGTCTACGGACACCAGGAAAACGAATAGGTTAACGAAAAAACGAATTTACTAGTAATTTAAAATTTTAAAAATAAGTTATATTTAATCTGCGTTTCGCAGAAGATGGAAGTAAATATTCTTTTATATAAAATTACTAATTTCTTTGTAATATGGTTAATAGGTTCTAGAATTGGTTTTCTTATTTCAAGTAAATAATATATTTTAAATAGATCATATTATACTATTTGTAAAGCCGAAATAGGAAGCATTCAGAATGTTATCTAAACTTAATTCTTTTAACTACAAGTGTCAATCACGCATACGACTCGCCTGGTGTCAAGCGACTGTAAACATGTCAGTGACCCTCATTTTATGAACAGGGTGCTTTAAGAACATCCGTGTTGGAAACCCTCATAAATGTAATGACGATTATTAAGCAGTCAGACAGGTCAATTTAAAGATGGCAAAACATACATACATCTGGATATTTACCTAGATGATTGACACGTTAATGTCATTTTTTTGTATAAGTAATATAATTCATTCTTTTTTATATCACTTATTTTTGATATAATCATGTTTCAGACTTAAAAAATGAACAGATTCCCAATTTAAATATTTGTCAATGAATTAATTAGGATATTTTTTAACCACCTGTGGTCCCGTAGGTGGATAATGAAGGTGGATAGCGATGGTCCTTTTTATCACACTTTAAGTTTTTGTCTTGACTTAAATTCATGATATTAAGACCCTAAATACTCCCAAATGGCTCCCTATTCATCTTCAACGTGAAATGCATATCCTTACCACTCTATATAACATATACTCTATAATCCCAACTCTCCATCGTACCTTCGCTCCCGGTTTCAATTACTACCTTCTCCAACCCGTCCAAAACGATTCTGTCAAGTCCAGTCCAGAATGCTAAAACTTCGCAGCTGTAGAACCCATTTTATGGGTAACTCGTTCTCTTTTCGAGCTGCTTCTTTGTGGAATAAGCTGCCCAAGTACATTCAAGACAATCTTTTCATCACTACTTTTAAAAAAAGATTAAAATCTTATTTCCTCTCTACCAATACATGAAGCTGTTTCAAAAACAATCATCTTATTAATATTTAATCGCTTATTGTATTTATGTACATGCTTAGGTCGTTATGTATTTATATAGTCATATATATATGCTTTGATATACTTAGTATAGTATCTGGTTATATATGTATTATAATATGTAGATTTATTAACTGTACATAGTAATATTCTATTTGTGTATTTAGAACTCTTGCACTACCAGTATCCGCTAAATATGTCCACTGTCACAGTGTTAGGATGGCGGGAAGAGATCTCTTTCAGAGATAAGCCCACCCTTGCTCACATTTTTATTTATAAATATGTTGTTTCTTACAATGTATATAAGTGCAATAAAGAATATAAATACAAATTTTGTACGGTATGTACAAACACAAGTCAATTAAGGCTCGTCTATTTTCTTGAATATTGAATATCACACAGTGTTACTGATTAATCGAGTACAAAACTACAATAAAATTGTAGCTGCTTGTATGAAATTAGAAATTTATCATCATCGTTCTTCCGTGCTTTGCTTTTATAATTTGGGAAAGGATAGAGTATTGTTTTTTGTCCATTCTGTATTGACTAATTATCCCTTTGGACATTGAACATTCTATTCTTGAATCCCTATACAGTATCTACCTAAATTATATTGGTACTGTATGTTAATTTCTTATTATTTTATATGTTTTACAACCGTCGTGATAATAAGTAGAATGGAAGGGATATAAGCACATTATAATACTACAGGTATGATACCCGTACTGTGCTTATGTTTGCTCTTAAACTTCAACGGCCTTATTACAAAAAGATAAACCTGGTTTAGCACTAGTAATAAACCATTCACCAATATATTCCTTATTACAAAATGAAGTTTATCTCTAAATTGTGATTCGTCTATGGTCTAAAGTTAGACCTGCGATGCCCCTAGTTTAACAGTGGTCTAAATGCAAAAATACAAACTCCATTTTAAAAATTCTATTGTAAGTTGTAGTTTTTGGAAAAATATTTTAACTAAATTAAAAATATATTAACTAAAAATATTTAAAGCAAATTTTACGACAATAAAAATATATAAAAGACGTTATTTGTTATTTTTTCACTCATTTGACTTTGAAATAGTCACCATTCGAACGATCCAATAAAAATATCTCGCCGTTCCTTTTCTCCGTATAGGACTCCTACTTGTAATTTAAAACTGATTTTCAGCCTAATAGTACATTAATAAATATTATATATTAATGAAATAGTTATAATGAAGACATAGATGAATAGAAATAAATTTATTTTTAGTTTATACATTTTTCTTTGAACTAATATTATTTTTGATCTTTTCAGTTTTCTGGTAAAATGGAACGTAATTGTACGGTGACAGACATGAGTGACTGATTTCTGTATGGAATACATAATGAACGATTTAACTGTAGTACTAAGTAGTCCTCTGTTAGATCTGGATTCGTAATAATGTTAGGTTTATTCCAAGTATTAACTTCAGGAATGGTTTAAACCACGACCATTTAGACCACGTTTCGTCCGAGTTTTAACAGATTTTTTGTAATAAGACCGTATGTGTTTTAGACCATAACACAGAGGAAATAGTATTATTCTCTATTTTGTATTTTTTTAAACTACAACTTTAACAAGTATTTAACTTATCACATGTTAAATGGCCACTTTTACCAAATAAAATGCTAATTTTGCAGAGCTATGCCTTAAAGTTACCCTGCAAAATTACAATACAGTATCAAGTACATATTGCAAAAGAAATTTGCGCCTGTTCTGAAATCGTTCTTAGAATAGTCGTTGTGGGAAGAATAACTATATTACAGTAACAATAATAGTACGATACTTCGATATGGAGCTAATATCAGTAATATAAGCATTTGTTTAATGGAAAGTCTTTAAAACCGCATTATTTCTTATTTAAACATCATTTATTGTAAAGGCTCCCTCGATTGCACGGTGTAATGGAAAAATATATCGATTTTTTATTTTATTTGTAATACTTTATAGAACATTGTTAACTCGGCTTTGGAGTAAGATTAAATGCCCAGAATATAAAGATTTTGGCACACGTACTCAATTTTTCACATTTATTTTAAACAAACTTTTGTCTATTTCTACACTATTTTTATCACAGATATGGGTTTGAATAGATATAGCAGCTTCATCTACTATTTTTATCATATATATTGTCGCTAATACGACCTAGCGTTGAAGTGCCTATTTGGACTTCGCTCATATTTTAACTAGAAGTTTCTGCTCATTTAGACAGATATAATTTATAGATAGTTATGAAACTCATTAATTTAAGATTTGATGTCAAAAGGTTTAGGCTGTACACAGAAGTAGTACTTATTACGATATTTTGAGTATTTGCTAGAAATAGTACGTAGCAGAGAAGTAGCTTTTGTAAAAATACTGATACTAGAAATAAAACAATATCTACCTAGTATCTAACTTACGATGTTTATGTCAAATTAAGTCCCAGCATTTGCTTAAAGAATTTAATTTTCATTGTTCTTTAATAATTTTAATAAATATATTTGTTTTACTAATTTACAAGTATCTACCGACTGTTGCTTATACTGATAAAATAGAAGGGAGCAGTTATCGCATTAAGTGACAGGAAAGACGTAATGACATGAGTCTTTTATGCTTTATCTAAATGTGAATTACTAATTTAAATAGATTACAGTACAAAAACGTCTATTTCAGTTATATGTCATATATTGAAAATAAGGTGACCTAATGTTGTGTTTTTTAAATGGCTTGAATTTCTTTTTGTCTTGTACAGAATAATTAGAAAATTAATAATGAACAATTTCAAAATGGTCTTTTGTTTATATTAGTAACATTCGTACGTTCTGACCGAATGTTACTAGTTCAATTTCGTCTACTTAAATACCTTCAGAGCTTAAGTTTTCTAAAGTTTATTATATCGATTATAAGGCTGTAAATATAGTACCAACTACTACCATCAATCTCAGGTTATGTGTGTAAATTAGTACCTACACACGAATTCTATTAATGTGAGGTATTTATATATTGACCAATCAATAAATGAATACCTCACGTTAATAGAACTCATTTATTTTAAATTAATCCTTGATTAAACATATAATATATATGAATTTGGAAAATATATTTGAATGAAAAATTTAAATAACTACTTATTTGAATTTTTCTCATACAAAGTACTTCATAAAATTACAAAATATTATATGTCAATTCACAGTAAAATAAAGTAGTATTGAAAGTTATAGTGGTAACCGATGTAGTTAGATATATTGTTAATTCAAAACACTAACTAATGTAAAAATATTTGAGTCAAGGGCACAGAAAAGATAACTCTAATGCATTCATTGACGATTCGTTTGAATTCTATAATATCTGTAAAATGCATATATCCGTATTGTAATTGTGTCGTAACAGTTATTTTTAAAATGTATAGAAATATTATTTTTAGTACATTGTTAACTAAATAAAGGAAAATTATTCGAAAATAAAGTTAAAAGTTGTCTCTGAAAAGAATAAAAATTCAAAAAATCATAACAAATCTATTATTTCACGCAGGTATTTACTATATTGTGATATTGTTTTGTAATTAATAAACAGAGTTGTTATAATTTCTTGTCTTTTTAAATTAACAACAACTCAGATAATGTTACCGTCGTTAATTTTTAGTACTGCTACTTGAGTTAATTCATTGTATACTAATAATAATATACTTAAATTATGAATTATTCATTCAGGTTATTATGTGGGATTATCGCGATAATATCGTTATATGCAGATAAAAAATACGTTTGTTAGATTAATTTATACTGAATGAACAATACAATGTTATTGGTTTTAATGTTGTATGAAAAAGATACTCACGTGTCACTCTTATCATAAGTAGGGAACGTCTGGTGAGCCAAATCCTGCAGTGATGAGCTCGTTTGTGGCTCGGCTGAGATACCTTGAGCTCTCTGTTTTCTGGGTCCTCTGGACCCCCTCACATACTGCTGATAAGGGAACACGCTCTGCAATTTATCCAACTGCGAGCGTAGTTCTAACATCTCCTGGTCGCGTTGCTTCAACAACGCCTCCAACTCCCTAATTCTTTCGACTAGGGGCTGCATATCATTAGTTATCGTTGCATTAGCAACACAATTCTCCGAGTCTGTATTCATCGCGCTCGGAGTCCCCATTATACCATTTATTTCAGCTTCTCTATACGTTTCGCTCAACGCTCGTCTGTCTCCGTTGACTGTAGGCGCCACGGTAAGCGCTCCTCCACCTGTATTCACTACCGACCTCGGCTCATCGTCACCAGCAGCTCGCTGTGACGATCCAAAGCAGAGGTTGTCGAAACACACGCGCATTCACTCGGCTACCGAGCACTGCACAGAACCACTGGGGATCCGGGTTACACTTGGGTTTGTAAAGTTAACGCGTTTGTCCACTAGCACTATGTTTTGTAACGGTTTGTGAGCACGGTTTAGTGGGGAAGCGCAGGATGTATGTGGGCTGGCTGCGTGCGAGTCGTGCGGCGCGGGCGCGGACGAGCGATACAGTGCAGATGCGCGCACGCCGCCTGCCTCTTGTTGTGCCGTCAGCCTCGCGTGCCTCTGCGACACCCTGAAAATTACATTTTGTTATTCCACATGCTTTATTTCACCTGTCAAAATAAAACACTAAAAACATGTAATATTACAATTAAAGATTTGTGATTCTATTTATGGTATGGGTTTCATTACGTCAGTGTTTTAAAGATTCAAATATCCTCACCGTTTCTTCACACTACATTTATGAGAATATCATGTATTTTAGACAGTTTTAGAAAACTTAAAGACTGTACAAATAGAAACTTACGCAATAAAAATAAGCTAATTTTACCTAAATGCCGCCTGCACAAAGTCAGTAATTATTCTATTAATAAACTGCCAGAATCTGCACTAAATCTGACAGAGAGGCAATTCAAATCTTATATTAAACAATTTTTATGTAAGAAAGCCTATTAATAGACGAACTAGAAGAAACATATGTAATTATATAGCATACAATATAAAATTGCTTTCTTGATTCAATTATTTTAGAAATATGAAAGCGTAGCGGGTTTTGTATTAATTGCCGCATGCACATGTGAAATGTGAATTTAAACATCAGATGGCAATTGTGAGTAGCTATGACGTGGTCTGGTGTTTTGAGTAGTCATGCTCACTAAAATGTCCAGACTTGTGGCGGCGTGGTGGGCCGGGTCATTGGGCTCCCTAAAATATGGTCGAGCGCAGTGATTTATCCGTCATATGAACGGGTGCTGCTTGTAGGGACTGGTCTGCTCTAAATGACTGATTTCCTCTTATTAATTGTTTAACCAGTTGGTTATGTATTCAATATTTTTTTCTTTTTGAGTATTTAATTGAATTAGTGCTAATCGGTGGTTTGTATTCACACACTTAAACTTAAATTGTAAGTTATTATTTAAAAGAGCAACACACAAGTTTCTTGCTTGTTCTTCTTGTGATGAGACAGCATTCCGAATGAGCGGTAGATTAAAAAAAAAAAAAAATGTTTGACTATTCAAAAGTGCTTCAATGTAAGTTTATTTGAATAAATGATTTTCTATTCTATTCTAAAGATTCCCATGTCGTACAGAATTTTCATAACTGGTCTAATATTAAAATTTTATTAATATTGAACATGTCATTAATAAGTAAATAAATAAAAAACGCTCACAACTTTGAACATTGCCACCAAGTTTTAGGCTAAGCAAATCTTGTATTATATTATTCGGGTCGACAATGCGTACTTACGTAGGACGCCTGAAACACTGTAGGGTGTCAAGTACTTGATATACACGGTATTTGAGGATTATCTACGATATATAAGTAAATATTATATATAATTAAATAGAACACAAATGTTCGAGGGATCGAACCGACGTAGTACTAGACTATATGCCGCTACACCACCAAGGTTATCAATAAGTGACTTTATGCATTTTCCATTGCAATCAGAAAATACTAGTAGATGTCGATTTATAGAACCATATAAACATACAGATATAATAATATTGTTTACTGCACTCGTTATACTTTTGATTATCGATGACGCTCCGTTTGCTACAGATTAATATTTCTTAAGTAGATGAATTTGTTACAGTCTGATAACAGGCTTAATTGTAATATTAAAACATAATAATAACATACATAAAGAATAATATTGTATATATTTTCAATTATTACAATAACATCAATAACGATTACCTCGGCTAAATCCATTAGTCATATAAGTACACTAGAGAGGCACCCTGACGTCGATACAAACATATAAACCTTTGTAAGTTTTGTACCTATTAACATAATATAGCCCATATAACCCATGTAACAAACAAGACCTTTCAAACAGTGATAGAATATCTGCAGGTATATCTGGTTTACTTCACTTTAATTTACTTTCGTCATAACAAGATCTATCGACTCTTTATAATATTAGCATAAATAGTAATATAAAATACTTAATTTCGAATAATTATCTATTAAGAAGATAAAATATCAACATTACTATTATATTTTTTTTAAAAAAGCTCACGACACGGTGTTCACGCAAGCAAAGTCACAGTAAACAGATAGTATGTAATATATTATTTTGACAGATGTTAGCTTGGCTGCGATAACTACTGGTAAGACTATATACAAGGCCATGTCAAAAATATCCAAGAATCTCTTCCAGTTATATCTATAAACCCATTTTCGTAGATAAGCAAAACAATGAAATAACATAAACATGTCAAGAATTAATGGAAAATATGTTACACATTATATCAATGACAAATCTGTGATCAGTGGTCACCTGACTAATGACGAAATTCACCACATGACCGATAAGTTATCTGCTACATAACATCTTTCTCAATATCTAGTCAAGACGAGTTTGTGGAGAGAAATTGATTATAAGGATGAATTAAGAAAATCCATTTTTTTAACAATGACAACCTTAATCAATATTTTAAGTTACATACAATCAATATTTATGATACAACAATAAGAAACAGAAGAAAGAATAATAAACCCTCTATAAACTGGCTTTAAAAAATTCAGTTGAGTTTCTTGCCAGTTCTTAGTTGAATCTGTACACTGAATTAAAAATATGAATAAAAAAAATTTGACGCCCATAGTCGGGTAAAATGTCCTACATGCATAAATGATTTTTCATTTGATTTAATTTGATTTACCATACACTATACTACTACCGACTTCAAAAGGATTTCTTTCCAATTTTTTTATATTTTAAGATTATAAAATTCGGGAATTGAACCAGCACCCAACTAACTCCAACCTCGGCTACGTGGATTTAATATAATGCTTATATATTAATAAAGGGTATACCATCCCAAAAGTAAAGTACAAACAATACTCATGAAACTAAAACACTCAACAAAACAAAATTCTAGGGATTGAGCTTCCACGAATTTCTAAAAACATATTTTCAATTTTTCACTTTATTCCTAAGGAAATATGTTCCATTTTATGAATATATTCACTCGCTTTTGTTTTAGTACCTATACTTTTTATTTTAATGTAAATTCGATTTCTAAGTATACTCTGGTATTAAAGGTACTAGGACTTCTAACAACTATATAAAATAACCACTGATAATATGAATAATGCTAGATGAGCCCATAAAAACTCATGGTAGCTGTGAGGAAATGGATGCAACTAGCGGATGGATGCGCATCGTCATAATTTCTGTCATTAAATTCACTAACAGTGACCAGACTGAAATGATGATGATGATATTATAAATATAAGTTATGTTCAACACAGCTCCAATAAATATATTTTAAACTTTTGATGAGCCTCTCCAGGCCATACTCTTACCTTAAGTTTTTTACATTGAAGTTACATAGTTCAACAGATACAGTAAATGCTTTGAAATTCTAAACTTTTGTAGCAGAAAAGTCACTTAAATCACTTGTATTTTTTTAAAATTGTTATCTTATTTACTATGTATATTTTAAATACTTTTTAGTATTCATAGAAGCAGATATATTAAGATATTGGACGCGTGTCAACTGTTTTAAATTTATTTGCAATTACCGCCACCTGTTTCTTAATTTGTATCGGGCAACAAGATCCCGCTAACTGCACTTGAGGTCGCTGTATTACTTTATAGCTTGACTGGATATTAGAAAGTTGCTAACCATCTATCTGTATTTAAATTATTAGACATATTCTTTAAATTCCATAGATTCACAAAACGCTGTCCATGAGGCCATTGGTTTCTGAATAGGTACAATGTTTGTTATATTGCTCACTTTGTTTATACATTTTATTTCCATATCTTATAACTTGTGAAAACTTCAGAAGTATTTACAAGTAGATAAAACGTGATTCAACTTGTTGGGCTATATAATATAATATTATTTGTTCAATAGTTAAAAGTATAATTACTTAACGATCTATACGAATACTAGCTACTCGCCCCGGCTTCGCACGGGTGTACATGTATTGTATATATAAACCTTCCTCTAAAATCACTCTATCTATTAAAATTCTACCACTTCAATCCGTTGGGTAGTTTTAAAGATTTAAGTATACATAGGGGATAGACAGCGACAGCGACTTTATTTTATACTATATAATGAATTGATTATGAATTTAATACAAAACTTATAATTGTTCTGTTAAATACGTATATTTTTAACGTAACTGGAATGGTATACATATAAGTATGACAGGCTCACAACATATATCGAAATGTCCATTCTATCTTTAATATTATATGAAAGTATATGTATCCTGTAATTTCAATATAAAAAATATGGCTATTTTTGGACGTGTATTTGAATATGATTTTTAATATCCATATGTATAGGAAATTATAAAAGTGTCTCTAAATTCTTGTAATGAACAGGTGTTCATAATGAAAATGTACCTACCTATTCAGAATTATCAAATATAATTCTGAATTCTACTTTTTCCATAATAAAAACAAAGTTTGTTATATTGTAATAATAAGTAATAAACATATGCATTGTATTTAGATAAGTGTATAAACCATTAATGACTACAATAATCATTGGATTGAATTATTATTATTGTACATAGAATTAATATTATTACGATTAGAGAACGAATTATCCTAATCTATATTATTGTATAAATCAAATTTGATTATAAGTGCGGTAAGTAATCGTAGGTTCACAGGCATTTAGTTAATTTGAAATGCCTGTGAAGTGGCAATCTATTGAAATTCAGTCATTTTCCTAATCTAAACTATATTCTATCTAAATCTCATGACTAATATCTTCAAATGGCAAATTCACAGTGACAATTACAAAATTTGTTCAAAATCAGTCCATTCTAGTCAACAGAATCGCAATTCTGGTAATGTTTGTAATAATTTTAATTAGAGAATTGATTTTGGTGACACTTTTGAAATCAACAGTTTACTTCCGTGTCTATAATAAATTTTACTATGGATATAATCCAATTTTTTGCAAGTATTTAATTCATCCGTGTAATTGTCACAAGCATAGGTAGAAATTTAAAAATATTAATGAAAGTAGAAAAATAACAAATACTGTACAAATTATATAACAAATAAACGAAAGAGTATATGGTTAGAATCCTCAAAATAAAAAAGTATATAAATTGAAAAATTTAAATGTAATCGTTTTCAACGTTGGTTTAATAAAGAAATCTTGGTGTGACGTAATAACTTGCAAACCTTACAAAAGGACATTTGAACAGCAATAACTGTTAATTGCTATATTATGGTGCTCTCTGATAATGCGTTAGAAACATTTGTAATGCCATTAACTTCATGGATAATAGGTGTTTACGATAATGCACGGTACACGAGACAAATTTTCCGTCCCTAACCGCATTAAGATCAACACTTGCCAATGTCAATAAATAACTTAAACCTACAGTATAAAATTATAATATTAAGTTACTACCAACGTTGAAAATTTTACAATGGATGCTAAATCCATAACATACCTATTTACTGATATATCATAGTATCATTCTATCACAACATCGGGAAGTGTTGTGATAGAATGGTGGTTTGAAATATTTTCAGTTAAAGGTACTAAAATTTCTCTGTGAGTTGAAAATACATCTTTGGATGAAATAAATAACATGAATTATCATAATCTTAGATTCACGATAGGTAATGTATGAAATAACGACGATACTAAAAATACAGATCCAAATATATCGCATAAAAATTCCACTCTCCTTAATTTGGTATAGAAAGTTTAGTTTATTGCTTCAATGATTGGTGGATTGTCGGAGTTAAATATATTATTAATAGCCAAAAATAAGAACGATGAAAAATAAAAAATTGACGGTGAAAATATACTCATTAAAAATAAGTCAACTTTCAATAGCCCTATTATATAAGTGTGTGGCCAAGTGTGAGGCACGTAGCCAATATAAATTAGAAGTGTTTTCATTATAAATCAAATTAATCAATCCAAGGTTCATGGAGACTGACTGTCCAAACATGGAAAGATTTTCTTTTAAAAAGAGAAATATTAATGACATACATAGGTAATGATATGATAATGGTAAGCAACCTTACCCCAGTTTAGTTAGTGGGTGTTCTTGTTCCGTATTAATTGTTCATTTCCGGTGGGTGTACATAAATATCTATAGAAGACAATATAAAGGGTACCTCATATACACACAATCATGAGGCGCTGGGTAGGACAAAATGTCAAACTTCCAAGGTCTAAAACTTCTTTATACTAACATTAAAAATATATAAAGTGTAATAGAACAAATGTATCTGATTATATTTCACTCAGATATTAAATAACATAAGATTCTTTTCATTATGATTCGAGAGAAAATTATCAGAAGTAAGATTATGTACAACCGAAACGGCTTCTGTTTTTTTAAGTGTTAGTTAAACAGCTGTTTTCTTAATTTTGTAAATATTAGAAAAAGTTTTAAATAAAAAAGAATATTTAATAAATAATGCCTACTGAAAAGTCATAATTTATGTATAAAAAGTAAACATATTAACGGTGATAGCTAGGTCATGTTCAATTGTTCCTTTTCCACTTTCATGACAGGGTACTGTATAAAGCTATTTATAATTGAGTTCAATAGCACACCCGATAGATTGGGCGACAGGTAGTACAGTAATAGTAATTTCATATGAAATTCATTGTCAAAACAGAACAAAGGTAAATATTAAGTTAATCACGTAACCACGCGGTTTGTACGAGGGTTTAAATGTTTTTGTATATGTTAACATACATACACTAAACAGCCTGTGTTATTATACATATCGCTTAGTGTATATTATCACCAATTTGATTGATATCCGCCACGAACTCCGTTGACCGATTTATACAAAGAATATTAGAAAAATAGGTAACATAAATATCTTTGTTCTTATTAAGAAGGATACGATTATAATATTCTCGATATGCTGAATGAAACTGTGTATGGTGACAATTTTATTATATTTTCTTGACCAATTCCAGAATCATATAATTTTGTTAAAGTACTGACTAAATAAAATTTCATGGCAATACAATCGAAAGCTGTCAAATGATATTCTTGAATACAGTCATTCAAATTAATATCTTACAATTATTAAAATACAAAATATTATTTCATTATTTATAAATATAAATAAATATTTATCTGATATACAAAATGCGCAGACTTCACTTGTGGTAAGGTTTGTCTGCTGGACTCATACAGGTCCTCTGCTAAACATTCCGTATATTAAAATTGGCCAAAACAATATAAGCCAATAGAAAAATAGGTAATTCTTTTAATGAAATAAAATTTTATTCATCTTTTTAATGATTAATAAAATTTTATTTCAACATTTATTCTACAGAAATTAATCTATATTTATCTTTCAGTGGTTTCATAACTTAATTATTTGTAACAGTTCAATTATACTATGGTATCTATTATAATGTACCTGTACCTGTTAATTTTCATTAATTTATCATCATTACTACAGTACTTAGCCACGGACAAGTGCGTGCTCATAGCCTTATGCATAAACGTCAATCATTTTCAACACAATAATTACAAGTGACGCAGTTTTCTGAGTAATTTTACATAATCAAAAGCTTTACAATTACAGTTTTAAATTTGGAATTTAAGAGCGTAATTGTAAAGCTTTTCATAGAATTAATAAGTGCTATATTCAATTAAGAGACATATAAAACAAGTGAACGAGTACCTCTACATATACATACTTTTTGGAATATTGTTTTAGAAAGCGGCAGGTATATATATAGACGTTTACGTTAATTTACTTAAACTCTCTTTAATCTTTAATACTCTATATTTAAAATATATTAGAATTCTCCAGTGACGATAAACAACAAAAATATAATATGAGTGATGGTTTCCTTCCTTGGCGACTCGAATCCTCATTATATATTTGCAGCCCAGAATTTTCCGACCTAGACTGTACTTTCGACAATAATTACCTTTTTATTTTTTTTTAACAGATACAAATTAATGGCTCTGCGTAGAGATTTAGTAATGAGGATTAAAAAATAACTGATATGACTTTATCCGCATCCTACTTCCACTGGTATCCCGGACGCGTATACTGTCAGAGCATTATAGCACCATTCTTATTCAATATAAAATTAGTAAATAAATATTGATAAAGATAAAATAAAAATATTTAGGTAATAATTTAAATATGAATAATAGTAAAATGAATTTATACGACCCTATTATCCAGTCAACACCTGCAAGGCTTTATTAGAAGGCGTGTACTGGAGTGAAACGTGAATACTTAACTATTTTAATGTCATGGTAAATCATCACGACGATTAGAGTAAAATATTGCAGTGTTGTTTCCTTCAATCGCATAGAAAATATATTTTATTAACTATTACATTAGATGGGTATTACATTATCCGATTTACAATAAAATATTATATATTTACCTAAAATTCATAAATATCTTGAGTAGAAGTGATGGATTATTTATTTTGTTTATTTCGAAACTATTACAGTAACATGTTGTAAATTAAAATATAAAATGATACGATTTTTAGATTTATATATGTGTTAAATTTTCTCTGGTGATGATTCCTAGGTAGAGGAAACAATGAAATTAAATATATTTCTGAGTGCCAATGACTTGTTTCGCTCGGACTGTTTCATTTGATTGTCTGTGAAATAGCTTATGTCTATTATTTTTAAAGCGCGAAATTAAAATTATTTTATCATGTACAGTCACTTATACGTCGTTATTTTTATCTGTATCCCTAGTTCCCTACTGAAAAGTTAGGCTAGTTACATTAGTTAAGAAGAACTGACAGGAAACTTCACTGATACATTACTGTAAGAGAACGACAAAATTATATGATAATGTAATAACTCCATAAAGCTGTACACTCTGGCAACTATTATATACTCTGATAATGTATATATAATATATTACAATATTTATAGTGCAAGCATTTTCCTCCATTATTACCATACTGACATTATTTATTATAATAACTATTTCACATATACTAATGTAATTATTTATAAACTCATTCGACCTGTCGCAGTTCATTTTTAACTAACTATAAATAGTAGTATATATTTATTTGTAGAAACGAGAATTCAAATGAAACCAGTTTACTTGAAGTTGCTAAAGAAATATGGTATGCCATTAATTAATGTCCATAGCCTTTACCGCTAATTAAACAGTAACATACACAACAAAAAAATACTATGAACCGAAATAAGAATGAATAACGATATAATTTCTAAATAAAATACTGTTATTTTTTTTTTCAAAGTAACATTAGCATAATTATCTTGTTGTGTGTGTGTCTGATTAAGTAAAAAACATAGTAAACATTGATAAATTTCATCTTGATAAAATTTCTTCCTTAATTTAATTCATTCAGAATGCAAGAAGCATTCTAAACTTAATAATGAAATTCATTTTTTTTATAAATAATTAAAATAATCTAATTAGAGAAATGGAGAACTCGCCCTACCCTATAAAATTATTTCAGTTTGCTACATTATATTCACACTAATTGCCAAATGTCAACTTTAACAAAAAAAAATATTAAAAAAAATATAATATAAAAATATAAATATACATTATAAGCGATTACCAACGATAATAATTATTGATATTTTATATATAACATATAAATATTATATCTATTTCACTACTCAGAAAATGTCTGACTAACATATATATCGTAAGTTTTGCATCTTACAACAATACTTGCAAAGGAGACGCCCCACTTTATGCTTTTTTGTGAGGCGACATTCACTGAAATTAGGACTATTTGCTCATCATCAAGTTATTTGTGGTATGACTGACCCGTTGTCTTAATATTTACAATTATATTCTTAGTCTTTTTATTTTCTCTGTAGTCAAATATTAGTGCCGAAGAGACTACATATAACTTTCTGCAATCTTTAAAAACAAATACCGTATTTTTCAAGATACCTACCAGTATTTGACCCAGCTAGTTCATTACCGAATCCATTAGCAAAATTAATTTATTGCTTTAAAAATCTAATGATTTTTACAGGGACTTTATCCACATGACCGTGATAAATGGTATTAAATTTCATTCTCCATCTCAATTACTATCTATAGCCTAATGTATTTAATAGCCTAAGGTACTTGTCTATTGACTTACATAATATATTTACAAAAAAAAAGTTATTTATAGCAGTTATCCAGTACATATATTTTATGTCCTTTAAACTTAGTTATATTGTTTTACAATTATGTAATGAGAATTATTTTCCACAACCAAATTATTTTCCATACAGTTTATACCTATTTTTATTTTTCATAGATGAACATGGAATGGTTCATATGCGTTGGCGATACACAAGTGATGGATGGTAGCGATAGCATGATCAGTCAATAGTTAGATTGCTTAAGTCAATGTGACGAATCCACCAAGATTTGACTACGATGGTTGATAGCTATGGGTCTCTAGTTGCGATTATTAGCAATCCCGTCTCTTCTCCCATAATGTAATAATAAAAACTGTACACGATAATGAAATCTCTACGCACAAATGTTCCACCATGGTCCTGGACACGAATATTTATTTGTTGTTGATTTAAACAAGTGACCAGATAAAGTATCTTGTCATGGTTATATTTACCACAAGTTGTAACTCTCTCCTCTTTCCCATCTATTTTTAGACTGGTTCAATTAAATCCAATTCCACACCGCCAATGCGATGTCACATGTTCAATTATGTGGTTTACAAAGTCACTAGTCTGCCGCGGCATTTAAAGAAATCGCGTTTATTTAGAATTGAGAATAATTGCTCTTCATTGACCAGCGTTATTTAACAAAGTATGTAACATCCATTAACTTTATTATTATCTGTTTGGAAATAATATTCTGTTATTTAAAAGCTTATATCTGCTGTTTTCAGCTTTAATAGTAAATGCTGGAGTATGTCATCATGGAAAGGAAAAATATTAAGTAGACACCGTTTTGTTGTTGTTAGCTATTTATATTGCTAATAAAAATTGTATGTATTATTTATGTTTTAAACTGCATAATTAAAACGGTTTTAATTTTTTTTCACAGTTGTCTACAATTGTATAGAAATATAGCTTTAAATAACATTTTAATTTCACACTCACAATTTATTTAATGTGTAGAATAATATAAAATATTTTATATAACAGCAAGAGAAATAGTTGGACTGGCGGACGGATATTTTTTTATTCTAGTATTATTGAACAATAATATTCTACTCATTAGGGCACATTTCTACTTCTACGAGTATACCTCTAACCAATGCCCACATAATGTTACGTAGCATTCCTGAATTGTCAACATTATTGCAGTGGTAGGTACGTAGAAATAATGACTTTGTATCATTTATAACCATTTATCAATGTTATTTAGAGCAAATGTCAGTAGAACCACAATGGAAATAGATACAATAGTTGCACTGTCAATAGTAAATTAAATGCATAAACACATGACCGCAGCTTGGATGACTGTTTGTTTATATTTGTACATACAGCCTATTACATTCGAACTAAAATCAAACTTAATTAATATTTATTGACTGTCAATTCGGACGCATACAAACAATCTAGTCATAAGTGATTGAAATAAAGTGACTAAAGTAAGCAATTGTGACTTGATAACTGGGAAATTTTAACATATAACTTAAAATCATCATGCATTAAATGAAAATTAAATCTATGTGTTTAATATTTATTTTTATACTACGAATGTAGCATACGGTCCATCTGATGGTAAACGGACGCCTATGGATGCCCGAAGCGGAGTTACGTGCGCGTTGCCAACCCTTATAAACCTTATGGGGTTCTTGAAAATCCCCGTAATCTGTCAAGAAAACCTTTTAATATTACAATATTACTTATAAGTTAATTATACTATAAAGTTAAGTTACATTTACAGTGCATTTTCCAAAGTTTGTAATTTTTAGTTAACCCAGTGTTATACTAGGCATGAGATATGATATGACTTTATGATTCTAAACCTACTGCTACATACATATATACTACACAATACGATACAGGGCTCCGTTGTTAAGGGTATACCAAGCCCAAATTTAGGAAGAATACCCATGACGCTGAATCAGTTTCGCTTAGAAATAAAGTAAAAAAACACATATTTGGGATTTTCATATAAAATGAATTATAAAAACATATTAGCCTAATGACGTAGGTAATTTAATAAAACTGCATTTGAATAACTAATATTAGATACCTATTAGTAATATAACAAAACTCGCGATAAATTAATAAATACATAATACTCACAGTAATACGTCAATTTGAAATGAAGTGTGAAGAAAATGTTTTGACAATGTAACTCAGTAATCGGAAACATTCTCACAATGTAATAAATATTAATATTCTCCTTTTATGGAACCTTCAAAATAATTTCGAACCACTGTCCTCTGTATCCGGGTGTTTCAATAAAAAGGCCGTTTCGGCATTTGATTGACAGATTCCTTTCAATGAGGTGTCGGCAATATGTTGAGTGGGGTCTCTCTTTTAATGTTGCATTTAAATATGAATACAAATCTATCCGCTTAATTTACAGATTATAATTATAAATAATGAAATAAATAAATACAAATAAGTAAATAAATATTTTTTTGTTTCTTATAGATAAAGAAATACGCAACCTCTATGATCTATAACCACAGAATAGAAAAGTAAGCAGTTCTGTTTTTAAAACTATGAACATGCTCAAAAATACATACATATATATATCCCTGATTTGTCTTCACAAATATAGGTGTTTTCTAAGGAAACTCATTTCATTCACAAACTTTCCTACATATCAGGCAGGTACTTTTTACAATTGAACACTCATCGGGTTTTCATGATGTCTATAGTATTAAAAATTATTTTAAAACAAATGAGAAATTTAGGACCTCCTTAGAACCACACTAACGTTAATTTGATATTTGTCTTACTTTTTATATGTAATAGGCTAATTTAATTCAAATACTTTGTAAACAGATTAATCTAAACAAATAAATAGAATTAAATTTTCTATTTGTAATTTTAAATTAATCAGCTTTTCACTAAGTGCATATGAATGTATACGGTAATAACATCAAAAATATATATTAATAGGTACATAATAGTTAAATTCCACGCAGACGAACTCGAAGTTAAGTAATAAATAAAATATAATCAAAATTAAACATTACTCATAATATGATGAATAAAATTAATTAAAATTTATAAATTTTATTCATCACATTATGAAGATTTAATAATTATTAAAATTCATTAATTTCAAATTTGTTACAAACTAACAGCAACTTTGTTAACGTAAAAGAGCCCAGGCCGAGTTGATTTTTGTAATGCTTAACGATGACGCATATGCGGTCTGTGCCTCATTTAGCGAGTGAGTTGTAATTGAAACCTCGTGATATGATACATAAACCGTACATATATATAATATTACGCGCGAATGTATTGAGGTTCAATCTACTATACATTTTATATGCCTGTCTCGTTACACGATAGTTTAAAACTGAAATCGAGGTTCTATTATGTTTCTAGCCTGTTTACAAAAAAAAATATTACGTTTAATTAATAATTCAGTTTTACTTAATAAAAAGTAACATCAAATTTAGCACGGCCAATAAATATTATTATTACCATAATAATATTAAATTTACAATTATTACAATTACAAAAATATACATTGACAAAATTTCAATTTGATATAGGATACGTACAGCAAAAAAATATTTTCGCATAAAAATACCGTCGAATTGATAATCTTATTTTTAAGTCGGATGGTAACTGCAATATTATTGTGAACTAGATTATACCCGCGACTTCGTCAGCTTTTTGTTTGAGATTAAATTTTACTTATGACTATTTTACATAACCTCGATATTATTTCAATTATTCTGAATAGTTATCTTTTATAATTGACGGATGTGCATGATATGTACGTACTGACATAAATATATTAATATTACAATTGAAAACTCCTATCTAATCTTAATCAATTAAAAAGATAACGGTCATTGATCTCTGTATAGGACAATTACCTTTTTGTTTTTACACAATAAAGGCAAATATATAAAGATTTCTATTTTCTTACAGAGTATCTATTTGGGCTTAGTATAGATATAGTTGTGAATAATTGATAGAGAGAGAATATAAATAATAAGGATTTTAATACAAAAATGCCAAAAATAAAGGGAACAAAGTTTTGTTTAGCAATGGTCCTAACCTACGTAACAGAGAAAGAATCGCAGATGTATACAAGTTTGTGTATGTAAGTACTTACACCATTTCTCAATATGTCAAAACTGGCCATAAACAAACTATAAAAGTCAATATGTGAAAGTGTTGAAACGTGAAAGTGTCAACTAGTCCTAATCTAGAAAATGTAATAATAGGCTTATATTTTTAGTTACTTTTGTTTGTAGGTGTAATGTAGGTTCTATTTTAAAATCGGAACTGTTTTATTTTTTCTTTATTTTTACATATACTGATCTATATAATATCATAAAACCGTAGCGAGGCGAAAACTGTCGGTTACGTAAAAACCGCTTTAGGATTTAGATGAAATTTTCTCAGAATATATTCTTACTATAAATGTGGATAAAATATAGGCTAAAGAAATCTATTAGGGATATCTTTTAATTAATAACACTACATAATACATACTTAATTTAAATTTAGTAATTAAATCTTATTAATTTTATAAACACCATAGGTATATCATAAAAACTGAATCGATTTACTCGATCCTTTGAAATCTATTTAAGACTTGGTCAAAATACGCCGTTCAAACATTTATGTGTACCATATAACTCCTAGGGCTTATGTAGGTTTAAAGCAGTAACAGTTGTGTGTGTCATTAAAACCAGTGATAAACAACCAAGTTCAATGGCTTAATGTACCTTCCGACTCACTTTGTGGATTTACTTTAATTCCACAAAACAAATATTTGAAATTGAAATATCTTATATTATGTACCAAAGCAGGATTTAGACTCAACCGTACGTGAAAAACAACAATATATTTTGTTGTTTTCAAATATAACAAACAATTTCCTTATTTATTATTACTGCGTAATTGTATATTATTACTGTGTACTGAGTTATTTCAGAAACTTAGTAGTGTCTTTTTGTCAAGAAGTAAAAGAAAATATTATTCCAAAAATAAATAAAGTAAAATACTTATACAATGTATATACATAATTCCCATGTATCCCCATCCCGTCCCCAGGATATCGTATAGGCTATTATGAATACAAAGTACAAATAGATGGAAAAAACAAAATAAATTTCTATAATGCTATGTCCAATTAATTATCTAGCTGATGGTTATGGTTATGGTTCCTAGTGTCAGGAGTGACCCTAGCATTCTGCAGTAGGATGTTTATATGAATTAGTAAAGATAAAAATAATGGGCTAAGATTAAGTGTGACATTCTACATATTTATACTGCTCATAACTGTCAACAAACTTGACTAACTATATTAAACATGAATTAATGTTTTACTTTCTTAGTCAAGCAGGTTCTATTTATAAAAATGAGTTGAAATTATGAATAATTACTGAAGAATGTTTGCTGATAAACAGGAATTTAATTAACACGAAAACTTGTGTAGTGATTGCAAACAGGAATAAACACATGCATATTATATTTCATATCATTCCATTTCAAACATGATACATAGTTATTCTTTAACATTATATTAATGTTCTGTTCAATTCAATTCTCTTCCTGTTCAATTTATATAACTTATTCATATAAATTGAAAATATATCAGTATTATTTACTTTTCATTCTTAATTTAAAATATAATACAAATTAAATAGAATATATATTAATAATTTAATCTGTGTATTCTATTCAGCTAAATATGAAGTTACGTTCCACGCAACAGAATACCTATGTGAAGTGTAAAAGTATATTATTTTATTATGATTATTATTCTATAAGTTTGTATTTGTATACTATAATATTTCCAGATTAATATTTTCTTCTATATGTAAATTTTATTAGAGCAATGAATATGTTACTGTTATAAGAAATGGGCACAAGCAGAGTATGACACAATAAGTCGATTTAGTTCAATTGAAAAATACTTTCGCAGGTCACAGATCAAATTTTAATAGATAGACATGCTTCATCGCGTTAGTATCTACGAACTCTTTATCATTGCTACATGATCGAAAATCTCTAATAATCTTACATATTAGGAATCAATTATCATTATGACAAGGAGTTAATATAATATTATTATATATAATTTATTCCACGTGGTCCTAGCACATATTGAGAAAAAATTTCAATAAGATATTTTCTCAACAAACTGTACAAGGCTGTAATGGAAGGATATAACTACACGCAAGGAAATATCTAATAGTTATACACCTAAAGTGAGGTAGTAGTGAGCGTGTTTTATAAAAGTTAGTTCTATCTTTTATTCGTAAAAGGGTAAAATAGACGGACACACGTTCGCATTTATTATATTAAAGTGAATAGCTGCATAGATTTTCCCGCCAATACCATGAGGAACATAATAATTTAGTTCATGTTCTTACCATAAAAAGACAGCAACTATTTTATTACATAACGATACAGTTCTGTTTGTTTATTATATTTTGTTACTTACTATGATTAAAACATATTTTTAGTATGTGAGCGGTGTGCGGTGTTTCTTTTATCTAGATGTTTTATGTATATATAGATATGTACCATCCGTTTTACGAGATAGAAAGGAAATTGTCACTAATGGAGAATATTATTCCTAGGGATGCGTATACTGTAATGACCACGCATTCATCCCAGAAACTATCGTGGTTAAGTTCTGATAAATTCGCCACCACAGAGTAACACCTGATTTCATCCGTCACTACTGAATCATGGTTTAATCATACACAATTACCTATACAGCTATAATATACTCTTTAATAACTGGATTCGGAAAATATTGTCCTATGAAAATAAAGGTATGAAACGCAAGTAAATCGCTCGCGTAGTTTAATGAAATAACAACAAAAGAACAGTAATATAAATTTTCTTATACGTGTCCACACGGTTTTCCTATACAGTTTCACCACGACGCGACGTCGATATTAGGCTAAGTCCTTCTACCCCATCAGGAGTTATATTTGTAAAGGTATAGGTTACGGTGACCGTTTGTTTGCTTGTTTGCCATTATCGTAGTATAAAAAAATACTATTATTTTCATTAAAACCGCGTGGTCATGTGATTAGTGTAGTTTCATTGGGTTTGATTAGTTTTTATTTCAAAATTTGGAATTTTATGAATACTATTAGGTTTAAAATTTAAACGCCTTATACTACCACGTATAGTGGGTACCGATCTATGTTTGGAATTCTTTATATATATTATATCTTTATACCAAGTGTGAAATCTTTAGAAAATAATATTTATATTTACTGTATATTTAAGTCCATTTCATTGCCAATATATCAGAAATATTCCAAACGATAAATAGTAGTTTGGTTGATGCTTACCGAAAACGATACAGCAATCTGAAATAAACAGAACTCAGTCTAGCCAGCACTGATATCCACACATCAATATTATCACTTGTCAACTGTACCACGAATAAATTTAGACAATATATTATCTATGTGACACTGATTTAATGTTAACAAACGTACTTCGATTTTCGACGCAAACGATATATTTAAAGATAATTGTATATCTGTGAGTGGAGACGAGCGCACTTGATAAAGCCGGGTGGACAATAAATTTATATTGAGACGCTAACGTAGTAGTTGGGTAGATTGTTTATGGCATCGCCACATTGCGGTCGGAGCGGGACAGTAGTGGGACGCCAGCGATAATCGTACTAAATATCATACAAACATACATTTGTATGACTTAAAGCATTCTATGGAAGCATTCGGTTCACCTGATAGTAAATTCTTGCTGCTGTAAAATTCTTACATGAAAGAATGAAATTAGAAATATGTAGGCGGTCTTTTTGGACCGATGACGGTTAGCGGGGAAATGAGATAAAAATTTAAAAAAGGATACATTTAAAGCCTATCTCTCAATCTATCCTTTTAAAAATTTTTGTCGAGTTGTTCGAGCCTATTTATTCACCATGCGATTACGGTAACCCTTATAGTTATATATTATTGTTAATTTACCTGATGTTAAGTGATACATCTGGTAAATTAGTACCGTAGTTATAATCTATGAAACTAGATGAAGATGATTCGTACACCAGTCAGTTCTTTGAGAAAAGAAATATTACGTAAAATGTAATATTTCTTTTGTCAATTGCAATAGATTTCATATTTTACTTTAAATTTGCAGATACAAGTATTACTGTAAGATTCGCAATCATTAATCAAATTATAATTGCATAACTGAATATTTCTATCATGAATACCAGAATCTGTTTCAAATTTCAAAACTTTTCAAGCTCTCAATCTGGCTCGTCGTGACACGTAAGCTTGTGGTGTTCCACTATTGTCACGCTTCGCTCGCAATGTGACAAAGGCTTTTTACTGATACTAGCCACTTTGACGCGGTGTAAGACAAAGGCGCGAGACAATTATGGGTTATCTTTAGGTCTGATAAGATTTTTCACCGGTTTGATCCGGTTATACAAAATATCTTAAAAAATATTACATAATATCTTTATCTGCTGTAGATTTTCAAGCGACTAAAGAATATAAAGCAGAAATAGTTTTCGGATGTATGTTGGTAAGTAGATATGCCTTGAGTTTTAATATTTTTATTTAAAATTGTTTACTTATTTGTTGTTATTCGAATTGAAATATATATCAAGATATTCTGTTTGTGCTGTGTATTCTGGTCGTATCTTATGAGATCCTGAGGATAAAACTATAGCGTTGCAAATTGCACTCTTCATTTCTCACCAATAATAAAATCATGTCTTTTTGTCTGTTTGTACGTACCCGCTGATCTCAGAAACGACTTATCGGACTTGTTTGCGGTTTTCACTGATACCTGACTGATTAGAGCAAGCTTCATTTGCAATCGGTTTTAATAAATATAAATATCATATAAATTTGCGAAATACCAGTAGTATTATTGGCAGAATGGAGAAACAGAGTCGAGACCATTTCTGTCTCGACTCCTCAACCAGCTATCCCCAATTCCTATGAGAATTGCAGAAAATCCTTTGAATGTAAGTCTCATTTTAAATTTTCTAATCCCGGCGTGCCTAGTAGACTGTGCGTGGATTGATCAGTCAAGATAATGATTTTATATATAGATATGTAAATTATTATGCTGACTGATCAATCAATCAATGATATATGTATATTTCCTGTGAAGAATGATAAGATTGTTAAAAATAGACATATTTAATTATTGCTATTTTATAGGTATATAACTAGATAATTTTATAATTACAGAATATATACATATAATAAAGATCGTCGTGGTCTAGTGGTTTGCCCTGACTTATACCTAGTCGGGAGTCTGGTCAACTCCAAAAAAATGTTACATCTTCGTTGAAGGAAACCCCGATATAAAATCAAAATGACGGTGGTAAATTCGCTTCCCGCCACTTTGGATTTAAATATACTCAGCGAAATATGGACATGTCAAGTGTTGCGTTCGTTCCAATATCGACAGATGAAATATTTATTTAATTTAACTTCAATGCACACAATAGAAAAATATAGTACAGTACATTTGACTGACTTAACACCATGCGGCATTTTCTACCAGTAAGCAATGCCTCCGATTACCCCATCATCAACGGGATAATGGGTTTTAGATACAGCTCATTAATATAAGAGATTAGATTAGGAGTTAAACAGGAATTAAAATTTGGTGCACCCGCGTGCGATAACCCTAACACCCGCGGAGGTCAGGTCAGTCAGAGTAAAGTGACAAATAGACCACGATGGTTCCTTGGGGTACCATGTAGAGGTAGATCTGGCATGATACATTACTATGGTTTCTAGTCGCTTAACAATCTCCTTCTTCTCAAAGTGAGATCTTAATAAATTATGTAGTACCGAAGAGACATCAGTCAAAAGTCAAAACTACAATATAAGCATATGTATCTAAGAAGAGTCTTTCAGACTTCAGTTTATAATATGTATACACTTGTATAGAATATGAAATCAAATCAAATTAAAAATAATTTATTCAATAAGGACACTTTACCCGCTTAGGAACGTCAAATATTTTGTATTAATTTTTTCCCTACCGTCCAGTTCAGTGTCCAAGAGAGACATTTTTATAACATGGGTCAACCGGTAACGTAATGCGTTCTATACCATGCACTTGCACAAGGTCGGTATTCCAACGAGCTTTGACAAGTGCACTACCGTGGTAAAAAATACATTCGGTCAAGCATGACTTCCGGTCTATCAGAACATTACCGGACAGCTGTAATTAGAACTAATGGTATTATTGTTTTTATATGTTTAATCAATTTATAATTTTATCATGTACTGATGTATGTATAATAATTTATGAAAAGAAGGAAATATTTTTCACAGATATGTGTATGTAGAAAGAAATAATAATGTCATTTGTACAGCGTTTGTAAAAAAAGTTTTAACATTCTGAGATTATTATTGCGAGTTGCCCTTGCCATCTAGCGTCGAATAGCGGAACTATTACTAGTTTCTTAAAGAAACGTATAGATGGCGTACTGCAAATAAATATTAAATAATTAAGTTATTATTCTGAAGATTTCACATATTTAAGTAGTTGTAAAACATTACATTTTAAATTTGTGCTATATTTGTCATTATGTTTTCAATGACCGGTTCCGATAATTATTAACACAATCAAACGTAAGGTAATATAGGATGATAGACAAAATAAAATATTATGGTTATTTACGATAAATGGGTAAGTTATTTATATCAGACTACAATAATAATAATATCAGGTCCTGGTATTTAATTACATTAATAGATAAAAAATCGTTTTGTTTTTATTTACGTATATATATGCTTGCTATTCTTATAGTTCCTATATTATGTAAAATATTACCCTAAAAGTATGTTTTTTATGACTATGATAGTAAATTTCTAGAAAAGATAACATTATTTATTTACCCACTATTGCGCATTATATATGGGCGTGATATTGATACGAGAGTATTTTTCTTATTTACTTAATATACGTTGACAACAATACCACAACATTAAATTAGAATAATGCATATTTTTAACCCCGACGCAAAAAGTGGCATGTTATAAGTTTTACGGGTCTGCGTCTGTTTGTAGCATGGCAACTACTAAACGAATGGAGATGGTGATTTTCTTTTATGCGTTTCTTTTTTTTGGAAGCTTCGAAGCGACGACGTGTTTATTACTAGTAATGTAGAATTTATCTACAGTTGGTTGTTACGAGCGATTTCGTTTGCATTTTTTCAGATAAAGAGAGCCTAAGTCCATCCTCGTGACATAATCTGTCTTTACGTCATTTCATTAAGATGTTAGTGTTTAGTGTTAGCTGTTTAGTGGGACCACCAAACAGACAGACATATTTCAGCACGTATTAATATAAGTATGAATTACCATTCTGGATTCTGGATCTGGATTCTCTTGCTTTGATTTATTTACAATTAATTGTCTATAATTGTGGGATATGTTCTAATTTATGAAATAGTTGTTGAAATATTTAAAAAATGTTAATTTATTAAAAATATTTGTATTGGGTTATTGCTTTTATTGCCTCTAAGTAATATCTAAGTAATATCAATGACTCGATTATGCTGCAAATTAAGTTACTGGGTACTACTAGGTACTAGGTAATAAATATCCGGTCAAAATTTAAAATAATATTTATTTTATATAGGTCATTTACTATGTGTATAAAAAATGCAAAATTATTTCAAATATTGCAAGTATACCTTTCAAATGGACATATAATATAATAGTTATTTTGAACTTTCAAATTTATTACAGATTTTACATGACATCACAATCTTAGTGATATCTTAAACCTAAAAAAATGTAGCTTAAAATTGTATAGATTCGTTCCTTAACGTAATTGAACTGTAGGCAATGAAAATTAAAAGTATATAATTAAACGAACGATAAAATTCTGTTTGAAAATTGCGCCTGCGAAACCTCATCAGGTAGTAAAATCATTTACATGATACATTAAATTATATTAATGGAATGGATGAATCATACTGTGACTTTCAAAATGTACTGTTTTATTTATATTTTATTCGTTAATTACCTCCGTACCATATGTAATATAAATAGTAATAAATTCATTTTACTGTCCGACTGTTAATGGTACGAGATTGACAGCCACCATGTTTAAAATCCTTAGGAAAAGTATGTAGTAGACTGTGTTACGGATAAAAATCAAGCATTTTATAAATATAAATTGTACCAATATATTTATGTACATAAATTGATTAATCTTCATCTTTTCTCAATCTCAAACGTAATTTGTCTTTACCACTACCCTTATCAAACAAAAATCAATCATTCTGTTTGGAAATTTGATTTCTGTTTAATTGTCACTTCAGTGTTATGAATAAACAGATATCTGATCTATTTATTATTGCAATATCGCATACGTAATAATAGAGAATCATATGACGTACCTGCAAATGTGGTGGGCATGTAAAAAGATCTTACCTTATTATTTCAAATAATATACACATATAGAAACCGTCACAACTGATGGGGTAGTCAGAGGAAAATGAACTGATTATGTCATAGTGAACGCAAGACTTGACATGGCCACATTTCGCTGGGCAAGTTTGAACTTTGAATGCAACGTGGGAGGGTGCGTGTCATATTTTAGTTTTGTTATCGGTATTTTCTTTACCGTAGAGTTAGTAAGAAACATGAATCAATACATAAAGATTTTTATTGTGCCGATGAAATGAAGAAACGACATTTTAGGCTAGTCATACCACTCTCATATTTCAAAATTAATTATTTATTAACTTCAGTACACACAATACAAAAGGTACCTAGTACAGTAAGTACATTTGGTAGATTTAACACCATGCGGTATTTTCTACTAGTCAACTGTAGCTGGTGCAGAGAATTATTGGTGAATAATTATAATGTGTATTTTATGGTATAGTTACAAAATCAATTATTTATTTTATTTTTGATTCTTGTAGTATTTATATACCGACAACGTCACACTAAAGAGCGTATTTGATAATTTGTTTAATATTGGGTTGTTTGTGACACTGCCTACGTGAATGCACTCACGTAACAAATAACTAAAAATGATTAGAAAACGAACTTTGTGTAGTTTATGATAGTGCGAGTGCATTGTTTGTATGTGGGTTGTAACAAGAATGAATGACAGAACGATAACAAAAGCATTTTAATGGATAAAACATATTTAATAGGTTTGTACCTAAAGTATTTTTTTAAAGGTTTATGCTTGCCTTCATTGTAATAATATACATATATTAAAGTTACAAATTGTTGGTATTTATTTTCAATGGTAACACCTACTACGTTGTCTTGTCACATAACTACCAACTTAAAATTAAACAGACACACGTCGTTATTTAGACAATCCAACATAAAAAAAATTAAAATGTAAATTTCTCGTAAATCCTCCTATATTTATTTCATTTATGTTTCCCATTTTCTTTGCCAAACGAATAAATTAATAATTAGATAGGAATAATACGTTTATTTTAATTCAATTTCGAAAGCGCGTTTTAGTCACATATGATTGTCAGTGTTTTTTACATTATTTTTTAACTAGTTGAGAACTGGCAAGAAACGAGTCGAGGCTATTCTTTTTATTTTATTTTATTATAAATCAACATATCAAACTAATCAATGACATTTAAATATAGATTTTGCGCTGTCTTTGCGACGTACATATATTTGATCCGTTTTAACGCACCTTGTACTCAACCGCTTTCTATTTGGGGATAAAAAATGTTACAAAAAATACGTGAATGCAAAACTTAGCACAAAATAAGGGAATGGCTAACCTTCTATCACTTGAAACTAAAAAATACAATTCTATTATTACAAAGGTGTACATAAGAAATCCGTCTATTGAGATAACTCTAGCATTGTTCTTTTACCTACCTATGATACCTTCAATGTATTCTTTTAGTTTAAGTTTTTTAATATAGTACAATACAGGTTTACTAGCAAATAAGATATAATAGAATCAGGGTTCTAATCTTTAAAAAAAGGAAAAATAATATGAAATTGTAGGTATACCTCAATTTTGCTCTCTAACCTCGTACATCTATTAAATATTTTGACATCCCTGACTACAAAATTAATAGGCACATCAATGGTGAACAAAAGTTACAAACTATATTTGCATACGATACATCGGTTCGTGCGGAGGTAGGTACAAATACGTAAGGAAAGTAGATCATAATATTACTCATTCGTCGGTTTTCTATATACAAATAACAGACAGGTATTATACTATGGCTCACATTCTTAACAGGAAAACACCAACAGATGACAGGGTATACGTCAATAATAAATTTTGAAATCCAAACCTTACGATTAGGTAAGATATTATTAAATACTGTTCTTTCGGTTTGCATTATCATTATCAAAGGAATGTGCGCTAGAACCGGTTTAGGTTAGTTGAGCTCGTTCAGATTGCTCGTTTAGTAGCATGGTTTAATGTTTAACCACTGATCCACGTCGTCTACGCACGAAAATGGTTTTAGAAGAATAGCGTGCTTAGTATTTCTTTTGACAATACACGATGCAATTATAGGTATAAAAAGAAATAAGAATGTTGAATATTGCAGTTATATACGTCTACGAATAAATTAAAATTATTCTATATTTCAAATAAATTTCTATTATTCTATGTTTTAAAATATGTATGTATAAAAAATTCAATTGTTGTGAAAGATGCAGATTAAATTTGTAATCTACATATTCCAATTATACACAATTTCTCCTCAAAGAATGTTAAATACATATATTTTTAATTGTTCAGACCAGAATTATGAAATATTTTTTGACTTATCATCTATAAATAATAAAATCATAACATGTTATTATGTTATACCTTGTATTGTGAGTCACATCCTCTTAGCTATAAATAGATTTAATGATAACGTAGTTATAAATTTCTATAATTACAGATAATCTAATCAATTACTGATTAATCTAATTTATGTACCAAGTCATTCTTATACCGAGTAATTCCGATATAGAAATCACTTGGCAACGACGTAACACGATTATGCTAAATCCCTTGTATATAAGAACACACTGTAATAGGTACTTATGATCTTGTTGCCTCCAATATAAGTTCTACATATATCAGGCTGACCTCTACACAGTCACTCCTGAAAACCGTCGTGGTTGATTCCTGGTGCATGTGGTTACGTTAGGCTAATTGAGTTAACTCCATTGTCACACTAATAATTTCTTCCTGCTCATCTAATATTCAATGTTATCGCAGGCGGAAGAACCATTGCTTGATTATCAATCAAATATTTACCAGTAGTCTAAGTTGCCTATACTTTACATGTATATGTGTCTAGGAAAAAAACAGCTTTGTAAAATCATACTATGATATTATATTTTTAGATAAATAATCTAAAACAACGTCAGTTTAAAGGATTGATGGAGCGGTGGCTGATAACATTGTAGGTAAATGTGACAAGATCACAATTGGACAGAGTCCAACCGTTAAGGATATCGCTGAACGTCTGGCTTTAGCTATTTCGGAATACAATGCGTTTATATGACGCATCCCGCACTCAAACATTTGGTTTAAACGGGCACCGTGATATACTTGGCCTCATTTTACGACACAAACATGAAAATTAACATCTGTCACGTATTATGTTCTAAATGTCTAAGTACACTATGCTAAATTATTATTACGGTAATAAGTTCACATTACGAAAGTCGAAATTTAGAAGTTTTCTTTATTTTGAGGTATACAATACTACAATATATAAATTACAATTTCTTTTAACATACACTATGTTAATCTATACAATTTTTTTATCTACACTATGTAAATAAATCTTGAAGAATACATGCGTAATTGTCTATTGTATTATTTTTAGCCGAATTTTATTGAAATTTATGTAGAGCACCAATTTTTCAATACTATACTACGGGTTCATGAACTAACAGATTATTTTTAAAATAATAATCTTTGGGAACAGATATATCAAGTAGTTTTGACGACTTATAATTCCTTAAAAAATAACTATTAAAATGCTATTTTTTAACCATTAATCAAAATTAGAGATTTAATTTTGCACGCTTATATTCAACATTACGGTATAAATGCAATAAAATATACTATAAAAATTAATACACCCACTTAGCATGCTTACATGAGTAAATAAACTATACCAAAATAGATCTAAATTGTGTAAGATCTTTAGAATCTATTTGACTGTTACGTTTACTCATTCGAAATGACTGTTCGACCAGTTCTAAAAATAGATTCGTTGAATTGGGATGGACACAGATACATAACCGCTGCAACCAGACGTGACTGGACATATATTATTGTGTCCATATTTAGCATCATTGAATACGCTCCGACGATTTGTTGTTACTCGTATCATAAGTGTTCTTAACAGCTCTTTTAAAAATAGCATATTATTATTATATAGGTTTTGTCGGACATAGGATTTGTATATGCATTGCATTAAGTAGATGGAAAACTCGTCAAATTATTTCACAATATTAATTTTCTACAAAACACATTTAGTGAGCACTCTTTCTGCATCCATCTTGATTCTAAAATTATTCGTTACGGAATCCCAACAATTTTAGATTCTGAAATAAATATTTCTAATCTTAATAATATGAGTGAGATAGAAAGGTGGATATCGTTTTAATACGAGATATTGAAATCTGTCGTAGATTGTCATTGTTAAGGACTTCGGTTATGCCTCTAGATCCTGGAATTTCACTGTCACCGTTTTAACTAAGATGACAACAGAACAAGTTTCGGAAGGTAGATATAATTGATGCATACAGGTAACTTTGTACAGCCTCTGGTAATAAATACTTTATTAGATTACTTATGATGATTTAATTAACCATAAATACAAATACAGATTTTACGTACTGCAATTTTTACTGCAAGTACATTGATATATCAGTGAATATAATTGATTTTGTACATGACAAAATTCTCATTCAATAGATTTGCAAATAAAATTAAATTTTATCCTAACCCAGATATAATAGAAGTCAGGGATACGTAAGATTTTATCAGTATTTGTGTCATATGATATCACTCATATTATCTTATCTGACTTATTTACGGAAACGCGAGATTAGTAAATTGAAACTATTCATTATATAATATCTAAATAAGCTATTAGCTAAGTACGTACTAATGGTGCATCTAACTTTGTAACAAACATCGAGTAAGGTACGACATCCATCTGTGTACATCTGTTTGTCCTTTCCTGTCGCCAAGTTGTGTTAAAGTCAAAGAATTGGCATAATGCCTTAGTCTTCAAAAATGTCATTGAAGTAGTCAACGGCAGATTTTCAGCTTCAACATAAGAAATAAACAGCATGCTCATTGTAGCGCGAATGGTCTATGACAGGATTCAGCATTTAACCATGATATACCTAGATATAATTGGTAGTCTAGTCATTAAAATGTTCATGCGATTGCAAACGATTACAAGTATAATAATATGGTTGGGTTTTATGGCTATTCGACCTTTGCTATGTCATTTCGTATAATATTATCACGTACAGCAGATAATTATGCCTTAGGTACGTCTATTGAAATATGTCAATAACGAGTAAATATATATAGAAACTGTAAATGAATTTATTCGTACTGCAGGGCTATACAAGACAGTCGATAGTTACCACCTTTCATGAGCCCGTCGGCTTGTTTGTAATTCCAGCAGTATAAAATAAAATTTAATACAATGTAATGTACACAGTATGTGCAGAAAATTTTGAATGAGTATGAATAAATCAGTATATTTATTCAACGTCTTGGAAAAAACGAGATTTGCATTTATTTATTTATCTTGTAAAACGTTTGATGTCTGCATATACCTACGTTAAACTCTGTTTGTTCTACAACAACCGTAAACAATGTTTGTTGATTGAGCAGTGTTAAAATTAAAAAACGACACGTACCGTTATCACTGGAACCTTGTAAAATGGGACCAAATTTAAATAGGTAGGTATTTGTAGAGTATTTGCCTATCCATGAAGGTAATAACTGTTATTATTATCTTCATAATAACGTCATTGATGCAAATTAGATAAGAGCAAGGCTTCAGCATATGATGGCTTTGTTTATATTAAATTATAACGCTATCGTCCCTAAGTGTTTATATTGATATACTGTTAAATATATTTTTATTTGTTTACAGTTCACTGATTTTTCGTCATATCAAACAATGCAAGCCTTTTTGCCGATTAAGTCGTTCATATAGAAATATGATGCTTATGAATTTACATGTAATTACAGTACATTTTTACATGTACCTACTACGTACTAATTTCGTCAAAGAAAGTATTAATTTATAACGTTTCTTTTTCATTTATTTCATTCATGACATGCCAGAAGATGAAGTTAAAAACCAGAAGTGCAAGGTATGAATTAGGTTTTGTTAGAAGATACCCATGAAAGTAATGCATGGAAGGATAATAAAGGTCAAGTAATATCTGATATACAAAAATTAACAGATAATATGACTGATGCATTTATCTACAGATGATTTTGTGTCAATTTTAGAGTCATTGTCGTATATCCTCTTCTTTCAGTCTTCATATATGTTTTCCGTAAATATTATACCAAACCACGTCATAATAAATTGTTTAGTTAAATTGTAACATACAACTTCATTACAAATTAACCTAATGATGGGCACTGGTTTCTCTTGTCTTATCTTATGCCTCTGTATTATGCTGTACTCTGCAATCAACATCTTAAAACATCCATGAGAAAAATGACATTGTATTCTTGCTTTGCTACGATTCTGAGTTAGTACGTAGTTATTTTCACGCATTACCCGAGTCGTGTCTCAAATTGAACGTATCTTTATGTCATTATACATTATTTAGACATGACATGCAGTTTTCATTTTCAAATTTAGATAACTATTTATAAAGCACACATATGTGGTATTTATTCATGTTTGTGTTCTGCGGAGATGGAACCCGCAACAATAAAAAAAATGTGGCAGACATAAACGCTGCACCACCGAGGTCGTCTGACAGACTTATATTTATATCATTATCATCATCTATTGTAAACATCGTATTCCGGATTCTATTACGCAGGAATCAAATAACTGTATATTTGTAGAAATAAAGGAAATATCAACGAAGTTTTATATCTATAATATATAGTTTTAAGAACTTTACATGCAGTAGTTCAAAGTATTGAAATATGTATGCAAATTACAACACCTAGCAACTCATGTTTATACAAGTTGCCGCTTTGAACAGATTTTTAAAAAATGTGTGCATAAATATAATATGATATGA
This sequence comes from Achroia grisella, assembly GCF_030625045.1. Lineage (NCBI taxonomy): Eukaryota > Metazoa > Arthropoda > Insecta > Lepidoptera > Pyralidae > Achroia > Achroia grisella. Next base: position 310,311 of record NW_026713022.1, read on the forward strand.
AAATCATAATCATATTATATTCTTTATTGCACTTTTTTAAGTCCTAGATAGAATACAAGTTGGAAATTTTGTTAACACAGGAGTACATACTCGTATCTCGAAAAGAGACCTCTTCCAGTCAACCCAAAATAAAATAAATAATTAAAATTATAGTGAGTTCACTAATGTTATTAATATTATATATGAAAATTTATGAAACGATGTTTAAGTTATAATAATTTATTATTGCTTAGACGGCTGAAAGAACTTAATTTATGGCAATATAAGCATTGGTTCTAATTTAAACTTTGGATACTTTTGCCATATTGTCGAACAAAGATATACTCACAGCTAGATTTACCGACAAAATGCGTTTATAAACCGAATATTATTTGGTTAAGAGTTGGCTAAAAGCAATGTCTTAAACATTGCTTTTAATGAAGGTCACTTGGCCAACACACCTGTTGCAGCTGTGTTAGGTATACCTATCGTTTGTAGCAAAACATGCCCTAGGTATCTTCTTTACCTGGTGTCAAATTACAAACATACGTATATATACATCATCAAACTTTGAAATCGAACGAGGGACTAGTAAAATTGCTACGATTGAGGTTTCAAGTCATAGAATACATAAATCGTTGTCAGCATAACGGAACATTGTTAATATGGCCCGTTATTCACAGAGCAACATATTTTGGATCTTATTTCAATCCACCGCCAAGTTGTGCAGTATATATCATAGATTTTATAGAATATATTGATGGAAAAAATCTATACAGTGTTTACATGATAAAATTAAGACAAAATTAATGTAAAGTTGCGATGCCCCTATAACTTTGCCATATACCTAACTATGTTACCTTCATCGTAACAGCTTGGCTATATGTAATTACATAAATTAAATCCTAACTCTAAGTACTAGAAATCATAAAAAAATGTATTATAATATAAGTCCCAAATTACAAAATATAACAACAAAGGCAGCGACAATTCAAACTAAACGACACTGCAAGAGAATTAAAAAATATATATACAGTTTACGTGATTAAAATTAATCAGCAATGACTAAATAAACATTTCTTTAATTTAATATAGCCACATATACTAATAAGATATATACATATAAGAGCATAAGACATAACTGCTCATGTACTGGTAAAATGCCGGTGGTTTGTAGAATATGGTATTGCAAAGACCGAGATTCCTTACAGATGTCTGCGCAATTCTTCTAGATTTTACTTATTAACCACACTTCTGCGGAACGACCCCATCCCGAAAATAAATTTAGTATGAAAAATGGGAATTCTTCCCAATATCAACTACCTAAAACTGGGATTAGAAGGGGGAAGGGGATTGTTAGTAATGTGGACTGTTGATCTCATTGCTAGCAATGTACCATGTCAGGTTGACCTCCACGCGGTCCCCCCTGGAAACCATCGTGATAAGTTCTTGGTGAATTTGTCATGATGGGCTAACTGACCTGACCTCATGCTCATCTTATCATCCTCCACTGGTGCCCCGCCAGCGTAAACCGTTAGCGAAGGCGGGTGCACCATTCCATTATTATCCACAAAAAAAAAACTGGGATTAGAACCTTGCGGCTAGCTTCTAACCAGAGGTTAACAAGTAAATAAACAAACAAAATATTTTGATGAGAATAAACAGCTGTGCAAATCATGTCTATATACATGAATAATTCTTTGAACCATCTTGAACTGCGACTTGTTATTGAGAAGTTTATATGTAAATAAACTTATAATTACCCTGGTGTTGCTCATGGGCGGCGGTAATCACCATCAGGTGAGCTGCAAGCTCTTTTATCTCCTATGTATAAAATATACTTTTTTTTAACTTTTTCGGCAACCTAGAAAGTTCATATGTACATACATTTGGACTTCTTAAGCTGCCGAAAAAGTTCACAAAACATTATAATCATTAGGTTGTTAATTTAGTTAGGTTTAATGATGTTTTTGATTTCAATTATAATGCGATATTCTCTAGGTTGATCCACGACATACTAGTAAGAGGCAATCGCAATGTTATAATATAAGTACTATATGTATTTACAGTCAAGAAAAGTGTTATATATTAGAATAATACCACTTTTCTTAATTATACTTTCAAGTTGAACTAATGTCGTAAGGAATAAATATTCGATTATTAGTCTGTAAAAGAAAATTTAAAGAAATATTTTACCGATTTAAAAATATATTATATTTCTATTTCTTGTCTAGTAACAAGTGATTTTAGTATAGCTTGGTAATCACTCTACATTTTATTCATTCAAATAAGGTTATACAAAGCTAATATAATGTATTCTAGTCTATACTACCATAGAATGAGTTTGTATCCAGGTATGATAATTGAACAGGGAATAATTTACGGTATTCAGAGTTTACCTACAGTAGCGAAATTAATAATAATACGAATCGTATTTTTTAATAAAACTGATTGTCTATACATAATTTTCATTTCTAAACCGATTTTAATGGTAGCTACTTACTTTAATTTAACGAAAGGTTTTAAGCCCATACTAGTTTCGTTAAGATTGAAGGAGATTTGTATGTGGAATATTTTTTTAATTAACTACTATTACTCATTGTAAAATATATGGATACAATTTAATTAGAGTATCTTTAAATTATTACCACAGACTAATTTAGTTCCGTAGCTGGCGCTAAATAATATAGATTTATAGCCCCAACGGAAGACAGTCCAACAGCCAAAAGCAACCAATAATATTAGTTTATTGGCAAATTGCCATAATTTGCACGTGTTACGAGAAGTGATTAGTGATGACATACGAAGTTACGGTTATTTTTTATAAAACTTTCCTAATGTAATTCCGAGGTAGAATCTTTTTACGTTATTGACAAGTTTATGATGCGGGCGAGTATGGGGGTACTATAAAATATTATTACGTAGATATTTATTCAGTGCCACGTAAGGATTATGCTTGAATAAGGTTTGTTGGATTATTATTATTATATAAAGAAAGAAAGAAAATCTCTATTGACAATCACTGATATACTCATATACACATTCATTCATTCATAATTTAAGAGCTACGCTCTTGTCGGTGGAGCTCTTGCTATATACACATAACAATTAAAAAAAAATATTATAAGAATTTATGGTAACATATCATATCATAACCTATTTTACTCTTTTCTATTATTCTATCTATCTATTATCATATTCTTTCTGAATAAAAACAATAATCAAGGAGTCCAATAACTAAAATAGGTATATTAAGTTTTTATAAATAAGGAGAAATGAAAATTTATTTTATGTTTACCTATTACCCAATTAGCTTATTATTAAAGATGTGCCGCAAATATACTTTATGGTGTTTACATGAACATCGATTAACGCAATGCGTCTGAAAGCATAAACTGTTTGAACAACAAGACATTTGCCGGCGTGTAAGAAGTTCATCTAAAAATAAAATGTAATATTTCACTTCCTAATGTAATACGTGTAATATAGTTATATGATAAATTAATTTAACTTACCCTAGAAAACCTTACCTTACTTACCTTGGATGTACCTAACACCCATAAACACCTGTCCATGTCGTAAGATGTTCAGTTGACGGAAATAATATTTGATTTCAAACTATGCAAACTTATGAGAAAAAATGGGTAATGGTTAAATGGGTAGCTATACTACATATTTACGATGCAGTAAAATAACGTGTTATTTAAGTCTTGTCAGATCTAAATATTTAAATACCTTAAACCAAAGTGAGTTTTAGTTGCCACGCAGAATGAACGTGAATAGAATAATTACTAGTGATGTGCGTATTGTAATTTCTTTCAAGGAATATAAAATATCCTTAAGAATACAGTTAGTTTCTAGGTATATATATTTAACTATGAAAGCATAAAATATTGTTGAAACAGTTCATATAAAAATTTACGGTTGCTATTTTTATCTTAAGCGAAAACGATTTTATTAAGGTGTAACGTCACTTTTGTGGTTGTTATAAACTAAATAAGGACAGTATAAAATAAATATACGATAATACACTCTCAAAAACATGCGAAATTTAACAGTAGGTTGTTTTAACTTTGTCACATTCACTCGTTTATTGTTACTGTCATTGTACTGTATCCGGTATCAATTAACCGTGTTGCTTCATCCGCATGATTATAGGTAGCGACATACCTATTTTTATTTCTTAGAGTAATATATATTATATTGTTTTTTATTCTTATAAAAGGATGATTTAATTTACGCACGTCTCATGCTATAGATTAATCAGTTATCACAAATCTCTTGGTCACGGTTAAGGGTGTGGTTAAGATAACTCGAACACGCGTAGTATTTTAACGATTTCTTGCATAGTGTACTTACTACGTAATTCTACCCACGGACACCTGGCTTTAAATACATGTCACATACATTGCATACACTTGTGTGAACGAGGAATGTATAAAACTTAGTTTTGAAATAAAAAGTAAATGTTATATAAAAAAACTGTAATATTTGGTTTTAAAACACGTAATAATAATAATTATTATTATTATGTCAGAACAATTCACACAGCGCCATCTGGACCCAAGTTAAGCTAGCTAAAGCTTGTTTTATGGGTACTAGAAAACTGATATAAATACATAGATAATTTTTTTTTCGTAAATACCTACATATTATACATAGAAAACACCCAGACCGATACAAACAATCATAGTCATGAATACAAATGTTTGTGCAGTGCAAGGAATCGAACCCGCGATCATCGGTAAAGCGGTGTGCTAGAGCGCTAAACCACCGAGGTTGTCAAAATTTGTAATATTTGTTAACTATCTCTTCTCGGTTTTTTTATTCCACTTTTCTTTTTCTGGTATTAAATAGGTCCCCAGGAGATGACAGAATAAGAATACATTTAATCCCCTGAACATTAAGTAAGAAAGTAAGAGACTCTTTCTTTTAAACTGTTCTAATGCTGTTGGCCGAAATAAAAAAAAAAAGCTGTGGGCCCTAGCTAGTATCGGCATTAGAATAGCTGGCTTTACAACTTGCAACGGACGACAATGGTGGAGTATAGAAGGCACTCCAAGCTGTCAGATTTAACTTTGTCAACTTATGGAATTATTAAATAACTCCTTGAGTTATGCAATTTCATGTAAGAACCTAGAGGAACAAACAAGCTATGAGTCACTTGGTATGAAAAACAGTACAGATGTACTTCATTATAACAATATTCAATAGATTTTAAAATAATCTATGTTTACCTATCCTAATGTAAAATCACAAAATTTTAGAATTGGGTTTAACCCTACGTTTTATTACGTTAACTTTATTATTTATTAATGATTTCATTTAACGGTTTAATACCTTTTTAGACATTTTCCTTATAAAAACTGGAAATATCTAATAAAAACAGTGTGACATTGGAAGAAGTTACACCTTTTAATTTTCCTTAAAATGACAAAAGACTAGTGAAGTTTACTTCTTTTTTTATGAATAATGTGAACAGACTGTTTTTAGAAACTTTATTTTAAATGGGTTTAATCAACTGAATGTGTCATTTACGCAATTATACAGGCAGGTCTAATTGCGTGGAAGATTTCAATAAAGCGACCGTATGTGCCACAAAAATAAATAAGTTCTGCCGTATATGTAACTAAGATGGCCATTGACCATGCCAACAAGTACTATCTATTATTACATATGTTTTCATGTTATTATTATTTCATATGAGTACAACAAACTATAAATATTTATTATACTATAAGTGCTTCACAACAAGTTACTCTAATTTTAGAACTTATTTATAGATTCACGGTTTCCTTGTTTGTTTTCCATACATAATTATTATTGTGGTTAATATATCATAATTGAAATATATTTAACAGTCAGATTCATATCCTCCAAAGAGTATAGAAATATAATCTCTTTACCAAACTTTCTATTGTTAGTTTTAAAATTAACAAGAAAGATGTTTTTTTTAAGTTTAGTGGTTTTTATATGTTTTTGTATGTGTTCAGGTAAAGAATCAGGCAGAGAAATAAAAGCCAGGTAGATAAGAATAAAAAAATGGCTTTTTAACAATTTACTTGTATTGATGATGGATTAGGGACAAAGAGATGCCGAGATTCATTACATATTATAACATACAAGTATTGTATTATAATCTATGAATATATTAAAAATGAAACTGATCGCTGTTTGGACATGGAAGATACCAATATGGATACATGAGACAAACAGTTTTTGAGGGACTCTATCAAGTAACAGAAACCAAAACAATGATTATTAAAATTTTGTCTCTTTCCCTATGCTTATGAACATTAACCTCAAAAACAGCGTAATGGATTTAGGTGCGGTTTTCACTAATGTACTGTTGCTTCACTTCTTTTTTTATTAATTTACAAACATACCTTATAAACCATTATTCTGAATACTACAGGTACAAAGTCGGGGCCTAGGAAAGATTAATATAATATATACTGTACCTGCATGTAATAATATAATATAAGAAAATGCATTAAATCTAAAATGAAATGTATAATCTTACCAATCTATTTTTCTCTTACTTTACTTTTTTACTCATCAAATCAAACACGTTCAAGAGAAAGAATACTGGAAATATCCTTATACAGAAACACCTGATCGACGTAGTATTAATACTAAAATTCTATGAAGAGAGATCTATGACTAGTCCATGTCGATGATGGTTCAATTATGATTAAGATCCCGTAAGACATCCTTAAGAAAAATATTCACTACTTTACCCCCCTCTGTTTTAGGATTTTATCTTAGGTACACAGAATAATTAGTGACATAAAGTGTCTGTTGTGTAGAGCCATATATCCCATCTAATAACGAACATCTGTGTGCATTCCCACTACATCCACAGTCGAGTTAATGTAGGAATAATTACATAAATGTAACCTATATTAACTAGTAGGTATATAAAAAACAGTCAAGGAGACAATCATTGTATGTGCTGAAGATATTTTTGGAAACAGACATTATGAACTCGAGCTTTGAATTCGCATGTATTTGAATGGAAAATTACAAATTTCAAATTCGTGACGAAACAGCCATTGTTTGAAAGGTATTAGATGCAAAAATATGTAATTTATTTCTATATGTAAAGTAAGACACGATTCTTGTATCCATTTTAATTTGTATTGAATACTTCACTAATATAATTTAGTTTGTTGGAATACTAGCAACCCGCTCCGGTGTCCCACGGCTAGTAGAGCATATAATAGCGAATAGACTGGAGATATCATGCTGCATAGCCGCGTTGTTGTATGGTATAAAAAGTTATTACATTATTATACAGTGTATATGAAATATTTAAGATTGGTTATTTCATTTTACAATGATTAATAAGCATCTTGTTGTTATATGCTTGTTGTGATACAAGCATACAACAACAATAGCAACAGTATTCAGTAGTTTTGAAATTATCGCAAATACAGAGCTGATCCGGATGCTCCAGATAAATTTTGTTTTTTAATAGGTATAGATAAATTATTTAAATATAAATAAATAGATTTAATTATATTTAAATAATTTACATTGTTCCTTTTTTACTGAGGAAGACTCTTAAAACTTGACAGGAAGTCTTATTTGATTTTCCACTAATATAATATAATAGCATTATAGTATTTATTCATTGCATATGTAACATAGCATCTTAATATATATATATATATAATTTTTCTATTCAGGGATTTTGATGAAAAATTGTATGCATATTTTGATCGATTCCTGGATGGTTTAAACCATTTAAACGTAGTAGGTGGCGTTGCTTTTTTTATCACAACGACGTCTGTTGGGACTGTACTAGCATCAGTTTATAATCAGTATATAAGCATATTTTTATAGTAACTTTCATCTGAAAGCGAAAACCAGAAATCAACTTCCATGGTAGGCTTGATGACGTAGAGGTCGAACTGATATCCGATTGCTAGTAATGAAGCATAAAAAATTGTATAGATACATCTGAATTAAGATAAGTAAGAAATTAAGATGTAGGCAATATTTATTATTATAGTATTATAAATAGCTATAATAAGCAGTAATAAATACAAATCAGCTATTTACACTCAATGCACGACAATACCTCGAAACGTCGCATTTTACCCTAGTCACGTGTCCTGACTAAGGAATACTTCTCGAGTTTTGCATGTTTGCATTATTCATATAGAATATCGACCTACACTAGTTCCAAGTAAAATTAAAGTGCTTCATTTCCAAGCAATAAAAAATACGTATACGTTTCAAGAATACCTACTACATTTCATAGCAATACTTTGGCAGAAGCGTATTTAAACACTATATTCGACAAATTAATGAGCAATATAATAATCAAGAAAAGTTTTCCGATGGATGGGTATATTTTTATCTAACAACCTTTCAATAATCTTGAGCCTTGATATCGACTGGAGATATTTTATTTTGAAATCCAATATCAAAAGTCAATGCAATGATCTTCATTGCATTGACCTTTAATGTTAACCTGCAAGACAGTATTTATAAACAATAAATGTGGTGACTGAACTTCAAGGAGATGGATAAATCTTAAAATAGAAATTATCTTATTAGTATAACGGCTAAGTAACAACTTGCTATTTCTGGAACTAAAGAATGTGTTTGTGTTATCTGATCGAATCATTCTTGGTAATTAAACACCAGTATTACATCAGTATTTAAATGAATTGCTAGTATCTATTTCAGAAAAAAGAAGAAACAAATGATAAATTAGACGTGAATAATAAAATATATCCTATTTTCGTTTATAGAATTTATTTTGAGATCGTTAAGAAAATATATCATAATTCGCGATTCGTCTTATTACCAACGTATCCACAAACAATTCCATTTGACGGTTGATGAAATTAATTTGAATATCAGAGTAAAACTATTTAGATAATAACTATGATGATGACGGATTAAGAATTATAGTATTTTATTCCATTAAAATAAGAAATGAGATCATTAGTTATTTAATTATTTGATTGTATCTCATTTTTAACACTATTATGTAGTAATATCTATAGGGAAACACAATCGATGGAATGGTTTGACATGATATCTGCAACAATCTTCTAGCATCGCACAGCACGCTATCAGCAACAGAGTTTCTTCTCATACCTATACACTCAGATTGTAGAAGGAACTACGTGCCTAAGTTTTCTATATAGACTACAGCAAAGGGTGTTTTCATGAATGATGTATTAAGGTTTCTTAATGCTCTGTAATACGGACTGGCCACTGTGGTGTTTGCCATCAAATCCTTGATATTTTTTATACCAAAAGTTCTGTAAAATATCAAAATTATAATGCGACTTTTTGAATAATTTGGAATCCAAGTAAGTAAATTGAATGACTCTAATTTAAGAATATAAGATGCTTTATTTTAAAGGTTTATACTGGAACGACCCACCCGCCTGCGCTAACGGTTTACGCTGGCACGGCACCAGTGGAGGTTGACAAAATGAGCATGATGTCTGGTTCAGTAAGCCCATCTTGATAAATGACACTATGGTTTATATGGAACCGCGTGGGCGTCAATAGAACATGGTACCCCGCTAGCAATTTGGTAATTAGTCCACATTACTAATAATCCCTTTCCCCCATAAGAGGTATTTAGATAATGTGTTATGTATAACATCCTTGCTATCCTACTAATATAGGACATTTAAATAATATTATCTATCGAATGATACTTCGTAAGCCATCATATCTATATTCTAATTAAGTGTAATATTAAATACTTAAATCAGATACAGCAATTACAACGTTAGCCTTTAGTTGTAGGTATCTAATTAAGAATATCTGATTGGACTTAAATAACTATGTATAGTGATATCTACATCCTGTACTCTCTAATATTAGTAGATATAAGACGTATCTATTTATATTACGATACCTACCATGTAAATTTTCTCAATTTATCTATTACAAACGTATATAGGTTATTTAATGGAAGTTTACCAGATTAATATAATATAGAGCGTCTACGTTCCACTCAGCCTATATCTAAATTTCTCTGTTATAATATATGTATGTCGATAGCGATTGAATTCGGCAAAATTTTTAGGTAGTGACGTCAAGATAAAAACAAATAGTTATCGATCTCACAGTTACACTGATATAAGTGAGCTATAAGTCCCTACTTCCAATATTATTATTATAAAATCATTATTATTTGCCAGATTACAATTATCTCGTGAATTTGTATTTATTATCTATCAGATATCTACAACAAACATTAAAGTTAAGATAAAGAAACCTTGAAATAATGTAAGGTTTTTAGAAGTCATTAGAGTTGAATCACTCAATATCCAAAGCAAAAAATTGCATTTGTAAAATATTATCAAGAGTGTTATCAATTAAATATATAAACAGATAACATTCATGACAGAATATTGGTCCTAGATAGAATATTAATATCTACATACCTAAATATTAGTAATTTATTTACTTCAGATTTTAAATTATAAAAAATATAATAGAAACCTACTTAATGTATAGCTTAGCATCTTTGATACCTAATCAAAGATGCTAAGCTATGCATTAAGTTAAACTTCTGATTAAAATAGGTTCTCATGTATTATTGTTTTTGTAGGTAAATAATGACATTTGTTTAAATAGCACGAAAAACAGTAGTCCTTTGGCAAGGCAAGTAAACACATGATCCTGCCTCACAGAGTAGGCGAAGCACAGCTTAAAGTAAAGTAAACTGTTGATTAACCGCCATTACTGTGCATGCTATTTTTAGAATCCGCACAGAGATCACGTCTTTGTCTGCTGTAATGTAAATGGCTATCAAACGTTCATGTCCCCGCTCGACAAGCCGGCGAACAAACGATCAAAACATCTACTTACATAACCTTAAAATACATCAATGTAACGTAAACACGTTACTTACCCAGTCCATTACACAGCGTATTCCACATTTTGACAGTCATTTTGAAGTTGCACTATGAATATAAGAATGTATATAACATGTTCACTATACTGTAACGTTATATAGATTGGCTGGTAACGTCACGTCATTTTGACAGGTGTGACGTTGTAACTGCCACCTTACGCGGGCGGGACACGCGCGATATATCCTGGCGTTATGGTGTTGTCTTTTACCAAATAGCATAATTTGGGGATTGAAACGTGAAGAGCAAAACTCGTCTTGGCTGCTCGCGGCCAATGAACGGCGCGGCCCGATGAGCCAAGGTCACTGGAAGCAGAACTTGCAGCGCGGGATGGCCAATAGAGGGCAGCACGACGCGAGAACGATAAATACGAGTTGCTTGTGTGCGACCCGTATGCCAACTAAACTAACAGAAACATTTTACGCTCACAGCTCAAGATGAGTCGATAAGCGGTATATGGTATAAATAAAAACGCGCTTCATTGTGAATATGAATGAATGGGCAATCGACGGGATATAGATAGATATATAATAGTAATAAAATTAAAAGTTGGATTTTAATTACAAGTACATTTTATCTTTTTAATAATGTAGTAAAATACATAAAAGATACCCTGTATCTACTTAGATATATAAGTGTATATATAAATGTACAGGATTTTACATATTATAACATAACATTACTATATAAATAATATTAACCAAATCCATATCATATTTGAGATAAGATCAGATAAGAGCTAGCTACTACGGAAATTTACTGACACCAAGTGGATGTCTACTTCTACTTGGCTGTATGAGCTCGGGTGTGTAAAATTTTAATAAATTAATATTTTTTTAAATATACAATAAACGAGCATACGGCGAGGTCGATGGCAACACCCAATGCAGCCCTTGAACTCTTGGAACAGACGAAACAAAGAAATTAGCAGCTCATTGCTGATCCTTGTGTCTTGAGGATAGACATCTATACCTATTGGACGACTGAATTTTAGATTGAGAAATTTTCCTCTGGTAGGTAGCGGAACAAACCTGTCACAACATAATAGTCTAGAATTAGGGGGAAGGGGCTGTCAGTAATGGGAAATAGTAACCCCATTGCTAACAATTTACCACATCAGGTTGACCTGCACGCAGGCCCTGGAAACCATCGTGATAAATTCCTAGGCCATTTACCATGAAGGACCTGAACTCATACTCATCTTATCATCCTCCACTGGTGCCCCACCAACATATACTGTCAGTTGGACACCGTCCTTGCACCGTCGTGCTCTTTTCCATTAACAACCATAAAAAATAGTAATGGCGGCGCATAGAGAATATCAAACGCTTCACGTTGTTTTGTCCGTGGTGTGTCGTGGTGGTACAATATATTTATTTAACCAGGATTTGTTATTAAACGCCATTATTTAAAAAAAAAATTCGAATTTCCAATTTTTTAAATAAATTTCTTACTTTTTATTTTAATATATTTAAATAAAATAAAAAGTAAGAAACAATATACATAAAAAGACTCATAACTAAAAGTTATCAATGATATGTTGCTATTCTACGCTAGATGGCACTGTACGAAACATAATGTCTGCTTAAGTATTCTTTATTTACTGTCAAATGCACTTATTTAAATTGACATCTTAAAAATTATTATGGTAATAACCGTGGTTTCGTAAAGATTGTAAAATTGTTATCATAAAAATTTAAGTTCCGATTTTTCACATTGCAATTTTTAGCGTTAATCTGAGTGAGACTCGTAAAAATCTTATCGGTGACAAACCACATTAGAGTAACTAGTTTTGTGGACCAAAATATACGTCTATGTTCAACCAAACTCAATTAAAAATAATAATTCCATAAATATTTTTATCTTTATTTTATGCTACACACGTCATTGTGTTTGTTAAATAACATGTACCTACGTTCTTAGGCACAAATCTTTTTGTAAAATAGATTAATAGATTTCATTGTCAAGGTGTGTACCTGCCGTGTAATAATTTCGTTAGTAGGTATAATAATATCTTGTCAAATCTAAAAATAACTTATACACAGAGTGTATTTCATTAACGTATACCTATAAAATATTATCTTGTATAGGTAAATACATGCTCACGTTTCCGTATGTGTAATTTTACAAAAGTTTATTCATAAACTTTTGTAAAATTGCAATTTCAAATTTATGGAATATTTATGTAGATTTATTTGCGTTACTCTAATTGGATAGAGACTTTGTGTAAATTAATGTTTATATAAATTATTACTTTTATTTTAGTCATTACGATATTAGTTCTTCTCAATTGGATCTATATACCGAACTGGACGGTAGGGAAAAAAATAAAATTATAATGTAAAAATTTGACGTTCATAAGCGGCTAAAATGTCCTACATGAATAAATGATTTTTGAATTTGAATTTGAATTTGATAACCCTTTATATGAATTTTCCATTAGAAAAGCAAGTAAATATTAGGTATTATAAAATCTTTATACCTAGTTTGTTTACTACATTACTTATTCAGCTGTTTCTGTAGAATCGAATATTTACCAGTAAAAATCCGCTAAATTTCGCGTTGGCGAGATTTAAAGGTAAGTAGGCGGGCTAGTCCGACTAGCTGGTCTAATAATATCGTAGTGGAATCTAAATTGTTTTAAACGAGTTTATGGAAGAGTGGATACAAGATTCATTATTATTATGTTTATCTACTTGAAAATATATTCGAGGCAAATCGTCAGACCAACATTACTGGCATGTTATATAAATATTTTAGTATTAACTTTATTTATATTCGCTTTGAGTTTTTAACATTGCTTCTATTTCTATTTATTTTTAGGACATGTCTCTATTTATTTACATAAAAGATATTTATATATGAGTCTGTGGCAACCTCCTTAGCTATCTTGCTATTCCCATTTTCATAAGTATCTCATTCATTGGTATTGTATTTTATTTATAGAAGAATATATTTCTTAATCAAATTAAATAAAACCTCGCGAAGCTTACGTATACTTGGTGAAAGTTCTATAAAAATCAGTTAACGTACTTTCTGACTTTATCCACTGCAAACACAAATTCAAGTCTTTTCTTTATAATTAAGTATATATTATATGTTTTGTACAAATTAAGTAAATATATGGAAGTATCAACGTGGGATTTTATAATGAATGATATTGAAATTATATACTAGACTGCGATAATGGTTTACGCGATAAGATGAGCATGAGGTCAGGTTAGCCCGTCGTGGCAAAATCACCACGACTTTATTACGATGGTTTCCAGGGGGAGCAACGCGAAGGTTTTGTACACGGCCCATTGTTAGGAAAGAAGTTATTAGTCCACAGTACTCAAAATTCTCCTCCCCCAAATCCATATGGGGATAGTCATATGATATAAAATCTGTAATAAGTATATAATATAAGAAGAAGTAATGAATACTTCAGCCGACTTGTTGAACAACTTACAGTCAGTCAGTCTTTTAAAGCGGTAGAGCAAGCTGTACGACCACACGTGGTTGTCCAGCTCGATTGGGCCGCTCGAACCGGGAAATACCACACCTCGGCAGAATACCGGCGTTAAGCGATATCGCGTTTCGCATGGTGAGCTGTAGGTTCCGGATGACAGATTACCTCCGCTGAGGTCGTGATTCTTGGTGACTTTAACGCCCATGGCCCAACGCCAACGCCGCTGAATAACTCGGTTCACGTACCACCGACTATGCGGGGAGATCTGTTCATGGCTTTGCTTTGGCGTATGGCTTAACGCAACTGGTATCCTCGTCAACGCGAATACCTGATGTTGTTGACATATATACCTTCACTGTTGGACCTTCTGCTGACTTCTCATCAGGACGGATATCAGATCTCTGTGGAAGCCCCATTGGGATCCTCTGATCATTGTCTGATACGGAGCGATGTCCCTCTCACGCGTCCTTCTTTGCCGCGATCTACTGGTCGACGTCGTGTTTGGCATTTTATGTCGGGAGATTGGGATGAGATGCGAAGTTTTTTTTCATCTTACCTATGGGGGCGAGTTTGCTTCGCACTGGACGATCCTGATGTAATAGCCGAATCTGTCACCGATGTAGTACTTCAGGGAATGGAGATGTTTATTCCAAATTCCCAGGTACCTGTCAGTGGTAGATCTCAGTCCTGGTATGGCGGATCCTGTAGATCGGCGTTTCGCCATAAACCTTCAAGAAAAGAAAAGAAAAGATTATTCCTTTTTAAAAGGCCGACAACGTAGTTGCAATTCCCCTGGTGTTGCGGGTGCTCATGGGCGACGGTAATCACTTACCATCAGGTGAGCCGCATGCTCGTTTGTCCCCTGTGTTATAAAAAAATAAAGAAGTCAAAATTTTTTGCCCTAGAAGTAAGGTACCTATGAAATCCGTAGTAACAATGACTTCTAATAAATATTTTTACATGAGCAAAACCACGGTAAACGACTAATCTGCTATATAATCGAAACATTGAGTTCATGGTTATGTATGATATCTACCTTATTGTCAGCTTGCGTGAATCACGAATATGAGCGAACACGAGGAATAGGAACGGTAATAGTCATTACGTGTTTATCTTCGTTCCGATTATTATGGCATTTTACTCGAACCTTGGTGCATATGCATATTATTTATGAATTAGTAGCATGTTGTAACGGAAAAAGTACCTAAATATTGCTACCGTCATCTGAGTCTACATCCCATTCTCTCTTATCATCCAATCTAAACTAGATTCATCCCACTATCAAATCTATACCAGATTAGTCGTAAATATGCTGTGACTATGATGGATATTTATTTGTTATTATAACATGAAATATTCGTATTCGTATCTGCTTGTAGGTAGAGTCGCCTTCGCTAATACTTAATCTTGAATATTGTCATATTAACTATATTAAGTGTAATTATTTATTGATAATTTGGAACTAATAATTCTGATAAAATAAAATTTTTGATAGTTCAATTAGTAAAAATTTTATTATGACAGAATACTGAATGATCAAGGTAAAGCAGTGTTTTTATTTAATAAAATTAATATTACTGCGCTACATGTAATAATTTTTAGGTATTTAATTCAAAAACTATAAATAAAAAAATTAACTTGGTCTATCTGTCGTGTTTTATATTTGTAACCTTTGAAATGAACTTCCATTTCGAATTATTTAAAAGGGAGACCCATTAGTAGCAGTGTACCATGTCAGGTCGACCTCGACGTGGTAACCCCTCGAAAACTATCGTGGTTCATTTCTGTTGAATGTGTCATAATAAGCCAACTGATCAGATTATCGCCAGCGTAAGAGGGTGTATATACTATTCCATTATTATGAAAAAAAAACATTAAGAAAAATACCTACATATCTGACGATTTATATACGAACTTAATGTGGTATTTACGCCGTTGGTCGTCTGCAAAAATGTGCAGAATACGTCATATATTTTATACGTTAATTTTATTAATACGTGGATGTGAAATGTAACGCCTCTGGATTTACAATGCAGTTTCTTAAACATTACATATTTCGCAAGAATTTTATAACATAATTAGACGTGTAGCTCTCGTACAAAGATTACAAAATATTTCCGTTATGCAAGAAATATTTATATGACTTCTTGTATGACTGCTAAAAAGACAAATGCTGCCAGTTGGCTACTTTTGTGCGACCAGCCTGTATATTTTTCTGTTTAAAAAATAGCTATTATGAAATAAGCTTTTTTTATTAGTATATAACTATTTATAGAAGCTATTATATATTTTGTTAACTATGATATATATATATAATATGTTTATTTTAAGTAACAATATCTTTAAACCCATAAGCTGTTCTAGTATGTAGGTAATATACATAGAAAGTACAACAGTGTCTTGGTTTAATAAATTTTAGAAATCTGTATTTATATTTAACTAACTCTCCTTTGAACAACTATAATATATGTATATGTATTTATATAGGGCTGGGTGACTGCGATACCTGATATACTTATGTAGAACACAAACTATGCTTAATATCGGTATTTTAATCCTACTGACCTATTAAAATGCTATTATATGTTGCTTTGCTAACACTCCAAATGACTATATACATTGTGCTCAAATAAATTCATGAATGACTATTTAATTCAACACTACATGTCCCGATTATACGACAATCTTGCAATCTCGTAGCACGACGAGAAAATTTTTTCTTGACTTGAATTGAAAACGAGCTTTTCGAATTGAATCGAGCCGATTCGAATGATAACTGTCGCGTCTATACATTATATCACTCATTACCATTATTGAGGTCTGTGTTATGTCTCTATATAGAGGATTTATGTAATTAGAAAGAGAAATAAGATCACGGTCAACATGATGGTAAGCTATGCCCGTCGCCTATATGTGGCAGCAACATCACGGCATCACGTTATCATATGACGGCCATGCCTCCATATCCTGTAATTGCCATATCATATTTCAATGCCTTGTTATATTTATATGAGCGATATCATAAATCAATAAATATAATTTTAATTTAGTTTGTTACATAGATGTCTATCTCAAAAGGTATTTTAAGAAGATATACATTTCTTTGCTTTTTGTTTAAATATACTCTACCTACAAATAAATGCAGCACAGTTTTTCTATGAACTAATGTAGTTGTTTATGTTAACATGTTATTATAATAATTATGTTATACCTTTCCCTTCAGCTGAAACACATTGAACAAAGTAAGCTGCTTGGTTCCTGAATTATGTGGGTAATCTCACGCTAAGGACAAAGTTTTTTCATTCATTCATTGCCTTGCCTTTATCCCATTATTTGGGGTCGGCGCAGTATGTCATTCTCTTCCACTGATCTCTATCAATCGTCATATCTAAACATACTCTTCTTTTATTCATATCATCTTTCACACAATCCATCCATCTTTTCTTAGGGCGTCCCCTCCCTTTGCATCCATCCACATTCATATTATACACTTTCCATAAGACATGGTCCTCATTCCTCCGCATAACATGCCCATACCAGCTCAATCTGTTACCTCGCAACTTTTCTATAACCGGCGCAACTTTCAAACTTCCTCGTATATACTCATTCCTTATTCTGTCATTCCTGGTAACCCCACACATCCATCTTAACATTCGCATTTCTGCCACATGCACACGCCTTTCGTCCATCCCTTTTACGGCCCAACATTCAGATCCATACAAAATGACAGGTCTTATGATAGATTTATAAATTTTACCCTTTAGTTTCAAGGGCATTCGGGGGTCGCATATCGTTCCCGAGACCTGTCGCCATTTCATCCATCCCGCACTAATTCTGTGCCTTACATCGCTGTGTCTATGTCGGCATTGTTCTGAATAACTGAACCGAGGTACCGAAAATCGGAGCAGACCGGAAGCATTACACCGTTTAGATAGATAGGCTTGAAACTGGAGAGACCGCCGAAATCGCAGAATAGGTATTCAGTTTTAGTTCTGCTGATCTTCAAGCCAACACTCTCCAGTTTTTCTTGCCATCTATCTAGTCTACTCTGGACCTCGATTCCATCCTCACCAACAAGCACAATATCGTCGGCAAACAGCATACACCAGGGTACCTCGTCCTGAATGTCCGATGTCAGAGCATCCATTACAATGAGGAAGAGGTAAGGGCTTAGAGCCGAACCCTGGTGTAAGCCTACCGCCACACTGAACTTATCGGAGGCACCTACCGCCGATCGGACGTATGTGTTAGACCGAATGTACATGGCACGTATCAGATCTACATACTTCCCTGGTACACCTTTCTTCTTTAGGGCCCACCACAAAACTAGACGGGGAATTCGGTCGTATGCCTTTTCGAGATCGACAAATACCATATGCAAATTTTTATTTACATTCCGGTATTTTTCGCACAGCTGGCGTAGTGCAAAAATGGCATCCGTGGTGCCTCGACCAGGCATAAAACCGAATTGATTTTGTGAAATATCACACTCCTCTCGCAAGCGTCTCTCTATCATTTTCTCCCACACTTTCATAGTATGTGACATAAGCTTTATTCCTCGATAATTGCTGCAGTCTTGAACATCACCCTTATTCTTGAAGATAGGCACGGAAGATAGGCACTAAGGACAAAGTTTATCTCGGTTAATTAATTTCTGCCAAAATTTTTCTCTTTTAACCAGAATATAAAAATGTAAGGTAAGTTATTTTGTTTATATCTATATAGTGTTATTGACAACAATCAATTAATGAAACACATATTTTCTTTATTTTTTATTATTTAAAAATAAATTATCGCAGTACAACTTGCACCAATAACAACAAAATTTTGGTTTGAACAACATGAAACCGTAACGTTCGCTCAAAGCATGAATCAACTTATTACTATTGCGCAGAGAATATTAAATCATTATCTACTACATACCAAAAGGTGCATAATGTTATAGTACATATTAGATACACTTTTATTCATACGTATAAATAAGAATAAGTAAGTCATTTTTGTCAGTTGAAATTTACTAAGCATTCACAGCGTAACGGAGATTCAAATACTTTTACTAGGATAATATTGTCACTTGTTTTTCTCAGAATAATCGATACAATCCCAGTTAAAAAGTAAGTCAAGTACTCACACAGAAAGGATTAAAAGTAATACAAAATTCTACTTAATTCAAATAAACATAAAATTGATTCTTGCGCCTTAATTATATTTATGCCGGCCCATACGCCTATTTATTTGGATTTACAAAATATTTTCGTTCGAAGGCACGACATAAAGTATAATATCGAGTATTTTCTCTACTTAAAACTATTTATTATTTGCACCGAAATTATACATGTACAAATATTACTGTAATCATTCTCACTCAGAGTCGATAAAATACACAAATCAATGTTTATTTAATTATACGAAAAGTAGTATTAATTCGTGCTACAAAATTATGAGAGTTTGTTTTATAAATTCTATATTTGCATCTAGTTTCAGTTACTTAAATTTATCTAATTCTATTATTGTAGACGATTTTTCTATAAAATTTGTAATATAAAATTGTAACTACGTATAACTGGCAATTCCATTTGGATTTTATGAATATGAACTTACGCGTTATTATGATAAGTGCACTAATTGTGGTGAGCTAATATTCATGAACCTTTATTCTAGACGGTAATTTTAGCTACGATATTTTCTCATAAATTATAATAAAATTACCATTTGATCAAATTAAATTAAATGTGTTTATGTCATACAACAAAATAGGTATTTAAGAATTACCAAAAAATAATACTGCGAGAAATGTGACTTTACTTACTACATAATTTATTATTATAAAGCTAAATCCCACAGTGTTGTACAGTATCTTTTAAGGCTTGTGTGGTAGCGTTTTGATAGAGATGTATCTCTGGATAACAAATATATTTCTGTATCTATTTATTTGTTAGTTTTTTTATAAAATACAATATGCGTAAATGAATAAAAATATGTACTCGTCATACTAGTTGACAAAGTTACTACTTATAGTAGCTATGTTGAAGTCAGGAGGGGTCTCTGTCTGTATTAACTTTTTTTTTATTGGTTTTGATACCATGGGATTTGGCCTTAGCATTATTGACTGCAAATTATACTACATATTATACAATCAGCAACGCAAGTTCAGTGAAATGTTCAATGCCTTCTAACATTAGAATGAGGTCTAAAATTTAGTTCTATGTAGTCAACTAGATACTTTTGTTGCTGACTGTACATACTTTAACAATCAGTTACCAACTTGTTCTACTTCTACAAAATAATATAAATTCAATAAGGTGTCAAGCACAGTCATAGATATTTAGATATACGAAGCAATTACTTAAATTATAGTGACAACGAAGAGTTTGAATTAATTTTTTAAACTATTTTCTACCTAGAAACTACGAAAAGAAATTTAGTTAGAGTCAAGCACCTAATTTAGGACTGAAAATTGACACGCAAAGTAGCATATAATTATTTGCGACATATATTCTCTCCAAATTTGCATTGCCAAACCGTAGTCAAATTTATTCTAAGATGGAACTAATCAAACATGTATATATAATATAATGAATTTTTATTATTACTCCAAATGCATTTATATAATTATATTTATTATAATTGACTACGCCAGAAACGATAGTTCCTTTTATTGCCATATAAAAAGGAATTTTTGATTACATATTAGTAAATCTTTAAATATACAATTTTACAATTGGATATCAAAACCGACTGAGCCTCTACAGTTTCATATATTTTCAGTCAAGTTTGCTTTCTGGTGTACTTACTATTTAATAGCGATAGCAAAGTGAATAGTGACTAAATTATAACGAACACATTGTACTGTGATAGGACACTAATAAAAAAAACTTATGACGTCATCATCAGAGTCTGTCGATTCCGGTGCGTTACAACACTAACGTCTAAATGATTAAACTAAAGCTGTACTCTTCTCACCACGGAGGAATAGAAAGGGCAAATCTTAGCTATATACTTATATTGTATAAATGAAGTGGTATTATTAACTGCTTTAATAAGGCCGACGTACATTACAGTATTTTCACTTTTTTGTGTAGTTTCAGTGTCATTCAGTTGTTAGGAACTGGGATGCGTCAACGGTAATTAAAATAATTTAGTTTCTAAGTAAGTTTGATCATGATGTAGCATAGAACTCTGTCAGTATGACCCGTTATTGACGTCAAATTTAATATGTCGTCAAATAACATTGAAAAGGTAAACACAGACTCCAATCAATAAAACATTAATGATTACTAAGAATATGACAGCATTTCTGCTGCTTCCCAAAGACCTCCAATTTTTTAGTATAAAACTTGATAAATTCTAAACAAACATTAGAGGTTTAGGGAATGGCCAAGTGCATTCATTAGCTTAACTGCATATATTAACAGTTTTAGAAGTTGTTGTTCAATTAATGTAAACTTACTTGGTTCTGTGTAGTAGCTCTAGTTGTATTATATGTATATATTTTATTTAAATTTACCTTATTGTGTATATTTCGGTATCAAACCAATCTCACTGATTTATAGTCATCATTTATATTAGAAATGAAAAAGGTCATTCTTATTTTGATAATACTAGATTTTCTCGTCAATAAGTAATAATTGTTAACCTAGACCGCTTTTACACTTATAAATTGTTTACGAGTAAATTTATGTATTAATTTACAAACGTTAACTTTACTCATAAGTTACTATAACTTATAGTAACTTAGAAGAGTATTTAACTTAGCAATAATTTGTTTCGATAAAGTATTTACATAAATAATATTTATAAGTGTAAAACGACCTCACAGATATGATAAGTATTTAGAGTATTTTTAGTCAATTTAAAATATCTAGTAACTAGTTATTTATAAATTAAAAGCTGCACAAATAATTGTCACGAGTTGCTTTTTTAGTACATCTGTGTACTAAGTGAATCACTCTACTTTAAATACGTATTTACGACAAACCTAATTAGTACAGTTGCCCATTCTAAGTATTTTCATAAGGAATTTGTAATGCTATCCCTTTTGTTTACCAAAAATATAAAAATTAGCTTCAAATTCTATGTACAGATTTAATTATGAACGTTAAGTCTGGTAAAATACGTTTTCTGTTATAACTATTACATAACGGATATATCCATAATGTAATGGTTATTTTCTGTAATAGGCATTTTTTATTCATAAACATTACATATTGATTACACATTCGTGGACGTAGAATCATATTACGTTTAGTTTCATGTTCGTCCATCTAATTAAAACAATTCGAATTCGAACAATTCAGTACCGTTAGCACACGTTTATATACTAATTATGTTGAGTGCTATTGTTATTCGAGTTGCTTATACATGTCCTCTATTTGGGGTTTAAAGTAGTTCCTGATTTCTGGTCTCTTCGCCTTCATCGTGGGTGTCAATAGGCCGTTCTGTACTGAGAAAGGATCTGGGTGGAGGTATATATCTTTGATCTGAAAATAAATAACAACCATAAGTTTTTCACACATTGCTATGGGTTGCATATGTATTTAGAAAAAAAAAATATGTTTCCATTAGTCGTTAAGTACACACAGTAACCAGTAGTTTAGTTTGGGGACTCGATGGCGCTGTATGTTCCGTTTTGATCAAAGTGATTAGAGAGAAAACTGGTACACTCTCATATTCATTTCGCTAGATATGTATATATATATAATAATAATAAAGATAGACATTTGAATTTGAAAATTAACGTTTTGTAATTTTGTAATTGTATTGCTCGGAGTTTCTCTTTACTAACATGATTCCATGGAATGCTAAGTAGTTCGCCTCAACTAATATACGGTATTTGTGTAGATAATAACTAATGACCATATTTCCTTACTTGTTCAAATGTCTTGAGGCCAGCGGTCTTGCCCCATTGTAACATGTCATCCAGGATGACCTTTTTAACCTTTTCGTTCTCGCAAAGGGCTGAGAATGTACCCTTAATGCCACACTCTAGCGCCCAGCATTTTACAACATCGACATCTGGTACAACGACCGCTACAATGCACGACTGAAACAGAAAGACAATAGATGTTTATTATACATAGTGGCAGCCCAGTGGTCGAAATTCAACCATAATGAAAAATACAATCTTTGAACCAGAATTAAACAAAAGAGTACTAATGCTAACTAAATAATAATAATAATAATCAAATAAATGGCATGGTAATTTAATGTGTTTTTATGCATAACTAACAAAAAATATTATCATCTTGCATAATATGCTATGCTTCTCTATATAAACTATAAATGTGTGAAATTTCTACATTCATTCATACTCTTCCGTCAGCTCAATTCTCGTAAAAAGGGGTACAAAGATTTGAATGAAACTAGAAATAACTGCATTGGTTATAACGTCCAGATCTTATGATATTGTTTTACAAATCTATCGTTGTCTATTCTATAAACTACAATAGTTACTTAACAATAAAAAGAAAGAAGAGAGCTTTGTATAATCTATGTACTTATTTGAGTTGTAGAGACTATAATTACTATTAAAATATATGCCATTATATGATTAATAATAAAGTGCATAAATTAAAAATAAATTTTGAATGTTGGGAATCAACTTTAATTAAAAGTCTACTTGGCATATTTTTTATTTTCATTTAATGTACTAATCGTGCGATGTATCAAACCTGCCGTGTATTCTCATTAAACGCACAACAATAATAACTCACCTTTAATGATTCGCCATGTACAAAAACTTGTTCGACGTACTGACTCCTTATGTAAATGTTTTCAATTTTCTCAGGAACTATGTATTCGCCTTGTGATAATTTGAATATATGTTTTCTTCTGTCAATTATTTTCAGTGTTCCATTCTATAAAAAATATACCAATAGTCTATTATTACATTGTTTAGAAAAAAAATTTAACTTAATTTATTACATATTACAAAAAAATCTTCAAACTTAATTTATACTGGTATATAACAAGATAAATTAAGTTTGAACAATTTTTTTCATTCAATTCACTGGAAAAATGGTCTGATAAACAATTTTAGATAAAAAGGGTGCCAAAATGTTTTTTACTTTTTACTTACGAGTATGTATAAAACTTCGAATAAATGCATATAGAAGTCAAAGATTAGAACCTTAGTCTATATTAACATTGTAACGAAGGAGCAAGCAAATTTCTTATATTGAAATATATATAAACAATCAACTATATAAATTCATGGGCTACAGGTCCATAGGTAAGAATGGATTCGTGGAATAAAATGGAATTGATCGTCACCCAAAGATGCACCAAATTTCGCACGCAAATCAATAACGGAAATAAAAATACTTTTTAATGATACTAACCGGTAACCATTTGCCAACATCTCCGGTGTGATGCCAGCCGTCTTGGTCGATGACTTCCCTGGTTTTCTCTGGTTCTTTGAAATATCCCTTGAACACGTTGGCGCCTTGTACGCATACCTCACCCTGGCCCTGCGCCGCGTAGTATTCCATCTCGGGCACATCCACTAACTGAAAAGTAAAAGAATTCTATGTGATATATCTAAGTCATCTCAGGTTGTCTGCAAATAACAATAATAATTGATTTATTTGTGAACGACTTTGGGTCCAGTATAACATTGTAATGAGCCCTTACGAAATCTGTAGTATGAATCGTATAAATATTTATCAAGTTTAATACTCGATAAATATTTGCTCGACTACATTTGATTTTTACATTATTATTGTATTTGTCATTCATAATTTAAGAGCTCTTGTTGGTGGAGCTCGTGCCACTTTCCATGATATTCTATCATACTCTTTAAGCGTTGATACGTCACAACTCCAATATTTTCTTTAATTGTATTTTATTAAAACTAAAGATATATATAATCAATGATCAATGATTAAATTAAATTAAATATCAATTTCAAGTTCCTATCCAACTGCCGGTCAATACTTCATTTATCATTTTGTTCATTTATTTAACAGTCACCTAAAAATGCTATGCTCCTAAAACTCCCTCCCTGAAGCAATGAAAAATTATAACTAAGGCAGGTATTTTACGTATTCTAAAAGATTGCAGCAAGCAATAAGGCCGCCTTTTGCTTAGCATATTTTATGTCTAATTATAATCAGACAGAGCAGACTTGTAAATACTATGATAATCAATAAAATAAAAAAAATTATGATACTTCAAAGTTTTTCAGTATTTATAAAATTACGTACGTTAGTGTATAGTACTATAACATGCATATATTATACATATAAATCTTTCTCTTGAATCATTATAAATTTCTGAATTTACTGCATTCAAATCCGTTGCGTAATTTAAAAGATATAAGCGAACAGACAGCCGCGCCGACTATGTTTTACATTGTGTAAAGATTTGTCTAAGTACCTAGGCAGTAACAATTAAGTATTATGATCATGTTGTCAATGCTAACGAATAACTATCTATATAAATTACACAAACATACCTTCACTTTGCAACAAGCGACGGGAGGGCCGACATGTTCAGGCACATGATCGCCCTGAACTGTGAGAGTTACTGGCGCAGTGCACTCTGTCTGGCCGTATCCCTCCACGATCTGGTGGAGCAATCATCATAATTGATTATTACTTTGATAGTATTTTGGGAGATTTGCAATTAGGATTATACTTTGTGTTGATATAAATAGAAAATATATTGTACGTAAAGAAATAAGATTATGATTCTTTATAGTTCATTTCAAATATTTTGGTGGTGAGGCCGATTAGATATTACTTCAAGTGTCATTGTAGTAGTATATTCTAAGTCAGAGTTAAAGTCAAAATTATTTAATTACATAGATACAAGAGATTTTGCAACTTATGCACTCAACTTATACTCTGGGGTCAATGTTTTACAACTGTTATAAGATAACATTACAAAAAAAAATAGGAACCAAAACTAACTTTATTACCCCCAACTAATCAGCAAGGAAAAATTATAATCTGATGATAATTATAAATATAATATCTGATGATGGTAATTGTAAAAAAAGCACTAATTACTATTAGGTTACGCTGAAAATATAATTATTTACAGTGTGTCATTCAAAATATTCCAGTGTGAATGAAAATCGATATTTCATTTTAAATCGATGGCTAACCTTGTCATAACATTGTTGTGGCTAAGAATTTATAATAGTATATTTATGGAAAATGCCCAATTCATAAAGCTGGCTTTAAGGCGAATCTCCAGATATATAGCTTTTGGCAGTTATCCATATTATGTGTTAGTTAAAACCACTGTTATCCAAACGGTATGGCTTTGAGTGTATAAACAGATTGAGGTAGGTTATGGTGAAGTTTGAAAATAATATCATAAATGCATAATTATATTTACAAGTAGTCGCCCAACGATCGAATTTCGATTATAATTAATTTAAATTATGGTTCTGTGTTATATTCATGCATTCCGTACGATTATAGATAGACAAACAATATTAATCTATTCTCAATTTGACATATGCATGTGTGTATTAAATACATAGAGTACCATGTAATTTACATACACACACGCATATATCGAATTGTGAACAGATTAATATTTATTTTTAACGCAAACATTAAGTACACACTAGTGTGTGTACTTAATGTTTTTTTGTTGAATTAATATTATTTACGTATAATTAAATTAATATCAGCACTTCTTTCTATATAAACTATAAGTAAAATATATAAGTCATACTTCTCCGTCCGCGAAACTTTCATAAAAAGGTGTACAAAGTTTTGTTTCACTTATAGTGATATGCATATAAGAATAATATATTAAAAACATTAAAAAACTAACTAGACATCCAAGAGCGCAGCGTGCGAAGGTGAGTACGTTGCCAGCAAGAGGGGCCGACCCGACCACCATAAGTCGTATACGCCCTCCCATACCTTCGCGCACTTTACGGAATACCAGTTTATCCCAAATAGAATCACTGCGAATTATGCCCCTGAAATAATAGATAAAAAAGAATTCAATTATAAGATTAGAATTATTTCAGAAATAAAATAACTATATAAGATTTTTTTAAATATCAACAAAAAAAGCAAATAGTATATCATACAACATATATAACGTATTAAATAAACTACGTTCTAGAGATACTGAATTTTATATATTCATCAATAACTCATTAAATGTTATGTAAGTAAAAACGTGGAAAAAATCGTAGTATCATACATATTTCAAGATCATAGGTATGTATTAATTTCTTAGTCAAAAACAAATACTATTGATGGCATACAACCTACCTCTTTAATTCAGACTCTTTAGCCGATAATGCCATATTGAATAGAAGTTTCTTAATTTTCGAGTTAGATATTTCAGATTGTGCTTTATCATAGAGCCTGTTGAGAAGGCGGGGTACGGCTGGAATCATGGTTGGTTTAAGAGCACTCAAGTCATCAGCCAGTCGCCTGATATCTCCGCTGTAGAATCCTACTGCACCACCTACCATGTATACGGAGTTCTGGAAAGTGCAATTAGTAACATTATTGTTAGGCTTCAAAAACTTACATGTACACAAATATTAAGTATTGATATTGGTTGATAATATTTAATAAAAGCTTCCAGTATATTAGAGGATCAAACATATGCATGATTATATAAATAGGTTATCCTATTTATATAATCATGCATGTGTCCAGGTATTTTATTGAATTAAAGTCACTTGCCCCACTGCTATATTTAAGAGATGACAGTATAAAATAAACAATATATTAATTTACTTTCTTTTATTGTTTAATTTGAATATTCTTGTCAATTAATATATATCGCGTTAGTATTTCTTGATAACTGATATAAATTGAATCAAGTCAAGTGTATGTTTAGTTTATAAAAATAACTTCTTCGTATATACTCTAAATAATAATAATTTATACAGGTTATTTAACTAAATACCTATATATTTTATAGCGTACCTATTCTTATTTTATTCCTTTTCCGAACAATCCATGAGAAAGATCCCTGATAGTTTATACACACAAATAATAATAGAATTATAAGTAAGATCATGAAGCCATATTGAATGGCATAAACGCGTCACTAACAGATTAAGTAATGTGAATGACGTCATCGTTATTGATTCGTCATTAAAATTTAACAGAATTCGTGTTACCGTTGCCAAGACAAATAGAAAATTGACGGTTAAATTTCATGTTTATTTTTTCTTTAAAAATAAACTAATCAAACTACATTTAGTTATATTTTTAGTACCATAAAGAAAACATTTTTTTTAATATGCCTTCACGACTGTTATATCATAATGTATAGTCAGAGACATTGTTAATGTGATTTGCACACATTTGTCAGAGTATACTCCATTACATAACAGAATGGCCGCCGTATCTCGGATTTATTTGGTTTGTTTGCGGTGTTACGATTAAAGGAGAGACAGTCAGAAATATAAATTGACACGCAAAATTGGTGTCGATCAGATTTGACGACCAATCGGACTAAGATTAAAGCAATAAACAATGATTAAATTAAACAAAAGTAGATTTGTATTTAAGAATACATCTTAGGTATGTACTTATATTTTCTATTAGGTAATTTTATATTGTTCCATTTGAAGTATTGTAATACTAAACATACCTCGCAACATCGCTCCAGCATGTGAGCGAGTGGTAGGAAGGAGATCATGATGTCATGTTTCGACGGCCTATGTTCGCCCAGCTGCATGTTGACGCTGCACATAGATGCGACCACATTTTCGTGCGTCAACATGACGCCTTTCGGCATGCCCGTCGTTCCTGAGGTGTAGCAAATTGTGCACACGCTCTCTGGCTTTGGTGGCTGTAATTTTATAGTAGAATATTATTTAAATGAATTAACGAATGAAATCACTTATTGCAATGAATGTGGTAAGTATAAAAATGGAGATGTACGTGATGATAGTCCTGACATTCAGTCTATTCGATATGCAAAATTAATGTCAACTGATATAATGAAGATTATTATAATATTAACAATAACAATTCATACAATGTTATCCAATTCGCATATAAAATAACCCTTAAATGAGTAAACACTTATTAATCAACCACTTCATTAGTTTGTCTTAGAACTATTTTAAACTGAGATTTGTACCTGTATCAGGTAATTTATTATAGATATTTATGCAGCATGTATAACTGTTATTGTGATGCAATATCTTTCCTTTATATATATATATATATATATATATATATATATATAGGTGTGGTATACGGTAAGTTTATAAGCTCTATGATATATTGATAAAACTACAAACATTATTTAAATAACTATAAAAAGTTATACCTATTAACAACAACACGAGTTGAAAACTTTTCAGATAAGTTTAACTTTCATAATATTATGTTGCTAGTATGTTATGCTTCTCATATGTTTTAACAATAGAGCTACACAGTTGTATATAATATAATATCTCAGGACAATTCACACAACGCCATCTAGTCCCAAGCTAAGCAGAGCTTGTGTTATGGGTACTAGACAACTGATATACATTTTTTTTGTAAATAAATACATATTGTACATAGAAAACACCCAGACCGATACAAACAATCATACTCATGAATACAAATATTTGTACCGTGCGAGGAATCGAACCCACGACCATCGGATAGTAAAGCGGTGTACTAAACCACTAGACCACCGAGGCTGTCGAATACATACATCTCCGATATATTTAAAAAATCTTTATAGTATATATATACAGTTTAAATTGTTATAAACTCTTAGAAAATATCCTCTTTAAAAATATACTTACAATACAAGGATGGTCTTTCTGAGCGCCTTGTATTTCAACATCGCTAAACTTGAGAATTTCAACACCGCGACTCTTTGCTCGCTGATGCGTTGAAGGCGAAACCTCCTTAATCGTGATTAGTTTCCTTAGACACCTTGGTGACTGATCAAGTAGTAGATTGGCTTTCTTATCATCTTCACAAATTACTACTGACATTTCAGCTGGAAAAATCAAATTATACCATTATCTATAAATTAAGTATAACGTATAAGTACATTGTCAAATATTACATAATTTCCTAGTTTTACATTAGAATTCAAAGTCAAAATTCTTGTTTGAGTTATCATAATAGTATCTCTATCATTCAGTTTGCCAGTTCTATTTAACTTACTTAGGCTAGCTACTTCAGTTGAGTAAAACTAAGAATTTTCTAACACCTGCTATATTATATTATTTGCTGTTACGGAATCCTTCAAAATTTTACACATTAACAAATTTATTTTAAAATGTTATATAGGTATGTACCTATATGTTGTAAAATATCTAATTGTAATAAACAATTTCATAAATTAAATGTAATAGTAATAATAGTAATATTTACGCATTATAATTAGGCACGTCTATTCCTACAACAAGAATAGAAAACAAAATCTTGTTACCATAAGCTACATATGTTTAGTGAATCTATAGTAAATAAATATGATATTTTTACGAATATGTAGATCAGCTGAATGGATAACATAAAATGTCCAATTACACAAATCGAAACTTGAATGAAAGAAATAAAGTTGATTTTCAATATACATACTTTGATTAACAATGAAGGCACATGCATTAGCTCCTAATGTGTCGTACAATGGGACAATGACCATTGAATAGCAGTATGCAGCTTGTTCTGTCATGACCCATTCCGGGCAGTTCTGTGAGTAAATACCTGTAAAAAACAAGTTAATATTAAGATAAAAAAGAAACAAGTATTCTATAGCACAACATTCTATTCATATGTCGATATCTCCTGACAAGAGAGACTAAAAGGGAGAGAGCATTATTTTTTAAGTTTTATTTAAGAATCACTGAGCAAAGGTGTGTGTAAAAACATCTTTATATTATTTATTATGATATATGATTACATATTAAATAAATAATACTAAGTATTTGTATATTTACTGTTAATATAGTATAAATAAGGGAAAAAACAATGTGTAGCCGGTAGTTGGAATTCTTTTATTAAGTTATGTTATATATACTATTTATAACAAAACTGGTGGAGTTAAGAACAACATTTAAGAAAATACGGATATGAAAGTGCATGTAGAACTCGAATACAAAAACCAAGTGCATCTAAATACTATTATAACAAGTTCAACAAGTTTCACGGGTAAAATTCTACAAAATATTTTAGCCTTAGAATTTAAAACACTGTAAACATAAATATTAATGATAAATTCAAATTATGAGTGTATACAATTCTAGTCGATACTTTATTTTTTGTAAAAGTAAGAAACAATTAGTAACCGCTAGTTGAACATAAAAAAACTATAATTCCTGTCGAGTATACACTTACCTACAAAAGTATTTTGCCCGGGAGGTAGCCCTTGGCATATAAGTCCAGAGCCGAAGTTTTTCGCCCGCAGCAAAGTTTCATTATACGTCTGCCATACGTAGGGCTTATTT
The DNA here is from genome assembly GCF_030625045.1 of Achroia grisella. Classification (NCBI taxonomy): domain Eukaryota; kingdom Metazoa; phylum Arthropoda; class Insecta; order Lepidoptera; family Pyralidae; genus Achroia; species Achroia grisella. Next base: position 342,034 of record NW_026713022.1, read on the forward strand.
GGTCCCTCACGCCAACCAAGACAATTACCATTATCTGTAAGAATTGAAATAATAAAAACCCCTATCTCTTAATCAATCCAATATCTTGTCTAGTTGTAATAAATTCAGCTACGGAATATTCCACAGGATTCAAAGTTGTTTGTTTCATTTTGTCGACGCAATGAACATTAAGGTTTTGTAAAATAAAATTACGAGAATTGTCCCTACCACTCTAGTAGCAAATTACGTTTAACAGTATCCTGAAAACCGGTTCTTAAAAGACGGTAATAATATTTTGTAATATACGAGGCATTATAGTACGGGTCACTAACGAGCGGAAATTATATGACATTATTATGGTCTCAAGAGTATACTTTAAAGGACTTCCTAGTACATTAACGTGTCACTTATAAAGGGCATAAAATTCTCCTTATCAACAAAATTCTGTTGTATAAATGGTTGTAATACAGGAACATAGCACCTTTACCACTTATCAACTTTAGTACCTATTTCCACCCGCTAATTGTATTTCTCGTTAAATTAAATTTTCCCGGAGATAACATTTACCGGCATCGATTTTCTATTTCCAGTCTAGTATAAGTCTTTACACAATACATTTCAGTTAGCGCTAACTCTAGTAGGAAAGCAATTTTATTAAATTGGTACAACAGCACTGTTACAAGCTATTGTAACCATCAGTACGTTACACTAATACATTATAATGTACAATGAGATGCATTCGATTGCCTTTTCTACTGACAATATTGATGACGACGGCTTTGGTTATTTAGCGGTTTAGCACATCGCTTTACTTCCAATGGTCATGGGTCTGATTTCTAGCAAACAATGGTATTCAGGAGTATGATTGTTTGTATCGGTCTAAGTTGTTTCTATGTATATTATGGGTGTTTTTACAAAAAAGTCTAAGTATTTATATCTAGTTGTCTAGTACCTATAACAAGCTCTGCTTACCTTGGAGCTAGATGACGCTGTGTGAATTATTCTGGATATTATGTTATAAATAACTGTTTTGTATATAGGGTAATCTAGGTAACTAATAAATATATTTATAAGAAATATCTATATCTGCATAAATAATAGTAATCTTATCTATGTCTAGTTGATATGTAAAGTACCACTACTTACTTGATTCTTTAACGCCTCTGCGGAAAGTCTCATAAAGCGTGCGTGTGTCTTCATAGAGATAACGAAGGTACCGACCATTTTTAGCTTCTTTATAAAATTTCGATACACGAACCATTTCCGGCCCCTGTAACAAAAGGCAAAATTTTTATACGTTTCAGATAATTACAAATATAATTTTCTAATCCTACGTATAATATAATAAACAACACATATAATGATAATTATTATACCTGCTATAATCAAAAGGTGATTGAACTGAATCCTTTCAACACAAGGAGAACTAATCAGTTGTAATCGAATTAACTTCTATACCTTACGTTGCATTATTTCGCATTGTCTAACTACTAATACTCAAAATAATAAACATATATGCAGTATCGTATAGCGTATTATTTAGCCAGCCATTGATAGCGTAAAATTTTGTAAGGCATATGATGTATAAAGTGTAGTCACTAAAATCATACACAAATAACTCCCCCGTTAACCTAATGACATGTTTGGCCCACTAACTTCGAAACTTGAGTACAAGCACGAAGCACTCTTACACATTACGGTATATTATTATGGTTTGCACAATGATATATGGAACGATGAACGGGTCAAAGTCACTTCGGGGAAAGACAACAACACTTCGGTGGCAAATTGACACGTCATAAATTGTTATGTCATTAAGATAATAGGTAGTGTAAAGACACTTTGTAGGTTTTGATGTCGTTCAACTGTGAAGTCGAAAATAATAAGGCGTATTCATAACTTCAAAGAATACTATTTACTACGAGGTTTTTCTTAGTCGTGCCTGCTATCCCTAATTATATTGATTGGCATTCAGTAGTAGTAGTTTCCAGTATTATTTTAATGTAGAGAGTAATTTGAATGTTTTAATTGTTCAGCTATAAGCCATGTAATATACAACGAATGTTCTCTAATTATTAGATATAAACTTGTGAAGTCTGAGAGTTTCTCTCTAGAGAGGTCTAGTTTAAGTTACTAATTTTTGTTTTCCAGTCATGACAATCTCAATCCTATGTAACAAAGCATTACCTATACTGAGTGAAATATTGTAGAGTGTAATAGTTGCATAGAAACACAATACCTATAGAAATAGCGCAATGTCTTTGGAATCCCTATATTCTGAATAATATAGTTACTGTTAATATTTTTATTTTACTAAAACCATTATCAAGATGGAGATAGTGTTCGAGTTTATATTCCACATATATATATATATATATAACGTCCTTAGTACCATTATTTTAAACTAAATCACCAATAACTATTTCATTGCCTTCTATCTTTCATGCTCATTCTGACTGTGACTAAACGAAAAGAGGGTCAATGACTAAAATAGTCCCGTAGACAAATGTTGTTGGTACTATTAATAGTTTACGATGTTCCATTAAAACGAAATTATATGAGACAAAATATGTGACATCAAACCACTTGATCTTGAATTAAGTTTGCAAGGCCGGCAGGAAATTAGTCACACGATGCCAAGTGAAAAATGTGATTGTGAATACTTGTGACTGGGTATATTTATAAATTGTGTGTGGTGTGACATACAGACGTACGATCTATTTTGAGTTTAACTTGTAGATGACAATAGATATAGAGTCGATGGTTATTGCGAAGTCTTCATTCAATTTTCTTTTCGTCGGAAAATACTCTTTTATTGCACTCATAAAATAAATTTTAGAGGTTAATTTTATGTACTTATTATTTATTTCGTCCACAAATCTCAAAAGCATTATAAAGAAAGGAAAGAAGTAGTTTTATTATATAAGTACTTCTAAACGGAATTGAATGGATTTGGTATATATGGGATGATTATATGTAGCATACGTTTTATCATAACTCTCCGAGTAAATCCAAAGGTTGAGGCTGTTGTGAAATATAATGAAATAAAAAGTAATTATATTTAAAAAATAAAAAGTGGTATACAATATAGGAGACAATTAGTGAACTGGCCTCTTAGATAGATTAATCAATTTAGCTGTGTTTAGGAGTAATAGCCCTGGATCTTTAGGTATAAAATAGTATATACTATATCATATAACGACTTCATCAAATATTATTTCAACTTTCATTTTGTACAAAGATAGATAAAATTATTATGGATTGAATTATTTAAGCGTGGTTTATTATAATCTAGTCTGGGGGCTAAAAGTAGCTATATAAAATAATTCGTGACGTCTTTTAATTATTTACTTGTAGTCAAGAACAAATGGCATACACGAAATTATAATATTAATAAATTATAATACGTAAACTATGCGAGAGCTTCATCAACATTAAAAATATTTTATAAATCGTAGTATCGTGAAAAATAATGGTTTATTTATCTCCTACATTAGTATTCGTTTTAATGTTTCAGAAATTATTTCATATACAGAGATATGCCAGATTAAAAATGAGTAAGTATATATAAAACTAATTTATTTCTAAATATATATAACTCGCGAAGAATATTCTGATGATGAAGCATCAGTCTCTATTGGCAAATAAAAATACCGTGTCTCCAAAATAGTTGACATTGTAGGCACGCTTGGCTAGGAACAGTTTCCGCGTAACATGTGCTCTTGAGAATTAACAGTTAACACGTAGGTATACATATATTTAAGAAGATGTGAAGCAGATGGTTCTTGAGTTACAATTGTTTAAAACTACATTTCTTCATTTTATTTTCTTTATATGAAACTTTACATTTTATTTACTTTATTTACTTTTATATAAAGAAAATAAAATGAAGAATTTGTTACTAATAATATGTGTAAATACTAATAATGATAATACATCACATATTACACTAATATGTGTAATATGTGATGACGATTAAAAAAAGTGGTATTTTAACATATATGAGTACCAATGAACAGTATATATATATTTCTTTTGTTATCAAATTGAAATTGCCATATATATAAAGTTTTTTAGATTGATCAATAAATTAAAATATAAATATACACTATTAAATACGAATTATATAAATTAACAAATTTAAAAAAATCCCTAGTTACTGCAGGTAATAGAGACCAAAAGATTTCTTTGTTGTTGGGATTATTAATCCCAAGAAAACTACTAAACCAATACAAAAGAATAAGAAACCGTCTACTTGTATTATGCAGAGATCAAAACAGCGACTCGAGAATGAGGTAGGGTTCTAAACTGTTATACCGCCGACGTTATTCTGATTGATATTGAGTAACTCGTTATTACTAGAAAAAAAATTACAATCATTCAATGATTACAAAGACAGGGATGTTTATGAAGCTTGTAAAAAAAGTAAACAATGACACGATGTCACTCGTGACTTGTTAGGAACAAGTAAATTAAAAATTGGCAATTTATCAACAATGTCACGCGATAACACCTTACGTGGTTATTACGCGATTGTAGAGCACATTATAGGTATCTAGTGCCTAGTTACTAGAATATAAAAGCTACCTAATGATAAAATTGTGTGATAACGTGATATTATTAAGAAATACATAACCATACTAAAATATTACATGACTTCTAAAGTTTAATTATGTTTATCTAGTGACAATATGTGTAGTAAGATCTATACTATGATTATAAGAAATAGATTTTGCATTGATTGCGAAGTTAATCTTCTAGATCATTCCTTCCCTCTTAAGAATCGCGACTCTGGTCGACAAGCTATCGCTATTGGTTGCGTTCAGACGCCTGGTGTAGTACGGCGCTGGCTGTTTTATTCAACTGAATAGATATATGGTCTGACTATAGAATGGGACATCTTTTAACTTCTATGTTCCCTGTTACGAAGTTGCCATTTCTGAGGAATGACGTGTATTTCTCGATACATATATATCTAACAATAATCTTGGAAACAGAAACAGAAGAAAATACATTAAGTATAGCGTAAACATGAAAAGTTAGAGAATTGAAATGTAATAAGCGTATGTACTCAGGTCAATGTTACAGTTGGCAACGAATAATGGCCGAAAATCGGACAGTATTTTGCACAGTTTGTATTCCTATTTCTTGGTATCATTTATTTTTTACCTATACTAAGTATACCTAGTATAGTTAATAAATAATTGATAAAAACTGTGAAGCAGCATTTGTCATATAACAAATTCTCGTGAAATTAACTTCTTTACTTTACATCAACAAAAAAGGGATTTTAAAAATGTAACTAGATGCAATTGTTTAAGTATACTGGTTGCTACAAAAACAATTTTTTTTAAATACCTATTGTAGACATACATAAGTTAGTTCATAACAATGAAAAAGTACTAATTATTACAGAAATAATGTTATTTACACATTACGAATGTGTCTCTACTAATAGAAAGGATTAAAACAAATCACAAAACATAGACAAATATCAAGATTAGTAATATATAAGAACTTATATAAAATTGAAATACTATAAAAAAGTGGCACAGATCAATCAGATCGTCCTCGCTCATATATTTGTCTTGGCGGTGCGCGTTTGACGTGGACACTTCCGTGGCCCGAATCAGTTTGTTATTGCAAATATAAGAATTATGGAAAAACACACATATAAATTTGTATGACGAAGAATGTATATTTCCATCCTATTGACCTAACCTGCGAACCAAACAAGGGCAAGACTCCTAGAACTTAAACAAAACCTACAATATACAACAAACATTTATTATTTAAATCGCATTATTTTGAAATTATTAAATCCTGAGAAAGTAACTTTTGTATGGAAACCTTTGAAAACTATATTTGGCTGTTACTTTCTTCGTTAAATAAGACGTACTAAAACAAATATCTTCTACTCAAACTTAGTAATGGATATAATTAATTTCTAAAATTAAATACTTCTTCTATTTCAGCACAATTTTAGAAATTAGGTGCAGTAACATAAAAATATCATTTTAAAACAGACGATATTCGCTTCACTATGTTTAAAGAAACTTCGATCTTTTAAACTTTTTACGACGTACGTAAAATTATTGTGGTGTCCGTATAGTAAAATTTTATTGCATCTGTTGTATGAATGACTGACAAGTTTTATTTCTCTATAAACTGATTTTCGTACCACTCAAAATATTTTTGAAGCATTTGGACAGTATGCAAATGGTTACGGTAGAGTTGGTATGATATGCTACAAATCTCGCCATATTACAAAAATCCAATAATTATATTAGTTGCACATTTCAAGTGGAATATACGTGTCTACTGGGAGTCATATATGTACTCTATATGTAGCTAAGATAGCAAAGGTACGAAATGCTTCTCCATTGTTTATTTCTCCCTCAATTATAATACGTAGGGTACATACTTCGAGGCATATTGTAAACATGTGTACTTTTGCAAATGTGTGAATATAAAATTGGCAACAGGACAATTTTCAAATACGCGATCATTTAGTTGCTAAACTATTATTAATTCTCATTCAAAATTTAATAATGTCTTTAATTTTATTCAATGAAAATCTATTCTGGTACTATATTTTGATCTATATGTATATATATATATATATATATATATATATATATATATATATATATATATATATATATATATATATATACCATACCATACAGTTGCGCTATTAACACTAAACTAAGGATAATTTTAGATATTAAGTGAAATTTATAAATGTCATATTTACTAGAAAATTATCTGCAATTTTATTAATGAATTCATAATTCGTAGGACAGTAGTTATTTATTAATGAATTTACAATTCAAGGTTTAAAATAAATAAACACTCATACGTACTGCCTGTCTTGCTGAATCTGTAAATTACGTATAATTTGTTTAAATTTAGTGTCAAACCCAGGTTTATTTTCGTTGCAATTTACGTAGATACTTCATACTATAAGCAATAACAGAATTACGTTGATTAAAAGATGTGTTTACCTAATGGATAAACGTATCTGTATTCCCGACCACATAATAATAACCATCAAACAAATGTTGTTTACAAATACTTTTGAACAGACATTTTTTTATTGTACCGGATGAAATACAAAAAAGCATTTACTGTCGAGGATAACAGACAAGAATTCTTTTCTCTGTAAATATAGAGTGCATGTTGAGTGAATGAAAATTACCAAATAACATGAAATAAAATCATACAGGCATAAGTAGTGCATTAAATCAGTTAATGATTTGAATGTATAATCATCTAGGTAGTGCTTATAATTTAGGTCCAATTTGGCATAGAACTATGTTTAGTAATTTAATTAATTATATAATATTAATTGCTTTTGTAAAGTGATAAATTTACTGGTAATTATAACCAACATGCAGACAGATTTAATTCAATCAAAATCAAGATATTTTACAGTCCATTTCGAATTGTCACGAGTCAGCGACTCTAACTCAAAAACATCTATTTTTTTATGTTCCCAGTCCAGCCACAGCTAACAGCCGGCGTTTCTCAGTGTTGTTATATTTGTAAATAAAAAAAAACTTTCAATTCATTCTTATGAATTTGCAATACACTCAATATTTTGGTTTCAGTCTCGTGACTTGTAAAGTTTGTTTGCCAAAGCTCAGAAAAATACCAGATTAAATTCAAACAACCCTTCCGTAGCCGTACAGTTAAATAACAACTATACGTAGTTTCCCACTATTTTGTAGGTGGAGAAGTATAGTCTGTAATATATTTAGAGTTAATCTTGATTTACGACATGTTTTATTTAAACGTTAGAAAAGCAATGTTCAACGTTAAAATATTTTGCGTTCGTTTTGTGTCAAATTCTGAACATGTCATTCCGTATGTATAAATTTTATGTTCACATTTAACTAGTTTAGCTATTTTCTCACACACTTAGTCACATTGTTTATGCTTTAGAGAAAATACATAAGTTTGTATGAAACTATACAAACAGTTTTATTTGTTTGTGTTGTATAGGTACAACACATCTCAGAAGAGGTAGAGAATACCGTAATCTCTACAAAAAAACACTAAACAATATTTTACTGAGATGCATTCTCGCAGTAAAACTACTTCATTCCTCTTTAAATGTTGAAACCATCCCATAACTATACACAGCACTATTGTAACATTTAACAGCTAGACAACATCTTATTTTCACTTTTTTCCTAACTCACTATGATATTAAGTGGGTATAAAATATAACGGTGGACGGTGGTAGTTGTAATTATTCGTATTTGTAACTTGCGCCCGTATAATTCTGTTCTTATTGGGTTATTTGGTAGTATTATATTAGATCATCGTCTTCAATTTTATAGGCAGATATTATTATTTATATTTATTTAAAAGAGCAACACACAAGTTTTTTGTTTATTCTTCTTGTGATGAATCTGCATTCCGAATGAGCGGTAGAATAAAAAAACTTGACTATTCAAAAATGCTTATATTAAGTTTATTTGAATACAGATTATTTCTATAATTTCAAACAGCCTAAATGAACTTGATTTAAATAAATATAATTAATTTGTAGAACAAAATGTAAGCGACTAAGTACAAGGATTTTAGATTAGAGTAAGAAATGAGCTATATTTCTTCTGACACAAAAAATTGGTAGAATTTAAGTTAATTTAGACTTACTACGATTTTAACCGTGTATGATGAAACAAAATTTGTTATGAGGGAGGGATTGTAACAAAATCTCATTCGAAATGAAATGTATTTTCGGTGTAAACGTTTTTAGTGATATTATTTTTATCAGATAATTAACAAATGAAGAGGACAGAATTTAGGTACCAACCGGAATGAGTGGTATTGTGCGTAAATGTACGACTTGTGGCAAATATAATATATCACATCGCGTCTGTCACCATTAATCATAAATCAACTACGTACAACTAAACACAAAAAAAACAGAATATTTCTGGGTAAATAAATAACTATACAGTTATGTAGATACCTATCTTTAGTTGTGTGGACGTTTTGTCGATTAAGCCTAAAGATAAAAATGCTTGTTAAGGTTTGTTATGCATTTGACACTACCTTATGCCAGTACTAGTAACTTATATTAAATACAATTAGTACATATATACTTCTGGTAGTCTATTTTGTATCCATATCTTTTATTGCTTTTACGTTTTTAAATAATTGCTTCCAATACAGATTTTCATCCCTATTCTACCTTTCATTAAGATAGTCGATTATTCAGGAAACATACATAAATACACAGACACTCCCATTTAATATATTAGTCTTTATTATATCGTTTATTTATGTCATATAGAAATTTAATTCATTATAAAAATCGCGACGTAACTTGAAAACAATAATTGTCCATTTCGATATAAATAAAATTAAGATTTTGTAAATAAATATAGTATATACTGCAATCCTAATTACTTGAGTCCATGTGCTATACAGAAACAGGGCTGATTTACTTTATTATTTAACATTTATGTATTTAATATATTGCTTTTTATAATTTGTACAATTTAGTAGTTTGTATACAATAATTCACGCCAGATTATTTTGTAATAATGTAGTTTTTCTATCTTTAACAACTATAATCTATTTGTTGCCCATTCCTCTCAATTAAAACTAAATTAAATACTTTATATTTAGGCCGTAGTATTGGAAACTGACCATTCTAAATGCTAAAATCAGGTTGTTTGAATTAATCAAAATTATTACACAATTATGTTAAAATTCTTTAAAAATATATAAGTTAATTCAAACTCTATGCAGTGATGCCGTCGTTATGAATTCACAAAAAATACCTTCTATCTTCCTTCACCCTTTAGCTGAATTGTAAATTACTTTACAGATTTATTTATAGTGGTTATGAATTGTGAATTTTTTAGTTATGATAGTAATAACTATTTTGTACTAAATTTCAAAATAGATACATAATAAAATTAACATTTTGTAATATGTTTTATAACAAGTATTGTCTCATGTTGCTATTTCTAATCATTAACACATGATTCTTCGACAGTGGACCTAAATGTTGCGAATCTAAATGTTACGGATCTCTGCCAACTATCATCAGCTTCTGAGCTAAGTACAGACAAACAATGTTACGACCTCAGTTACAGATTTGATAATTTTATTGCATCTGTACAATTAAACGTTGTTAATAATATACTAAATAATTTTATTATTATAATATCTCGGTGATTTAGTAAAGGTCTTAAAAATGTCAAGCACCTTTGAATATAATCTCTACATCCAATCAGTTTTTGTCTATGTTATGGATTTTCGCTAACTCTGTAAGTATTCTATCTATTTTATGATACGACTTAATACCCTCTTGTTTCTACCGGCAATGCTACAAATGTAGGCGATTTTTCTTTGAGAGCCTAAATCTTAAAATGAATCCGAGTATTTTCTTTGAGCATTGAAAAGATTATATCCCTATAAAAACAAATAATATTCTAGCCTTGTACGTGGCATACTATTGTCAATAATAGTTTTTATTGATATAACTTACTTTGAGGGCGTCGGATTGTTCGTTCAAGTTTATCGGAGGTCTGATCGGAATGACTCCGAGGCAGCAGTCACAACACGCCATTCTTAATTAACTGTTATCACACTACGAAATGCACCGTTTTTTTTCAAATTTGTTCAAGCTATGTCACATTGCGCAATCATAGTTATTTAACTTTTGCTTTAAAATGTCCACTGTCACCTTCCACTTCCGAATAAGTCCTTAATTATTAAGACCCACTAAGACTGTTTTTCGGTTGGCACAGGTTTAATGTCCCATCACTTTCGCTGAATTTTGAAGTAGTGACAGGAGTAGCGGCCAGCTCTGCCCGTGGTAAAATGAGTTAAAAATACCGCTCGAAGATGCGCTTTGCCAACTCTAGAACGGCGGCAGTTTGAATTAGGACAACTTGATCTTTGATACAAAGGAAGATTCTGTAGGAGTTTCCCTTTCATTATAAAATAAAGTAAATTTTTAATCATATGATATTTTTAGGTATAAAGAATTATATAATAAATTTTATTTAGTAACAGTCCTCTGATATTTGTTTCTACTACTTACCTAGCAATATTTTTTTATATTATTAAAGACAGAGAGACCCGCGATAAACATGGGTTGGGCAAAGAAGAGAGGGACACAGTGAATTCTTTAATCACTTTGATGGAAAATTATTATCTAAAATATAAGTATGTATTACACATATTGTGTAAGTAGATAGGCGGAACAAGTTGACTCGTTAATAAATCTGCTGTTATAATGTAACTAGTCAAGGTTACATACATTATATAAAGCGCTTTTTAGCTTCAATAGCGACCATACGTTGAAGATTTGAGAAACTTTTATATTTCGTACTGATTACTTGTATTTATCTTATCTAGTGACTAACCTAAGTCTACTTGATAACAAAGAAAATTCGTTATCGGTCAAAACCCAAAAAAATCGTCAGTCTGCAGACTTCCTATTATTATACGCAGGCATTATCAAAGATACATTCGCAATGATGTAACAAAATTGTTGTCGAGTGTCGAAACTCAAGTGGCCACATGATGTTCTTGTCTCTATGTATATAGACATAGATATATGTATATTTTGTGCGATTAAACGATTATAATGTAGGCCATCGACCCTTGTTTATTGCAAATATTAAAAGTAATGTACAGTGTGTAGTATTTTTGTTTTCAAAACAAAGTAAAGTGGTTTTGTCCCATCAAAATATTTATCAAAATGTAAATTTTTCGCTGTTTATTAAGCATTTTGTGAAAAGTTTTTATCCAACTTAATGATGAACTTTACATACCTATATGTTGATTAGATTTAAGTAAGAAAAATGTATACTGTATGGCAATAACAGTCTTACAAAATATATTAGACAATTGAGATCTCATACATTGTTGTTAAATAAAAACTAAAATTGACAAATAAAAAAATTACTTCGTTTGGTAATTTTTTCAGTGTCCAAGAAAATTTTAATAAAACGAATACTTTCATATAATTTGCATGCTTATTATGGTAAATATTGCTGATTAATAATATTTGAATGTAACGTCTTATCTACTCTACTAATATATGGCAGAGAAATTATTTAATTTCATTGCAATATTTTATTATACTAATTATTACTTGTAAGAGTATGAGTGCTTGAGTGTATCAAATACAGGGTAGTGTGTGTAATTATTTTGTTGATTTTATGTATAATTAAAAAATATACTGTTCTGCACTCCTTCTCTATGTCAATAATAAGTATGAGTCTATGCAATTTCGTAAAAAGGGGTACAAAGCTTTTGTTTCACGTATTAATACAAATGAACTCACCGGCTCTAAAAGACTTTGTTCGTGTAATGTTACGAGCGGTTTCTCCGGCTTCGGCCTCGTGCTGAGGTAGAAGGCGGAGGCTGCGGCAACGCCGGTCAACGCCAGGGCACCCGCCGATCCACCGACCATCCATAAGTACTGGTCAATTTCACTTACTGGAATAAAATAATACATACATTTATATAAACCAATTTATGAATGTGCATAACGGAACTGTTAGAAAGTATGTAACTATATTATATTCTGGTGAAACTTAAATCGTTGTTTATTCCAGAACTTACATTTTTCAAATTGCTCTGGGTTTCCATGGAGTCAAACTAGACTAATCGTATTAAAATAATTCTAAAAACATATTTTAAAAATTTGTAGTTATAAATACATTTGTTCGTGGACAAATTCCATGGATATAATCTTACATAACTCTCTTATTTAAAAAAAAAAACTAATATTAATAATGTAAAAATATCTGCTTGATTATTCTATTTGTACGTAAAGTACCAATTATAAACACAACTCGTGCCTCAGGCTATGCATTGGCACTGAACCTTTAAATATATTATCATCAATCCGAGAACAGCAATCAATAAATATAATAAATTATTCTGCCAAGTAAATGAATCCATTAAGACACATAGTAACGTGATGTACAGAATTAACGGGGTGGCCACTTAATAAAAGCAGCCACCAAATAAGGTGCTATAGTAATTACGGTGTCCATTAAACCTTAACAAAAGACTACGAGAATGGTACTTTCGATAATGATCTACCTGAAAACGGCCTTCATTGTCAATCTCTGCGCGATTAATAATGATTCACATTTTTTCCCGGCAATTCCTAATTATAAATTTATTTAAGTTTCGTTTATTATTTTTAATATAAAACTTTGTACGTGGTTACGTATAAAATTATTAGTCCCATTTTATATTTTCAACATTACATTCGTTTGTTATAGAGTTATAGAGTTTCCGGATGGATCTATTATCCCACAACTCGAACTGAGAAGAAACTAAATACTAAAGTTAGATTAATGATAATAGATTACAAAAGTTGCCACAACAATAATTAATACATGTATTTCATCAATTGAAATTTACATTTGATAACTATCGAATATATTATTTACATGAATTTAATCATAACTTAGAATTAACAATAATCTAATTTTTTTAGTAACACTATTTTAGTTTATGGATTATTTGTAGTGGTTACTGTGATGATAGTGGTATTTGTAACACTAAATACTACTGTAGAATTAGATCTTTGTACGTATTTTGTAACAAAATGGCACAAATTTAAGATGTTTACGATATTTTTAGGTACATGATAACAATTGATAATAATCATCAACACTATAGGCATGAAACACCATGAATATGAAAGAAAAAGTGTAATGCGTATGTCGTCATTCAAGATTGTCTTATAAAAACTACTCTAATCCTAAAACTTGAAATTAGGGTTTTGTAGAATAAATACAATATAAGAAAATAATTGCGTTGTACTAGAAATATATTATCTAATCGTAGGTCTGAATAATAGATTAGCTTAAACAATAAGGAAATGTTAGAACTTCCCAGCGAGGCGACAGTCATTTCCCGGACTATAAACAAAACTAGGGTTGGCGGTTGACAAATAATTGGTGTGGCGTAAATTCACTTTTACAATTTTTTTACCAATCCAAATATAAATATGTTTAAGGCTGAAGCCACATGGGATAATTAGTGTCGGTTGAAGCCGTTATAGTGAGTTAACACTTGACCTCCGTCCTAAGTAAACAATCTATCGCAAACTGACTACAGTGAAAATGCCATAGGTACTATGACATCACATAATATTGGTACTTACAAAAATGTGCACACACAGCTTTCATCCTGGGGGCATTATTTTTAAGAAACAACCTTCTAATTTTAGTCTTAGCGTCTTTTCTTTAGTTTAACATTACTGTTACTATTCTTATATAATTAAAATGTAACCGATTGTTTATAGACATGTTACATTTTAATTATTATATCTATTATTGATGATATATGAGAAAAACTGTTACTGAGTATTTTATTGACGTAACAGAAATCAAAACAATGCTTTATGAAATATTTATCTGTTTGCTTACACAGCATTGTCGATTTTTGTGCATTTATCACTTGAGTATTGTGGTCATTGCACCTAAACTGTATTGTATGTTTTATTCCCATCAGTTAAGAAATGAAAAAGTCACATGCGTATAAAGTCGCGGCTTCAGCTAGTTAAAAATTTGTTGAAGAATAAAACATATTGTATATCCGATAGTGATTGTAGAGTTTCAAAGGAGGTTAATTCCGGAAAAGTGTCTGGCAGCCCTAAATAGTATTCTTAAGTCTAGCCAGTTTAGAAAGTGGGGGGCACGCAGTCGCATTAGCGCATAGATTTCTCGGGATTCTCTCGCGCTTTCCATTGGCACACTTTTACATCGATATATGTGCATATGTATATATGCACTTATAATTGAATGATTAACGATTTATTTTGAAATATAGTTCCATAGATATTATCAGCTACACCCTGTTAGAATAATTTGAGTCAATGATAAACTATATTTTAAGTATAATTCAACTAAAAACGTAACCCAATAACTTAGCTTTATCACATAAAGCTAATTACATTGAAAATAGTTAATTTATTGCCTTGAATAGTGTTTAGTTCATAATTAGTAAAAAAAAACATTAAAAATATTATAATATAATGTTAAAGTAATTTCTTTATTTCGATAGTGTCATAATTTCATCCAATGTTTATGGACTATGGAATGCCTTCTCAATGCACGTATACATATATTTTTGGACTCGTACGTCTGAATGCATAATACAACGACTACAATTCCTATAGTCTGGGTATACAGGTCAGAGCACACTATTATAATGTTTAGGGTTGGTTAAATATTTATTACTCATAAACAAATACCTACTACTAGATTGGACACATTTAGACTGTTGACATGCAGATATTCAAGTGTTTATGTTGTATAGGGCAGGCAGAAAACTCGCAAAAGTCAATGTTGTAATCGATCTGTTCATTAGAAGGGCTCACATATAATTTGAAGGCGACGTTTAAGGCCGGCCTGGCCTCGATATCATGTCGCTCAAGGTACTGTATGATTTCAAAAGGCGAACCTTGATGCTCTAATTTCCACTCATTGTAAATTCAAAGGGCGTAACAAGCCTGCAGGCCCTTCAAGAGGCTCTGTTCTTTAAATAATAGAAACCAGTAATTTATTCTTAACATGTGAATTAAGGTACGAGCTACTATGCAGTTATTTTAATTAAGTTTCCGCTTTCATACTACTACTGCATCCTGCAATCTAATAAAAAGTTTAAACGTATACCTACACTATTGACCAAAACTATTTACTAACCTGGATTATTAATAATAAAACTTTAAGAATATGTGTAATAGAAGCCAATTTAAAATAAATATAATTTCATCAGATTTTTAAATTATTTAATTTAATTTAATTATCTAAAGGAGTAATAATAGTATATAATATTTATTTACCTAACAGTTATTTGTATATAAAAAATATGAAAGGATCTTACATCCGCTGCATTGATTCCACCATATTGTCTTCTCCTCTGCCTGGACATCAGTCTTCTTAGAGTCAGTCTTCTTCAATTTCTTTTGTATTTTATTGTATGTTTCCTTAACACTAAATTCAGTCTTGGCACCCGTCACTGTCACTTTGTCTTTCTTTCCATTAAAACCGAACTTTCCGCTTCCCATTTTGTATTTTTCACACATTTTCAATACATCACTATTTTTATATTACCATAGTCATGGGATACTGAGGCATCACTTTTCCTAAGTACCTACATGTATTAAATATTTAATTTTTTAACATGTTTCATTATTTCTATATCAACTTTTTGAAGCTCGATTGTCGTAAAAAATCAATAACGTACTATTATGTTGTGGAATGAAATGAAATCTATAAAACTAAAAGGTTTTATAGAGTTATCTTGGAAGGCTTTGGCCTTGTAAAGTTCATTAACATCGTTTAAGTCGATAACTAATATGTAATCTGGTGTCTAATTCCATCGAACCTTATCAATTTATGTTCATTGAACTGATTGTAAAGTGAAAAGATAGATCACTATTCTTTTAACAAACAGACAATACGACGTGTACAATATATCTTCATGTATTCTATATACCCAAAACATTATGAGGTAAATTAGTAAATCTTAGGTAGTGCAATAAATTATAATATGGTGAAACTCGAATAAAATAAAATGTAATAATGCCTATTTGAAAAACTTTGATAATTTCAACATTCGTTGAAGTATTGTAAATCGCGTTATATTTCTTCGCTTCAATGGAGCGCAACTAGAAATACTATTATAGTCATCTACTTTTTCATTTTCCTAACAACAAGTCAAATAAATTTATTGTGCCTGTCTATATTAATTAAAGTTTTTGTTTTATTTAAATGAACCTTGCCATTATTTTCCTGTAAAACATATTTATTTCGTTTGTGAACAGAACAACATATGTTATATATACACTTGTAAAATTCTGTTTGTAACAATAATAAAATTTATTACCAATAACTTAAAAGTTATTATCGACGCTAATTTATTTATACTCACGTGTTCTTGATAGTAAATATATGTAGCATTCTTAAATGTACTTCTAAGAATTGTTTTTATTTCATATTACATATCTGCTCACAAATGACTTTCCAACATTTACGATTGACTGTTCAATTATATGGAGTTGTTAATAATATATTCCAGGGTTGCTTTTAAAAGTTTACGGTCTTTTAAAATAGTCCGGTGAATGTCGCTTTAAGAGTTCCATTTAAAATAAGGAATTTAACAGCATTGCCATTACTTCTGAAATTACTATTCGTTTTCGAGTATACAACACAAAAAGTTCAACCTACTAAGTTATAATAAAATTAGAATATAATATTGATATTTTTTTTCAAATGATACTGTCGGTAAAATTAATTGTAGTAATTTTAAACTCATGAATAGACATATGTGCAAAGTCGCTAGTAACTGCTAATTACGCGTATGCTACCTCTATAGATTATGAATGCATTCGTTTTAATACGTGATTGCAAAATTATACAGTACATGTATTCTTAAAGGTACTTGTATCAAAGTAGGTTTTAATGTTACCCTAAGCTGATAATTATGGATAATTACATTTTTAGATTAGTATGTGTCATTAGATTCGATACTCGGTTTTAACCAGCGACTGAAAAATAATTATAGTACATTGAAGACTTTATTATTCTGTACTTATGCCTATGGCAACCTAGGATAAAATGAGAGCTACCATTTACTACCATTTATTATTGTTGGAAAATTGTTCATTTTTAGTTCTTTTTTTTAGTCTTAGTTTAGATATTTAATGATATCGACTGTACCTATTTGTTCTTTTGGCCAAGAATAATAAAAGATTTCTAATGTAAAGTAGGCTATTAAACAAACTAAAAAAACTTTCTGAAAAGCTCATGAGAAATTCGAACGAGTAAAACACTTATGCTATATGATTTCCTTATTTTCAGAGAGGCGATATAAAATAATTGTATAACTTTTATAATCACGGTATTATAAAAATTATAAGTAACAGTGCGAGAATACATTAATATTCACACCAAGATTACAAATGTATTTTAAAATGCCCTTAGATATCTTCAATATTATGGTCTGATGATTACCGAGACTGTCCAATAATGCTATGCGGTTTTAACGACTCCAACTTTTAAAAGGAACCCGTAATTACATGTAATAAATATTTATTACTTGTATTACCTAGTTAAACGATTTGAAATTTTATATTATTATATTTATATTAACAGTAATACTTGTTTACTGAACGTTAATTACGAAACCTCTTAGTTGAAACTTGAATTACGAAAAATATTTTTAATAATACGCACGAGAGCAGATAAATCCAATATGTAACTTCCTACATTAGTTACCATAGGTACTTATATAACGTACTACTACAGGTTTACTCAAGTTTGCCTCTGAGTTAATAAATGTATTATTTTTTAAAGAAAAATTGGACACTTTATTTCTACTTCAGTTACCTAGATTGAATGTATTTTATACATGTCATATATCCCGCATATTCTGACTCTTAATAATTACCAATTATGGCGAAAATAGTAGTAATCTCTCGAGTAATTTAAAAGCTATTGTCATTATACAATTACTGTATGTGTATGAGTATTGACAAGTACACAAAAAGACGGATATAGAGGGGAACTTTTCTTTTGTCTATTCACACAAAGTATTTTCATCATAACCACTGGTAGCTTTATGGCAACTATTTGTAGGCAGTCATTTTATAATCGAGGCACAAAATGCGCGGCGCCGCACTGACCTATAATATTAACCAAGTACGTAGGCACCTCAATAGTATTCACCAAGATTTTGCATTCGATAGTATAAAATACGAATAAATAGAATTAGCACTGATACACAAAAAAATATATGTTATATTCTTTAAACAAATTGATGACACTTCACTTTCGTAAATCAGATTTATAAAGTTATTCAATTAATTAGTAATATTACATAGTTAGCTATATGTTGTATATGTATATTATTAGTTATTGTAATGTAACACGATAACTATAATATGCATAGAATTAAGCTAGTGAGGTGTAAAATATATGTTAGGTTAGACTAAAATATATTGAACAATATTATAATATCATTGTAATATTGTACATACATTTCGGAATAAGGCCCTGGATATAAATAATAACGTAAGTCAACATTCAGACATCAAACACCTTACAGTAAATAACAACCATAAGTAAGCATCGAAAGGCGCATTGAATATCCGCCTACAAACTACATTTCATATTTCAACGAGCACAGTGCGGAGTTAACGAAAATGCTTACTAAACATTTCCGTTGCGTTTTGTTGCGAAATCCATCAAATATTTTATTCAGTCCCAATTCGATTTCGTGTGACAGGAGTTTTGGAAACACTGCAAGATTTACGCGGTTGATTTCGATTTGTTGAAATATTCAAGGTATAAATAAAAAACAAGCAGGTATTTCGATCCAACGTTGTAGGTCTGTACTTCGAATTACATGAACTCGAAAACCTACTTGTGCTTTTTTAAACTAAATATTTTTAAGAACTCTACCTTACTATTAACATGACATTGGGTCTAATCTCCTAAAGTACCTAACAGCGGCTAATCTTTTAGGAAACTACCTCTATGTTATTAATATTAAAAACGGGAAAGTTTGTGAGTATATATGGATGTTTGTTATTCTTTCACGCAAAAACTACTGAACGGATTTTGATGAAACTTTACAGTAATATAGCTTATATCATAACATATAGGCAATATCATAATCATCAGAAATAAATAAATCAGAATAACATATAGGCAATAAATTTCACGCAGGTAAAATCGTGGCCACAACTAGTATATCTATATTATCACTATTCAAGCGCATTTATTGTAGTAATTAGCCTATTCACCTATGCTGATCCTTTGGACTATATTGCTCAATTTTATTCTTCTGCATTTATCCTCATTTCATATTAATTATACAGTGATTGAAGTTTCACTGTATATTTAATATGAAATGAGAAGATATGCACCTGAGTTGGTACGGTTCGTAATAAGACGGGATGACGAATAAATCACTAAAAGAGTAATAAACATGGAAGAAAGAAAAAGATACCGAAAAAGAAACATACTAGTAATTGCGGGTGGATACAATAATGGAAAACATGAAATTTGTATAGTAACGTTGTTTCTTCGCTTATTACTATAAGCGAAGAAACAACGTATAATGGCGTACGATTCAGCTGGTAAGGCCGGCTACGTCCAACATCAGAAGAGTAGTTCAAAAAAGATGAAAAACAACAACTTAGAGGACGGACTCCAAATAAATTGGGACAATAGACATGAGAAATAAATTAATTAAAAATTGAATTACAGAAATTTTGATATCTAACAAATATCGCGAGAATTGAAAAGTGGTATTTTCAAAACTCGATAAGGGACTTAGTAATATTCGCAAGTAGATCATCTCCAATTAATACTTTGTCAGAGGTGAAAACAATCGTATTGTAGATCTGAATGTACAGATTGAATGGCGTGTTCTCTATTGTTCTCACCTCTACACTGATAACGTTTTATCGATAGGGACCAATAAAACCAACAACCGTTTCCGCTATCGGAACATTCACACCTAACGGTTGTTCCAACATTTCGATCTGGTTCACGAAACAATAAAATTACATGGCTGTCACCGAAACTTGTTCTACCATAGGCCTCTATTCAGGTGTCATCACCCTCTAATAAATTATCAATATTATTTGCAAATATTTCTTATCTATTAGATATTAATATTATAGATAGATAAGTTCGGACTGAGTCATTATCTTTTACCCAAAAATACTAGATATCATGAAACTAAATTTATTTAGTATACAATTATACATAGTAGATTCTTCGTATACAGGGGCCATAGCAGAAGATAGTATTTCATCCTATTACTAAGAAAGTAATAGGTATTGAATACGCAACTTCTAAAGACTCTTCTGATTGAATTTATAACTATATATAATATTGTTAACGAATTCAAAAATCCGGTGGGTTTAGAATATTTCAATATAAATTTTGTAACAAATACAATATTTATTTATATTCTTGCGTATATATATCAATAAACCAGTTAACTTGCGTTACGGCAGAAACTGCTAAAAACAATTCTTTAATGTACGACTATATCACCAGAGGAACTCTATATTATATTGTCACCAATTTTAATTGAAGTAATAAATTATATTATATGACTTACTCTATATATGCAAATTTCCAACGTTCTGAACATACGTAATATAACACGGCAATTATTTAAAATAGTGTTATATTTAATTATTTAAAATAGCAAATGTTATAGATTTAGAAATGCTATACATTAAATTGCTTGCTGCAATTTATAAACAAATGATGCGACACAGTGGCGACGCTGACTTAGTCTTGAACATTGATATCTTTATAAAGTATACTATAGTGTTAACAGTGACTTGAGTTAACCCAAAACCAACAACGATATAAAACCTAGCCATAACAAAATTGGGGTTATTGAACTGCGTGTTTGATAAGGTCGTCAATTCGCTATTTGATTTTTTCTCTCAGAATCGCGATTACAGTTAAAAAAGCGCTACGCGGCCGATGCGAACCGTTTTAATTACTTCATAGTCGCATGGTTGTAGTAAAATTTACCGTTAATGGAAAGTGATATGTCAAACCGGACGCGGCTTTTATTGTAGTTTTTTTATGTTCGAACGTTTAATGCACCGTCAAAGCATGTAGTTACTGCATTGTAGATTTTTTGTTCCGTTTGCTTATACATTGTATCTATACATGATTAAAGTTTTGCCGATAAGTGGTTACCGTAGCCTGTAGATGGGATCTTCAATGCCTGTATGACACAACAGAACCTGAATCCCACTTGTAGCGATGAGTGTGTTCAAGATCACTGTGACCGTTTAAATTTTTTTCGTATCCTTTTACTTAAAAAGTAAACAATTTTAAACTACATTGTTACTAATGAGCAGTGAAATGTTTGGAATTAACGTCCAGTTTCATATGGTTTCATTTCAACAGCAAATATTTGAATTATTTAATTATTCTGTGATTAATTTATAATGAGTAATTTAGTCCAAAATAAGTCCTATTTTACATAAAATCTACACCAATATAAATAATGAAACGTGTACTATCAGCACATAGTAGAAGGTCTAACCCATTAATAATCAATCCTCTTCAATCTAGTCCTATTTGTATACCCTGAAAAGAGCTTGGCGAGAAGATACATATATATTAAGTATCATTTGTTAAAATTTGGCACGCAGCTATCGATCTAGTATTCACCACATGACATCAAATAGCATAGCCAAATTAAAACGTCCACATGCATGTAATGAAATCCATTAACATTTATATTGAGCATCATACGAGACTCGAACGTTTTGCTCTGTTACGATGCAAATTTATCTCGTGTTATTTTGTTTTACTAATTGATGATTGACATTTATTTGATGAACATATACACGTATTAAATCTATTATGCGTAGATATGACATTTATTAAACAAGAACTGCTAAATAATTTCGTAAAATTATAAGTAACATGAATTATAAATGACAATTTTTAATTAAATAAAATTATATACCATAAAAAAAACTATATATTAAAACCTACTAAATATTTATACATACACAATATTAACATAACAATCGCGAATCTATATATTATAAATAAAAGCAAAACAAGACGAAATGAACTCTCTCCAAATGAGGGTAATGTCAAATATTATCACAACTAAAACCAAATTACCATTAATATTTGAACATATTTTTGTAATTTTTCCGTACAGTAGGAACGTTCTATATAATATTAGATTACAGTTAAGTTAAATAAAATGTTAGATTATAGTAAAAAATAGAAAAATGAAATCGTTTAAGTAGTTAATATGTTATGGAGTGACCAAGAGAAACAGGTATTAATTATAAACATATACATTTCAAAAGTACGTATATAAAAAACGAGATCGTAAATTTACTATTGTCAGAATAACAATCGCCCATAAATAACAATGCTATAAACGACATCCCTAATTGAAACGTTAACTGAATAGAAATTGCGAATAATTTCGCGCATGGCCGTATAAAAACATCGATATATGTAAGAACATGAGTGCACTTCCTAGGCACTGTACTTGTGCATACGAAATGTGACACCCACAGCATTGAGTCACGTGAATACAAACTCATATAGGTACTTGCTATTGTACATTATGTTCTTGTAAGATAATAACGATGTTTATCGTAGTGGCTTTATTCTTTGAAATGACAATATTAAATATCTGCACCATGCCTTTAGTGCTTCGTGGTACGTGCTTTTATTTAAGTAATATTGACATATAGTAATGTTACAGGTATTCCGATATATTATTATAACATTGAGTATGTTATAATAGAGTAAAAATGAAAATGAAATAAATAATTGAAAAAAATATGTCCATTACTTACTTAATGTAGGTAATCCGTTATTTTAGTTAAATAAATACCTATATGTAATTTAGATATACAAAAAATATAAAATATATTTATAACATAGTCATAGTACACTGCAAATAATGAACCATTATGTAAAAAATAAACAAAATATAGGAAATAATAAAAATCTCAGTCTCATACGAGAAAAAGGATTTTACTTTATTCACTTATCATAAATTCAAGACCATTTAGTAATAACCTTCATGTTTACAAAATGAAGGTAAAATAATATTTTATTTATGACAGAGCCTTCATTACCGTATCTCGCAATGTCAACATTATCAGTCAATTTTCAAAAACAATTAAATTAATTCAATATTTCCGAATGACTACTTAAAGTGCTCTTGCAATTAATTACCTAAAATATTCATAGCGTTCACTATATAAAAATCACAGTCCGTATTATTTCATTGTTTTAAAAATTTATATATTACTTATTAGTGGAATTTACCGTTACATAGTATTATTTATTCTACTAGAAAAAAAGGTGAACCTACTTTATATTTCCAAGTCTATGCTAAGGTAAGACAAATAATAGGTACACTGGTTGACATGGACTAGACAAAAGGTAGAGACTTACCATATAGACGGTGTGATGTAAAAGCAAGATTGTCTTATGTTTAAATATGCGTATGTACAAGAACGTACCGATATGAAAATATATAAGGATTTTTTTTATTTATTTACTTAAAACTTAATAGTATCTACGAATCTTGTGATCCATTTGAAAGAAAATTTCATTAAACGTCATTGTTTATAAAATAGTAAAAGTAAGTAATTAATTAAAGTAACTTTACTAAAAAGCTACGAGCTATATAACTTAAAGGACTAAACCAATCTCGCTCGCTTGATTAAGATGAAATATTTATGGTTCATATTTTTATTTGTTGTAAGAAATGGTCGGCTTTATATAAAAATTGGTTTTGAAAAATCAAATTAAGAACCGTTCTGTCCGAAACTTAGAATTATGCAACCGCATACGACGCTTAAATATATACTTATGTATATACAGTTAACCGTCGTTATTCTCAATCAACTTATGAAATTCTAAGAAATATATGTTGATCATTTTATAGGGCAATTCCAATCAATATGAATAATTTTCTTGAATTTATAAACTTAATCTAAATATTAATATTAATCTAAATTTGTATGTTCAAAATGAAATCTAATATTTATTCCTAAGATTAATGTAACGTACACAAAGCAAATTAATTTTATTAATCAAAGAAATTTAAAATCTCAGGCAACAGAGGGCTCATTGAGTAATATTGTGGTTTAAATCCATAGTTCTAACTAAAACAAAGCGCTCATTATACAAAGTAGTGAACTGAGATCTAAGTGACCCAGAAAACCACAATGAATATCAAATTTCTACAATAGTAACGCCTACTTTCAGTCGTCTTCAATTTGACTGATCTTTAGTATGTACACATATATATTTACTATACGTACGTACCTGATAATAATATAAATTTAACAAATCTGTTCACCAATCTATTATTAATTATTACACTATATTAATTAAATTTACAAAAGGTACTTGACGATACGTCGATTGTTCCGATACATATCATAATATTATTAATAAGTATTTAAATTCAATACATACATAACATAGAATATAAATATTTTAATTCTAATAAGTCGTTGGCCCGTAAATGTCTTTCAATCGGAACCATGAACTTCTCTCTTTTTTATGGTTTACATAAAACGCACAATAAAAGAGATCATCCACATATCGAATACAAGGACAATGCCATGTGTATGTAGAGCATTGAAAAACAAAACCACGTATTACGACATTCGAGCTTCGTACCACACTTACAAAACGGAACAGTATGTTTGTTTGTATAATCAATATAGCATTAGGACGTCACTTGTTTCGCGTTAAGTCGAATTAGCGTGCGGTAGAGGGCGCTATCGCGGGTGCGCGTGCACAGGTTCTACGCGCGGCCGTTGTGGCGGCCGTCCACTGCGACAATGCGCTTCCATGATTTCGTTAGTTACCTCCCCCAGTCTCCAAGCTAGCACCTCTCTCTTTTGGGTTGATACGGGTCGAGTAAACGGTAGCCACTTCAATCACTGCATATTTTCAGCTATTTTGTTCAGAACACATACTGAGCAATTTCTGATTTCTTCCAATTTGTGAAGACACAAAAATATTATCTATATATGAAAGATTAATGTAGACAAGTATAGACTATAGAGGTATATCTACCAGTCTACTTTACACAAAGTGAAGGGCAGGTAACATTATCATGGATAATAGAATGTATATAATATATTATTAGAATCTGGCTTGACTCTTCTATGAATTTTAAACATTCTACTGCTGTAAGCGTATCTGCTTTGGGTCGTCACATACTGCACCTTATACTATTATATTAAGAACAGGACGAAATACGAAACTGCAGACATTTAAGTATTTTCACATAATCAAAATGTAAACATACTCAATTAAAACCATATTCAAAGTGATACAAAAACACAATAAATATAATATGAAGCAAATTTTTAAAATTCACAATACCTTTCATTTATGCATGAATTCGGAGGCTACAACTAATTTCGTATTATATGTATAAAGAGATTTTCCGTACAAGTTAGACGGCAGTAAAAGCCTTTTTAAATTTAGCCTTTATTAAATATACAACATGTATACAAACATATCTATAGAAATATGCTATAGTATATTTTGAAAAGACTAAAAAGACTTGTATGTTTATATAAAACTATGCAATAGTTTGTTTGCATTCGTTACCCTCAATTCAGGTTATAAATTCGCTTGATATATACAACTGCTTTCAGTTTAAATTAACTGCTAATCTATAAACCTGGATCGTTCATTTCTGTTTTAACTATCAGGAGTCGTCGTCTGATTTCACAGCTAGCCATAATATTATTGACAGAGATATAAAGGCCTTCCCCATTAAAGCAAACATTATTTATAGTTTCTTACTGAATGTCTAGCAGTAAAATAGCTTTGAATAAGGACTACGAATTAGTTATATATATTTATAAAAGGATATATTTAAAGTAATGCAATAAATTTACTATAATGGACACCTTTGATCGTTGAAGAACTGAGAATTTCTTTATTATATTGGATCGTATTTTTATAAAATAAAAAATACTCTCATGTCTCTCTCATGTAGGTTCAATATAGGAGAATATTACATTATTTTTTAATTCTGAAACACATTCAAAGACTTAATATATCCTCCTATATACGGGATTATAATGTATTGACATCTAAGATTTACGTGTATGTCAGTACTGTGAACAATTTTTTATTAAATGCTTTTTTATTGTAAACTTTTTACTGATATTTAAGGTTTTCTTAAACATTCAACTATGAATAATTAACAGCGATACTGCGACGTTACTTCGTTCTGATTGTGATGTCAATAATTATTAATATTTTATCAGATATCGTACGGACTTTTGTATATTATGCTTAAAAAACACAGTATAATAAATTATTATAGTTTCAGATATGATAGTGTAATAATCCCCTTAAATATCCAGATATATTATTTCACACAAAGGACATTAAAAGAATGTTTCTTTTTCTACGAAAGACGTCACTGATTATATTGTGATGGTCATGGCGCTGCGCATTATGTGAATAATTTTATTATTAATCTTGTATTATAATGTAGATAATTATATTGCTAAATAATATTTATCAAACAGGAAGAAGTTTTCAAATAGCGTACGTAGCTATATACCTAAGTAAAAGCGTATTTAAAACATAAAAGAAATAAAAATAATTTTTGTATTTAACAACAATCATTTCTATCAAAATGCAAGCTGCAACACATGTATTCATCATAATGTGTTTTCCAAAACGTGTTTCGGAAACAATGCGGTGCAGATATCATACACGTGAATTTAATTAAATGATTCAATCAGAGCAAGATACGTACTTGCATTGTGTAAGAGGGTGTAGGATAACACAGACAATCTAAAACTTCCCTTATTAGGTGCCAAGCTCTCATGTATATAATACACATAAAGCTGAGTTCGCGATTTAGCCTGTGGTCTCCTTAACATCAAGAGTTAGCAAATGAAAATGAAAAACTACATTATGATATTAGACAAACTTGAATATGTGTATAATAAGTTAGAAGAGTTATGCAGATTATCAGCGTAAGTAAAGTTTATGACGTCTTCAAATAGTGCGTCTAAATTTATGCCTTGCTGAGCAGTATTTCATAATTCATCTTGAATCAACACAGATGAGTGAGTGAGCGAGGGGCGTAAGCTAAATCGATTGGAGCATATAACTTATAACTAAAATAATTACAGAATGAAATAAATAGATAATGAAATTAAACTTGGATTTGCTAAACAGCATTGCAATGGTTTCCAGACAAAACAATCTTGCTAAGGGTTTCAATTAACATAATTACATTATATTATTATTGGGGCTGATATACTTAATTCAATATATTTTATTTAACATTATTGTTTTACAGAATTCAATGTCCTTAATTTCTATTTTCCACGTGAGAATACATTATTCTCGAGTATAATTTAGGATTATTCACTAAACATGGGAGTTATGATGACGAATGATTGCACCTTCAAGTTGCATGAAAATCAAACATATTTCTTATAGATGTGTCGATCGATAATGTTGACTTTTCGTGTGTTGCACGAATAACCATCAACACTATTGATGACTGTTTGTATTACTCTGTTACTGTGAATACGCAATGTTACGAAATAACTTTACATATCGTATTGACTTATGCACCGTGTGTGTCAATGCAGAAGAATACATTACTAATACTGCAAGGGCAACGAACTATGCTTACTTCAAACATATAAATACTATAATACAATATACATTTCTTCAGATACGCTTAAAACTAGTAAATATTACAGTTTTCCATTACTGATTTTAATAATTTTGTCTTAATAGTTGACTGAGGTTGATATGAAAAAAAAAATGACAGCGGGAAGCCTACAGCTAGCAATGTTTGATTCGTTATGCAGTTACCATGGAACTAACGATCAACAAAATGCATTGAGCCTACCTACTTTTTAATTTTACTAACGTTTGGCTTCAGTTCTACTGTTTTATGAATTTATTATTTTTCCAAAATAACAACTATCCTGAAAATTATAATAATACATTATTTATATTTTATTGTACTTATATACTATTAAGCTGTATATTATAATAAACAAAGAAAATGTTTACTTAATACGATCACATTGTTATAAGATACAATAAGAATCGGACTTCAGGATAACTAAAATATAATATAATAAATAAACAGGACTAAATGGGGAACGAAATCAAATATTGATCGGACCATTTGAAAAACAAAATATAAAAAAACGTATAAGCACATGGTTATATAAAAGTACATATTATCTAACATAATATTTGCAAAGTAAAGTGAAGCATACACAAGGTCTTATTGACTTAGTTAAAATTGTTAGAACGGCATATTTCTAGGTGTGTTTGGGACTACAAGCAAATATTCAAATGCACTATTGAAACGTGTAATTTGTAGAAATATTTACTGCGACACAACACAGCTAAGAGAAGATATCAATATAAATTCTTCAAAACATTTTAATATATGTATATGTCTTTTTAGAATTGTTAAAAGAATCAAAAGATGAAGAAGCAGAAGTAAAACGTAGCTAGTGGTTAACTAAAAATTAAAAGCAAATAATATTCAAGTTTATCTGAAGTTACATTTGTCACAAACGCAACTGCAGTTGGTGGCAAAAATAGGGGCAAGACTTTAACTCTCCACAATACTATCATTAATCCTTTATGGGGTTGTTAACCTCAGTCCCCGTGATAGACAATGGTGGTAGTCGCGGCTGTGAGCAGAATTAATACGTATGCACACGCAATGGGAAGCGGGAGACGACCAGCCTTGAACTTGCACATGCAATTCTATGCTGGCGATGAATGCGAAAGCAGTCGCCATTTCTAGTAGACGCGTCATGTGAAAAAATGTGACCAATATTTATGAAAATAATTACTTTTTATTATTTATTTAATTCTGGATTTAAACCTGATATATTATATTTAACTATTTAATATATAATAGTTAAATATTTATATTAGGATAGGTTTAAAGTACAAAACTTGATCTAAAAATTTTAAAGAAACTTTTAAGATAAAATTTATTAATTAATCTGTACATACTATTTGTTTATGTTCAAGCTAGCTTATCTACAGTGTGAAATAGACAATGGTTATATTTAAAAAAGTATATGAAGATGATCTGTAACAGGGATGACTGGAAGAGAAAATCATATTACGCCGACCCCAAATAAATGAGATATAATGATCTGTTCTTTGAGTGGATTTCTGATTCTTTGAACACCTGTACAAAGATAATGTAATGCCTAGATACCTAGCAGTAATCGTAATTTACAATATTATTGTCGTTAAATATAGGTAGGTGACAGTCTAATATATGGCTATTTGTGTTCAAAAGTAACAAGGTGATAGATTAACATACATGCAAATATTTTTAAAAGCATTCACAATAATAATATTCCACAATATAAATAAACACGTGTGGTTAACATATTGCTTACCTACACACATGCCGTAATGATAGTCCTATTCCAACAAGCGAGTACACACACAGTGTGCCCATTTCGAATTTAACAGGAAAATTCTCTTTCAATATTACACACACGGCCATCTTAAGTAGAAGTCGTCATGAATGCACGAAGTATGGTGATCATAAATGAACGGATGCTAAGTGCAAGCAAGATAAATAAATCTGTCAAGTCAGATGCGTTATGAAATGTGAATCCCTACGGAGTCACTTCTTCTTCGACGTTGAAGTAGCTAATAATTGTTAACAATTAGTTTATGCTGCGTAATTGAAAGCTATTTTAAGTATACTTATTAATAATGTATATAAACTTGTAATAATTATACAGATACGAATAAAATATGCAGTTAGTGTTAGTGTAACTTAAATCTATTAATAAGTTAATATTATTCGTTATACTAACAAATTAGAAGTATAAATTAAAAAAAAATCTACAATCGTGTTTCTATATTTAATTTCATTTTCGTAATCATTCCTTATTCATATAATTATTCTGTGACAACCTTTACATATTTGTCGGCACATCAAAGTCATTTTTACTCTATGGACCTAATTTACAGCTATATATATATGCTTTCCATTAAGTGCTTGTTCTGCCATAGCGGTCAGCGCACAGTATATTTCAACGTTCCGATTACTTCCAATTTTTCAAGGCTGATAAATTAGTATAATAGAAAATATAAAGCTGTAACGTGTAAGCCCATATATATATACATACATATTATCAATTTTCATTTATTGAAAATTGATTCGCTGTATATGCCTACGATAAATGCCATTTCCATCAAGTTTAAGAGTTCATTTGGATTTCCCAATATTGTAAGCAATACATACATTGTTATGGCAATGTTTGTAATAACTGTTACTTATGTCTTCAAACTTTGGCTCATTCTAATAAATAGAAATATAAATTGTAAACTATAGTTTTCCAAAAACTATAGTTTCCAGATGGACTTGCTTATTGTATCTATTATAGGTACTCCCAGAAATTATAAATTTTAACATCTTTAATTACCTCTCGACTAGTCATTATATCATATATATATAAATAACTAGTCATTAGATGTTATATATATATTTATAACATATATATAACATATAGATATCATGTCTAACACATATGTGTTAGACATGATAGCTATTATACTTTTAGATGTTAATGGATATTTACTAATTAAGTACGTTTTTATCCGTTATAAAAGAGGACGAGTTCCTATATTCGACTATATTTTATTATTATACCCGTGTAAATTCCACATAAATTTTATCAGTATTTGATACTAGTTTTCAAGTTATCTTTAATAATGCGATTGAAGTCTGTTTGTCGTGATCTGTACACGTATAATTATATTTATTCAATGAATTTTTGAGAAGAACTTGAGAACACTATGATTCTGAACACTAGATATAATAAGTACAAACAAAAAAAATTCAAAAACCTTTAGAAGTATGAGAGAATAAAATGATATTATTCAGAACCAGTCCTATTAAGATAACACTAGATTTGTATAGTGAGGCTGTATTGGCAACAGCAATCTCGCGAAATGTACAGGGTAAGCAGCCAGTAGGTTGCGGGGTCAATGAACCTCAGACCGGTCCGACTAAAGCTTTGCCGAGCGAACATAGTGAGACAAACTTGGCCCAGTTTTGCAGTCATGCTACAACAGTGCACATATGATGTGAAGGAAATGAATCATAAAGAACCCTATATAGTTACGTATTCAATTAGGATTCCTTAAAAATAGGAGACATCTACTGAAAGACCAACAGAAACAAAATTTCTAAATAAAACTTTTCTTTTAATTTAGTGTCTTCCAATTAAAAATGTAGGAATGTGTTTCTATATATTGCGAATAAAAATAATAGTAACGAAAATACATATATATACATTTTTATATTGCGAGTTTTGAACCATAGATCTAAAAGTATATAATAATAAAAATAACCCATTTCGTTAAAAAAAATATAATAAAGTAGTCTTATATATTTGTAAGGTTATGCAAGATTCAGGTAAAGTATGTTTGTAGGAGGTTTTATTTTAAGGGTATTGTAAAGCCATTTCTTAATTGGAAAACTGTGCTATAGTGGAATTTGAAGTACCCACTATTTAGTCATCGTATTGTTATAGATAGATTTACGACGGTTGCGTATTCTTTCCCAACACAAAACAAACATTTCTCACGAGTTTCTCCATTCATCTGGTTCTGGGAGTTCTTCTGTGTATGTAAAGTATATGTGTATAGGTATATATCTATGTCTATCAGCAGTCTAATAACTACAGTACAAGCTCTGCTTGGTTTATGACTAATGGTCACAAACCAATAATGGTCATGACACACCGTAACAAACACCGTAGTGTGTTGTGTATAGATTTCTTTGTTTTCTCTGTCCCCATCAAACCATAGAATTTTTTTTATACTAATCGTAGCTTAATGGTAATTGATAATCATGAAAGTAAAATATTTAAATGAAATTATATGTAAAAAAATATTTTTTCGAGATACTGGTAACCTTTCATTGAAAATTAAATTATCTATTTTAACAATGGTTATGAGCAATAGTTACAACATAATAACAAACATAAAACAAATAGACCTTTCACTATAAATTACATACTGTAGGACAACAGTTACCGCGGCACGTTACTATTCTATAGTCACGACTACTCACGATATTGCACTTTACCATAAATGAAACGAAATAATGTGATTTTACTCTTACTCGTCAGTTAATTTCCAAACTATTACTATATTTCAATCCCTAATCCGTAATAAATAGATACTTATAAAAGAATACTTCAATTAAACCAACAAGGAAATTGTTGCAAAGAAATGTAAACACATTCAGCCTCCATTCATTTATTACGGAAAACCTAAATATTATTTCTACATGTTATAAAGAAGAAATTATGTTGATACTATAATATGTTCACTATAAATAATATTATAAGATGTTAAATGCCTGGCAAAACATTTTGTAAGAATAAATCACTATCTGATAATTATCTATATCGATAATGATATAATATATATATTTTTAGGTATGTTTATAAAATATATATTTTATATATTTATTTCAGGCTACTAGGCCCTAATTATAAATGCATTACAGACATACATATGAATTAATATTATAACACTAATATATTACATTGAAATTAATTCTGTGGTCACGGCAATGACGGCGGCAATCAGCCATGGTAGCGCCGATACACCACCCCAATATATACATTGACCAATAAGTTAGTGACCAATCTCATTAATCTCACATGAATTGAACTTTTATTAAGCCTTTCTTAAAATTTCTAACTTTCTAATAGCACTGGAAAGCCTCTAAGTTCATAATGACTACTAGTTTTTCTTGCATTTCTCAATTCGTTCTTTATTAATTAATGCGACGCGACGTATCATGCAAGTGGGCCGAGAAACTTGCATTACTGTTTGCAACAATGACTCAAACAATTGTAGACGAGTATTAAGACAATTAGCAGCTATCAAGCTAAATACAAAATGTACCTACACAAATTTTCATGTAATTGTCTTCTTCCAAATACCTTTTAAATAAAAACATTGTATTTTACAACCCAACAAGTTTCTTGTATATGTGTTATAAGATGCTTGAAAAAAAGTTATGCAATTGTTATTTTTATCTAAGATTATTACTTTTTAAATCGACATATTAGAATATTAAAAACAAACAAAAATTGCATCTTAATCCAATTACTATCGTAACTATACCGATTTAGTATTATTGTAGCATTTATATTTAAATCACGAGTTTCATTAATTTGCTTCTGAATGTCAATTAGGCCGCGATGTCACTTTCGAGTTCGTAAAGTTACCGCATACACAAACATGATTTCTGACGCATATACGAGTGGCGTTATCCATCAACGTCTCGTTAAGACTGTTTATTTGACAGTACTTGTTTAAAAGAGCATTATGTGGAATATATACATTGGCACATACCCACAGGACATCTCCATAGTATGCATTCAGAAATTCTAACCTCGTAAATTTATAAATTTAGTGTATTTATGTATACAAATGGTAGTATTTTTTTTGCTATTGTGGTAAGATATGTATTTATTGATACAATACGACGTAAGTGTTGCATAGATATTTTATTTGTTGAGACGCAGCGATGCACGATTAAAAGTAATGCAAGTCACACTACAAGATACCTACCGATACCTATTAAATCTAACTATAATAAATAAAGTAGGTATTTGGGACAACTAGTTCCTATTATTGACATTCCCTTTCTTTATAACCAGTTGTAATAGGTGTTGAGGGACGAGTTGAAAATATTGGACTAGTAATGAGAGGATAAAATACTGATGATACTGTTAAACAAAGCATAGAACACTTGTATCAGGTTCTACCAGCATCAATTCATTGTGTTTTAAAATCTTAAAGGACTATACGTTGGTACCTTTTTAAATTAAGTTGGAAATATACAAACTAGAATGATCTTATTGGCAGAGTGAAAAATGATTCAAAGGAAGAGTGCCTTAAAATACTACATATACTAAATATTGAATTTTAAAATTATAGTTATTAGCAGACACCAATTTTTTTATAAATTTAACTTACATGTAATACTCCTAAAATAATAAATATTGTTTACATACCTGCAAGGTATGTAAAGTAAAAAGTTTAATTTATAAAAAAATTGGTGTCTGCTAATAACTATAATTTTAAAATTCAATATTTAGTAAGGTTTGAAGGTACCGCACAGTTAAATAACTGTGCAGTACCTTCATCGAGTCTTTTCTGTGACTACCTCTTCAAAATAATTGAATTCAAGGCGTATACGATTAGGCCAACAATCACAATTATAAAACACGCAGGTATGCCATTTCATTTCAGTTAATGAGTACTACTTTGTATGAATTTAACAATCAGTTATGCATTGGAATTTAAAGATTAATCATGCTATGAGCGAAATGCAGTCTTCTCTCAACTGTACTTTTATGTTTATTTGGCAAATATAATTATAACTAGTAGAAATTTACTACCTAAATACATTTCAATGACTCTATTTTTAACTTAAAATGTATTAAATCAAATCTTAATTCATCTACATGAATAAAAACGTTATCCTTTATCATATCTTTAAACATTCCGCGTATTTAGAATTATGTATAACATTTATTGTGTATCTTGTAAATAATAATAAAGACTGGTGATAAAAATATATTACTTGTTTCTAACGGATTATTAATATTATCTATGTAAGTATTATGAATTATGAATCAACAGAACTCTAGAGTAGGTAATCCTGTAGCTCTGCATGCGCCAGCGCAGACTGGTTACATTAATCTCCCGGTTTGCGGTTACTGTGTCGCGTAACGGTAAAATGGCAGATGGAGCCACGCGCCTACACGATGCCACAGAGCATGCTGCTGCAGACTGTGGTATTTAGTGGTAACTCAGTTAATAATTAATCGGCTTCTATATTAGGACCACTTATAGAAATTGTGAGACATGAAACATTGTATTACCTAGTTAATTTGTTTCGGCATATTTAATAAAATATTCTGCCTATCCTCACGTAAGGTACCCAATAAGGTATAATAGGTCTCTGTACACTGAATGCCATTTCTTTTATTTCACATACACCGGTTACTTTATTCGCTTTCCTATTTCGTACAGTACAATTCCTTAGACATTACATAATACATATTAATTATCGCCATAATTCCTATTTAAGTCCTGCGTATTTTCGAGTTATAACTTTATTATACTTCAAGTAATTATTTGCAAAATTACCTTTCAAGAAAAATAAAAGTAGCGAATAATAATACACCAGTCAAGGTATATTAATTCTACACTACTTTGTAAGCAAACATCTGGCCTGCGGCCTGACCACAAACACTACGATAAATATAACCGATTTATCTATAGATAGATAAGAAATGAGATATATTATTTATATGGAGAGCTGGACTATTTTATACCATATAGTATTTATGCATTACGGATGTACTAAAGCTATCAGTTGGCGTTGAACCGAAGAGGACGATAAGGCATGAAGCACGAAGCCAGGTTAGTTCGCCCATCGAGCTTCGCCATTCAGGAGGAATTATACATTATTTGTATATACATTAGTTTACAAATGGAATTCAGATTACAGATAAATTGTAACGATATATTGGAGCGTGTGTAGCGTACATTAAAAGAACAAGAAGCAAAGGGACTGGCATCTCGCAGATGTTACGTATGAGTGCATAACCGACATAATAATAACGTAGCAACTGCAGTAATAATGAAACCTAATTACATACTTTGTGTATTTGGAATAATATATATATATGCAAAATTATAAAAAAACTTAAATATTCAAATAATATAGAGATGTAACGTAGCTAAATGCATAGAATAAAAATTTCCAAGAATAATATTACACCACTTATTAGATATACGTATGTATACGAATCAATAAAATCAGGACAAAAAATGAACAAAATAGAACAAACTGGAAAAGATAGAATATGCTGTAATATACAGACTTTCATAATGAATTTGGAAGGTACATATACGTAAGGAAAGTGACAATATCCAAATTGACGGATATTTTTGACTTCAAACTAAGCAACAATCTATGAACTTAAACACCAAACTTCATAGTAAAAAATAAGTCCGATTAGTGCAGAAATTTGATGTTAACATTATGAGTAAAAGTCGCTTTTCTTGGTACCGTATTAGCCAATTGTGGCCCTGGTATGCTTTTAGTCGTTAATTAAATTGTTGTAAATGTGAATATGAGCTTGTTATTATCTCTTGACTTCTTAAGAACTCAAGTAATCGCCATGAAATGTAGTACATACATATTTGGAATAATCGCCTAGTCCCGTAGCTAAGTATGTAGCTAAGTAAAGTTTGTTTTATGGGTACTACGGATGTAAAAATTTATATATTTTTTTTTGTTACTATTTTTAATTGAATTTGGAAGAATATCTGACGTAGATAATTTTTTATGTCAGTTAAACGTGACTAAGCAATAAGTTAAATTAAAAATAATATTTTTTATTACATGTATGTAATATGCAATTAAAAAAGTTTAAGTTATATATTCGGAAATTAAATATTTGGAATCGTAAACCAATAAGAATAATACCTAATTCAGTTAATAGACTAGCAAATTAATAAATACTTATTAATTTAACAAGTATATCATTAATACTGCATGTAAGCCCACAGCAACAAGGCGTACTGAACTTGGTGTATTGTGTCATACATGCCCAGTTATGTTGGCGGCACAAAACTGACACACATTATAATGGCACAAAAACCTTTAAGCTATCGACCATTGTGCTCGGTTCAATCTCTGATTGTAATGGGAGTTAGTTTATATACATGCAGATGTCAATTCATACTGACTGTAGCGTTATCTTCATTTTAGAAGAACATTGACTGCATTTCCACCTTTCATTATATTTGTATAAAACTTCTATTTAAATTATTCAGAGGTCTTTAAATGCATATTTAAATTTTATTTTTAGTAATATAAGCGAAGTGGTTTTAAGTGAAAATATCAGTAAAACAGACTAAGAATCTCTACAAATATGAGTGAATAAAACCACAATATTAATAAGGTTAATTTATAATAGAGTCTAGACAAAATAGAGCAATCATTTATATTACAAAGTCGATTCAATACGATGTGGCTTGTATCAAATGATACACATCACATGTTCAAACAGTTAGAAACTATAGGAAACTCTATTTGCAAACAAAAAAATGGTTGTATCACGAATCAAATGCATAACCCAGATTTGGCGGCAATAAAAAATATATATACAGTTATCTATAGAATCATATCTGTTTTGCGGCAAGGACCGGCCACGGGGTCAACGCCCTCTGCATCCCATGTTTTCGGTTACTCAGTTTGCGGAATTAGAATTAACTCGAAGTGACCAAAAGCAGCTTTTAAAGCTGTTCTCGGACTATGCTCAAACCTAATTAGGTATATGTTTACTGTACGTCTCTATGCAAATAAAATTTATAGCAACAACGAAATTATTTAAATGAATTAATATTATTAGATACTAGCTACTCGCTCCGGCTTCGCACGAGTATACATGTATTATATATATGTATAAAGCTTCCTTTTGATTGACTCTATTTAAAAATCCGCTTTAAAATCCGTTGCGTAGTTTTAAAGATTTAAACATACATAGGGACAGACAGCGAAAGCGACTTTGTTTTATACTATATAACTAGCTATTCGCCCCGGCTTCGCACGGTTGTACACGTATTATATATATAAAACTTTCTCTTGAATCACTGTCTATTAAAAAAAACCGCTTCAAAATCCGTTGCGTATTTTAAAGATTGAAGCATACATAGGGACAGACAACGAGAGCGACTTTGTTTTATACTATGTAACTAGCTACTAACCCCGGCTTCACACGGGTGTACAATTATACATGTATTATATATAGAAACCTTCCTCTTAAATCACTCTATCTATTAAAAAAAACTCTTCAAAATCCGTTGCGTAGTTTTAAAGATTTAAGCATGCATAGGGACAGACAGCGAGAGCGACTTTGTTTTATACTATGTAATGATGATGATGAATAGTCAATAATGTATTATCATAAGTTTTTATGGGAATGGCAGGATAACCGAGTACGAAAGTCTCTATTAACTAAAGGCGAAATTAACATATATATTAATTTTAGAAGATTTGATTTTAAGTTTTCTATTTTCTTTTGTTTTCTTTATATTCTATATCATTGTCAAATAGTATATATATATATATTTTCAAAATAAACAAACACGTATGTCATTGTTTAAAATTGACATACAAAATCACACTCTACATATCCTACAAATATTACATAAATATAATATATGCAAATCAAATAACAAATATAAACAAACATTTATGCAATTTAAAATATTGACAACTAATCAACTGAATCGGATGCAATACGACAATGATGAACCCATTACCACAAGGGGCATCGGCCTCAGCAGTGATAAAATCAAGACACTTCTAATTGCTGATTGATGTAAAAGTTGATTTTAAGAAATCTATATTCAAGATGTCTGTACTCAGCTATAAAATATATCTGCCAAAAACACAGGATTAAAAGAAATGAAAAGAACAGATGAAAAGAAAGATAGGACAAAATGAGATGATGAGATGAGACAAAATTTTCAGAATTAAAAATGTAATGATGTTCAGTCTTAATTGTTGTAACCTTCTTTTAACACCGCGGAATTGAGAAACACACGTATATATTTAAAACAGTAACTGTAAAAAAAATTTCATAGCCAACCAAAAAATACATTTTTTTGGTTTGAACAGATGGTGCCACGACAAAGAACTAGTTATAAATATTTCTATAACAGCTAAATGACACCAAAGTCATCATATTTCGAGGCCGTTAGAGCAATGATCTCCATTTTATT
Organism: Achroia grisella; assembly: GCF_030625045.1. NCBI lineage: Eukaryota > Metazoa > Arthropoda > Insecta > Lepidoptera > Pyralidae > Achroia > Achroia grisella. The sequence goes on from NW_026713022.1 coordinate 381,459, forward strand.
AGGTTGAATGAATTATTTAATTTATAGTCGCATGCGCATAATGTGATTGTCTAGTGCAACGACCGCTTATTACCCAGTTTCGTATTTCGTTTTTTTTCTTTCATCTAATTGTATTTTATTACAACAGCGGCAGTACTTTTATAGTTAGCTATTACTCGTCATTTCGCATTTTCACCTTGTAAAATCGTTCATGACAGCTACTACATGTACATAATAATAAAATACATAATAGATTTACTGTAAACAAAAGGCATCAAAGTTAATGACAGATGGTAGTACAATTTTTTTTATAGTTTCTTGTATTATTTCTATTTTTTACCCATACACATATTTTATACCAGTGACAGTCTATAATCTATAGAGTATGACAAGCGTAGACAGGGAAACAATTTTCTTTTTTATTTTAGCTAGTGACTAGAAGAAACTACGTGGTAAATAAATATTGAGAACGAAGAACTTCATATAATGATCGTACATCACAGGTAATTTCGTTTGATCTTTTATAAAACATAATAGTACGTAAAAGTATAGTATTTTATATAAAACATTATAATACATATAAGTATACAGATATAAAATAAATATAGTAAGCACTATTACAAAGTTGTATCTTCGTATCCTATATGCATTCGTCATTTTGGAAATATAAAAATGAATTCCATTTACAAGGAATATGACGACTGAGATAAGATAGACATATTTTTAAAATACGAGTAGAAAATCGAGTGTTCTGGAATACGTGTGTTGTTGTTGTCGTGCCAGATTAGATGAGGGTTTCTTGTTTCCGGCAGCTTGTAACACCGGTTTACAATTATACGGGAACATATTTGTACATGTGTAGTATAGAAAGATACGTCTGTGTCTGAAAAGTTAGATTTTTATAGAATTAATATTTTTTACAGAACAACGAAAAATTATTTTAATCTTACTTATACATCATACACTGCTTAACTGTGTCCAGTTGTTTCATTTTAATCTATATGATTTTCTACTAGTGCTTTCTCTATATTAGAGAGCGCACTTAAATATAGTATATACTACCATATACTAAACAATTATTGCAAATTGTGTCTTCGTAGAATTGAAATAAAATATTTGATTTTATGGAAGCTCTATTTACGAAATTAGAATTAAATACTCGATTTTATATAATTAAATTAGTAATCAATTTTAATAATGATCGACAGCAATATCTACACTTCTACAGGTAGAGCCATAACAGATTAATTTTACAGACAGTAGGTATGTCTTGTATGGAGTGTATAGCTATATAATATATATCAGAAATAAAAGTATAATCCGCATACACGCGCGTTTCATTCATTAGCGTGAATAGTAGTAGATGATACAAAATTTTTGTTGTTTTTGAAAATTGACAGTACATATAAATAATGCAAGCATAAAGTATGGACCATAGTCACATACAATGTATAGTCGTGCGAAGACGAGGTGGATTGTTAGTAATGAAATAAATCAATAAGTTATATGTCTGTTCCGTGAATTTTTACTCCGCGTGTATTCACACGATAATGTAGGTAGCCGAGTGCAGCTCCGGTTATTCTGACACACAAACCTCGTGCACGGGTCGAATTGACCGACAACAGTTGCAGCCTACAACTGCTCTCACACTATAATTGCAAGTGCAATGACCGTCAATTTTTAAATGCAACAGGCGGAAATTAAACGTTTTTGTCTGCCTATACACTATTCTAAAATCGTAGTAATGGTGAGAAGTACTTTAGATTGCTTTAAGCCAGAAAGTATAACAATAATATTGATTATGATTTCACTGCACACAGAATATTGAAGAAACTATTTAGGGCACCATTACCATTTGCCTTCGATTTATAAGGCAGTGAGCAGGAAGTTTTATTCAAGCAGTGCACGTGATTTTATCACATCGTATCAATGTAATTGCAATGCGAGATACACGGTAGCGATTTTAATTATGTTAAACTACTACTTATCTACCTATCGGTATATATGTACCTATTGGGAAATAATGCACAAATATAAGGACATAAAAAACAACTGCAAACTTCTTGTTCAACATAGTAGAAATATATACTAGGTTTTTTTTACGATAATATAATAACGTATAAAAATGTATAATTTAACGATTTCTATAGCATAGTGACTGAGATATTATTTCGCGTCAATGACTTCCAAGGTTTGGTTCGCAGTAATATTTGAAGGAAAGTTTCTGACTCTATGTTTTACTTTCATTAACAAAATATTACACGCAGTTTACATAAGCAGTATTAATAAAAAACCTGTATGGAATATTTAAAAAGAAATCTCCCGATCAAATGATTTCATAGCCTTGTAAATATTTTTACCTTATATAAATCACACAGCAAATTTGTAGAACGACGTGAGCACAGATTACAATAAGGCATTACAGGCAAATTGTTATCACAGAAATACAACGCAATAGAAAACTATTTTCATAAAAGCTGTGTTTTGAATTAATAATATTTGCCACATAGGGGTGTCACGTAACGACGTATTGATGTATATAGACCACGGTTGTCACTTTTATCATTAACACCATCGTAGAAATTTAGGGAGGAAATAACTGACGAAAAAAGCCCCTAGTTCGAGGACTATAAGAAGTTTGTGCGTGAAACAGTAACAAACAGCCATACATACAAACTATCGCATTTATAATATTAGTAAGGACTATATTCGTAAATATATATCTTAACTACGAGAATCTATGTACACTGCGAGCATAACCGCTAAGTTATGTATAGTAGGAATATTATTTATATAAGTTACTGAATGATTTATTTATATTTACTGTTTCACTGATATCTTATTGTAAGTATAGTATATAAATACCATTACTGGTTAATGAATTATCAGAAATTTTAAAATTTTAATATATTTGTTTGGTTTAATGGGTTAATGAATTATAAGAAATTTTAAAATTTATATATATATTTACACAGTCATAATTTTGTAAGTCATTGTTATATTTAAATTAAATAAATAAATAAAAATAATAAATTTGCCTATGCCATTGCGTGTCTATTTACTTGCTCTAAGCACATTTTAATGTTAATTATTATGTCGTTAAATAAATGATTACAACAACAATTAAGCTGACACGATAAATAGTTACGGAATTGAATCACAGTAGGTATTAGAAATTCTATGGCCTTTTTAGTTGAAATCACAGATAATATAATATTACATAGTTGAAACTATCTGTTTAAAACTTACTAAACCATAGGTTATCATATATACTATCGGGTTCATCTATCTAAAGTCAGGAATTATTTGCTTATCAACAATGTTAATCTAACAGTAAAATTATTTTTATATAATATAAAATAGTTTGTTGACGTAATAATAAATTACCTCTCCTATTATACTAAATGTGAATATAATACTTTATCTATAATTTCGTCATTTATGATGAGTACATGGCTGTATTTCGACCTAAAATGATAATATGCATTATCTAAAGTGTTGTGTTCGAATTTGTGTTTGAAGCGCATCCAAACGAGGATTTTACGCCATCGACATATAATATATGATTTCTTATACAGAAAAAAAGTGCTACTGCATTCTATTCATTTACTGTACCTAGGCAGACTTTGTAAAAGTCGTCTAAGTGAGTACTTATATCTCACCTACTCGTATTTCAGCTGTGAAGCAGCTTGCTTTTAATGCTATTTCAGTTTTAGAGTCAGATAAGGCAGTGAAATTACATAATAAAAGGATAAAGCGACATCTTAGTCCTCCTGAATTTCTAGCAAAGAACTATTGTAGGTGGCACGTGGGAACGTGATGAATAGAATAGAATAGAAAATCATTTATTCAAATAAACTTACATTGAAGCACTTTTGAATAGTCATTACATTTTTTTAATCTACCGCTCATTCGGACAGCTGTCTCATCACAAGAAGAACGAGCAAGAAACTTGCATGTTGCTCTTTTAAATAATTTTATTATTACTTTACATTTTTAAGTTTAAGTGTGTGAATACAAACCACCAATTAGCACTAATTCTATTAAATACTCAAATAGAAAAAATATTGAATATATAACCAACTGGTTAAACAAATAATAAGAGGAAATCAGTCATAGTGATTAGAGCAGACCAGTCCCACGTCAATTGTGATGTTCACAGTACTGTTATTTTATACTCGAGAGAGTTACTATCTCTCGTCTCACCAGATAGTAAGCTTCTTTGCAATTTTAATTATATAAAAAAACTCTTGCAAAAGTTTCAACAACATCTTCAGAATGAAAAGAGTGATACAGTGGGCAAGGGTAGAGGTTAGTTATCTACCCATGCTCACAATATCGTATAATAACCCTACCTTTGAGGTATTATAGTCTAGTAATTGCTGTTTTTTGTCACAATTAATTGTTGTAACAGAATTATTTCTTTCAGTAAACAAATCATTTAAAGATTTTATGAAAGGATTTTTCTATATGTAACTAAATAATGATTAATTAATAAAGAAAATGAACTATAAATTGCCTCTATATTGTTTGAAACGATAAAAAGTTAAATCACAAGTTAGTAAGTTTTACACCGACCTTTATTAACGTATTTCTTTTCATTACATAGATCTGTGCCATGGGAGATGGTGTATGTGGATATTAACGTATTCAACTGATATACTCGTAATTTAGTATTATCCTCTATACATATGCAAGGCATTATAAATCAATTAAATAGTTAATATTTTAATGAAGTAGTTGTAATTTGATGTAAAAAGTCAAGTCAAATATTGTTGTTTCCTCTCTCAATTTTAAAAACTCGCATTATCTTCTTATAGAAGTTGTATTTCTACGATTTTAATATATTACCGCCAGATATAAATATAGAATAATATTCATTAGAATCTAAGGTCTATAAATAGACGTCTTAAATTTGTTGCAGGAACTAGTTTCAGAGATTGCTTTTATGCAGTTGAAAACTTTATGCGGTCAAGGATGGCTAGACTGAGTCTGTCGTAATAGATTAAAAAACAAAGAGGACTGATTTACGTAAGGACATACAAATAATCATAAGGAAAATGGTACAATTTAAGAAAATAAGTGGATTAATAGGAAATTATGGGTGGGGCCCGTATCATGTAACATGTGGGCATTGTGGGGTGGGCTGGGAACTCTCCCTGGAAACTGAAATCCAAATAGATTACTCAATCTATTTGGATTCGAGTTGGATTGTCTTTCAAGGAAACAAAAATTTTCCATAGAATCTACGTGATAATAAACATCGTTATGAAACTATAGCTCAAAGAGACGACTTTAGACGCTAATTTCGTAACATTGGATTTATAACGAAATTTAGGAAATTTGTTCCGATTGATTCTAATTTACACAGAAAAAAAGTATTAGTAGACGGAAATTAGGATTAATACTATTAAGAGATGCGAATGTCTTATATTTTAGTAGATCTAATTAGCTGCTTCCATATACATAGTAAAAATACATCCATACATCGCTTTATTTTATTTTGTATTTTTTACTTGACTTTTAATATCGCATATATGTAGAGAACTATAGTATCTTCCTCGATACAACAAAAAACATTCTTTAATTTATCATCATATTATGAAGTTACACATATGAAAAAGAGAAACTAATTATAAATAACTGCAAATCAATCAAATTACATATTAAATAAACTTTGCATAACCTATACTGAAAAGACGTAAACGTAATATAAATATTTAAATTTAGCGCTACACCACAAACATTTAATCGACAAGTTAATATGATCAGACCACGTTTTTTGATCAAGATTTACACTGAGATAGAGATGTAACAATTTTAAACCATATAAATAATAGTATACTGTTATACTAGTTATTAAGCTTTTAATCAGAGATTAAATTTATTATAGCTAGATATTGAGGATTTAGATTAAGAATTTACATTTAACATAACTAACAAGTGATCGAATTACGACCTAGTAGTCGAAATTCAATCATAATTAATTCAAAATATAAGTTTGAACATTATTTCTGCTCTGTTGTCGAAGACTATACTTCTCTAATCACAGGCATTGGCCACGCCACGCGGATGCGTGTGTGTGTCAAATACATTATAGTGCGTGTAATGGTTTTTTTAATTAATTAAATTTATTCAGTTTTTATAAAAATATATTTATATTTACACTCTTTTTCTATATAAACTAAAGAGTACGAAATTTCATACTCGTCCGTCCGCGCAATTTTCGTAAAAAGGGCTACAAAGTTTTTGCTTCACGTATACTAATAATGTAGTTTAAAAATAATAGATTTTATATTTGCAACAAGATGCAATGTTTACACTTGACTGTATCCATGGCAACCGCCGGCGTCGTGTTAATAAATTAACAACACCATGAGCATCACGTTGTCATGTGCTGCTCGGTATACTTTGCTTTGCCACATGCTTTGCCATTTTGGAGGACTGAGTTAGTAACTGAGGTCAGTCAGTTCTTAAAACCGAAACACAGCTTACATTTTTTTTTATACACACATCAAATCTGGATATGAACTTCCAGGCTTACTACTGCCTTATTTTCCACGTTTTATTTTACATATTCTGTAATCCTTCCTAACAACCTACAATTACTTATGATTTTTGAGTCTTCTTAATTTATCTTTCTTATATACATACATATTTTGTACCTTATTCTATTTGTTTATTTTTACATTCTAATTTTCCACTACGTCTAGGTAGATACGTCTAGATTTACGTTTGTAATATTATATTTTATAATGACAAAGTAAAATCGAGTAAAATTCAATAGTGAAAGTCAGTCATTGTTGAGGAGATATCAAATTTATATTCATATTATCAATGTGATAAAAGACAAGCCCTTTTGATAAGGAAATTCTAATATAAATAGACCCATTAAAATAAATGTAATCAATCAAAAAAAATATTGAATGATATTTTTGTCACTTATACACTTAATTTTTTATTTTTGATTGTACTTATTGTTAGTTTAATTAACACTGGCTTCAGTTATCTTCAACTGGAACCATTTTAGAAACAGATTATTAATATAAATACTGAGAGTATGTACATATGTAACATATACACACTACATATATTACAACTCAATTAGTTACTTACTAACGATAGGTATATACTTGTGTCTTTAGTCGTTTACAATGTAAATATTTTTTATCCCACAAGTACTTCTTAAAGAATATTCCTAAATTTATTGAATACAGATTAGTTATAATAAAATTTAAAGTACTTTGGCATTATAACATTACATTATCTAGACGATGCTACAAAGTAACATGTTTATATTTGTATCCAATAATATGATTATTAACGTCGCTATTTTTGTGTTGTTGTACCTACGTCAATAAAACTACATTGTAAAGTTTCCACGATTTCATTATCTGAATTAACTAACATTTTATCAATATTTAAAACAACTCATATTGTCGCCAGTGTGTCCTATTGCCCTTTATTTTGTTTTTAGCTACTACAAGCTTAGTGAGTACACAAAAGTTATGAATTGTTGTTGTCCAAGATTTGATATTTTTGAACTCATGTACCTGATACAATACAATAACACAATAAAACATTCGGTCAGATTGAATGTTTTATTGTATTGTTTTATATATTTTTACCATAGAGATCATACAACTTATTCCTAGATTTATAAATATCAACCACGACTGAATCAGAAAACTTTTATTATGTTAGTCATATTATTTGTTAAATTCTACTATGACCTACGTTACTATGTGGATAGTCTTGTTATTTTTAATACATTGTCAGCAATATTGTAGAAATTTTAAATTAGACAATTTAGAATTAAATATTCAATTTAAACAGTGCTATTGCTTTTGCACTGTAAGTAGGATTAAAATTAAATAAAAACCGACATGCCTAAGTGCTAAAACACACTGTAGTTAAATATGTATATATATCTATGTATATATATATATATATATATATATATATATATATACATTGTATGATTAAGTAATTATACTTAGGTTTATAATATTACGTACGCGGAAATATTATAGGAAGTTGGTAATAAAGGAGTTAAAGGAGTTGATAATAAATTAATTTTATAACTTATAAATACTTATAGTATTAATGATACTTTATTTCAGCGCAATATTTACCATAATCCTACTACACATTAACGGATTCAAAACTTGGTAGATTCGTAACTTTATATTTATTCGTGCTAGCAACCCATTCTGCTGTTACAACTTTATTAAGATTTGTTTAATCTGATTCACAGGTAACGAATCTTCCGACGATTGTAGGTATTTTTAATGCGTAAACTTAAACAGAAAAGTCAATATACAATACTTACACAAAATATGCATCCATCCATTTTCTTTAATACTTAGTTCTTAAGATTAGCGTAATCTTCGGTTATATATTAAGTATACTAAATATATAAAAAGATAATCAAAATGAGCGATGTTTTCATAAATGTTCATAGACAACATACGAGTGGCTATATATTGTAATATTATATATTATACTTTTATAAAAGCAAAAAATGAAAAAACTTACATTTTAACATCTTGAAGAATGGACCCTGGAACCTTGAAAATAAAGAAACAATCACTGTATTACTGTACCGTAGTACGCACACACTTCGTATTTATATCGATACTAAATTTAGCTTGTAATTTTTTAGTAACGTATACGACTGCTATATGCTGAGAACACAGCGCTTGTGATAACATTCTACCAGTGAATAAGTAAATGTTAGATAATAATTAAGTGTTAAATTATGCGTGGCTTTGTATAGTCTGTAAATTACAAGTACATTTATCATTATTAAATACAAACGACACAAATTGGCAAACGATCGGTGGAGTTGATCAGACGAGTTTATCTGATTTAGATATTTCCGAATGAGCACCTTGCCTCTTAACGTATCGATTAGTATCAAATCGACACATCGACTTCGGATCGTGTGGCAAATCGTAACGTATTTAGACTAGACAATTTATTTGATTCCAAAATTAAACGTTGTACCTAAGGGCATGCAATTTAGTTTAAACTTTTTTTTAATTAATTTCTGGTACTAGAACCGGTAACTAAACAGTTTATGAGTACATTTCAAAACTTACTTACACATTTTTTATAACCTATCTATTAGGTATGATATTATACTACAATACTCGTTCAGTAAATATTTATTTTATGAAGTTATATTAAAGTAGTTTCTACTTCAGAAATTGATATTTTTTATTTGCGGTCATACTTGCCATTGTTGTTAATATTTTGATATTTATAAAATTTAACATTACGTACCTACCTACTATATTGACGGGTTTTCCGTCCATTTATGTGCCACAATATAATTATTCTATGACGTTGGAAGTCATAATTATAGACAGGAAGAATAAGTGTGACCTACTTATGGTTCTTTAATGTTTTATTTAAAACAGAAATAGTTTTTATTACAAACAAAATATATTCTGTGAGTTTACAAATTTGAACTTAGATTCAATATAATGTGAGCTAATGTTAACATATGTGGGATAAGTAAAGTAGAGGCGTAAGTACGTATGTTTGAAGAAGATGGACATTTGACCGCAGCTACTAGTCGTATAAATAATTTAAATTCTCTGATAGGTATATTGATCCACGCGGGTTGATGATAACAAGTACTAAGTTAGATTCAACTTTTTAGCCTTTAAGGCTGCGCAATAAAGTTCAATTTGGGTGAGGAGTAGTAAAAGCAATCGCGGGCAATCCTAATGGGCTGGGATCACGCGTGAATCGTGCAAGACTCTATTTAGAATTAATGGAAGAATATACTAAATAAATTAAATATTGGTGATTTATAAATTGTCAAAATATTTTTATTTCAAACTATTCCAATTGTGCAAGCACATAAAGATTACATATTGATGTGTAATTTTCTTATTGATAAGGTAACCTTTTAAGAATGTGATAAGTTACTACTTACGCATTCAATTATCAGATTCTCGCCTATTGGACTACACTACACAAATACACTTGAATTTATACAAAAGATAAATTCATTTCATTGTAAATAAAAATAAATCAATTATAATAATCTTAACACATTCGTCCATCACAGGATAAATTTTATTTATTTATTTAATATTATTTTTGTTCGTATAATTTTCACTAACCTTGACAGAAAATGCTGTACATTGCATTAGCTGTTTAGTTAGTCTAGTGTCTACTTACTTTATAAAGCGCATGCGTATTAAACTTTGAAGGTTATTTCACATCCCTTTCTGTATTTCTGTATAAAGTGAAATGAAATGAAAGCCCAGTGACATGCGCGACATGCGCAGTGTTATTGATAAAATTACTGGCGGGAAATGGAAACACTTCCATTTTAATTATCAATTCTAAACGGAAATAAGTTACAAATAATTTGAATTATGTCATCTAGTACTTAGACTATCTAAATACATTTTACGATTTAGGTCCTAGTAGACGGCTAGACGGGTGCTACATTTTAAAAGTATTTTAATCAAATTAATTTTAAGTCGATATCTTAGAAGCTCACAGTAACGCATTGTTTTATCAGAAATATATAGGTAACAATACCGCAGGTAAGTTAATAAATAATGACAGTAAGGGTAAGGGGTAGGCACTAGGCGTCGCTAGATCTGAAGCAGTTCGGATTACTAAAGGGTGTTTAGTAAGAAAGCATACCAATAGATGGCAGACAATTTGGTCTATATGAGATAGTTAGATACACGATAAGTAACAGTATTAGGTATGACTGAAAAATAAAAATAGGTAATAAAGTACAATTTTTTTCTGTGTAGCTACGTAATCGTTAGCCGCTACTCTGTAAACACCGCACCGTATTTTATAAGTTTAACATATATGCACTATAACTCCCAAACACATATACCGATTTTGATCTGTTTTTTTTATTTCAAAATGTAATAGACGGATTTTAGCTACAATAAATTGACTGATAGGTAGGTATCTCATATACTTGGCAATGTACCTACCTGTATATTTGTATTAATAAGAAAACCGCTAAATTTATATCCATAATGATTGTAAAATGAGATTTGTAGAAGGGATATATATGTTATCCTTAAAATTTCAATCCCAGATACAGTGAACAAAGGTATATATAGTCCAAGTTTTTTCACTTATAGATATATTCGTATTGCTGATAATATTATTCTGTTATCGGTGTCAGTAATATGTGCTTATTTCGAGACTGAAAATATTCAGAATTACTTCTAGAACCTTAGATATTTACAAGTAACTACCATTTCATACAACGCCATCTAGTATGTAGTAGACAAACTGTTAAAATAATTTTCCTAAGAACTGAAATGAACTTTAAAATTGTATAGCATGACGTCTATTTTATCAATATTTTTTGAAGCTACGGAACACGACTAGTAAATAAATGGAATTTAAACTTGATGTAAATAGGAAAATATTGAAAATAGCGCCCTCTGTTAGCACACATTTGTTAATCTCAGAGATTCCTTCAAGGATTGCAATGCAGAGGATCCGCTAATGGTTCTACATGGTTGTGCTTAGCTCACAATATGCTACCTCCTATAGTGCTATAGTGAATCAATATCTTGTCCTATTATAACTGCAGTTTTTTCAGACTTTGCAGTTTCAACAATAAGAATGTCCGCATCATCTCTGGCTTGTTTAGTAGTATCTAATATTTGCAGCTTGTAATTTTTCAATTAGCATATTAATGAGCTTATCTTTGTTATTTCGATTTGTAGTTATTGCATGTTCTTGAGTAACTGGTACAACCATTGTTACATTGAAACAGACTTCATACGTTTTTGCAAGTGAATCAGTTATTCTCTGCTGCTCCATAGCTTTTACGGTAGTCTGAATATCCGTCAAATACAACAATTATTTTGGAACTGTAATGCCTTTGTAAATAATATCGGTTATCAGTATTATTGAATAGATATAGATTTAATGCATGAAGAAAATGATAAAATATAATATAATGGTTAATAAAATTTTACAAACATTGATTTATTAATAGTTCATCAACTATATATGGCGCGTTTTCGACCGGAGGCACCGGTTGACCTGAAGTTATGCTGTGACCGCGCGCTCTCTGCCCTCTATCTCGAAAACGGTTCACCATATAAAAAAAATTTTAAACAAAAGTTGTAGAGAATTTTTAGTCTACAACATTGTTAATAAATACAAATAGCAAAAAAACCATAGGAAATGAGATATTTACAAAAAAATTGATTTTTGTGACTTTTGACCTTGAAATTTAATAGTTGCGCACACCCTATCATATGTAGGTTTTGAGACAACTTTTAGGGTGTCAATATACAAGTATTAACAGACTTACTGCCGAGCATCTCGAATTCCGAGATTCTTACCAAATTTAAGCTTAAATGACTGGACTATTGGTAGGACGTATTATTAGGTCCATTAATAAAATTGTCTAAGGTGATAATAGTTTAAAGTCAACTGGGGTACCTACCTATAACCAAAGTGATTTTAAATTAAAACTAAATATATACATAGAATAAATAATATTAAAAATATATATTTATTATATATATTATTATTTTCTATGATGATAGATTTAATTATCATGAAAAGGATGTATAAAAGAACAAAGTTATTAAATAAATAAGATGATTATTTCAAAATTTGTTTAATCATAAATAAATAACATTTTTTGTTTGGAACAAAACAACCTCCATTATTATTCACACACCATCCAACTCGTCATTTAGTGAATTACAGTTATTAATTTTCTAATTATTTTCTAATAATACTTACAATAATCTTATAATTAGTGTTGTACATAGTTTATTACCACAATTAATTTGAGATTTTTCACGTAGTAAATATCTATACGCTTATAGAGAGAATTATTCCAATTAGAAAATACTGTATTTGTTTATTATATCAGTGAAATTGGTCATATTTTCTATGAAATAGCAAGAAAATTTAGTAAATATTTGAATATATGAGTATAGATCGCGAAACACAGTAAACGTAATTTACTTATCACTAAAAACTTATTAGGTACATTAAACGACTCTAATAGCTTTAAACTGCCTATAGTAAAGCAAAATAAAGCTTAGATGTATGCTGTTCTAGTCGTATTATGATATTTAATCTGTAATTCACGATTACTGCATTTCTAACCTTCTATTTTATCTAATATATAGAATTTGAAGCGATCTTCTTTTATAATAGAAAATGATGATATTATTTTATCTTTCGTAACAGATTTTGTTAAACTGCAATAAATAGTTTGTCTATTAATATTTAAATATTATCAATTATCATTATAGAAACACTAATAAAAGATGTACATCAAAATAAGAATTGGTCATCTCTGCTTAACAATACGAAATACGAGTATGACATAAATAATTTATCCTTTAATGTTCTACCTGGTAATGTTCATATAAAACGAAAGTGCCAAAACGTCAGTGCCAACGCTCAACAGCCGTTGATAGTCTCTGAAAAATTGATGACATTCTAGGTTCTTCTCTGTCTTAAACTTTTTTCACGGCTCTTTACAACTGAGTTAAATAGGTCGTTAAATAAATATTTATTGCAGTTTATACAATATTAATTTCAAAAAGCTTTTCATACAAGTAGTCAAAATTTATATAAAAAAAAAAAATAACAGCGATAAGTCTTGATTATACAATATTTAATTGACAAATATTTTTGTTTTTTATACGTAGGTAATATAATAGACGACACAAATAATAGTTATGGACTGGAACAAATTGGAATGGATAATTGGGTGCCGTAACTGTCTCTAGGTAAATGTCATTGCGAGGCAAAAGTTCCATAAAACGTTCAAACTGGAAACGGTCTACGAAATCAAATTTTATAATAAGTACTTACCAAATATATACAATACATTAGTATTGTTCTATTATTTACATGTGCAGGAAGTACTTTGTACGCACACGAAAACCAACACATCATATGAATTCCGTCATTACATTAAATAATATATTATCATGGATACATATAATTTTATACTTTGATTATAAAAAAAATAATTTAAATAACGCTAAAACAATTGATAATAAATATTGAAATATGTCATAATATATTTAAAGAAAGAATTAGGTAAAATTATTCTCATAATATTGAAGCTATGTATTTTTTATGAACTCCAATATAATGAATTGAATAAATAGTTTCTGAAAAACAAATTAATGATATGGTTATGTATAATGTATATGGTTATTTACGTAGATCTCGTAATTATAATTATAAAATAACTTATTACGGAAATCGTGTGTGTACTTCTTATTAACAAAAAATCTTTGTCTCAAACAATAACAGGTAACCAAACCCTTAAATATTTGAATTAATCGGGTTTATACAAATCTTACCTTTTATGTATTACATTAATCGAACTTAATAGGATCAAATTATTATCTTCATACTTTATAATACTCATAGCTTGAATGTTTTAATTTTAATAATAAATCATAACTAAAAATCAACAATTCAGTAATACCTAATTATTTTTTTTTGGTATTTTGGTCAGTTGCTTGATAACTACGTCACGACAGTTAGGCCCTGCATTTTCTACTGTTAGAATATTCCTCAAAAACAAATCTTCAATGTTTATTGAAAATTGTATATAGGTATCTTAAATGATACGAAATCTAGCGACACACGAATAACTTCATGTAATACATAAGAATAGGCGAATGAGGTAAATCAACACATTTATTATGGCTATATACTTTTTGAAATCCTTATAAATTTTACTTAATTAGTTAAATTTTATAATAGATCCACATCAGACTATAATAAAATAATCAGTTATAGAGAATTCAAAAAGTACAAGGCCACACTTAGGTACATACTTGAAGACTTCTTAAAGGTACTTAAAAAATGTAAAGCTAAAATGAAGTGTACAAAAATAGTGCGACATGAGAACTTATCCGTAATGGGTACGCCATGCGTTAGATGAATTTCAAATTCGACTAAAATCGTCTATTTACTACACAAATATCACACAATCCATTCGCAACACACTTCACTCTCGAATAATTGTCCCTGGATTCAAGTAGACCAATAGAAAATGATATGAGTTATTAATCACGGCGCGCGCAGACATACTTTTGCCTATATTTGAAGCAAGTAAAGCGAATACCTACTCATTTAATTTAGTACTATAATTGGAAAATTTATTCAATAACTCCTTAATTGTTTTTAGACATTATGTTTACATGAATGAGGCGGTAATAATAACTATATAAAGTCAAATCTATTGTAGAAGATGAATAGTGAAATAAAATTCCAAATTTCATTATACATATATAAAGTATGAAATAATTTAGACTATAAAAATATATTCGAAATTCGTTGGTTTTGAATAAAACATTCTAATTTAAAAATTTGGCTTGTCTATTGGCCTTCGAAACAGGGTATGGACGCAATCCACATTTAATAAGACGTGTTTCACTATATCACAATGTCATATTCATATTTCAATTAATTTAATTTAAATCATTTAAATGACAAAATTTATTAGGATCCCTCGGCATTGCGAGAACGTTGTTGCAAAGTAGACCGACGACAGGGTTCTCGAGATTTTCATATTTCGAATTGGTCTCTGATGAGAGACTGACGGCGCCACTGCTATCGCCTTCGTACGTGTTTTCCGTATCGTCCACGTTTTGAGAACTGAGACTCGATTTGTCATTCTTTTCATTCATATGCTCCCTTTCCTGTACCGAATAATCAATTTTCTCGCCGTTATTAGCCATCTCGATCCAATGAGCTTTATTGCTTTTCACTCGATCGAGTAATGGCTGCAACGCTGGTGAAAGTACCGCGAACGCCTAAAACCAAGACAATTTGTATATTAATCATAATACAAACAAGGTACACTTTGTAAAAATTCAACTGCGTCGATATCTCACATTAAAATAATAGATCGAGTATTTAATTATTACTCTAAAATAATCCAATTATTGTAACAAACAATATTTTTTTGTTCCATTCACAAAACTGAGCTGACTAAATAACTTAATTATTTTAATTAGTAGTACAAATAGTTTTCGTCACTACTATTTGTATAATATCAGTACAACTGATTTGAGGATTTGTACCAGTACTACTGATCAGTATTTTAGTACAATATGTTACACGAAAAATATTATGCTCTTCATGTCTATAGGCGACAGCTATTGTTTTTCAACAGGTGGTGGTGGTGATATTGTTATATTTGTAAATCTTAATATATGTATATTATGTTTGTCACCTAACTCCTAAATGGCTGGACCTATTTCGATGAAATATTATGCTCATATTTCACTGAGTTCTTTTTATTAAAAATACTAATAATTAGGCACTACTTTTCCGGACGAGATGAAGTCTACCGGGTCCGCTTAGTGTATAACAATAATGTTGAACAATATAATATATTTCGGACCCATTAAAAAACAAAATAATACATACATATTTTTATATCAAAATATGTTAATATATTATTTTATGTACTTCCTTACCTCATAAATAGGCAGACAAATAGTATCAATAAATTTGACTTGCATAGCGGGGAGTTCGTCTTCCTTATCTCTATTCATTAAGTCCTGAAAGCAAACGTAATGACTGTATTTTATCACTATTAACTTAGAGAATATATACCTATATAAATGACTTTTCTAGAACATTCTCATAGTAAAATTTACTTGTAAGTGTGAAGTATGACATTAATTCGAATGACATTCGTCCAACATTTCATTAAATTATAACTAAACGTTCTCTAACATACAACAAATAATAATTTCAGTTTTACTATCTTTGGAAATTAAGTTCTGATTAATGAAATCATATAAAATTAGTTACTATGTTACTGAATGAATAGATGGATGGATGGATATTTGTTACTTTTTATGCAAAAACTACTGAACGGATTTTGAAACTTTACAGTAATATAGCTTATACATCAGAATAACACATCGGCTATAAATTTCATGCGGGTGACCCCGCGAGCACAGTTAGTTTCAAAGTAAACAAAATAAAGATGGCATTAATAAAATAACTAATTATGGTGGTAAAATAACTAACAAAATATTTCGTTTATGAAAGAACTTACTATAGGCGTCAGATTTAAATTCTGCCTCTCCAAATCGCCCTGTCTAAAGAATTCTCCAGCTACCAAAGCGGCAACCCGTCTTTCAACGGGCCAAGGTTTTGTTATAGCGGCGAGGTCGCACGCTGTCATCAGCATGGCTCGGAGTAACCCCCGCCGCTCCTCACACTCACCCCACGCTGGACTCACTGTTCTATCGACGCTCACTAGGTCGATGAAAGGTTTGCGTTTACTGAAAATAATAAATATAAATAAATAAATAACCCTGGACAATTAACAGTGTCATCTTGTCCTACGGTAAGCAGAGCTTGTGGTATGGGTACTAGACTAGACTAACTAGATATTAGTTATATAAATGCTTATATACCTTTTTTTTGTAAATACATACATACTATACATATAAAACACCCAGACTGATACAAAAACTCATACTCACGAATACAAATGTTTGCACCGTGCGGGGAATGGAACCCGAGATAAAAAAAATTGCTTCTTCTAATCACCTAATGGTGACAACTATGAACTTTTACAAGTATTTATCTACACGTTAACGATATCGTATTACATATTACATAAAGGGTAAGAAAGTCTATCACAGACTATAGGTACATGTGCTGATATATTTACGCAACCCTGTTGGACCAATTCAATTACTCATGATAAGTGTCAGAGTGCCACGTATTTACACAAGGGGTTGACTTTTGGGGGCAATGTGTTTACCTGTGAAGAAGTTTTTGTCTTTTATGAAATAATGATTCTCATTTAATTATATAGATATAACCTTTATCGTTAAGTAATTAAAAATATAGGTTAAAATTATAATATAATGTATTCTTATCGAAGATTAAAATTATAAAATAAGTAATTGGTCTTAGTATGTCAAAAAAGTAGAAGAAAAATTTCGCTACTAGTGCAGATTTATAATTTAATATTTCACACTTATATCTAGAAAAAATTGCATTGTATTCATTTTTATATATAATATTAAAATATTAACTAAATAATAATACATATATTTATTTACCTAAAATATACAGCTAAATCGGTGGATAGTATAGCATCTTCGAGTACTTTCACTACTCTTTCATAGTCTTCGGAGGATAGATTCGCGAGAACCTGGTTTCCAGGCGAGTTCAGAATCATCAAACACTGATCAAAGTGATGATGCTCCATTGTCGATGTTGAGTACAGTTGTGCCAAAGGTGACGATGCTCTGAGGAAAAGATAAGTAATATTCGTGTAAGGTATTTACTTCGACATACAATTTTACGTAAATATATAAATATTAAAAGAGATATTGTTGGAGAATGAATACATAATACCATAATAACAGGGGGAAAAGGCTTGATAAGAGCAAGGCTGGAATTATAGACTTTTTTCCTAATTCCAAACAATTTGATATTGACAGATGTTCAAAACACTTCGAGTAATGCGACCTTCGGAGAGCTATTAATTAAATTATTAATAATGTTATCTACTGGTATAAACATAGTGTCTGAAGTTTTGAAGTAATAATACGTAATTATAGTAATAAAAGTAAAAAAGATGATGAATAATGTGCAAGAGAATTAAATGAAAATATTGTATATATTCATACTTAATTTGAAAAGAGTTATTGGTCCCTCGGTGATCAAGATCGTGACACAAACAGCCGATGATTAGAGCCAAACATTCTAGCTCCCCAAATATCTTCCACCACTGGGTCTCCTGAAAATAATTAAGCAACCCTATAGTTAAATTCAAGGAGGACAACGAAGAGTTACCATCATGAAAGCTACTATCACTCTGTCGATTGTGTACGACTAAGAAAGAGAATAGTTAAATTCAAAGAGGTGTAGTATTATAGAAGCAACTAATGTTCATTGAAACTTTACATTGATCAATATATATTGTTACTGCAGAAATTCGAAATCTAAGACTGTATAATAATCAATAAATGATTTATTACACAATAATTTTACAAGTTTCGGAGGTATAAACTTATAAACTTACAGTCAATATGGCGAACATCATCTGAGCAACGTTGAACGCGTGCCTCCAATTATGGTAGGTCACGTTCCTGTAGTTCTTCTTAACGCTTAGCAACCACCGGCAGAGCACACTGTAGTCGATATGAAATCGTTCCACGAAGTCTAAGTCCAAGAACATTCTAAGGCATGCCTTTAGAGTATCGTCGTCGGTTAGGTCGATATCATCAAATTCAAGCTCATGAAGACTGAAGTGTACAGAAGAGGGTATCCTTAGAGTCTGAAAAGTAAAGAAGGGGCTCGTTAAGTCCTGAAAATATTGGTAGTTTATATTTGAAATTACGGGATAAGAAGGCGTCTGGAATAGCAACACAAGCTTTGATATCACGCATGTCATATGATATCGTGATGACCGTACTGCTGTTTAATAGACAACACTTTCCATTAGCGCGCTGTCAGCTTATTTGCCATTCCAATTATATAAAAAAATAAGTACCATTTATTTATAGTTCATAAGGTCTTACAACTTATTGTACAATTTGGTCCGTCAGTCCAACTGCAATAGTGTTATAAATAAAAATTAAATTAAAAAAATTTACAAGTGATGACAATTAACACCCTTATTGGATAATGTTATGAAGTTACATACATAGATATATGTATATAGGAATATTCTCAATTCGCAAACAGCGCGCGCGGAATGTTGAACATTCCACTTAACATTCCACGCGGACAGTACATTTCAATAAATTGATATGTCAAAATGTTGCTACTTTGTATTACTTGAATTTCAATAACTCCTAAGTAAAAAAAAAACTATATTAATTAGTCAACCTAATAATATCAACAGGATTGTACTTATAATAATAAATTATGCAAACAGATGAATAAACTCACCCGTAATCGCTGAGCGTCGTCTAACGAGGCGGATGCGTGGTAACTTAATACCTGTAATTTAATGAAAAAAATAATCAGAATCTATTGATATCAAGTCAAGTCAGTAAATATATTCATATGGTACATATATACTTTTATAAAACATCGTTGGCATATTAATTTTTGAAAGACAAAAAGAAGGAATAATTAAATTCTATTAAGACTAAGATACGGATAAAATGGAAGATATTAATAGCAGATTTCGTTCATTAATTCCTTTTTAAGACTTCATAATTTTATTTTCCCTGTACTACACAGATTCGTTATAATTCATTTTTTGTTTTGTTACATTGGATTTTTCTAAAAATATATGGACGGAAATATCTTAAATATACGTGATGTTCACTCATAAATACATAAAAGTCATCGTAAAAATATCAAGAAGTTCACGAACGTTCAAGTTCAGAACGTTTTTGAAACAATATTAAAGAATTTATGAGCCTAACGGCTCATCTGATAAAGAACATTGGTATCGCAATGTCGAAGAAACTGCAGGTTCTATATTCTTAGATTTATAAATAAATATATCACAATACAATTTTCAATTTCCACAAGCTTTATAGACTCAGATATTTTAAGCAAAAATGAAACTTCATTAGATAATTACTATATAAGAGTGGTACTAAGCGCTTTAAATAATGCTATATTTAAATTGGTTAAACATCGTACTTGGTACGTGTAATTTATAATTTATATTATTCATATATGTACTTATATATAAAAACTTTAGTAGCGAGGTTTTGAATGCCATTATTATAGTTTTATTTTATTTACATTTACATTACATTACATTCACATCGTTTTTAGCTGAATTGTTTACGTATTATTATTGAATACGTATTTAAGTTATTACAAATATATACTTTTTGTGAAGTAGACGAATAGTATTTAGTAAGAATAGTACTTTAAAACATAATCTTACTCTAATAATAGTAGATGATTTTTAATAAAGGTTATATAATTTTCTTCTTACTAATATTATAAATGCGAAAATTTGTGAGTATGGATGGATAGATGTTCGTCACTCTTTCACGTAAAAAACTTCTGAAGGGATTTTGAAGAAATTTACAAAAATAGAT
Organism: Achroia grisella; assembly: GCF_030625045.1. Lineage (NCBI taxonomy): Eukaryota > Metazoa > Arthropoda > Insecta > Lepidoptera > Pyralidae > Achroia > Achroia grisella. The sequence goes on from NW_026713022.1 coordinate 402,497, forward strand.
TATATATGTACATCAGAATAACATACAACCTCTCATTTAACACTAGGTTTACGGGACCCGTCAATTTGACGGATTTCAAACTTTGAAATGAAACACGCAAAAAACCATAGCATTAATCTTAACTATTTTGCATCGTAAATTTATAATTTCATTAAAAGAGTTTATACGCACAATTAGTATTTTCCTAAGCTTTATAAATTTTGAAAATTGTATCTTGTATACCTATTTCTACGGAACCCGTCAATTTGACGGGTTAGCTGATTACGTCAACAATCCTTATATATTTGCTTCGCTTGTAAAATTATACCTCTAAATGCAAATATAAGACTAAAAGAAAGGGTTAAGACCCCGCCCCCCCTCCAACTCATAGTCTCAATAGCGCCTCGATAACGAATTGTGTAGCCCGGGTGTCAAATCCTCGCGTTATTCGAAACTCAAAGCGTGCAGCAGACTAAATGTCGTATCGAAAAGATATTCAGTTCATGTGTTGGTGCAAACATAAACAACACACACAAGGAACTTTCACAGACTTCGGTAGCAGATGGCACGCAAATATAGTGTGAAAGCAGGGTGTTTTCGATGGCCTCTCCAAGTTTTTTATAATATTTTAGATTTGGCAGCGATAAACGCGTGGATATTGTACAAAGAGTGTACCGGATCGAAAATATCCAGAAAGGAGTTTATATTTTCTTTAGCCGATGAATTAGCTGGAAAAAACAAGGAGAACGTTCGTTACAGTTCAGACGTTTCAGATCGGTCACTTTCAACATCGGGAGTGCGAAAAAGTTGCCAAGTGGGCTACTGTAATAAAAATAGAAGCAGTAATTGCTGTATGTATTGTAAAAATATCGTATGCGGAAAATGCACAAAAGAAATTCAATATGTATGTAAAAAATGTCCTCGATAAATATGATTATATAGCCTTTATATTATTGTTATCATTTTCGTAATAACTTAACAAAAAATTTGACTTATAAGTATTTTATTTTTACGTGAAGCCTTATATTGTTAAACTCAGATTTAGTTTGAATAAATTGATTTTTTAAAAATAAATACGTATTTTCATCCACCCGTCAATTTGACGGATGCTCGTAGAGATAGATATATAAGAAACGCCCGTAAACCTAGTGTTAACATGATATTATGTACACTGGGCGAAATATAATGATAAATGTCAAATAAGTGTGATGTACAAAGTTGCACGGGTCAGCGAAGAACGAAGAACGAAGTGAATTTAGTAGACATAATAATACTTACATCAAGTGTAACACTCTGCTTTGCCATAGCTGTGATGGCCTTCTCATACATGTGCGTGTTGTGGATCCCCATACCGCAAAATATAGCGAATGCTTCGACGAAATTCTCGTCGTTTTTGGTGAAAAGCAGTTCATCAAATTTGTTGACTAGCTGTAACAATAAAATACAGTGTATATAAGTGTGATTTACTACTACACATTACAGTATCTGTACTAATATTATAAAGAGATGACAGACAGTGGATTTTGTTATGAGGGAAGTAAACTTTGAAATCACTGCAATGGTTTGATACATTATTTCACTGCATGATAAGTACATTATTCCAGAGAAATATACGCTATATAGTATTTAAATATATACAAAACACAAAAAGTAATGAGTGCTCTAGATTAGTCGAAGTCGCGATGTGCATTTTTTTTAAAACTGGCAAGAAGTTGCAAACCTTTTCTGGAGAGCAAAGATATTATTTCTTAATTCAATTAAAATTATAGCAAATTTGATATGTACCTAAGTTCCAGTATTTATACTTGCTTACGATTTTTCACGGATGATATTGATATCGTGAATATAGCTACTATTCAGCCACACTACATACTTTTTTTACCTTTTTCGAATGGGATAAAAGTTGACTGCTCACCTGATATATGTAATATTGGATATATGTAATATAATAGCATAGCACATCAGGTTATCATGTGACACCCGTGATACCACTCATGCGTAGCTACGCCTCACGCCATGATATCTTAGTCCTCTGGAGTAGCTACTCCAGAGGACTAAGATATCATGCCTCTTATCCTGTAATTTTACTGCACCCTACGACTAAAACAAAGCATGCTGTTCAACAACAGAAATAGGTGAGACTGTTACCAACTGACACCAACTGTTACAGATACCAAACGTTACTGATACCAACGCAAAAGACATTTTACAGTTTGTCTAATGTGTACTATTCTTTGAATATAAGAATCTAACAGTGTTAAGTAAGGCAATTCAATTCACTATGGAAGTACGTGTTAGTTTGTATATGAAACTGAATGACCAAATTACATCATAATTACATCCAGCAGATCGTATGCGAAGTACGAGTAATAACGTCTATAGACACTTTAATTAAGTATAGATTGTCGTATAATGCGGATAAAAGAGAGTCACGTTTCAAAGATACTGTACCGTATACTTAAAATCATTAATTACTACTACTACGACTACAGTTCAAAAGGCAAACTTTTCTTAGCAACGTGGAGCAAACTTTAAGGCGAGCGATTTTAAATTACATTGAAAAATAAATTATAATTAATTCAGCAATGTTATCTCCATAAGTATTATTATAACTAGCGACTCGCCCTGCTTCGCTTAATAACAACTTCCTCAGAAATCACTCTTTTGACGAATAAAAACTGCATGACTTTGTTTTATAATGTGTATAAAAAAATCTACCAGAATATAATGTACCTAGATTTTTTAATAATGAATTATTCTACTATAAATAATCAATTAGTAACTTCCCTTCATATTTTCTATTAAAAAATAAAATAAAAGAATCTTCAAAAATTTAATCTACAGACGAAAACTTTCCGACTTTGCTCTCCAAGTAACCATAATTTTGCAAGATAAAATACCTAACTGTATAATATATTGCGAACAGCATTATAAGGAAAGTCTATAAAACTCTCTGTTATGAAAGTGTTGTAATAACGAAATTATGGAAACAACTTAGTGGAGTTTGTTGTACGAGACCCTCTAATAAAGTCTAGGTTTAATATTCCACAATAAACGAGAGAGATATTTTTGATAATTTCGATTTAAAATGTCATTACACACAGCTGTTAGTTACAAATTTTGAATTGTCACTTTGTATGAGACGATAACATTTTACAAAAACTTTACATGAATATATTTAACCACAAAATAAGGGATTAAAATATTTTAGCCATAGTCACAATATTTACAAAGATAGTATAATTTAGTAAAATCACTATTTTTTTTAATACACAGACAGCCGAGGCCGGTGTCCACTTAGTGTCGTTGAGCCGACGAACTAAGTATTCATTTTAACATTTAACAAAAAAATATAATACGTAACATATAACCTACAATTATACTGAAACAATCGTCAATTCTCGACGAGAGTCGTCGTCGTCATAAATTATCCAATCCAAAAGCAGTCGATAAATTAAAAACATTAAATATTATTTGGACTTCAAGAATAAATTCATTTTCCAATTGAGTCGTATTATCTTAATACATAAAAAAATCATAACGTATGACACCTTCTGTGAAAAGATTTCGTAGTTCTGTAATAATTACTTTTCAATGAATTGCAATAAAGATAAAGTGACAGTGACATTTTGTTTGTATAACAGTGACTCACCTCACTACAGTCTTATCGCTTAAACTTTAATAGGTTGTGGTCCATTAAATGTAAGTACAACTATATAATCTCGTGGATGCTGTCACTAACTACCCTATGTGGAATATATGGAAATTAAAGCGATCAACTGTAATGTGTACCTGTTTGTAATCCAATACGACCTTTATGACATTCAAAATAAGGGTTCTTTGCCACAACTGTTGGTATATCTGTTATAGGCTCCTGCATATTCGTAAATGGTCAAGTCAAATGGTTAAAGATATTGCCCAAATGAAATTAAGGAACAAAATGACATCGTAAAAGCTAACTGATATTGCCTTATCCAAATTCTGTTTAGTTACTCCTATATCCGCGTACAAAATGACGTAACGAAACATAAAGTATGGGTTCGATGCAATTTTATACTATCCTGAAAATGACCTCGATCTTTTGTACCAGAATCTGTCGCATTGCGCAATAGTTCAATAAAAACTTTGCAGTTTTGGGTACATAAACATTTACCACAATGTTTCTGTTCTATTTAACTAATTGTAACATTTACTTGCTAAATCCACAAGAATAGTTATATATACACTGTGCGGCGTTTAATAGATTAACTTGAGTCCGGGCGAAATCCGGATATACATAGATATATACCTGAAGGCAAAAATGTAAGATTTCTCAAAGTACAATAATTCTTCATAAGCGAATTATGTTTCTATATACGGGAATTATGTTAGACAATTTTTAGAAATCTTTGATGGAAAAATTTATTGTAATCAGCACTGCCAAAAATTTGAAGACTATCCAAATAAATATTTGAATCGGATTCATTATTTGACTTCTTATATAAAATTAGTTTTATAAGTATAACGTTTTAAAGTTTTACGGAGTCGTATAATAGTATATTTTTCAATAACGTATTATTTCTAAAATTTATTCATAGGTTTCATGGGATAATTTACAATATTTGTTAGAGTGAACCTAACAAATAATGTATCATATTACATGATATCTAAACATTTATCTATAGAAATGTACGTATACAATAGTGCATTAGTTTTCAGTGGCTATAAATTAGTACCTACTGTAACTCTCGTATTCACATTTTGAATTGGCAAGACAATTTATTACTGTCACTTCGTATTCAGTCGCAGAATAACCATTATCTCTGAATGCTTCACTCTACGCTCTTTGAATATCACAAACGCTGTTTCCTACGTTAATCACTTAATACAATAATTTATGACCAAGTATCACGAACATGTGGAATAATTATGATGAGAAATATGAAAATTATCGTTAGTATGGTTTTGATATCTAGTCATAACACTCTGATAGGTACGATACATCGCTTTAAAGTTACTTTATATACTCAGATGATAAAACTACATCTACAAGAAAACTACGGCATTTACGGCTCAAAAAACGCTGACCTTGTTCGAAATATGCAGATGGTCAAGACGTTCTATATAAGGTAAAGCCAAGGTGAAATAGAATAAAGCAGAGAAAGATTACTGATCATAACAATGATTAAACTTTGAAAGAGAAAGTAAAGTATGATACGTATGCCTAATTACTTGTATTACCTATTGAAAAAATCGACTTAACTTATAGACATTAAATATATACATATTACAGCCGATTTCCAAGAATTTTCTTTACTTATTTCAAGTACAGCTCAATACAATTCTAATTAATACAATCACATGTAATTAAATAGTGTTAGTAAGATATGTTTACATTACACGCATGCCTAATTCCATATTCATTTACATGCCCATTGTCACATAAATGAGGGAGTAAACAAAGTATGACAAATGACTGATGATGAAAATAATTTAACGAGTTATTCATGAATTAGTATAGGAATCTAAAGATACAGTGGAAAATTTTTGGCGGTTTAACAAAACATCCTACACGGATTCAATTTTGGTTAGATTGGAAGTCTATAGTATATAGAATATTATAAAGGGACAGAGAGAGGATTTCGTTATGAGTAAAATAAACTCTGGTACTACCGCACTGATTTGTGAAATTCCTTGTTCGAAAGGTACATAATTTTAGAGTGACATAGACCATATATTGTATTAAAGTATATACTCTAACATTGTTTTGAGAGGGTCACTAGACTTCAATACACCATCAAAAGACTATTTTCACCTATACCAAATATATTCTAAGATTTCACATAACCTCTGTCATAAATCTGTACACATTTGTAAATTAAGTAGTAGGAAATTGAATAAGTGAAGTATTAATTATCTTATTTGGTTAGCCGCTTTGACGGCTGGATTGTATTGTTAAAAACTAATTAGGTATAGCCGATCATTGTCTACATTTTTATTTATAATGTAAATGTACATAAAGTATAGCTAATTCAGCATTACCTTACATATATATATTATGAACAATGGTTACACTTTTATTATGCATACAAAATATGTGTATATTATACAATGATATAAGAATATAATATGTACCTGGATGACTCCAATAATTCTTCCCTCGGAGTTTTTGATAGCCATACACAAAATTGTATTGTGTTTAAAACCCGTGCCATCATCCACTGAGGGGTCAAATCGTGCGTCTAAGTAGGCATCTGCGATGTTTACTGTCTGTAAGAAATACTTTCGTTAAATAAAATCTTTATACATATCTATAAATATTTTATAAATTTATAAGAAAACGAAAAATATCTGAGTGAGGTTTATAAAAAATATTTGCAGCAAAAAATTTTCTATAAGAGGAATGATGATTTTTCGAGGCGCTGAAATATTCTATTCCCCAGAAACGGGAAAATTATAATGCCTTTTGTGTTTTTTATCTACAGTATGTTATAATATTTTAACACAATTTATTCGTTACAACGCGCTTTAGTTATTTTATTGTATTTGTATATTAAGGTATATTTTAGAATAAAATTGAGGGAAATTATTGATGAACTAATTTAACGAAATTCACCGAAACAAATGGAAATAATTGGATTATTTTTAGTTACAAAAAAATAAAATAAGTTATAGCCACATTTTATGTATCGCAAGATAGTTTTATTTTATATTATAACATACATAATATACAAGTCAGAATAGCGAACGTAACAAATTAAAAATATGGTCGCAGTGTATTCAAGACGGCGTCATTAAATTGGAATTAAGTCTAGATTACTTTATGTTATTTAGCATTCGAGAAAAAATAGCATTAAAAACAAAATTACCTCGCCAGTTGTAGCTACGTAGCCGGTGATACCGATGTTGATGGGAAATCGGCTCTCATACGGAGAGGTCCGAGGGGTGCCAGGTTCCGCGTCATCACCTGCTTCTAAGTCGAAAACTCGGGAGAAACTTCCTTTTGAAGCTTCATGGACCAGTAATACCTGCGATAATAATAATATAAGTAAATATATATATATACATAACTTGTAGTGCTCATGACTTAGCCCATGTGTACATTTGTAAATCGCCATCTATTATATGTTTAATAAAATTGTAGGTGGCGCATTGGACATTAAACATTTTCACAAAATGAATTATTGCCCTCTTCTTTTATCCAACTTCTTTATCAACAATATCCTATTTATATGTTAACATTGACACACAAATAGACAGATTTCCTCTCGTCATGATTTTACAAATATTTTTCTAACGACGGATAATAAGATAAGCATGATGTCTGGTCAGATAATCCATAGTGAAGAATTCATCATGGTTTCTGGTAAAACATGTATAAGAGACATACATTTATTGTGAGTAGTAACTATTCTAGTGTCATCATAATACCATGATATTTTCATAATAATATTTTCTTCCATCCTTATTAAATATCAGTTGTGAAGTTTTAAGGTTCTAATTACAACATTGTGTAAATACCAATTTTAAAATTATAAATTTATATATGTACATATTTTTAAATGATGAAGTAAAAACCGTTCCCGTTTTGATTTACTTAAAAAACATCTGAAAACGCAAATTAAACGCAGTATCGTGTAGTTTCGTGAGCTTGTTCATTTAAATGCAAATTGAGGTCAAGCATAATTTGAACCTACAAAGTATTAATTTAACTTGAAAACTGGACTGAGACAAAGAATTTAACGGCACAAATAGAGGTCATTTTAAGTGTGATTTTGAATGGAATTAGATTGAGAATCAAATCTAATGACCGTAAATACTAATCCTGTCAGATGGACTGTAAATAAAGCTCAAAAATATTTGACATATAAATTTTAATTTAACTGAATGAATTTGACAAAATAGAGATTCAAGGATAGTCTAATCCAATTTTATAAGAAACTATTTTGTAACAAGCTTGGATATAAGGAATCTAATTTATCCAACAAGAATTCTTCTAGGAACCTTACGAATAGCGCAATCTTAAAGGGATTTAGAAGCACATGAGCTAGTTAAGGTCTTCTGAAATGTGGGGTCTTGTGGCAAATATGTTTATTGGTGGCAAGTATAGTTGCACCGGACCTCTATTTCAGGAGTATTACATTTTCCACCGGTATATACCACACGATGTGGAATATTCCACGCGCGCTCAGAAGGCAAAAGGCTTTCAAAGTCTTACTAGTATTGATTTACAAATACTAGAAAATCTATACAAACATTATAAAAGCTATATTTTCAATATCAGCAATTATTGGTTCGATTGAATAATTTGTATTTCGAATAGAAACACATAGCCTCTTTATTCAGAAAGACTAGGCAATATAACATCTAATATCAGAAGGAGCGCATCAATAACAAATAATATAAAAACGGGGAAAATATAACGAAAACGAAGTTTCACTGGTTCAGTTGGTAACTTATAATTTGTTAGTAAAATAGTAATAGTAATAGCAGTAAAGCCTAAATGGTGAATACTTCCAATCTGCTCCGAATTTCGGTGACTCGGTTTAGCTATGCAGTTTAATGCCGGTATAGACTTTGTGATGATGTGAGGTATGAAATGGCGACAATCTCAGCAAGGATATACGACTCCCGAATGTCAGAAACTGAAGGCTACATTTTATAAATCATTTATAAGACCTGACGTTTTGTATATATCTGAATGTTGGGCTGTAAAATATGAAAAACGTAAGAAATGATTGAGATATTGAGATAAGTTTGAAAGTTGCGCCAGTTATAGACAAGTTATGAAGTAAATATTAAAAAAAACTTAGATGATCGAACGAACGAAAGAAAAAATGGATGTACTTTGTGCAAGAATGTATAAAAGGAGAAGCTAAGTTATGACGGTCGATAGGGATCAGTGAAAGCAGATAGCAGACTACGCCGACCTCAAATAATGATTATGATGACGTTGTAGCAGTAAATATGTACAATCAATTAAATTAGTAATATAAATTAGCAGGGATATGCTAATTTTATGCAAATGTTCATTACTATGAAGTCAGACAATGGCATAGTAACTACTCATTGTAGTTAAACGGAAGTATTAAATTTATATGCGTATATTGTTATTGTCTATCCTAGTACTCGGCTTTAACAAAAACAAATATAACAATATAGAATAGTATAATAAAAATCGAGTTAATAAGTATTCAGTATTTTTTAACACACACTTTTTTTAACAAATAATAAAAATATAAGGTATTGTTACTATTATATTATAATAACTATGGCTAAAAAATGTATCTACTATCAGTACACTCCCAAGGGTTGAAAAAAAAAATTGAAAATTATAATGGTACGAATAATATGGCATATTAGTTATGATGACTTAACTGTAATAGTTAGAGATATCGTAGTCATATTTTTGTAAATATTGATGTTCTCTACAAAACTGTAGTCCGGTTGCTCTATTGTCAATAATTTGCGAAACGTGCGCGATGAAAGGATTTTTTATTGGTATTTTTTCACATCTGTAACGTTTTTAAAAATATTCTATACGCTATGGTCATCCGGGATAATGTAACTTGTCAAATTGGTCCAACAGATTTAGGGTCTATTGAATACAAACAAACAAATCAAATCTTACCTCTTTAGATCATTTCAAGTATATATATGAAACGATATTAGGATTTGTCCGTTCGTAATTGAAGTTGTATTTATTCATTCATTTGCATTCCATAGTGTTTCATTTAGTTGAATTCTAATTAATTTTAAACAGATAAACTGAAATTAAAATTTTGAATCTAGACGTAAATTAATCTCAATATTGTTGAATTGTTGACTAAACAATAGAAATTTCATTCTAAACCAAATTTGATTTCCGTTCACGTATATAAACGACCGATTTAATCTAATTTTCCGACCCGATTCGAAAATGCAAATTTTATTGTAAATACCGTATCCTGAGTTACAGATCAATAAAAAAGCCACGACTGGAACACCACATACATAACATACCGTCATGACTGTTATCTCAGATGGGGTAGTCAGAAATATTGTCAACTGTCGATGTTGTTGCAACACGCGACCTGCCTACATTTTAATGTGTATTTTGATCCAACGTTGATATGGGCCTGCCTATATTTTGGTTTGGTATTTCCTTCACCGGTGAATCAATCATAAATATATATAAATTGACTGAGATAGTTTTTTAATGTAGGACAGTTTGGAACGCATGATCTCTCGGTTGTTAGTCAGGAGAGAAGACCTAGATAATGATGGTTTTTAACACTGACTGCACAAAAAATATGTTGAAAAAATATAAAAAATAAAATTTTAAACACAGAAGTTTGACGTCATCTTTGATAAGTAAGAACAGCTTATAAATTAATCTACGTGGCGGCTGATATAGGTGAAAAAGAATTACCCACGCAGACTACTTAATACTAATTTTATTAAACATGGTTCTCTGTGTTGTTGTACTTAGAGCTCTGACTTGACTTTAGATCTGAGCGTGGAATATAATTAAGCGAGTTAGTGAATATTATTGCTCAACCAAAAATACTTTTCGATAATAGGAATCTCCTAAATTTTCCGTTGCTTCAGAATCCAATTATCTAAGTATAAAATGAGGAAAATAAGAATATAATTTAAATGTATTATAATTATTTTATACTTGATGTTAGCCGCCACATCATGCCTTTTTTACCATAAAAAAATTATCTATCCTTGAGGTACAAACTATTTTCACGTCAAATTTAATTATGTCGCGTTCAGCTATTTACTCGTGAAAATTAAAGAAACAGTCAAATACACTTTCGCATTAGTAATACTTATAAGAATGAAATTTTGATATTAATATAAAAAAATTGTCTAAGCTAATCGTTCATTTAGTTTAGGGTAAATATAGGTATCTAATATCAAGAGCTAAGTAAAGAAGGTTATTAATTTTATGATAATCTTATCATAAAAGTATACAGTGTTTTCCAAAGCACTTGAGAAACTATTATAGAAACGATTGTCTACTTAATTCTAACATTAACAGACTATGAACATATTTAAATCAGAAAAACCAATATTTACGTTAAAAATAATGTTGGTAAATCAAAGCCGATCATCGTAATTTGTCTATTCTCTTCCTATATAACCCATATATTCCTATAACGCAGATCTAACCCAAGTTAGACCTGCGTTATTGCGATATATTTGTAGCAAGAAATAATATCCAATTAAAAACGAAGATTTTACCTATGTATATTATGTTAATATCAAGTAAAGGAAGTTTAAAATAATAAAGAAAGATACTAAATACTTTTCACAAAGAGGTCGCATGAAATGTCTAAAACCTTTCTTCGAGATTTCCCAAGAGTGAATATTTTGGATGTAGCTGATCGTATTCCATTCTCATTAGGACTCCTTTCCACCCTTTTTCTACTGATTTTCTTATGTTTCGCATTATTTAAAAGGGAGACCATAGCTGAATGGAAGTTTCGCAGGGTCATTTTGGGTTAATACCTAACATTAAGCCTGTAGGCGCGAATGTACTATCACGTTTTAGTCCGCATTTAAGTGGTCGCTAGGGAACTTACCCCACAGTTATTTTGCAGACATGAAACCCCTAAACAAGCATTTTTATTCCAGCCATACCTACTCATAGATTGAGTTGGGAAACTTTTATGACCAGTCATTAAAGTATCGAAAAGAAAATATATTATTTTACCAAAGCGGTTGGCTTTCCTTCAAAGGAAATTTTTCTCGCCAGTTGAATTTCAAAGTGTGTCATCGAAGCGGCAAAGCGATTGATCAAGTTATGCCATCCTAAGTATCGAACAATGTTATTATATCGGATGTTGGTCACGACGATCCGTGCGTTTATTATGACTTAAAAATTTTTGTTTGTACAAGAAATGAGAGATAAACTTTGTCAATTGAGAGGTAATTTTTATTTATTATGAAAATATTGCGAGTTGAAGAAATCAATAATTTTCTCTATAAATATTGAGTATTGTTTGAGATAAAATATTGATAGTATGTGTGCAGAATATTTTGTTAAATTTTGCATATGGTTGCTGTAGTGAACAGAATAGTAGGTTTTAGTCACAATTTTAAGCATATCCACATGTAACCTAGTTGAGAACAAATCAACTTGATTGCCTCTCGTAATATTTAGATTTGTTAAAAGTATTGGTATTAATCGATATTCTCAGGACGTTTGTCGAAAAATTCAAACAATTCAGATTAGTACCGTTTCATAACCATTATAGAAATATCACGGTAAAAAAGCAATCTTTACGTTTACTACTAGAATTTTGTCAATTTCTAATAATAGAAAAATTAAAAATATCGCTACATTCTTATTTGAAATATAAACGCCGACGTCTAGTAAGAGACAAGTATGTGTTAAATGACAGATAATTCTCTATTAGTATTCATCTGACAGAATCAATCGACTAGTCGAGGTGAGCGTGGCGCCAATGTCAACCGGAGACAATTTAATCATCAATGATGGACATCGATTAAATTAAGATTACTTAACAGAGATTGATAAAAATTATGCATAGTGAATCTCTAGGCAAAAATCTTAACTTAAACAAATACGTGGAAGTAAAACACTGATCTCTCAAAGAGTCGTTTAAATTTGTTTAGTATTAGCAAAAATATCGCTTAATAATATCGAACCCAAATAAGAGCCGAAAGGAAATAATGATTAGATTAAGAACATGTTATATTGAATAATTAAAATATGAATCGATTCCTAACTTAAATAATAAATATTCAATCTTGGGTTTATCTAGGTGTTGTTATCTAGTTGTTTGTTGTCTTTGTTTAGCTGCTAATGACGTAGAATAACATCCTTACCCTGTAGAACCTGTAATCTAGCCCTCTTTTTAATATATTTTACATTAAGTAATGTATTAAGAATAAAACTTGCAAATAGTATTAAATAAATCTCAAACTCAATTTTGAAAGCTTTTAATGCAGGATAAGTATGTAACAATTTATTTCACTTTAATAAAAATAAATTTAATGGTTAAAATATGACAAGAATATAATTACTTTATAATACATAAAAAATATGAACAGTAACATAATGAATACACATATACCTACGTAGCTACATGGCGTACCATGGTTATAGCTCGTAGTTGATATTAATGAAAATCTCCTTTTGATGTCAAAATTAATTTACGGAACAAAGCCAATAATGACTTGGATGTGTTTGATACAATAACTCACGTCTACAGCGTAAACCAATTTCGTAAATATGTACTTAATTGTAAGGGTATAAATTTTGTGACCCCTATTGTAATTTGCTTTAACTATTAATTTACTGTACATTAGCTTTAAACAATTTATAGGTTGTGCCGGCGTATAATTTACATTTTAGCGATCTTGGTTGTCCAGCGGTTTGGCACATCGCTTTACTTCCGATGGTTGCGGGTTCGCTTCCTCCCACGATACAAATATTCATATTTATGAGTATGATGATTTGCATTGATCTGGGTGTTTAGTATGTATTTTATATCAAACTGTGTTGTGGGTACAGTTGACTAGTACCCACAACACAGTTTGAGACTAGATGGCGCTGTATCAATTGTTCATGGATATTATTATCATATTACATTATTATTATTACTTCATACATAAGAGTCAGTCAATAATATACCTACTACACTAGATCAACGAATAATAGAATATCGTAATTTTGGAGAATCTAATTCAAAATAAACAAAAAACACGAAACAATTAAAAAAATATATTTTATAATTGGTCAACAGAATGCCACTGAATTTGTAAAATTATAATCCATTAAAAACAAAATTGATAGATGTTTAATAAAGCCCCGGCCCATAAAATACACGAATTCGAGAGCAATTTCTCATCTGGGTTTATGAATAATATCGATAATGTAAATTTAACACCTTTCGCCTTTTCCAATGTTTATTCAAAAGGACCCCGATTCGTTGACGCTAGAGCGGATTAATTTTCGTTTATTACCTAATGAAAAAGCATTAATTTACGAATTGAATAACTTGTATAACTGTTGTTTAATTTGATTAATAATAACAACAGGTAAGTCATGTCTTTGAAAAATCATAATGACACATTCGGATTACTGTACTAACTACGGATTAAAAAACAGCTTAAATTAGTAATATTCAATGTGGCTTTTAAAATTTAATTTAATTTGAAACTCGAAAAGACTAAATTGAATTTATTACCTATAGGTATACTAGTTAGAACGTTGAAGGCTTTTAGCTTCGTTGGAGTAAATACTATTAGGCTAATTCTATACAGTAATCACATTTATATTTTCTACACTGCCTTTTGAGATACGAGTATGTAAGTTATAATAGTTAAATAGGTTTAAAATATGATTTTAAGATGCCCTCTAAAGCTATTTTAATTTTATATAATGTAAAAAGGCTTCTATCAATACCACCATAGTGTACCTTTACTCTATTATACTACTACTTTAGTACTAAAAAAATACTTCCCTGTGCAACCACGCAGGTTATAATTACAGACAGAGAGGAAATAGCTAAATAGTGAATTATTCGGGCGTCAAAAAATGTAATATATAAACAAGATTCTAAAGATAATACTTAGACTCACTATAGTGGCATCAAGGTGCAATTATCATTTCTACTCTTATTCTCATTAAACAGAGAAGAGACTAATTACATTTACTTACAAAGTTTACAACTATCATCGAATAGCTAGTCGGAAAGTTAAATTAACTCCATAATTATTGGAGGGCGCAATTTCTTATAGGACAATCTTAGCTTTAGTTGTAATTTAGAATTAGATTACTCTTACCTGTACCCGTTGACATCGTATTAAACTCTGTGTATGAGTCAGTATCCTTAACACCATGTGCTCAATTGTGCTTTGCTCTTCAAAGACCATCCTCGCCAGATCCAGTAGCACTTGGTTTCGTTTAACTTCCAATTGAGATCTTTCGTAGAGTTGAGCATTGCGCAAACCAATGCCGCAGAACTGAAGGTACGACGCAAATACTTTCTCATCGTACGCAGTAAATGGGCCGTCGTTTTGTTTGTTTATCACCTGAAAATTATTATTTAATTACCTATTTAAGAGTACAATATTTAGTGTGGTTTTTAAAAGGAAGTTGCTGATATTTTATTATAAACTATAAATATAAATTTCGTTCGTCAACGACTTTCAATACCAATTAAATCAATTTAGGATACATTGTCATACTTTCGATATTCACAAATTATTTAAATTATAATTCTGCAAAACAGACAGTTTTTGAAACACCGGTAAAAGGTAAATATTTTAAATTTCTGAATTCTTGGCTACACGAATTTTAATTTGGAGTTGATAGCGATTAGCCACAACTAACGTAAACGTAACGTAACGTAAGAATATTGACAAGTTCATTCGATTAATGTAGAAACGCAAACTTTAAAGCACCAAACAGATTGCAACGAATTAAATACTGTCTTTAGATTCATTTGACTTTGTAAGATCATGTATAATAACAACGACTATACAGATATTTCCTGTTCCTCAGTGCCTGTTGTTCTCAGGCGTAAAATTTTAAAATTATACTAATTAGTTTAATAATAAGTAACATTATAGTTTAAATAGTTATTTTTTGAAGTCTCTTGTTAATTAATATAATTAAGTTATTCAATTATAGATAAATATTACCATATAACTATCAGGCTAGCTCCTCGAGGATTACAGTCGCGAGCATATTTATTTTTACTTAGATATAATATTTACCTTTTATCTACTTTTTACATTTACAGTGTTACCACAGATTTACAGTTTACCATATTTTTACCATACCTGTGCAACGCCGATGACCTCTCCATTGATATCTTTGATAGGCATGCAAAGGAGTGATCTTGTTTTGTATCCTGTTTGTTGGTCGATGTCGTGATTAAACCTTTCATCCTGAAACAAAAGAACATTTTAGATGTTAATAAACCTCTAATCGCAATACGTGCTACTTCTTTCACTTCTTATGCTTATAGTGTATTAGTCAGCAACTACATATGTATTTATAATTTGGAAATTTCAATAGAAATATTAATTAAGTAAATTGACTAAATTAAAGATTACCTACTGCGTATACTTTTCTACATTTGTAGATTTCGCAAAATTTTCTCTGTCAGCAAATAAATACCTTCAGAATTTTATATGATTGCCATTGGATAATGGATTATCCATTTACCTGATTAGAAGCTAACGCAATAGCAATTCATTACACAAAATCACGAAATTAAAGACAAAATTAGACCCTGCGATGGGATACAGGGTAGGATATTACGAATAGATTAATAATTAGAGTAATATATTTTTAAAATAAGTCTGCTGACATTATAGTCAACAGCTTTATTTTAACATAGAATTGTTTAGTTATATAGTATACAGAAAATAAATTTTGTAACAAATTCAAAGTAAACGATTGTGAATGTAATTAAAATATGAAATTTACATTAAATTATGTTGTGGTCAACTAGACCCGATAACCCGACTACAAATTTTAATTAATTTACACAAAACTTTAATTAATTATACACATATTGCTTCCCTAGTAACTATGTCGATGGATGAAAACCGCATGAAAGTCCGTTCTGTAGTTTTTGACATTAACATGATGGTACGATGAATGAGAAACTTCGTTTTATAATGTGTAAGTATATATGCAATAGATAAGCAAAATAAGCACGTCAGGTTTTAAATACCTTTTCATTATGCTATATAGTCAAAATTTTTGTTAGAAAATTACATGAGAGAAGTGTATATATAAGTAAATAAATAATAATCTTTAAATGGTTATAGTACATGCGTATAAATTCAAAACATTTATTTAACCCTTTCTTCAGACCCGAATAATACAGGCTTATTGTATATAAGCGGACGGTTTCATTCAGTATAGTTCTTTACTATTCTAGTTACATAATAGAATGGCAAAGATTTAATCATAATAAAAATAATATATTACAACTTAATTATAGCTGTTAACGAAACCAATGTGGAAAAGCTAAATGTATAATGAAGTTTAGTAATCAGAGGACAGTGGCAGCGGTTAACCGCAATTGTCCTTCGTTTCCTGGAAACATGTGTTTGTTACCTCAGTCTAAATATTCTAGGGAAACCAACGCACTGATTAAAAAATATTTACAGATAAATATTGCTTAATTCTATCATTATTTACTAGCTCTAGTGGGGGTCTAAGTCTATTAGACTAAACCCAGAAGACCCCATTGCATCTGAAATACCATGTCTGGTTGAAGTTAACCACATGGAGGTCCATGCGGTTCCTATTTGAAACTGTCCGTGATAAATTCCCGGTAAAAATGTGACGATGGGAAAGACTTACTGATCTGACTGAATATTCATCTTAACAAATTCCATTTATGCCCCGTTTCATTATCATTCATTAAAAAACTTATTAGTACATATACATATATATATATACACGAATACTCATTAGAAAATACCCATGTTACTTACAAAGAGTAGGAATAACATAACAAACAGGTTCAATTCCTTTTTATAAATAAATACATTATACCGATAATTATTGTATATATATTTTTATTATTATAGGTATTACTAATCGTAATATAAGTGTGTATTCTGAAAACAAATTTTCCTCTGTCATGTGATTCTACCATATCAATATTCTAAGTATTTGACATTACGCATATTCGCTATAACATGCATTGTGTACATATGCAGCTATAGAACTGCGAAACCACATATATATGGCTGGAAGCCAAAAGCGTAGCTGTGTCCAGTTCAGTGTCGTTCATTAAATTCGCCTGTCAGCTGCCCAGATTCGGTTTAATTGCGCCGTGAGCTTATTCGCAAATTGGCCCAATCAATGTGTGTAAATACATAGATACAAGACGTTTCCTCTATATACATATTAGGCGTAATCGCGGGTACCTACCCCGATTTCGCCTGCCTCTTTTTTATACATATATTTTCTTGATACAATCTATTTGTACGTCTTTCATGAAGATTCTTTCAGCCGGTTAGCTGTCAAAAGACACAACAGCTTCGTATTTATAATATGTTAATTATATTAATATGTTAATTCTTCTGCATTTTTTCATTCATTAAAAGTTCAAGTAAGTTCATTACGTATTGAATTGTAGAAACTTTAAAGTCAGTTTCAGTATCTGAATATTCAGAGACATTTCTGACATTTGATATTCAGAGTTCATCCGTAATTTACTAGATTGTTTTTATTTTTACACAATTTAAGATTTTGTTCTAAAAAGTTCAATAAGTGAGGAAAATATTTGGAAATCGACACGATAATATTCTTACAAAAAATCATCAATAGTTGGTTCAAGTTTAAAAGTTCAATAATACCAATAATTAAAACTTTACAATTAACAAAGTTACCACGTAGAATAAAAATACTACGCTGTTAGTCATATCATATTTTGATATATCATATTTACCTACTACCTTCTCCTTCTATTCTTTAAGGAAAAGTTCAAAGTTTCTATTCTTAACGGAAACTTCAAGGCAATAGCCTTAAAATAGCAGGCATAAAATTGCTGTTATAACTTACTTTGAGGTTTTAGTATCACGTAGCAATTTCATTATTTTTATTAATACAGTTTTTAAATAATTCTTCAACTCGTGTTACAATTTGATGACTTGGTTATATAACTTTACAGTTACATTAAATATTCACACAATATATACATATAACTTTGAAGTCTTAAATTAAATGTAGTTAAAATTATTTTAGGCGCTTTTACTTTAAAATGCACAGAAAAAAGTATTCAACTTAATTGGCAAGAAATCAAATAGCGACCATTTGACCTTTTAACAACAGTCTAAGGAAAAGGGCTGTTTTTCTCATAAAACGCTGATTTTATGAAAAATTCTATAACTCATTGTGAACTTCCTTAGATTTAAAACCGTGTATAAATCCAGTACGTTTATTCCTTATAAACAAATCAATCACATTCAAGTAAAAACGTGGATAGTACCCAATGTAATAGCTACCTCTTCGATGCAATCATGTGAATACAATCCCTGGAGCTTGCTGTAAATCACATTAGATTCTACATTTAGCTCCACGTGGTACGAAAGACTTCAATGTCTTCAGTACTGCAAAATTTATTTACAGTGTTAAGAAACGATCTCTTTTTCTTACTTAGATAAATGTTTCTCAGGATGTCTTTTGTTGCAGATTTATTAATATCAATTACATATATACAACGATGTGACAAACTGACGAATGTGGCTTCATTATGAATAATGTTGGCACAAGAGTACCGGTTGGCTTTATGAAAACCAAATATATAGTCATACTTTTACAACTGAAAAGGTTAAAGTATACTCTTGGCCTACAACCTTAATCTGGTGTGACAAGAGCTACTGCCAATGCTAAAATCCTTTAATATATATTTATAGAGTTGATTGAATTGAAGAAATCTAGATGAAAGTTCATCAAATAAGGTCTTAGTGTTAATTTGAAATTATCACTATTTATTTCATAACAGACGTTATACATTTAGACTTTATACTTACGGTTAGCATAAATGACTTTATAAGTAGTTAGTAAGATTGAAGGTTTAACCATGCTTAGATTTTTATTATTGAAGATTATATTATCGTGATTTACAATTTACTGTATGTTAAAAACTATCTAAATAAATTAAAAACAAAAACAAAATTCTCAACTTATTTTCCAAAATTACAGATATAAGAAAAATGTTCATATTTTTGATTACCAAATTGTGAAGCTTAACATTTAACAAGCCGGTTAACTTAAATGGCTTGGCCGGTAAATATTCCTCGTAATGGAAACGTACGGAATACATAATATGTTTCTTTAGAATAAAACAAGAAACATATTTTCATACTTAAGTTACAGTGATCTAATCCGATGCGATCTCTCAAGCATTTATATGCAAATTGTTTTCATAAACTGTGAATACGTGAGCACGCATGTACTGCCAATCTCGGCAAGGTCAGGGTTTTGGAGGTGGGCCAGAGAGCGTTATATTCATCTCAAATATGGTATCAGCTTGTATGGGTCATGAAAAAACGACCTTCAAGTTAATACGCAATGCGAATTGGCTTCAAGGTCAAATGCGAATTAATAAATCTTCATGATTTTATATATAACTGGAATAGCAAATAAACTAATGTTTCACCTAAGAAAGACAATTTTAGAAAGACAAGTTATGCACAAGCATCACGATTATCAGTAAATGCGTATTCTGTAACACCGTGCAAACATAATAACAGCTTGTAAAGCATACTCATATCAAGATAAATCATAAAAAATCTGCCATCGTCACAACTTTCCCTATAGTTCTCTATTGCACATAGGTTCCCCATATTAAGTCATAATTACTGTCCAGACTAGAATTCTATCTCGAGGGGAATTATTCACCTCTGTATTTGCCTCTGTATCTGTATAGTTAACAGTTACTCGATTAATAGGTACATCTCTTCTTATACTTACGAGTACTTCATAAACTGCTATCTTCACATAGTATTTAATAAAACTCTGTTCTTAATAATAACAATGCGGTCCACGCCTCATTGCGTTTATTCCTGCTTTTATTATTTATTTATTGCAACTAATTTAGGTATAAAAATGTTAATATCATTGTTTTAATAAAAACATATTAACTACAAATTCAGTACGTACAAAGAAAAACAATCAAAATGATTCATTTACAAATACATTACTACCTAATAAAAAACGGTGGAACGAATTTCTATAAATACTTATATACGAGTATAACATACATATTTATATGACGTATAAAATTAATGTCTAAGTTACATTAATAACCTACTATGGAAAGAGAGACAGAGAGAAAGAGATAAGAAATTCAGGAAATGGTTGTGAATGCAGAACTAATATAATAATTAAATCGACATCAGATAATATTTTCATTCTATTTATTAATGGTCTATAAGGGTTTTATTATTTCTGACTGGCAACGTCAGAGAGACACGTACATGTTAATAAATTTAAAAGTGTGTAAACGAATGTTAAAAATGACAAAAGATTTTATTTATATATTATGCAGATAAATTGCAGACATAGAGTCACACATTTTACTCTTGTAGAGCAGAATAAAATTATAACTGGTTTAAATGTATGATCTCAATTATATAGTTTTCGTCTCTCATGTTTACAATAATACGATCTTTTTTCATTCATATTCGTTACTTATTTTATTATAAAAATAACGTAATGTATTTACAAATACCCAAATTGATAATTACTTCAGATTTAAATTCCATAGTTAAAAAGATAACGTTAAATAATAGGCTGAAGGGTTAAAAATTTTTACATTTTGGATGCATAAATCAAGTGAAACCGAGCACCTCACCTTACTTGATAAAGGACGATAAAATTTGCTTAATATTAAAATCTTTTATTTTAATATATTTAAATTTTATTTAATTTCATTCGTCCAAAAAAAACTTAACGTTACACCATATAAGCCTAATATATAAAGAGCATTAAACCAGCAAATTTGAGAAAACAGATGTCCGGTGTCAAATATTGTATTATATAAAAATGAAAATCTTAAAATAACTAAGATCCCGACTCTGTTAGTAAAAAAGTACCTACTGAATATGACCTACTGTTCGAGTCAGGAAGAAGTTTTCGATTGCACTGGATAAAAGGATACTTCGTCGATAAATCTAGACCCACATCAGCAAATGCATGAGGTGACTAAAGAGGAATAGTATTTTTAAGCACACCATTTGTCGCGGAGCCGCTGTAGATGGCAGGGATAAATTATGTTCTCTGGTCTTAGACCGAATCTTAGACCTAAACTATCCGACTGTGGGATTTAATGAAAAATGTCCAGATGATTTTGGTATATACTTGGATATGATCTTGTTTTAAAACTCTCTTAATTACATTAAATTATTTTTATGTTAACAAGGATTTTAAAAATGGATGAAGATCGGGGAGAGTACGCGACGTTCGCATATTACCTTGAAATCTCTTAAATATGGCCGATATAAAAAAAACTCGTACTCTAGAAAATAACGTTTCTCTTTTGATTTATAATTATAATTGACTTTTAAATAAATGAATACCGCTTATCTGATCAATTTCCTACAAAAACAAATCCAATGAAGGCTATGCAAATTAAATCTTTCAAATGTAATTCCTAACTAAGCAAGAAACCGCATGCAAATCAAATAAGTACGAGATTTCATTTCAGTTCGATGAATGAATTCCACTGGATCTCGGGATAGACTGAATACATACTAATGAATAAAACTCCGGCTATGGTTTTGCTGGGCCATACTTCTTTAATGAAATAGACGAGGTCAGTTTTATGTATCCATAAACAAGTTTTTATATGTTGTTTTCTAACAGATTAAATAGAAAATACAATATATTGTAGATTAGTTATTGTTGTTCAAAATGTTCTTATTCCTTCGTGTGATTAGTTTTTTCATTCCCTCAAATTCTGATTTGTAATTATGTAAAATAACAATTTTATGTATTTCATTCTTTTGAGTAATATCTTCAATTTTATGTAGAAATTGTCCTTATGAGAGTTGGAATTACAAGCCATAAATCTAGAATATAGGCAAACAACACCGCGTATACAACTAGTCTTATAATAAACCTTTAGACGATAGTTATAATAATGAATATTGTTAACGTGATATCCCTGTGCCTGTAAAATTATTTATACAATTAATACCCCACATCATATTATATTATAGAAAACAAGTATTGTATAGTACTATATATAAATAAGTAAGTATTATATAAAATTTTTAGACGAAAAAGCACTTCGGATTTTCCATTGTGAATTCATTACTTATTCGCATCAATTTATTATAAACGACTCGATATAAGACTGCGAGTAATGTATTTTGTTCATTCAATTTTCAAAGCTTTACGAAATTATCTTCATGTTAGGAGTTTCCATTCTTTTAGTATTTCAATATATTATCTATAAACAATAATAATATTGTAGTTCTGAAATTTTAATATGAATGATTTTTGTTAAAATTATGCCTATTAGTTTCACCTAAACCAGCTCAATCGAAAATTAAATCCAAAATCTTAATTACACAATGTACGGCGCTTCATATCATGAAATTAATTAAACATGATAATATAATACACATAGAATGAGAACAGAATCATTGTATATTTCATTAAATTTATATAATTCCCATATCAATAATTAGTGTTTCAAATACAATTTGCACAGAAAAAATAGTTAAAATTTATTTTATTTAGTGTTAATTAAATAGGGGTCTCATATTCTTTTTAATAAATATAAAAATGAGGGTCATAACACTAACTTTGTACTAAGAGAACATCAATGCAAACTAGAAACCGTACAGTGAGGCGCGCTCAGAATTCTTACGATAATATGAATCAGAAAACAGGAGATGAAGCAAAGATCATACTATACGATGTGGAAGGAATAAAATTTATTTTTATTCACAGTCCTTATTTACATACCAAAGAATAAATCCAATTTTATGTAAGTCAAGTCCCGTTGCTACAGATGACCTCATTATAGCTACAGTAGTAGTTAATATCATAGTAAATATATGTATTTGCTACGTGCTATTTGTTAGCGACATAACAGTTTTAATAATGCATTAAATGATATCTTTAATGTGATGATCGATGATCAACTACTTTAAAAACCCAGAGTGATATCTTTCAGTGAAATGCAGTGCATTTATATCTAGAAATTATTATGAATTGTAATCTATATTCGAATTTTGGCACGATTAATGTATTTTGGGAACTAAACGTTTAATATTACGAAGAAGGTAAATAAGCTGATGGTCTACCACATGACGGTGGTATTAAATGTTCAGAAATACAACAACATGTCTGTTGTAGATTTAAACTTACTATTCAAAGGGAAACAAGGACGAAAACAGTGCTGTTTAACGCGAGAAATTAATAAAATCCCGAAAATCAATCCGCAATAAAACTACAACAGAAAATTATTCAGTAATTTCACGCTCTACATCATGATGACTACATCGAGTCGGAAACATCAAGGAAATCTGGTCAGTAAAAAAAGTGAGTATTAAACTAAGTTTGCTTACTGCCGCCATGTTCATCGCAAACTGTTTGTATAAAAGAGGGAGCAAGCCCTGCTACTGTCATTGTTTAATGGTTGCTCGTAAAAGGGTATTATCGTTTAATTTTTTGTTCTCTACTTTCATATATTCCGGTAATCTCAGTTAACCTTACCAGGAAAAAGACTACTTTGGTATTATATTAATATTTATGAGAAAATAGGATTATACACGTGTTAGTCGGATTTGAATTATGGTAATTCATTGTTTAAGACGCCTAAAGAGTTATTAAATTTTATCCCAAAAAAAAAACTCACATTTTGAGTTATATTATTATTGGTATGGTTTATTAGATCTTCTAATACTGTGATTACTATTGGTAAATATTTTTTCCATTGTTATAAAAGGTTTTAATTTAATAGATTTTTTTAATGTAATTCTGTTATAATCTTTATAATTGTCTATGTTTATGCATTCATAACAATAAACGACAACGACAATAAAAATGTAAAGAGTCACAATAATTACAGTAATTAGCCACTTTTACATTTCCCACTCTAACTGTTAGTTATAGAATTATACAGCCGGCTCTATATTATATATAAATTGTAGATTATATGACTTCAATTTCATTGACAGGAATACCTAAATGCTCCAATTTATATGAATGTCTTGCTTCCTCCAAATTCATCAATCTATTCATACAAGCACTCCGGTTACGAGGACTTTTAACTTAACCCTTTTTATGCACATATATCCAGTATGTAACCACATCTAAGCATTTAAATAAGGAAAGAGCTTTAATTAAATAAAATAAAACAAAATAGGGTAGCCAATGCACTGTGGCGTTATACTTCACACTATACAGAAATAAAAATTCTACATGCTAGTATAAGGCATATAAACATAAATATAGAAAAGCATTTATTTTACTTAGAACTTTAGTAATAAAAATTTAACTAAACTTGGGGTTTTATAACAGTACTATAATATTCTGAAGTTTTATTAACATGGCCATAACACAGTCGTCTTTATTGCCAATATAAATAAGTATGATTTACGCTTGCCTCCAACTGTGAACTTCAAATAAAATATGACTAATGGTGATATAAAAATTAAAGAATTATATTACGCTAAATACATAATGTACACTTAAAGATTTTTACTTTTATTAAGAATATTATTACAACTAAAATAAAAACGTAATATAATCATTTTATTTAAATGACTTTAATGGCTATAAATATAAAGTAAAATATAGTACTGTAAAGTACATAAGATTATCATATTATACTGCAGTATTTTCTGCCAGTCGTGTACTACTCAGTATACAAAAACGTCAATCAAACCAAATATCAAAGTATGAAAATATTACGAAAATAAATGTCATCTCTGTATGCAGTACCTGTTAAAAACAATAATAATACATAGTCTATGTATTAAAAAAAAGTTGACATTTATATAAAAAAAATATGCTTCCCTTTGATACCTACAGAACTATTGGCATAATTATATTTCTATTACATCTACAAACTAATAATGCTATATTGCGTTACTGCTGTTACTTCCTCAATTAACCATGCTTTAACATCAGTATTTTATTATTTTCTATTATTACACACCACACAAAAGATCGTTCTCTCGTTGAATGGAGGTATCAACTAAGAGACGAGTATTGCTTATTATTCTAATGTCTTTTATTTGTAATTTATTATACTAATGCATTATAACTCTTTTTTGAATTAGCCCTTATACGTAGAAGTATGTGCTGGAATTTTTATATATTTAATTATTTAGATTCTTTTTATATATTTGGAATAAATTGTAATGGTTACCACTTACCTTCAGGTAATATTTACCTGAAGGTAAGTGGTAACCATTGCGTAAATACATAGTCAGCACCAAGGGCATCACGTTATCCTGTGGCACCCATGGTTCAACCCGTGCGTTACTATTCTAGGGAACTAAGATGTCATGCCTACACTTTCACTACCATATCTCAATAATAGAAATACATCTTACAAAGTAAACTGCTTGGCGGCTGCAATAGGTGATACAAGGACACTCATGCAAATGACTATGTATTAAGTCTATCATCTGTAGATTGTATTGTCATTTCTTACTATTGAACGGTAAATAGAATTTACTATGAACACTTTCTACAAATTTTCATAGAGATCGAATTTAATCTAACTTTTGATATATCTAAAAGATAGTTCACTACAATCAGTATGGAATAAAGTTACTTGTACTTTCTTATCTAGTTTCACTTCGAATGAAAGAACAAACTGCGGAGTAGGCTCATTATCAAAAAGAAAAGTATAATTTGATAATTTAGTACCATGTTTCTTCATGAACTAACAATCATTGAAAATATCATAAATAAATTTTAGTAAGCTAAATGTAGAAAAGAGTATTGCGTTAGCGTTTTCAAGATAATTAAGAAGAATTGCTTTTATAGTACTATTTTTTTTTTATCTTTTGGTATTAGCGTAAGTATTTTAAACTTATGACTGAAATTTCTCGCAAAGATTGCATGTTTACATTCGACTCTATAACTCGTAATACAGTATCATCACTCCAGTCTCATATTGGGGTACGCAGAGGCAAATTTGTTGAATAAATAAGAATACGATTATAAGATATAAGAAATTCTGCAAATTAAAATTGTTATCACTTATTTATACGATAATATATGATAACTTACTTTGTAAGCGTCGGGTATGTTGACGGGCTCGCCGCTCTCGGCCACGTAGCCGACGATGCCGCTGCCCCAAGGTATTCGGATCTCCTCCAACTGTTCCATTTGTTCAGGGGTCGACTTCGAGCATACGTCGAATAATTTTGAAACGAGGCATCTGTGTACAAACATGAGAAAACAAACTAAAATTATATTATTCACTAATGTACAGTAATTTTCCAATTTTGTTCCGTAAAGAAACTTTGAGTTCAACCTTGACCATATGTGGATCTAACAAAAGATCATTAAAATAAAAAAGGAATAAATAATCCTAACAATGTAAAGGTTAAATTTCTGTTTTTTTATCATAACCTAAATATTAATGCATCTATTCGTTTTAACTACCAGTATCTGTTTTTATTGCTTGTTCACATCTAAAATTCATTATTCATATTGAGGGTGAGGAAATAGGTTCAAATTTAAGGTGGTTTTTACAGAAACGACAGATTTTTTCTTTCGTAAACTACAATAGAATAGAAACCACATTTCATTAGTATCAGCGGAATAAACAAGACGCAGGCATACGACAGGCTTAATCGAATTCTCGCTGGCCGTTGGGAATTTCCAATCGGCGAGTAAGAAGAATTCGTTTAATAAAAGCGCTCAGAGTGGTTAGATAAATAGTGCTACGAATACTACGATACTGTCTGTGAGTTATAGCTATTCACTGTATACTAAATACAAATACGGCAATATAAAATATAGTCGCCTGTCCTCGTAATACCATACCATATATCTTTACGCCAAATTTCATAGATCCGAAATTGATAACAAATAGAAAAACATACCGACACCCTCCGCTATATATTAGTATGAATTTTTGTACTGCTCAGGTGCTATGATTGATTTCCGATCTACCGCTGTTTCCTGATTTTTTTAATTACTCTAATATATGTAATATTTTTTATAGCAATGATTATTCAGATCCATGTGATCCAGAAGTGCGAAAGTGTTGCGTAGAATACAGAGAAGCTTTAGGAATAAAGTACTCATTCGTCAGTCTGAATGTGAATAGATCTCTTAAAGAAGATTTGGCTTGAATAAAAAAAAGGTCCGGATCTAGACTGATAAAGTGACAATAAAATAATCCTACATGTATCTCATCTTTTAATGAAAGAACTCTAAAATATTAGCAATTTTAATATTTTTAGATTAAAAGAAATTGTTTTTATTGTATACTAAAATAAAATATTTTTGCACAAATTTATTTTAAGAGTCGTATTTTATTATTATTTTACATTTCTGACTGTTTTTTTTTTTTTGTGATATAGGCTTATTATTTGCGTTTTCATCACCCTCCGGTGATCCTAAATAATCCGAACGATAGGCTCGCCCGCCTGTTACATTCAATTCATATTTACCGTGCAAAACCAACATTCAACATAATTATGACTGAAGTTTTAATATATAAAATCGTGAAGTTTTATTTAGTAACAAATTATATTTTATATTTTTTTATTTTTTCCATCTAGTAGAACCATAACATTTGCTCTCTTGTGTATCATGTGTAAAACATTTAGGTCACTGCTCGCTGATATTCAATCCATCAACCCTTAACATCTACAACCATGGCAGCTGAATAATGGCTACCAAGCGAACCGAAAGCCGAGCTTATACTACTATCAGTTTCAATGTTACTTTAGGTTTAGAATAAGTTGTTTTTACACATACATTGTTTACATTTAAAATACTGATAAATAATAAGTGAATATTTAGAACAATAAAATTACTATTGCTAGCTAAAGTAATAACTTTGAAATAATTTAAATTAGTTACCGACAATAGAGAAAGAACATTGTGGAAAATCATATTATATTTGAAAACTGATATCCAATTGTTTAAACAAAGAAATATAATAGATTACATTAAATACCAACATTGTAGCCTTAAAAATTTATTTTATGAAATAAATTGAAAAGCAATATTTATTAATAAAATTAAGAAGCAACCAATGCTTTATTTATATGTGGTGATACCGTAGGCTTATATATACCCTGAAAAAAAGATCAACTAAATTCGTTCTGATACTCTAGACATCACCAAACTTTAGGATTAAAAAATACATTTTTTATTATATTCACAATGTGAACTAAATAAATAGCCAAACTATTTTGTTTGTTTAGTATAACTAGTTTGTCTGTTACTATTTTTCAATAAATACTAATCAATGTTTTTATATGTAATCCTAACGTTTCGTAGTCACTTTTTCATTTTTTATTCTCATATTAACCTTTCAATTTCATTGCAAAATATGTAAAACGTTTAAAATACGTTTTACATATTTTGCAATGAAATTGAAAGTGCTGGTATACCCACTCCTTTACTATCTTACCAGTTTGGTAAAAAGGTAAGATTTCTATAAATATTAACGTTTATCTCTATAAATATTAACGGTTGAAAACAGTAACTTACAGTTTGGTACATAATAACTTAAACCCACAAACATACAAAACAATACTTTATTAGTACATACAAAAGAAAAAACCAATGATAACAGGGTGTACAGTACAGTAAAACTACTATTAAAAAAATACATTAATGAAATAGTCGTAAAATGACGTCAGCTAAATCTTATACTCCCCAAGATTCTGCCTTTAAGAGCACACTCAAACTCAATAAAATCCCTCAGGCGGGATGCTTAAGTGACGACTACACATGTAACTTCGTTTCTGTACTTGCTACGAAATAAGATAACTGAATGTGCGTCATAAATGGAATTCGTTTTGTGCTCTTTCCAATTTTTTATACGAATTTATTAGTGATAGTGTTAGCGTACTAGAATACTAATGTATGTATATCTACTATGTCACTTATCTAAATTTAGCAATATTTTTATATTCGTAGAAATAACACAAAATTATTCTCTATGGTTGTAAGTACTATAAAGTACGTGTAAAATAAACATTAGAAATAAAACAAAATTGATTGATTATTTTGTTTTATTTATTTTTAGTAAGTGTATGTCTTTACTTTAAAGTATATGTAAAATATTTTTTTACTACATTTGGTTTATAAAACGTCTTGTCATGCTATCACTTCAAGATCTCTCTCTACAGATGTTTAGATCACTATAAAATTTCGTGATCTTTTACTTACACTGACTGTTGTATATGTTGGTATATATTGGTTTCCTCAAAAAATGTTTTACATACAGATTTAATAAACTTTTTATTTTAAATTGGCCGTACTTACAACATATATAAACACAAATACAAACAAAAACAAATACAAACTTTTGCAGATACAAAATTACATACAAGAACAGATTGATATTAATTTAAAGGAACCGATATTATATTTGTATACTGTAACTACCATATAGTAATTTTAAGTAGCTGTGACGTGATCGAGTGGAATAGGTAGTCATGCTCACTAAAATGTCCAGACATGTGGTGGCGTGGTGGGCCGGGTTATTGGCCTCCCTAAAATCAGGTCGAGCGCAGTGATGGCTGGCTCATCCGTCATACTCGTGAACGAGTGCTGCTTGTAGGGACTGGTCTGCTCTTATCACTACGCCTTATAATATATATGATTTAATCTTATTGTATATTTATATTTGACCAAAAAAAATTGTGCTGGTTGGTAGTTTGTATTCACACGTTTCGACTTGTATGTATGTAAACTTACAAGAATTATTTCAAAGAGCAACACACAAGTTTCTTGCTCGTTCTTCTTGTAATGAGACAGCTTTCCGAACGAGTGGTAGATAAAAAAAATGTTATGACTATTCAAATGTGCTTAATTTAAGTTTACTTGAATAAATAATTTTCTATTCTATTCTATTTATCATTTTATGACTGCAGTGAGTTGAAGATCTGACAAATTACCATGCATCTAAATTAAAGGAAAACTTATATAATGATGTATTTTCAAGTAACCACGTGGACTGACGTATTAAAAAATAATAATATCTAGGGACTCACACCCAGCACCACCCAAGCTATGCAGAAAACACCCAAACCGACACTAATAAATGTACTTATAAATATGTATGTTTGTACCGTGTGAAGGAACAAACCCGCGGCCATCGGAAGTAAAGCGGTGAGCTAAACCGATAGACCACCGAGGCCATCAAAACTATAATTAATGAAATTACACAAAACATACATACATCTATATCTCCACTGTTGTTCTACCTCCCCCTTTAAATTCTATGTTCAAAATATACGAAATTCCTTGCTCAAATACATAAGTAACAATTTTCTTCATAGGAAAATTAAAGTTTAAATAAATAAAATGAATGAATTTATTAATACTAATAACTAATATACTGGATATTATCCAAAATCTTCATTTATTACATGTAATTGAATATTGGTTTATGACTATTTTATAAAAGAAACAAAAATTTGGCATAAATATCTTTCTGTTTTATGATTTCGCCACATTCTGTACTTCCCTTTGTTCCCTTATTCGCTATAATAACTAACCTTGTACCATAACGACAACTAATAAAATAATTCAAACTAATCCGGCATAATAATGAGTTAGTATAGATAACGTTCGATGTACTAGGATGTTATAATAAATGGAACTTCATTATATCGAATCCATCCATCCATGCCAACTCATTAATGTTTCATTGGAAATTAAGAAGCCCATATAATATACTAATTTGATATATATGTATTATAACTTATTAAATTGTATTATAGTCAATAATAAAGAAAGTAATAGCAACAGAAATGACCGTAAATGAAGCAGTTTGCTTCATTTAAATAATTGCTCCCGTGCGATAACAGGAAGGGTAGCTAGTAAGAAGGTCGTCAAAATTGTATAGGTCTATAAGTGTTTTCACTTTTTCGTAACACAATGACATTGCAATATCCTTTGTTTCCTATAACAATCTAAACATGGTAAGTATGTGTTCACTATAGCATACTACGTCAATATTGTGGAAGTAAAACATGTATGACTTTTGTATCTTTTATGTATCAAGTATCTAAGGACAAGGTTAACGTTTATATCAAGTTTGGATAAAATCTTGTGTTTCGCATAATAAATTTGGTATGAGCATAATATGAAAAAAATATATAAAAAAAACTTGCACCTAATTAGGGGATATATACATTTAGTCTAAAATTATTATAAAGATGTATAGAAAACCAAAATAATATTGTATTCCTTAATAATAATATATATGAATAGATATATTGTAAGTTAATTTTTAAAACTATTTATTACTTTATTTGTTTACGTACTATCTGTATATACCTTTACTTGCTGATCTCTTACTTGGTACGCATTTTTTTGATGAACTGAATATCCGTTATTGTGATAAAATCTTTTATGTTTATGTTAAATTACATTAAGATCCATTCAGCAAGACAGGTAGACATACATTCGCTTTAATAACATTAATATGGATTACATTTTAACTTATATTTATCTTTTTGGATAAATCTAGAGTTAGATATAATAATAGCATAATAATAACACAATTACAATGAAAGTAATGTGATTTATATTGATTCTAATTACATATTTGACCTTCGTACGGTTACAGTGAAAGAGCTTTCGCCAAATCGATTATGTTTCTCGTACTTTCAGGAGGTCAACACAGTCGTGAATAATATTAATACAAGCATAATTCAGCATAAACCTAAATAAATGCTTCCCATATTTCGTCATAACTTTATTCATAAAGAGAGACCTTGTAAACAAATCTGAATGCTCATACATCTACAAAGTTTAACTAAAAACACAATATGCTTTACAAACTTGAAGTATGTAATCTCCCTCGGTCCTTGGAACTCAATAAAAAATCCCAAACGACTTGTCGACGCTACCGAATTTGTAAGAACTCGCAGAATTTCAATAAAGATTTTCTTTGCCCTATTAAGTTTTTTGTCTCGGCTGGAGACGATCTCAGTGCAATAATACGGTTATTCAATGAATATGAGTAAGTACTGATAGTCACATAAACCAAGTCGGGGCTGACCGCTATATATACTTTAAGTTGAAAATATAGTGTACAGAGGCATGACATCTTAGTCCCGAATGGCAATATATAAGGAGTCACGAGCATCATATAGTAACGTAATGTTCTTGGTTCACTTCAAATATATAGTTAGCGTCGTATTATGAAGTAGCAGTTACTATTAAAAAAATACATAATACATCCTTTTCCGTCTTAAATGCTATGAGATTCGTCACAAATAATATAAGATTTAGTATACATGTAGTATACTAAATCTCATAACGATTGGCTTAGTTGTTAAGGCGCTAAAAGGTAGCAAACAATTCGCTTTCACACACATATATGTAAGGATTAGTAAGGAAATAAGGGTCAGGATGTTGGGTAGCGAAAGTGGCGGATGAGAAACGCATGCATGTAACGGAAATGAGAATGGTGAGATGGATGAGCGGGGTTACGAGATTAGATCAAGTACGAAACGAACACAAAAGAGGAAACCCGAAAGTAGCACACGTGTCCGTGATAAGATTAGACTAACTTGACATGGCAAGGAATAAAGAATGCTGAATCTGAAAGTGGATGCAGACAAGATGATCACTCGCTCCGCATAGCACGAATATACGAGTTCGAATTCGGATCGTGGCAATGAAAGTTAAAAGTTTCCTTACATTTAATAATCTCATTATTATTTTGTTATTAAAAAAAATAATCATAATTTGAATTCGGTATATAAAGTAAATATTATATATTAAACTCAATTTAAGCACTTTTGAATAGTCACAATTTACGTACAGAGAGTAATATTAAATACCTATAACATATCAAGACAGACGGTGTCTCGGAAAGTTTATTTATTCAATTACGAAATTTTTTACGTACAAACTACTTGATTTCCCTTATCCCCCAAGTTTCGGAGTTTGGGAGTCGAGAATATAGAATTAATTCTACGAAGATATCTTATTTAATATTTATATCTTAGTTACATCAAGGGCAGGTTCTATGTAATGTACTTTGTGGTATTCGACCACAGACATAGTAATATTCGTGTATTTTAGTTGGTGACTCAAAGGGCATGTGTTAACAAAACCTTTCATGCTCAGGACGTCATAAGAATATATTAGAGATACAAAACACGCTATCAGTGCAAGAGGAAAATATGAAACCGACAGCGTACCAAAATTAGATAATATGCTCCTCTTACTGTACAGATTCTAATCTAGTAGTGGGTTAATATTGAGTATCTTATTTTACTTCGAAAACACAGAAATTTTAAAATAACAGTGTCTAATACTGTAGTAGGTTCAATACTAATAAGTGTCTAGTTTAATTAAAAATAATAGAAATAAATATATATAACTCAAAGTTAACTGACATAGTGATCTATCAACGCACAGCCCAAACCACTGGACGGATCGGGGTGAAATTTGGCATGTAGGTAGATGTTATGACGTAGGCATCCGCTGAAAATGATTTTGATTAATTCTACCCCCAAGGGGATAAAATAGGGGATTAAAGTTTATATGAAACTTTGTCAATTTTAAACCAATCGGGCTGAGATTTTGCATGATTTGACATGCATAAAGCTACTATGACGTAGGCAGCCTCTAAGAAAGGATTTTGATAAATTCCACCCCTAAAGGGATAAATTAACGCGAGCGAAGCCGCGAACAAAAGCTAGTATTAAAATGAAAGTGTATACTTGTAATATAAAATTTAAATACCCTACGTAAGAAATTAGGGACACGTATACTTTGAAACACCTTATACTATATTTGTTTTCTTGAGTTTAATTGGTCCACAACAAACAAATGTAATTGTTATCGACTTATATAACAAAAATTGTTTACTTATCCAGTATGTTTATAAAAATCTTGTTCCCAACTTGAATGAAAATAAACAAGAAACAGAATTGATTGTATTCAGTTGTTACGACCGAAATCGATTTCAGTCAATCGTGTGTACCTATGAATATAAAACGAGTTTTTGCTTTTATAGATGTAAGAGCACAATCAAAGTTCTGAATCGAATATTCTTCACATCAGCATAGAATAAATATCCGTTATGACATTGGAATAGTGATGACTCGCTCACACTTAACTGGGATATATCATTATAATGGTGAAATCGAGCGTGTAACCTAAGACAGATTGTGGCGGTCGGCCCTGTCTTGTCTTGCCTACCCTGGCGAGGGGAAAATATACTATATAAATACTGAACATATGCGGCCTTGGTTGGTACAAGCCCAACAATTAAAGATATAGTAAAGTTGTAGAATACAATGATTTGATAGAGTATCCCTAAATTTTAATAGGTGCTCCGAATATTTTTACAACTATTTCGAAAAACAATTCTCATTCTCAATCCTGATAGACTAATCCGTGAAATCTAATATCTTACATTAATTTAATTACAATCACTGCAGTGAAGATGGCATTTATTCTAATCCATACCACCGTTGTGATGAACAAAACACTTGTCCTGTACACAGTCTGCAGTGCTTAATGCATTGTCGATGAGGTATTAATTTATTTAGTAATAGAGACTTGTCCTGATTTCGCGCGGATACAATAATTGCAAGAATCTCTAATTATTATTTTACATAAAATACAGGGCATAGTATTCTCTCATAGTAGCAGTCCACAGGTGTAAAAATTAAACGTACAAACAAATATAAAATTTTCCCTCTTTATAATATATATAAATTAATTGTAATGTACCATAAAATATGTATATTTATCCAAATATATTACAATGCCAATTTACACTTTCACAATTCATAATGCAAAAGAGTCAATTTTGCCGCATTGGTATTGTATTACAAAATTTGTTATTTATTTATTACATCTAATGCTACAAAGCGCGTACCATGATCACTAAACTTGTGTTCATGAAGCATAAACGTTTACAAATACCGAACCTCGTGTTGTTGCGACTACAATTTGCTCCTCAGTTAGGAGATAAAGGATTCTCAAAACAAAATAAATTGTGCGGAAAGTGTTGCGTGATGTTCCCATGTCATGGAACAGTATGTCGGATTTATTCGCTCGCCCTTTCGCATGAGTAGAATTGTATAAGTAAACATTCGTCTGCATCGAACAATTTCGAACGAATTTGATCGTGGACAATAATTTTTTATGTAACAGGAGCGGTAACGACGACCCACCTAATGGAAAATTATAATAATCGTCGCATACATGAAATACAGCGGCACTATGGTCATGAAGTCCCCATATAATTCCCATGGTAGGTACACATATTGGTGTTCACCCACTAATAGTCCAAACTCCTCAATAAAGCCTCATGATACCTTAGTTCTATGGAATGGCAACGTCTTATAAACCTGTAGCACCGAGAGCTATAGAGCTATTTTGCTCATCCTTTTTTCCGAGTTCGCAACCGAGGCCCGTCAGTGACAAGAACTGAAAGAAATTCTTAGGAGCGATTGTTTTTATGTACTCAGGATATAATGTATACTTTCCAAAATAGATATTTCGTTTATGCGTGAGTAGGCTACAACCACATAGGTTATGTAGTGGTTTTTCTTCTTCATATTATTTCCTTACCTACGTTTTTAAGACAACTATTTTTTTATTAAATTACATCAGAAGACAACTAAATTACAAGGCAATCCATCTTTCTTATCCTTGTTCCTTATTTACTACGTAGCTTTGTCAATAAGACTCAATCATGAATGAATTTACGCTAAAAAGAATAACAATAAAATTTATGTACAGCTATTTGAAATATAAATGACTAGAATGAATTACATGTTTTTGAAGTAAGACTTGACGCATCTAGTTTCAAAACAAATCGAAATCATATAAAATAGTGGAGCCACAGAACATTATCACGTCCTCGATACACAATTCAGTGACTGCGACAGATAAGACCGTGTACACATTTAATATGTATGTTTTCCTCGATTTTATTGCTCCCTCATGGGAGCAAATCGAAATTATAAAGCGAGGCGTGTGTGTTACCAATATTGTCATTCCCAAAGGCAGTTATTTGTAGAAAAATACTGTGTGAAAGGGTATCTTTTAATATGTGAATCATTATATTACATTTTTTGAGATTAGAGAACCAATTTTTCTTATCTTTTTCCCCTCAACCAATAGCAGTAACTACTACTAAAGCTTCAAGTTCAGTAGTTTCTGATGATCGACGAATATAATCTATTAAGTTAAGAACTATGTAAAAGTTAAGAACATTTGCATTGTTCTTAGTTTACACAATAAATTACAAGAGATTTTTGAAATATCATTCCCAAAAGAAGCGATTTTTGAAACAACATTCCTTACAGAAGTAAACGTTTGTATTTAAAAAATTCTATCTAAGAAGTTGAAAGTTTTAGGGTGAGAGTAGCCACTTAACAGGTTTTCCTTTTTGCATTTCATCATATTCCTTGATTACCCACGCGTAACCTGAATAAACCGATACTCTACGTATGTACACATATTTTTATACACAACACGTATTTCTCATTATGTTCGCTATATGAACTAATAAAATTTACATGAATACCAATATTTTTAAATAGGTTAATTACGAGTTATATAGGTTCAACATCAGAGCATGACTAGAATAAGTTTACGCATACTAATAATTTTAATGCGCACATTTCAAAGTCATAAAAAGCAAACTCGGTTCCATTATGGTGTGTTTTATGGACAACATACATTATCAACGACTTTATAGACTTTATCTAATATTATAACTGTGGGTACAAAACTTCTAGCTAATAGAAACACTGGCGACACCTACATTAAAATATTCTGATAGTCTGAGAAATCGTTAACTTACACAAGATGTAACAAATACATAAGTATAATCAAAGAAAAATCGTTTATGTAGGTAAAAACCTCTAAGGACTAAACTTACCTGTATAGTGTCTCCTATGTTTTCAAGTGGACTATAGTTTTTTCCCCTACTCTCATGGTCAATAATGAATGAGGAAAGTCTATATAATAGCCCAAAAAGTCTGGTTCGCCAAAAGAGAAATTTGTTTTTTCCTGGCTGATGAAACCACAACGTAACGTCATTTCCTGTTCATTCATTTTTCTTTTGTAGGTTTACTTATTGCACCGAATATGTAAATAAATAAATAATAATATGATCGAAATGGATACTTCTTATTTCATTAAATGGAATGGAATTTTTATTTTTGCTATCAAGGTTTTTGTGGATTAAAACCTTTACACCCTACCCGTGCCCGTTGGAAAAGCACTCATAAAAAATTTCAAGCATCACTCACCGTGTATGGTATGTCTGGATCACGAAAAGTAAAATAAAATAACGACTGGCATAACACATCCCTTTGAGGTTAAAAAGATTCCAGTTATTTGTTTATTAAGTCTTGTATACATTTAGGATTGGGTAATTAACCTATAAATATATTTCTAAATTCAAACAGAATTCATTTTATATATTTATCTATATATTATAATTTATAACTATTCTGTATATTTTCAAAAATATGTTTAATATGGTAATGTAGCCAAAATTTTCCTCCTCACAACACTCTAAAAAAACAATTCAGCTCGACAAAATTATGCAACCAAAACCGGAGGAAAATGTTATTCATTACAAATATAATCATTAACAAATAGAAATATAATAAAAAGTCCATAATTTGGGGACCTCTCCTTTTAAAACCGGTTTGAAAATAATGAATAACAAATATGTATGATTCATTAAATGAATACGAATAAGTGTCAACATAGATTAATGTGGACATAGTCTCACTAAATTCAATTGATATTGACTCAACTGGAAACTTGACCATTGTTAGATTTTTTTTAATGACGACAGATTACACCTGTTATACGTAAACTATATATACTTATATATATATATCTAATATATATATATGCTCATAACATGTTTATGCTGTTTTTTTAGAATGAATGAATAGTTCCAGAACATTTGTGGTTATATGTCACATTTAGTCATATGGCCCGCTTTTATTACACTTTTTACTGTTTACGTGGTAGGCTGCAGTAAAGTGTCAGCAGTACCTTTACATGTTGGAAGTCTTATAGCATTTGTGTTTTATTCCTGTATAATATAATTCTGGTCTTATGAAAAAGCAAACAAAGCGCTTAACGGACATTGACTTGCCAATAAATAGATATAGTTCTGTTACTGAAACGTGTATTAACGAAAAGAGGAAAGAAAAAAGACAACAAAACAAGCTCACCTATTCAAAATTTCGTTACATGTCACCGTATAAAAATAATTATAATTATGGTACGTCAATTATTGTATGGCAAGACTATGAGTTATTATGTAACTATAAGATATACTTATTATAGCAATATTCATACTAAAATTTAATGTCGCTTAAGTTTGGGTAAAATGAAGCATATGCATTAACGTAACCTATTATAATATAATAATACTTTAACTAATAAGAAACCTGTGATAAAGTAACAGATATACATATTTACAATATTTTACTTTTACAATATCAATAGTTCAATTATCTCATTAATTACAGTTATTCTACTAAAACTGAGTCACAACCAAAGAAAAACACTAACAATGAAGTTTTAAAAAAGAACAAAAAATATATGCAAGTATAACTATACTATATCTAACTATATTATATATTGATTACAGTTATCCGCTTAAAGTTCTAAGTACCTAATTCGTCCATAATTTATTTTAACAATTAATCCATGAAATTCAAAATTATAGTAATTGAAACACTGTCCTACTCAGAGACCTAATAACTCAAAGTCATCAAAGAAAACATGGAAAATTAATTTTCATAATGAAACTCAACCCTTTCAGGCTAATTGCGTTGCCGATGGTCGTAGTCATAACGTAATTATTTCTTGAGGATAATTCCGCATTTTCTTCTAGAATTCATCCTTACAAACACGAAACGAAACATCAATTACGGAGGTATTTACTACTCCACTGAATAATACCAATTTCCATTCCATATTTCACTACCATAAAACAAGTCAACACACAATGGTTAAACTTAAACTTACTACAAAGTACACCTGTACTCAACATAAAAGAAAGAAACCCTGGGTGCCAATTTCATTTCTATTAATTAGATTGTATGACATATTTTAACAAGACGCTGTAAATTTAATTTAAATATGCCTAAAACATCAAAGGCTGTCAAAATATCTAGATCTCAATATATTAAATATCCTATCAAAAGAAAAGTCATTTTCTTTCCGTTTATCTTTCTTTGTTGCCTGTCGTCTGTCCGATTAATTTATAGCAATAAAAAGAAGAAAGCTAAGACAGCGAGACTATGAAATCGAAATGAAAATTTGCATTTGTATGCAAGTCACCGTGTAATCGCTATTTATTGCGTCAGAATAGTGTTTGTACTTCTCTGTCGACCTTAGAGTAGCGGTTTGTATACAGTTTTCATATTGACTAGAAACGTGACTAAGGCGATATGGTACAAAGCCATTTAGATTAAAAACGTGTGTAGTGTTTATGTTGTGTACCTTATTGTATGATATCTAAGTTGAGATTGAAGTATTATTGAAACCTGTTTAGGGACCTGCTAATCTATAATTTGCCGTTTGTTATTACAACTGTTCATACCTCACGGAGTGTAGTGGTTTAGCACACCGCCGTACTTATTATTATTAAAGGTATGTATTTAAAGAATACTTTGTATTTATTTTTTTATTCATACTCTTTGTATTACAGAACAAAAAAACGAAAATAGAAAATATACATTGACTGATATAAAAGGCGTTCTTATTGCTAAGCAATCGCAATTTATATCAGTTATCTAGTCCTTTTAACACGAGCTCTGTTTAGTTTGAAACTAGATGGCGCTCTGTAGTCTCCTGAGATAGTTATCGTGAAATTTAGTTTTAATACTACATAATATACCACGTGACTCTTGTCACAGTTAGAGTAATACTCTACTAACCGCACTTCTATTACTACGATACATGGCAAGCACGAAGTGACATGCCCAATTTCGTAATATCTTACAACCCAATGTGGCAGAAGTAAAACCTACCTCCAATTCTCGAATAAATTTGGCTATCTTCTGTATTTCTATTTCAATATTAAATTCAGTATTTCTAACAAAAGTGAGTCAAAAATATAAATTTACTTAAAGGTTTTCTTGTGGCAGACTCTGCTTGCTGCTGCTCTACTGGAGCCTTGGGGTCTAGATTAGGGCATTGTATCACTCAACACTCTCAGAAATTAGATATAATATTATACACAATACGGAAAATAGTTACTTTGATTAAGCAATTTCTACATACAATCAGGCAGAAGGAGAGAAATAAATACTCGATAAGAATCGGGTATTTATTCCTTTCCTTCTGTAGAAAAAATTACTTATTTTCCTCCAAAATCATTTGCAATTTTAAGTTGCCAATATATTGTACAGTATGTGTTAAATGTAAAGAACGTTTTCTAAACCCTTGTCAAGCGAATAACCCAAGTTTGTAGTTATATGTACATATTACATCTTGTACTTAAGAAAAAAAGTAATATTGAACGCGTAAATGTAACTATAAATAGTATATTTCCTATCATATTATTCCTTCACACTACTACTGCCTGGAAAAGGTGCTTTATTCAGTACCTTTTGTGTGATAAATTTTGCTAAAACTTGACAATAATAAGATTTATGATATTTCTTTTCTCTAATCCTGTATTATAAAGTGTGTATTGCTATTAACATTTATTATTAATCATTAATTGTTTATAGACATATGGTGTCTAAGAATGATGTACTCTAGTTTGATAACTAAGATTATGATAACAAAATTACCTAATAAAATATTTTTTAATGTTTCAAAGAAAATTTTGCCCCGTAAATAATAACGCGTGTAAGTCAAACTACGTAGAGAAAGATACGTAGTAACCATTATAGATTACGTTAGTTGTTTGCCAGCGGATCACAAATTTATTAAATACTATTGTTTATAATCTGTCAATATATATATATATATATATATATATATATATATATACAGTACAAACAAAGGTCGCTGTTTTCTTCTGTCTGTTTCTTAGCTTACCTCTTACAAAGCCCTCAAAGTTTTTGATAAAATTTCAATATCATTTTGAAAATGACTTTTAGGTTTATATGAATAATTAATATATATATTTTTTTTATTTATATTTCACTAGATGTTAAATTGATTAGAATAAATTTATTTCACTAGATGTTAAACAAAGCAATATTTATTTGCTAGCATTGATTCTTGACTTGACTGACCTGCCATTTTGTGGATGAGGCGATGCGGCTCTCTCGCCTTGTACAAGGAATAATGAGCCCCGATCAGCGTCGAGGAGTATTGATACATTTTGTAAGATCTTGTGACACAACACCCGTACTTCAAGCTCATTGCA
This sequence comes from Achroia grisella, assembly GCF_030625045.1. NCBI lineage: Eukaryota > Metazoa > Arthropoda > Insecta > Lepidoptera > Pyralidae > Achroia > Achroia grisella. The sequence continues at coordinate 444,523 of NW_026713022.1, forward strand.
GATATCTTTGACCTGGGGATGAAACAGTAGTATTTAATAATTAGTACACACGATTAATAACATTTACAAATATTAAGCTTACTGTAGCTGATTTTGAATACTCTCTATCTAATCGATAGTAATGATCCCATTCTAATGTAGTTACATAACTACTGCGCCTCCGTTAACTTTAGCCCGATAGAGAGTGTAGGTCAGGCCCCATCTCGTACTAAAACAACTGTAGCTGTTCGGATAATTTATTTAGTTTTTCTTTTTTAATTAAAATTTAGAAGTTTTACACTTATGAGGCATTAAAACGGCAAAAACAAAAGTATAGGCGGACACAGCAAATTTATATATTTACCTACCCATACTCTCATAAATCAAGCTTGATGAAAAGGTTGGCGTTGCAAAACTTGAGAGAGGCCCTAGCCAAGCCCGTCCAAAAATCAACACATAAAAGCAATAATTCACTTTTAAATCTGATTTCGTAGCTAATTTCCGTCTACAAGTATTCCCGGCAAACGACAAGTAGGCATTTACCAAATTCTATGACAAAATTTGCAAACCATCATTTACCAAGTTGGCTTTTACGCAAGCTTTATAATGGATCGCGACAAGCAAAAGGTCTCGGAAAAATTCAGGTTATTTAAAGATGGGTGAAAGTTTGTAATAAAGTTTTCAACTGTAATTAATAAGACTTGCAATGTCTTATTAAAATATAGCCATAATATTTATATTCGTCTCTATCTGTAGTTATTACAGCATATTATATATGTTGAGGTCTTTTTGGATACTGCCCGCTCTATTTCTCAATATATTTTGAATACTCATATTTTTATACTCTATATTAAGAGTCTTTGTTTCAGGAACAGAATTTTCCTACTTGGTATTCGATATCTTAGATTCGACTGGAATTATAAAATAAAACGAACGTTTAAATATCAATATGTTTATATCTAAATCTATATTCATCATCTACCACTGAAATCATATCCATAAACTAAAGTTAGCTAACATTTGTTAGCACGACAATAAACACAGAATACGTAGAATTTAAATAGACTAAGCAATGAATATAGTAATACTTGAGTTTGTGAGTATCACACTCAAGTATTACTATTAAATTACGTGAACTGCAAAATAAAAATTGCAAAATATTCTATAGCGTAGGGTTAATTGTAAAACAAGTACTACAAGATGTTTACTGCAACGCCGACTTACTGCATATTAATGCAATAATAAAAAAAGTATTAATTTTTTAACATATGATTGCCTAATAAACATTGTTACAGAACAGTATCAACTGTTCTGTAATAATGTTTACCTACCTAATAATGGTTACCTAATAAACATTATAATGTTTATTAGGTATCTATTAGGTATGATCATATAAAAAAAGGCAATAGTAGATTTTAAAGGCGAATTACAAAAGGATGGCAATTATCAGAACTTTTAAACAAAAGTTGTAAAATATCTCGACGTATGTCGTAAAGAATTCATTCAATCCACAATTGTAATTTATCTATGTCCCCGAACGATAACCACACCAAATGATTAATTACGAGCGATTCGGGTCGAACGTGACGGCACAGTAATCCGGACACAAGAGACGGTTATTTGGGTTAAGTTCAAACCTCATATAATAACTCAATCAAATTACTAATGAAATTTGTAAGTTATAGCTGCTACCTACACATTAATATTAAGAATAAATATATGACATATATATTCAACTAATGAAAGTATAGTGACTGATAGTTACTCAAACATCAATAATTTATCATTCAAAGTAAAGCAGGTTTTAAAGAAAAGGTTACATTATCATTACATAGTATAAAACAAAGTCGCTGTCCCTGTCTATCCGGCCTTATATATGCTTAAATCTTTAAAACTACGCAACGGACTTTGAAGCGGTTTTTTTAATAGATAGAGTGATTCTAGAGGAACGTTTATATATATAATACATGTACACCCGGGCGAAGCCGGGTCGAGTAGCTAGTTACTTATATTTAAAAAAATAGTTGTGATTTATATATATTTAAATACACATTTCAAATTATAATTATTTCCTTGTTCAAATTTTTCTGGAAACGCCTGACCGATCAGATGTAAAATCATATAATGCGTGTTATTCTTCGAAATTGCAGTATGATTAAGTGTAGATTGAATCTTACAGAGTCAATTTATCTGTTTCTCCGTAACCATCGGCTAATAAAATAATGCCCGTTTATATCCTGTTGATGGCGACTAACTATAAGGTGAGTAATATGCTTTATTTCCATATCCCCCTCCCTCCCCCCTCCCCCACACAAACATATTACTTCGTTGTCTAGTCTAAATTTCACTAATTCTAATATAAGTTCTAAATTGGCTGATTACCCATGAACCAAGTATGGGGGGGGGAATACTGTAACACAGGTTTACCTAGCACAGGTTCCGTTCCATTCTCTTATATTATTATACTTACAAGATGCTTATTGTTATTTTTTTTGTGAATATTATTAATGGAATGGATTAAATATTTTTTTATTATTATTTGTAAAATCGTTAAAAAAGAAGTAGGTGTCTTACTTACACAATCTAACCTTAATTCATCTTACGCTACTAATAGACTTGTGAAGCCGTCTAATGTTTGTACCATTTTCTGTACCAAAACGTTGTTTTTGTGAAAAAATACAAACGTCAATATTATTAATCTTAACGTAGTTCTGAAATACCCTAATGACGAACTAAAGACGAGAAAAACTTATCTCTGGATCTACACGTGGTGTGATTGCGGATGTTAGCGGACTGAGAAAAATTGTGTAATTAACTCTTAGTTAAGCCGCATAACAACCATTTGTAGGAAAACATGATTTGTTTATTGTAGTTATTTTTTAACTAAATAATTACAGTGATAAACATAAGGTATCATTGTCATATAACGTCTCAACAATAGAACTGATGTATATAACCAAAAGAATGATAGAGGCCTTGGTACTGGATCATCTCTACTTGTCCCGTGAAAACCTGTGGCGACATTTTATTTCTCATCTCATCGCAGCACAAACTTAAATTTATTTTTCATATTAGTATTAACAACCAGCCATATTTTCATTCTCCCATTTCTATCAAATTCCAGTCATATTGCTTGAAATATGAACATAATTATTTTATACGTAATGCTAATAGGTACATATATTTAAATGAAATTTGGTACACAGATAAACCATGTACTCACTTAACACAGGATTATTCTAACCCTAATTCATGAAAGCCATATAACATCGCAAGAACAGATAGGGATTTTAAAATTCCGATGATTTAATTTGCTTTAAAATAAATAAATATAAGTGTGACGAAATTCTGTCAATTATCACATTATGGGAAAAAGCAACTTTTTAGGCATACGGGAATAAATTCATTATAATTTAACAGCTGCTAATCAAAATTAAATCAAACTATGATGGTTTGCAACTCGTGAGCCCATTATAACTGGCGTGTGTAACAGTCGGCTACGTACCATGACCCAGTTCACAGGACAAGTTCAATGCTAAACTAGTTTGCACAAAATAACAAACGTATATTGGTACGGGGTCGTTAACAAGCAATGGTTCTTATACTACACTTCACGTCGACAGAGCAGTGACACGATTTCCGCATATTTACTACGCAGATATCACATCGTATAGTAGAGTCATAGTCAGTATTTGTTTAGTATAGGTACATTTTATAGAGCAGTTTGAAACTTAAGAACGAGTACCATAAATTCGTGACATAACGACTCGATAGATAACTTGGAACGTCGGAAACCAGACGCCTGAGATCGAGCGTAGGTCCTTTATCAATTACCTGAAAAGGTAGAGGAAGTGCGCTAGATAAGAATTCTTTAAAAAAAAATATGACGTATACATCGAATAGTTGCCCTCACCAACGTGTAAACATTTCGGAACCGCTTTTCCAATATTACTTCTAAAATTCTTAAATAGATAACGTTGTAACTGACAAAGTGCTAAATATCTGTACACCTGACCATATACTCTAAACAGGAGTAACAAATGAACTTATACAAGCTACGATGTTTTTACTAATTAAAAAAAAATATAATCTAATCTATCATCTATTTATTTTTACAGCGTCGTCATGTAAGCACATACTACGGTAATAATATTAATGAATTTAGAAATAATATAAAACATATATCACTATTTCTTCGGTAGTCGGGTAAAATCTCAAAGTCCATGATTTCTCTGACTATCTCCACGAATTCTGAAGTGTATATTCTAATATAACACAAATCGTTTGTGGAGAAAGCAAGCGACAGTGTTTGTCGTCTGCAATTTGTAATAGTTCTCTTTGAGGAGATCAAAGATTGTACTTGACAGCAAAATTTCTTATTCTATACACATTTCTTTACGCTTATAGAAATAAATATACTAATATCAATTGGAAACGACTATGCAAAAGGATTTTTCCTTTGTAACATAGTCTGCTGCTAGAAGAACAGAAAAAACATATAGTTACGGAATTTTTAGAGTTCGGTAGAGAAATGTTTATTTTAGCGAAGTATTGTTAGCATTTTTTTAACTATTGAGTACCCGTGGTTTCGGCACATAACATAAGTACTGATTTCTGACCACATTAACTTCATAAAGGCCATGTATTATATATACTTTTAAATTCGTTTTTATTTGTCGATGGGGCATGCGCTAAATCAGATGGTAAGGCTATGAAAACTGAAACATCTGAGAGATCATTTGTACTTTACTAACTCATGGTACAGGATGTATCACAATTCACAGTAAGTGTATTATACTTTCTAACTGAACAGTACAAAAACAACCTTCTTTCGGATTGGAAGAAATAATAAATGAGAGAAAAGCATGTAGACGACTTTATACAATCTCCTTGTTTCTCAGAATACTTAATCTCTGATAATTTGTTTTACTTTTCAGTTTAGTCTAGCTTTTTAATGACTAAAACTAGACTAAACTGAGAAATGCAGTTTAGTCTAGTTTTAGTCATTAAAAATCGTTATAACAGGTAGACCTTTAAGACAATATACATATACTAGTTACATAAGGTCGGTAGATGAAAAATTATTTATTGTGAAAATAACAGTTTTATAGATAACTGCTTCAACGGTTAACAAAAAACGTTTCAAGATTGTTTGGTTTTCGTTTCTGTTATTCTATTGAATACCAGACTGTGTTGATCTCTATACGAGTGCTATACATTCACGAAGATATTGCAACCTGTTCAAACATTAAAATGGTATTCGTAATTTCACATAAATATTAATGATCATTCAGGTCACTTTGAATTATTCACATTATAATATTCACACTATAACGAGTTTTTTTAAGTTTATAGCGTTTTCTTAATAAAAATAAAGTTTAATTATATTTTGGGATCGCAGAAACTTCTCTTTATAAACTGATGTAGGTAATTTTAATAATGCATTCAGGAGTCTGAAATATTATCGGTGATTTCACTTATTTTATTTATTTATTTAAAATGAAGAATTTCTTCTGAACATATGAACTTGATGCTAATAAGAATTTACATAGTACTAATAAAACAAGTAATTTTATGTCACTTGTATTAATAGAATTAAGTATTTTTTTAAATATTTGATGGCTGTTTGAATGTATTGAAAGAAAATGGTCCTGTAAAAGTGAAATGTTCAATCGAGCATACAGATGTCAAATGATAAATAAACGAAATAAATTTATAATAAGGAAGTGGAAAGTTGCTTATGTCGCAGATAGCCGGGACTAATTTATCAAAGACGGATTGTCGATTATTTAAAGGAGTTACTGAAAAAATGTACATTAAACAAATCATAAAGACACAATATTCCAACTAATTTACAATGGTACTCCTTTCTTTCTGAAGTCCAGTTTGTAGACGGACATGGAAATAGTACTTTAACTTTTTTGACTGCTGAATAGAATAATATTCTATTGTACCTACTATATCGTTATTCTAAATATTTTCGTTTTTATAATAAGAGAAAGTGAAAACATCCAGTCGCTTTCCATTTTAGTAAGACTGATTTTCTGTCATAAACAGCAACTTCATGTGTAGATTTCAGGTAGTTTGATAACCTCCGGAAGGCGACTGGGAACCAAGGACCATAGAAAGTGAATGTAGATAATGGATAGACCCATATCCATGATACATATATACAGATACACTTCGTAATTGATTTTGTAGGCGTGCCTCAAGTCAATGACTTGTCTTAACAAGTTGCGTAATGCTACAAATACAACAATGGAGAACAATAACTAACTGGTGCTATGCAAAATATATAAATCACGATTCCAAGTGTCACTTTGCTTTAATAATAAATGAACACGCAAAACAATATAGAATAAAATTCCATTAAAATCTGTCTCTACATTTCCATGAAAGGTCGTTTACGAGTCCGCGGAGAGAACAAGTGCCAATGTCCTCTATTTTTAATAAAGAATTTATATTTTTTTATTATAGCTTGACGCTTTAACAGTTAAATTAATCATTACAATTTTTTTATTATTTTAATAATCTTTTATTTTTATTTAGAATTGACGAAACTATTAGCCATAAAGAATAAAATCGTAACTGTAATTTTAAAGCGATTAGATCGGTACAAATTATAAAAATATAGAGCGAGCGAACATAACTTATAGAAAACTAGTATAGTTAAAGAGTGGGGCTTTAGTAGTGGTCCTTAATTACTAGCAATGTAAGTAGATCTTGGTCATCATGGTTAATATCTGATTCATGTTTCACTGTTACATCGCCAGTGTGTTAGCAGAGGTATCTTCCACATTCTGCGGGAGTCAGAATTATATTATAATTAATGAATATCCTTAATTCACTGTAGAGGTTATTAATCTTCTGATTAAAATTTTCAATTCAAAATTTTTGTTAGTTACTTATTCGTCGAAAGGCTTGGGAACAATTCAGTGCACATGCCCGGCGCCCGTTTATCATATGCGGGCGAATAGACAGCAACAACTGTTTACAACCACAGATACAGAACATCTAGAAATGAGTCTACACAGATTGTTACTATGTCGGTAAATAATATAATATTTTATTAGACCTGAAATATTAGTGATGTCCAATAATTAACCGTGTAAATATATACAATAAAAAATATACATATTATTTTGTATAAACTCATAGGAACATCTTTTTTTGTATATATGTATTATTACTGTCATCAAAATTTAAAGCTGAATAACATTTGTTTGAAAGACCAACAGCATGTTACTCGTACTTGCTCATTCTTCATGCTTGAATGTGCATTCAGAATGAGAAGTTGAATAAAAAAAATACAAAGATTTCTATTTCTTCGTTGGATTGATGGTTATGATCAACGTATTAGAATGATATATGATAACATAAAGTGGCACAAAACATATGTCATCAATAAATGAATATGTCAATATTATGAACAATATCTCCAAATTAAAATAAAAATGTAATAAGTAAGTAAACAAATTACTATTAGTGGTAATAAATATCATAATACGTAATATTCGTAGTTTGTAACTTATTTTGTAAGGAAAAATAATTTACAACGATTTATCTCAGTACACACATACTCATGTGTGATTTTAAGAGGAAATTTTAATGGATTCTGCCCTTTCCGTTGAGTTGATAATGTTTACATCTAATTATTATCGAGTTGGGCCATTTTATCTAGGCTGACCTCTGTGCCAGAATGTTCAACCTAAGAGTTTCAATTAATTTTATAATATAATTACTAAAAAGGAAATAGTTCCAAAATACTTTGTTTATTTTTTTATTAGATACTAAAATATATGTGTAAAAAATGTTTAAACCTATGCAAATTGTTATACTCCTGGACACAAAGTGTACGACGATCGAACCCGCATTCATTTGAATGTAAAGCAATGTGGGAACATCTATACCATCAAGGTCAAGGGATTGTTGCATCACAACAATAATGCATAAGACTGGCAGCCACTCCCGACTTCGTCTGTGTATGATTTTATACATGATCTTCTGATACGTAACATTATGATAAACTAATATTTTATATCGGTTTCATACAATGAACTTACTATATATTTGTCTTTTATTGTGCAACAGTGCCAACAGAGACGCTGTAACGGACATGCCGTAAACACTCTGAAGATAATTAAATTCTCGTACATGGTAATAAACAATTAATGTTAAAATGAACATAAGTTTTAAAAATAATATACTGCCAAGAACTAATTGTATTATTTTTCCTCATAGCTCTGTTATGATCTTTTTACTAGAACTCTATAAGAGAAACAATCCCACCATACATTATCTCTTATAAATATAACAGCACGTATGAAAAAATAAAAAATTCGACTTAATCAAATCTTACGACATCATTTTAAATTATAGCATGTGTTACTCAGATGTAATTAAACTTTTAAAGTTTTATCAAGATCCGTTCAGTAGTTTTTGGTTGAAACAGGAACAAATACCCATCTGGCTGATAGCCTGATAGTGCCAAATGTCACACAATTACAATTAAACACTTATGTGTTGACAATAATATATTTTCATATTTAATATTAGTGGTAGATAGTATATTAGCAGCAATTAGTATAAATACTACAAAACAAATGATAATATTATTACCATTCAGTTTGTATTAAGTTGGTGTATATCTAAAGATGAACGTATAATTGATGACGTAGGTACTCCAATTAAATGCCTACAGAAATTGTATGATCATGACCCGTAGATAAATTATCTATGTATCACAATGAGTTTATTGAGCCAAAACGTTGTCATGGATGTGGAATTCAATTTGTTTACTAAACTCATTAAGAGCCTGGAACAAAGTGCATCTATTGTAAGACATAACATGAACCTACGTAAATTCAGTAAATAAATAACACTAATGTATATACAAAAATCGCCCATGAGTTAAAATATTTGGGGATTTTTTTAAATGTCAAATATCTCACAAAATTTTCCTTTCCGTGAAACACCAGTTGGCGACCGAGCGCTGCAAACTACATTTATTTTTCTATAAAATAATATAGACGTCATGTTTTGATACTTTTTGTTTTCGTTTGGCTCAGAATTGTGTTAGATAAAGCATGATATACAATATATATGAAATCTATGTTTTTCCAATTCTCTCACATCACTCGCAAAAGACACCGATTCTTTACAACATCCAAAGAGTGGAGTGTATAACAGCTTACAAATACCAGAACCACCGTACAACCCAGTAGTTATTATACCATGCAAGCCAAAAGGTTTGATATAGAGCTTTTTTATTGGTTTACTTCTGTTCCATTGATAATGGGCACTGTTCTAATCAACATTTAGGATATCAAAATAGACTTGATATATTCTTTTTCCTTAAAAATTCCATTAAAAAGTCATTTAAATTATACATTTTAGACAGTATCGATAAAATAATGTTTTAATTTTTAAACTGAAAAACTTTATTAGATAATTTATACAACCGTAATGGCCATTTCTGTGATGAGGAGATTTTAAGGGTTAATTAATTAACATAAAATCTCTTTGATCGGTATTATTATGTTACTTTTAGAAGGTATACTTTAAATATTTTTTTATGTTGTTGTCGCCTTGGGAATTCATTTCATTTTCTTTTCTGACATATGTACGATGTGTATAGTAATAGACAGATGGCTACAATAAAAAATAGTAATAAGTAATAGTAATACGTATATCTAATACTCACTAATTCAAATATGAGCTCCTTCTCATCAAGCTGCCTGAGCTCGTGCCTCGACCGCCGCTGTGGCCTGGAAGGGGTTGCGTGTAGGGGCTGGTCTCCGAGGAAAGTCGGTGTGCCGTCAACCGTTGTCACCAACGGTTTCAGAAGTCCTCCACGCTCGAATTCGTGAGCTGAGATCTTCCTGTCGACATAGAACTCAATTTTAATAATCAGCCGTTACTCCCTCTATACAGTAAGATGGTGGAAAAGACACTTCACATAAATAGTTGTTGAGTATGTATAAAAGTATGTATATTTTTTATCCATCTAGATATATAGCTATTTAGAAACAATGAAGGGACGTTAAAAGAAAATTGTTTATATGATCACAATTTGCCACCTGAAATCTGAATCCAATGAGACAAGAACTTTTACATTACAGCACACATACAATACACAATATTGAACTAATCTATGTACATAAATATTAAAAAATACATAAAACATGAAAAAATTGTAGTTGATGTAGACTATATACAATATCCTACGACATGCTGCATTAACTATGCATGGTAGCGAAATATTTCAAAACCAAGACACGAACTAGAAAATCCGAAAACTATTCTAAAAAGGATACATTACACGAATAAAGGATGACAAGAGATTGATGAAGGGAGGATAAGAGATAACATCCCCTTGTGGCGAGATCAGCCGAATTGATGAGACTTGTATAAAATGTAGTTTGAAATCCGTTGTATAAATAACGTTATGGATTTTAAAGTTTCTAAGCAACAAACTTGTATCACTATTTTATAATTCGAGACATACATTTTGATTAAACGAATATTCGATTATCTTGCTACAAAACAATTATATCGACATAATGTTAAAAATAATTAGAATTTTACTAGCGAAGCAAGCTTATGTATAATCACGGATTTTTATAAGTATGAATAGTTACATTAAATTATAATATTTTGTAGTTTGTTTATTTTTATCGCCAATTTTATGATAAGTACTTATTACAACTTTTACAGCTTTATGTTTAAAAATAATAATTGAGTTTGAAGAATGACTCAAATTGATATATAAAGGTTTTCATTTACATAAAAAATCTCGATTACTAATAAAATAAAAAGATTAAAAATTCTAATGTATTTTACATGTTCCGTATTAATCTAACTTTTTAAGTTTTACAGTCAATTTTTATTAAACAAATCTCTTATGTTTCAACTCCTGACAAAAGACAGGTTGTTGAAAAGCTGTTTTAAAATCCAATCAATGTCACGTTTTCTTTACCGAGGGACGCCTGTGAAATAAATTCTTCAAATATTCAGTACAAAATCCTGAATTAAAGAAGGACAGCGGCTTTCAATAGCTATACAATGGAAAATTACTAAGTATATATTTTCTTTAATCATTAATAATGTAGTTCACATTAATAATAATTAAAGAAAATATATTTAGACGCTATGAAAAATTAAATACAAATATGTGGTCACAAATATTACTAAAATAAGTATAAATTAAGAACTGGGTCTTGGGTGATTCTATATGCTAGTAATTAAGAAGAAGTTTATACGAATTATTTATCATAAACATTTTGCATTATTGATTAAAAAAGTATGTTAAAGTTTACCACAACATTATAAATGTCATAATCGTGGCATTGCGAAGAAATGTGTATAGATGGAAATATGATGGCGTCCTAAAACTCACCATTAGGGTTTTTAATTCAAGGAGTGTTAATGTAAATACAAAGACTTTACGCGATCAGCTTCAATTACGAAGGAGATAATCCAATTTTGATAGTAAAAACATATAATATAATCATAAACAATTCAGATTAAATGATAACACGGGACAGAGAAAGACCCTCTATAAATATAGGATAAATAAATTTAATTCACAGTACTTTTGTTTCTATAGACATGGTACTTTATTATAAAGATATCATCTACTCTGCATTGTTTTGCTTTTCTGCTTACTAAACTTGCCGATAGTTGCTGATTAAGTAGTAGTAAGTCAGCACTTTTTAAGTATACAAAATAAATTAAGTACATGAACAGGATTACTCCTATTGTTCTGTAATCCACAGAAAACAATGTTTACTGAAAGTCGCTAGTACTCCGAAGTACTAGTAAACGAGTGACATTCATCACATATTATTTCAATCATTTTTATAAATAAAAAAAGACCTGACATTTATGGACAATGGATGGATAAATAAACAGGATAAAAATGAAGTCTGAAAACATTTCTGTTTACTTTTCATATTAATCTAAAATGTAAACAATAAATTACTTTAAAATACAAATATTCTTTCATTTGGTTTGTATTAATGAATCTTCTATTTGTCCGATTTTTGTTGTTCCGTTCATCCTTATGGCAAATGAGCATATATTTCAAGCCCTTTATTTATAGTGTATATATTTCAAGCACTTGCTAGTATTCAATCCATCTTTGAATAAGTAAGTTGAAATAAAACTGAAATTCAATTTTGTGTCTTATTCGTATGCAGTAGTAGGCTAGATGTCTAAAGCCCGCCGATGAAAATATATTAGTCCATTACTGTTACACCTTCACTGCGAGAGACTCATTAAACTCGCCGGGTTATACAAAGGTTACAAATTACTAATATTTTTTGTAAAGCCCTAATAACAGTACCTTACTTGTCTCATGCCCAACTGTCTATTGTTGTTAATATAATCTATATCGTAACAAATTAATACTATATATTTGTCTCACAAAGAAATTGTAACATATAGAGGTATAAAAGTCCCCATCAAGATTTATAGGAGCAAGAAAAATTAGGAACGTAGCAAGATGTCACCTTGTTAAGTGAGCTTACCTTTTTTTGCGAAAGGTTGACAAGGTGGATTATTACCTACGTACTACTAATGTACGAGTATATATTTTATGACTAAAAATTGTAAACCAGCTGACAAATCCACTAATAAAAAGCAGTAACAATCACCTACATTTGATGGACGCGGGTTCATACCCTCGCATGGTTCAAATATTTGTAAATAAGGTATGACTGTTTGTTCGGTCTGGGTATTTTCTATAAATATCATGTATATATTTACAAAAAAATGTATTTACATAGTCTTTCCACTACGGCGACTATGTTTTCTCAATATAGGCACATGCAGAAAATACTAATATATAGGTACAGTCCACCAAGAACACTCGTTAAAACTTTCGTTGCCATAAATTCCACTTATAGGTGTTTTATACGTGCTACGAGAGTCATCTCCTAGGCTAAGAGCATTATAGGTATTTTTAATTGCTTCATTGCATTTGTGAACAATTTAGTTCGTGCATTGTTCATTAAGCTATACTTATCAGATGATTTATTAGTTAACTCTTATTTTATTACAATTCTGATTCCGTGCTTTAATTTTCAAAAAAGCATTACATGGTTATGATATCGCAAAATGTCTCTCTTAAATTCACAAAATTATGGAAATTATAATATGTGACATAATAGCATTTAATTCTTTTTTTCTTTTGCATCATTATTTGGAGTATTTAGTAATAACTAATTTCCTGCCGCTTTTTAATAAAGAGAATAAAGGATGGAAGATATACCTCTAAATCATGAAACTTTAAAAAACAGCATGTTAACAGAAATCGTCTACGACAGAATTCAGCATTATAGCCGAGATTTATGTAGTAGAGTAACTATATTAGAGAATTAATTAATTTACTAGTTGATTTGTAACGTTAGTGATGTAAACATACCTAACAGGTGTGGTGGCGCCAGATCCCGAACCAGCTCGAGACGGCGAGGCGAGTTCTGCGCTGGGAGGTGTTGCATGTGACACTAGCCACGCGTCTACCACTTGCCTCGTCGCTTTCCTGTGAACAATTACATTACTAATTAAACAGTTCTGCTCCGCAGAGGTATTTTGAAAATAATTATCCAACTAACATATTACCCTTTTCTATGTATTTTTAATGGTTTTCAGACACCTAAAAAAGTAAATAATCTCAACAAATAGACTATAAAAAGACCAACGCATAAACATCAAAGTGCATAAGAATTTATAAATTTATCAGAATCTTCTGAACAATCATAAATAAATAGTATATGCTCTGATATACGCGCTTATGAACACTCGGTGTTTGATTTTTTTTTGTATTGATAACTAACGAGTAAATATATATAAAAACTGTATATAAGAACCATTTAAAATTTATCAAAATTTCGTAAACGAAATTTCAATAATCAAACATTCAATGTACATATTATAGTCATTATTTCATAGTAGTCATAATGTAATATTCCTCAAAAACTTGTAATTTTATATCTAAAGGTAAATTTATATCAAAATCCAATATAAATATTAAATCAAATAATATATACACTAAACATTGCTCCTATCAGCTAACCAACGACAAACATAAACAAAAGGCTTAACTGATTATACCTATACAAACTGAAATTATCGAAGCCAATATGCAAATCCAATACTTCATAACGAAATATTAAACGGGCCGATAAAACGTAATATACTAAAAAAGAAAACATTTTATTAGGTAGATAACAAATTAATATTTTCATATTCATTGTTTATACCAATTCGTAATCTAATCGTACTTCTTGTTATGGGACTGGTCAAATGTGATATTTTCAGAGTTGATGCATGTTATATTTAGCAGTTTCTTTATTATATTTTATCTAACATAACTAATAAATGATAAACCGATTAAAAAAATAAATGTTTCGTATACAATGTTAATTTTCAAATTTTGGACATTGTATTCTTAGTGGCACTAGTGTTGACTGGTAGAGATATCTTTTAGAGATAAGTCAACCTTTGCTCACTTTGCAATAAAGAATATATACAATTACATATCTATTCAACTTTTAGACGAAAATGCTGTATGCTGTAGACTTTTAAGTTTATCTCGGTAGTTAAATTACAATTGATATGTTTACTGGAATACTCATGTAGTATGTGAAGAAATATATTCTCAATCAATGGTGAACATAACAATAATTATAACTTAATCTAAAAAATAAAATGTAGCATAGCACAAAATCTACATTTAGTTATCATTATCAAATCCTCCAATAAAACACTCTATACTATAATAACAATTTCTACTACGCCGTTTGACTGAATAATGGTTGGTATTAACTGGCATGTTCCGCATAAAATCTGTAAATCTACTACAATAGATCTTTACAAGTGTACTTTATGTGACTGCACGCACAGGCATTTACGATCAGTACCGTTTCTCGAGCAAAGTTTCCTTATTACTGCAAACGTTTATATTCTATAAACGGGCTCTTTGTAATCTTCAAATAAATATTAGTAAAGACCACTGTCGTTTTATGGTTAGCACAAGACACTACTTTATAAACAGAATAGGAACTAATTAAAGTAATAATGAAACTCATTTTTATTATAAAAGTGTCCAATTGCTTAAATGTACATACATTGTTTATTTGGGAATCTTCTATAATAACAATGAAAACTGTAATCACTAATCATACAATATCTTTATTTTGTATCTGTAAATATACATGTACTTTCAACCATTACATCCCTTCAAAACTTATCCCTTAAAAATATGACAATATATATATTTGCTCTAAAGTTCCCTTACGGTCTCTACAATATTATGTTTTTTAAAATTTAGTTTTTACATTTTGACGCCAAAATATGTTTTACTTTTATATGCATACTAAGTAACCTCCTATACAGCTATATTGGTATTATAAACTCTTATTATTTTTATTTATCAATATATAAATCTTAGAATATTTAACATAGATATTTATACATTACCCAAGGTATTTATACTTATTTTTCCAATATACTTAGTTATTAAAATAGATCGAGTTATTTATTAAAATATATCAACTTTTTCTTGAATAACTTACTTTAATGATGACGGAGGTACGAGATGTTTGTGAAAATCAATATCGTTTAACCTTTAACCTTTAAAAATATACTTTTGACTTTCCCTAATTGCGATTTTCTACAGTTCACTATAACGATATCACATCTTTGGTTTTTTTTAATATTATTAAAAGTATTTTGTATTCTAATTTTAAAATGTTTATCTTATTTTATAATAGCAAGTAAATCTTTATTTAAATGCCATGCTAAAATAATTATATAGTGGTATTTTTAAACAGTCAAAAATAATCATCTAAATTAAAGGAATATGAAGAATTCAAGAGTCTATTATTACACTCCGTCTGATCTATATTAAGCCAAACTAAATTTAAACAATGTTATTACCTGTCATTGCGTAAAACGTTGTTTTAATTAAATTAATTGAACATAGATTGACACAATTCCTTTGAATCAATAAGAAGCTTAATGTATTATACGTAATAATATATTATATTACATATATAGATCGACACGAAATTGCGTAAAGTGATGGATGGCAAGGACTAACGAATTATAAACGATTTTCCCAACTTGGGAGATTTGTAAAATGAAAAACGATTGGTTTATTGGAAACGGTCGTATATGTTCAATTCTAATCTTATTGTATCTATAACGAGGTTATTTATTCCAGATCGTTCGGTTCGATTAATTATCAAGAATAATTTAATTTGAAATATCATAATATAAATCAATAAATGTCAATAACGATTAATTCTAATTCAAGTCAAATTACAAAACTAATGTGTGAATATTATTCTGATAGTTCTCTTATACAAATGAAGCCTAATCATTACTAATATAATAAATCCGAAAGTAACTCAGTCTCTCTGGCTGTCTCGCTATCACGCCATAACTACTGAACTGATTTAAATGAAATTTGGTACACAGATAGCCTAGACCCTGAGAAAGGACATATGCTACTTTTTATTGTGAAAAAGGGTTTTAAGGAGTTGATGGGGAGATAAAAGGTTATAAGGAATACAGTCATTTTTAAAGCTAGAAGCTGGAAACTTATATTTTAGATAAATTTGTAACCAACTTGCAAATAGGCTGAAGTTCTCAATTCTCAAAAGTCTAGCAACACCCATCATATTTATTAAATAAAAGTTCTAAAAAAGATTTTTACATTCACTAAAATTTTTTCAATCAACTGCCTAACGATTTAAGCAGTTTTTTCTACCAAATTAATTATGTATTATATTTTACGTATACTTAACAATTAATTTAAATATGAAATCAAGGACAATAATCTAGTATTCAAAACAAACATTCGAGATCAGACAGTTGCAGGAATTGTATCCGAGACAAAAGAGGTAAATCAAGTTTCCGAAGTTGGTAGCTAACGAGTGTCGAGTTGGTAACTCAATACACTACAAGAAGTTTTGCATTAAACAAGTCGAAACAACGAACGTGAATCTAAGAGCCCCCACACACTTCCGATATTAGTCGGACGGCTCGTGCTGACGACGCCGTCCGATTAGTGCAAAATTACTGTTTCCCACTCTCTTCGTAACGGTGACAATAAAACGGGCCGTCTGGACTGGACCTGATAATGTGCGTCCAAATTAACGATCAAAGCAATGCGCAAGATCTCTAGTAATTTCAACGTAAAACGTCTGTCTATCTTTTTGTGATACTTTCATGGCTTCAAGGACATTGATGAAATTTATCTGGAGATATATTGTGTCATAGACATGGATTATCGTTTATCTTAAAAAACTAGAGGAAATCGCGATTAAAAAGATAGTACGAAATATATGAATAAGGCTATGTAGACGGACACAACGTAAAATCGTAATATAATTTATATAACTACGTCATATGCGAAAACGATCTACTTCGAGTAAATACTTGACCAAGAGTACAAATTCATTTACCGAATATAGAACGGTAATTTTATCACAATTCATTAATTCAGTAGTTGAGTTAAATTTCATCGAACCCGAAAATAACTAAATATAAAAGCACAACTAAATTTAGAACAGTAACTTAATTTATTATATTGCAATTATCTATAATCTTAACTAATATTTCACGAGAATGCGAAAGTAAGCTGCTTAACGAAGTTAAATGAAATTTGATGTGATGTTAGATTGTATTACGAGGACAAACGCAGACTATCTTATTTGTAAAATAAAAAAGGAGCCGCGGTTATCCATATGTACCTATTTGTATTGTAATAATAGAATATTTTGTTTAATTATGAAAACATCTGTCTTTATATTTAGTTATTATAATTATTTGATTTTACCTATACTATATATGATTTTACCTAAATGTCGTTTGGCTAAAGTTAGTAATTCGTTTTATGGCAATTGCGTAAGGTTTTACAATAAAATACCAGAGTCTGTTATAAATCTGCCAGAAAAAAGATTTAAATGTCAAATAAAACAGTTCCTTTGCAAAAAAGCTTACTATAAAATTGAAGAATTCGTTAACGATAATAATGTTTTTATAGAAAAACTTTAAATCTATAGCACTGACAATATTATCTGATTACATTAATAATGAGTGCGTAGCGACTTCTATGTTGATTATCGCATGCCTCTTACTTGTTATACTGTAATTATTTATATAAAAAAACATCTATTAAAAAGAGCAACACACAAGTTTCTTGCTCGTTCTTCTTGTGATGAATCTGCATTCCGAATGAGTGGTAGAATCAAAATATGACTATTCAAAAGTGCTTGTAATGAGTTTATTTGAATAAAGATTATTTCTATTTCTATTTCTATTTACAAATCGATATTTGATAACGCACTACTATCTTGTGGCCATTATTCAATACCGCTACCATAGTAATTACAACTACAAATACGCAGAACCTCAAACACATATTACATATGTGTCATGTTGTGACATAATGCGGTATATAATAAAATTTAGTGGGAGTTTCTGGCATGCGGCATGCACCATTTTTAAATTATTCTATTCTATTCCTTGACAGCGGATTCATGCATCAATAGTAGAATCAGTTACCTCGTAGCTTAATTAGACCAAAAATATTTCATTAAAACGGATGTAATGCCAGTCTTATTTCTTTACAGACATATTTTTTTAAGAACTTTGAATTTCTCAATCCCGTACGTCAATCGATAATTATTAATTGTCTGATAATTATAATAAATAGTTCGTTATTTCTATGAATCCATCATCTTGCATGTTACAAAATGCAGCGTTAGCATACAATTTTCATAAATATTTTTGTAGTAGGTACTAAATTAGTGTAGTCGAAAGTTTACATCGAATGTTATTAGACTACTGTCAAATCGTTTTACACCCCCAATATTGACCCAGAGAATACTCAAATCCAACAGAATTATATCGGTAAAGGGATTAATCGAATAAAGATCTGTAATTCTAAGGGCTGGTAAACGATTTAATCCAATAATAAAATTAATGTTAGTGTTAGCTTACGATCAGTTGGGATAACTTAAAATAAATTTAGGGTGTGATTTCTAGTAATAATAATGTAAATTAATCTTCTAACCCACCCAACGTACTTTGATACGATATTACTCACATTTAGATCTTTTCTAGAATATTTTCTTATTTAAAATAATAATGTATGGTGACATTCAGCATTTATACTGTATCCTAAATTATACCACAGCTCTGATTTTCAGTGAGGCCACCATGGGACACGATACAGCGTACAGATATCGAAAGAATAATAAAAACGTCACGAACAAAACTTTATGAATATGAACATACATTCAATCATTTTATAAGCAAATTCAATGTAATATACATATTGTTCAACCTAAGCTAAATCCGAAGAGGGTGGTATATTAGTACCAGGTGGTATATTGAAAATCTGGTACTTTTATGAATGTGACTGTATATGACCATAAATTGCAGTTCTAAATTTCATTGCTACATTGTTTCCTATTATGTAATGTATAATAGTTACATTGAGTTTAAAAATAAATTTAGTTACCTAAAGCTTATTTTTAAATTTTATGTAGTTGTTTATTGTCATCTCTGTGACAGAACAAGTTTTACATTCTAAGCTACTATGTATTTACAAAGTATTATAGTATGAATACTAATTGTACACTTTATTCCAGATACAACCAAATCTTAACATTTTTATCATATTAACATCGCTACATTGTTGTTTTGGTTATATTAATTTGTAAAGTATTAATTTTAATTTAATACATTTTATTACTATTCTTTCAAACATACAACAATTATTGTCATTGGATGGAAATTGGATTACAGAGTAGACCGACTGACCAAAAATAGTTAGTATAGTAATATAGACTATTTTCCATTGACTTCAAAATAGATATTATGAATTCAACCGTATTTGTACATATGATTTGGACTACCTGTGACTACGTACTATTTTCGGCGACTCTTATGGCGAAGCGTATTCCACGTCTTTTAATGTCCATTGAGCGTAAACTAATTTTCGTTTCATAACATTTTAAAGCACAGATTCGGTGTTTAGGTAGTAGATCCAATCGACCGATATGTTGTCCATTGTATCGAATATATTTGGAAGTGGGCACATTGCCATGGAATTAATGGCAGAGATGTCTCATACTGATTAAACTAGTTACCTGTATAGACTGAAACATAGCTGTTGGCTATGTTTATGTATATATACGTCAGTACAAGACGACCAAGTATTTTTTTATTACATGGTCGTCATCGGTATTTTGGACTATTGTCAGATGCCAGAACCTGTAACACTATAACCTACAAAGCCTGACCTGCTATTGTGCGCGCCCTTTTTCAATGTTTCCTAAAGACCCGTCAGGAACAAAAATTGAAGAATTATTCTTAGGAGTATTGGTTTTCATTTCCTCAGGATAGAGTGTCTACTTTTCTAAAGATATATTTTGTTTATACATGAGTCATATAGGGTGAGTAGTAGCGTTTCCTCTTATGTTTGGCAAAATCTAAAATCAAAAAATGACAACAACACAAGTACTTTGTCGCAGTGACTACGGTATTACGGATATTTTTACATACAACGAATGTATTCTTATTATGAAAAGATACAAAGTGTTGATTATGTGCTAATACCAAGTAAAATTTCTAGGTAACTAAATTTATTTATACAGTAATAAGCTGATAGCCACTTTTTTAAATGTATAATCCAAAATATATCAACAATGACTGCGATATCTACTATGCGGTGAACTGGTTACAACCAAGTCAAATAAGGATCCGTAGATTGTTCACTATGTAAACGTTTTAGGAAATCGACATTTTTGGAAACTAACTCAAGCGCATTTATCTTTTCCAAGGTTTAAACAAGGTCATCTGTACTCCTGTCTCTTTATATTATAAGATCGAAAATCATGAATTAGCCAAAACCATTTGCTGGATCCGAATTACAGTTATTATAACAATTCTATATTTAATAATAATACTCTTTTTAAAATATAGTAATTCAGAAATATCGAATTTATACATTTTATTAAATATGTCGCGTAAATTTTTTACACATAATATTAGGGATTTTAATATGCGAAATATGAATACTGAGTAAAACGAAACTGATCAGGAATCTTCTACTATTTATGCATTAGCATAATAAATACTACTTACATAATCCCTGTCGAATGTTGGTTTTCAATCCCGAAAACAAATATTTCCGTTCCCAACAATTTTAATTAACATATCATTATTTGTTCATCCAACAAAACCATCATGACCCGCATTATAAGAAGTTCTACATGTAAAATGAAAACCATAGACAACATATTTTTCAAACCTACTGTGTAGTATCAGGAATTCAATAATACAAGCGTAGTAAGATCAAGCGATTTTCTAAATACAATAAATTCTAGCTGAAACATAATCTGGTGACGGTTGCCACTTATCAGTTATGCCGTCACCATCCGCTTACTTGCTATTCATATCATGCCATATATTTTGATACAAAAAATTAAGTCATTGCGTTATTTTACCTTAAGAAATAATCGTGAACAAACTCCTGATTCTCATCAAGCCAGGCTTCTGTTCGTGCACATTCAGCATCGTAGCAGGTGGTCGCGGGCATGCCGCCGCCCGCGCCACCTGCAGGCTCCTCTATGCTCCGCAACTGTAGACCTGCAACAATAGAGATAAGGTTCAGGGCATTCAATTTACTAATACTAACGTTTAAACCGCCTGAACTTCTACAGCAGGGTAAGGTGAGACGAATACACCTATTGGGGTTTGTTTGTTTGTTATTCCAATCACATAATAGACGTAACAAAATATGTAAATTATTGCCGTAGAAAAGTGCGCAATAAGCAATATAAAGTTCAATTTGAACTACAACTCCTTTGCTTTAAGAAACCTAGTAATAGGTGAGTTCATAGTTTTCACAAAACAAGTTAATGCATAATTATGTTCACAATTTCGTAGCCAACGTTCCACTTAATAATTG
Organism: Achroia grisella; assembly: GCF_030625045.1. Taxonomy (NCBI): domain Eukaryota; kingdom Metazoa; phylum Arthropoda; class Insecta; order Lepidoptera; family Pyralidae; genus Achroia; species Achroia grisella. The sequence goes on from NW_026713022.1 coordinate 466,493, forward strand.
GTAACATAATGTATTTCTATAGCCATTACATATGATTTTCTAAAATCACATTTACCAGATACGCTTTCCGCTCCCCAATCGCAGCATCCAAATAAACGAAGAGCCATCGATAACTTATAAAATATGCAAATAGTTTCGTATATGTTATGTTATGTCGACAGTATGACAATGGGCAAAATATTTCCATTACTTGTCAATGCTATGTCAACGTTGCATCAAACTCAAGGTGGCATAGACTTTGTACAACCAGGTACAGCAACCAACCAACTCGATCATTAAAATAATTTTATTGATCTTAATTTTTATTGTTGTAAACAAACCTATGGGAAATGAAAAAATGTCGTCTCGAGTACCTAGTGTCTGACCATCTGTTGAAATATAAAAGAATGATTAGGTTTGCAACATTTTCGTATCATTACAGAAAAATAGGAGCCTACTTTACTAAGTGGTTCACACAAATCTGACAGCAACAGTTTTAATTTAATGTATAAAAATCCTTTCTAAAATTATGGTTTGCTTAGTTATTATTGTTTGTTTGACGAATAACTTTTAGGATTACCTGTAATTAATGCTAACTATGGCAGAAGTGACTATGATGTAAATGAACATTACAACAATAATGACATTTCATTAATAGCACTATAACGCATATAATCATTTCTTAGACATCCCACATTAAATTGTTTAAAAAAATGTGACAACTGTTTTAATACCATTGTATATTTTTTTCAACAATAAAACAAAAAAATACATTGTTCCACTTATCATATCACATTAATACCTATGTCTTGTAGGTTAGAGGCAATAATATATTTTACAATATCACTCATATACTAATTAATTTTAATTTACACGAGTTACTTTTTTCCTTCAATTAACTCGCCGTATAGTAATAATATAGACAAACGTCAAACTATTTTAAAACTACAAAGTGCGAAACGAGAACAGTTTCTACGTACATACAAAAAACAATTACAACATCACCAGTATATTAATTTCCATCACAGCAAGAATATCACATCATTTATATTTTCATCGTCACGAGTTATATTTTCGCAATCACCTACCTCACGTTCTTTCGATATATTAAACTAACATTGCCAGACGTAAAATGCGCAACGAAAATCAATGTATATGATGACCTTTTTGCTTTGGTCATGTGTCCTATTCGCAAACGTGAGTCACATATCATCAGTGTGAACGTACGTGCTAGGTAAGCGACCTTCCTGCGAAGCCTTTGAAATCACCTGTTGATTGTTTACTTAATGTTCAACGCAACCTTCTGTTACTCTAATTGGGGTACGAGTTAGCTGAATTCAAGTTTCTGTTATCACTATTTGAACATTACGCATTAATTTTGGACCGGACCGCCTAATGACCTGTAACGGAAACCGTAATATATTCATAGTATCATTTAGTGAGAGCCTCGGTAGACTAGCGGTTTAGCCGTTTTACTTCCAATGATCGCTGGTTCAATTCCTAACACAATGTAATCATTTGTATAAATGAATACAATTGTTTGTATTGGTGTGTGAGTTTTCTGTGTAGATATATTATTTAGGTACATCTTTACAAAACAAAAAACACAAGGACTAAGCAACCGGGAATAGACGGCGCTAAGTGGCTTGCCCTGTGTTATTAATATTATTATTATTTGTGAAGATTATATGGATATCTGTGTCGATCAACACAATGAAACCGGGACAGCCGTTATGCCATACGATAGAGGTTTAATTAAGATGTGATTTTTATTTCTTTTAAATGTTAAGTGCCAACCAAATCAATATGTTAATATAAGATTGTCATTGCCTAAACAATAACTAATATTCGTAATAATAATAAGTGGTTATCGCTAATAGGAATACATATTTCCTCGTTTAATAACCGTAAATCAAAATATTAATGACGTACATTATAGTAGTAATTTATTCCGTATTCAAGTATTTTACAACTTACCGTTAAATAATACTAATTAGTAGTTCTAATAACGTCATACTTTTGGCTTTATTACCGCGGTTTATTTTTTATCAAAATAGTGTCTCTAACTTCTTATCAAGATAATTTAAGAAAATTGTAATAATAAGTCACAATATTGAATAAACATGAATATGATGGGATTTTTTAAAATATGACATTTGTGAGTGTCGCAATTTTGTCCACTTAGAACTATTGTCAAATCTGACGCTCTATAATTATTTAAAAAATGATTTAGGAATATAGAAATCATAACATTTACGTTAATTTATACTCGAACCGGTTTCCTTTAAGTTGTCTAGTTTTCTACAATCCATTTAAGTATTCCATTCCTAATATAGAGCGCCTATCATTCCAATATAGCATATTTACTAATGAAAATGTTGGAATGAAGATAGAATAATAACTTCTTAATTGTATTAGACACACGTGTCATGTTTTGATCATCGTTGGTGACTGTTGCGTGTTCATTAAATTGAGAACATAAACATTTACCATTCTGTAATTGGAATTGACATAACATGTAAAAGTATCATCCAGTTGTAATTGGACTGTCTGTTTAATTTGAAATTCTTATTTCCACATATATCTGATATGGACGTAAGAATATAGTTATATACTATTTTAGTAAAACTGTATGTAATATGAATATCATTTCAAAAGGATTTTTTACAGTAAACTGTAAAAAAGTTTTCGGATAACTCAGACTCACCCATTTCAGCTGCCAAGCAGCTTGCTTTTTAAACTGTGTTACGATTGTAGATTGAGATGAAATTATACAGTGAAAGTCCTCTAGAATGGCACACACAAAAACTACTAATAAGTGACTTTTATATCGAGTATATATTTGTGCCCGAGAAAGTGAAGCCAAAGATGTGTTACAAATCAGATACTACGAGTACATACAATGGGGACTATTAGGTATTTTATATGTATTATGTTAGTATTCTTTAATAAATATTACTATTATATATACACTATATATCGCATATTAGTGGTAGCGCAAGTCCATAGTGATGTTCATGTATATAGACGATGGTTACCACTTACCATCCAGGTGGGCTGTCAGCTTGCTTGCCATTAAATAACATACAAAACATATAAGTTAATCTGTATGTGTCAAATAACTGTCGACGTCGTCGTGAACGCAAAATTTACATTTAAGGTGGCAAGGGGGAGTCTATGGCCGTGTCTGAGATTAGTTTGGTTTATTATTGGTATTTGCATCACTGGAGAATCAATCGGAAATATAAATTAACAGCCAAATATTTTTTATGTCGACAGTAAAATACTAGGCCACGACGCTATGACGTAAATGTCCTCAATCCCGTACAATGTCATTGCAAAACAAAAGTAATTCAGAACAGTCATCAAAATTACGTATTTGATAAAAGATATTGTTATGACAGATGATCTGGAATTGAATCAATACAGTTACTATGTGGCTATGTATACCTTCAATTTTTCCTTTTTACATTATTGTAATAATTGTTTGCAATCGGTAGAATTTTCGAATTTACATGAATTACGAAAACACTTGTACAAAAAAATTGCCAATCATTATTTGTAGAAGAGTACAATTGTTTTTATGTCCAACAGAATATGTACTTTTATACTACCTCTACCATAATTCCTTTATTATTGTAAGCACCACAGATGGTTTGGCCAAACTGGTATGTGGCATAAAAAATATTGCAAGTTTTAAACTCTGTAGTTACGTGAATATTATACACAAAATACTTACATATATTTTCTTATGTTTACTTCGGTTTTTTAAAAGTGGAACGTGATTGTGGAATGAAATTTAAAATTATTCAATAATCGTGAATCTTTATCCCGCCTGGAAAAAATTAAAAGTGTAGAGCGAAGATGTGTGTAACATTTTCGTTACATTATGTAGACATGACATATACTCCGTTTATGAGTTTTATGGGATGCCGCGATGACGTGTCATTTTGCTGTCCAATCTGCTCTGGCCGCCCACCTATTGACGCAGTCAGTTCGCATCACTTAACACTACATCATCTGGCCATAACAAAGTGTTTAATAATACTAAAAAGGTCAAAGTTGAATGCATTTGAAATTCTTTAACAGAGAAAAGTGCGATAAAATGGAAGTTGTCTCTTTATGAAACGTTAAACGTATGAAAGGTCAGCAGAAGGACGTAGTCCGAATAGAAATGGTTTATGAGTAAACATCATAAAGTCCAGTCACAGTGTACTTTAATATATGCCAAGTTTTTTTTTTTGTGATTAGTACAACGTTTTCTAGATAGTGCCAATTTTCATTATTTCGGAGTATTTAAATGCAGTTAGCCCCAAACTAAGTGACCTTTACAGCTTTCACGCACGTGCTGTTGGCGAGTGATGAGGGAATTCCAAACCAGCAGAAAAACTTATAAAGCCGATGAACGCAAACTCTGCCTGACGAATACGACACTAGACTGAAGGTATTTTTTAAACTGAGACAGTTCAATTATACTACTCTGTGATATAGTACGACTACTACATTTTACATTTTACAGACTACATTTTAATTGCAAACAATTGGCTAAAATATTTCGTTATAATAAAGTCAGTGTTTTATTGTAATTTAGCAGTCTTAATTGTACACAGCACGTAAAGCAGTCATGTAGCGGGTGAAAATAAGAAAATAAACAGAGTTATCTAGTTCTAAGTCCACCTATAGTCAAATGAAACACTAAAGTACGTACATATATTTGCTCCTGTGCTATATTATACGTCTGACATATGTATTTAGATATAAGGAAAGTATGTCAGGAGATATGAAGGGAGTAAATAACGAGATAACTGCAAACAGGGATGAATGGAACAGAAAAACTTATTACGCCGACCCCAATTGAATGAGACAAGGAATATGCAGATGATGATGATCTTGATATGTCAGGAGATATAAATAAAAACCTTTTTCATCGCTAAAATTTATTTATTTTATCTGAAAAAACATCAGAATTTATAAAGCTTATATACCTGTGTGTGTAGTATTACATATATAAATATGAAATATATTCTCTGCAATGACTTATTGTATATCAAGACAAACCAAGACTCTATAATGATATTGTTCACATAATGATAATAAGCGTTATAAATCCCGAAAAATGAAATATATGCCTGGCAACCGTAGAATGTACAATAATGTACATATCCCTTTATATTGTGTATTTCCCCGTATCTTTTTATTGGCCTTTACAATAAAGTTATAGCCACATCGGCACGTGAACATTAACTGTGATAGCTTATCGAAATATCGATTCACAACAAGACGGAATATCGACCTGATAACTCTACCCTAAATATACAGCATCGTAAAATAAGCTTGTTTTATTTGCTATAAAACGTTCAATAGAGGAAATTAAGTTTACCATAAAGAGATTACGGTGGTGAACAAGATTTCCTTGGAGAATATTTTTTAAAATATTTGTGTAGCTCGGTAAATACCTCGAGAAAAATATGGGCTCATAAATGCACACGTATAAGATGTTACGGCTTGTAGTAGGTAAACAACGAGGTTCGATCAGTGAAGATAATAAATAACTAAAGAGCTGTCTTATAAGGAAGTGGAAACGTAATATTTCTTCAATCAATCTCGGAAGAGAGTGTTGTTTTACTATCAAGAATTACAACCAAAAGGTCCTAAGTTCACACTGTAAAAGATACAGAGCGAAATATGGGCATTGAGTATGTTAACTATTCGGTTCACGACAACATTGGCAATTGACATTCCCTCTAATTACCCGATCTGGGATTACTGTCGTGACGGTATGGATGTATGTGTCAATCCCGGAAATAATCTAAATAAATAAAAAACGTATGAAGTAATCGATATTATTTATCAGACCATCAATAACGATAATCTGACTTATCAGTGTTTATATTTACAGTATTTTGACTAATAATTATTGATAAAACATCTGATTATTTAATACAAAGGTGTCAAAAAATCATAATGATTATATAATAATCGGCAAATATAGATTATAATCAAACGAGAACAATAAAAAATAAATAAAACTATAAATTAACAGACTTAATTAAAAAAATTGGATTGGACTAAATTCTTTCTCGGCTTTCTTTTAGTATGTATTTTGACCCATACCTATTAATTGATTTTATAAAAATATTATTCTATTTCCGTTTAAGTTTTTAGTTTAAACCTCAACAAAAAGAAATTATTCGATTACAAATATTACAATTATAGTTATTAATTTGATAATACAAGTAAAGAACATAATAGTGTTAAATCCACGACGAAATGGCTGTTTCCAATTCAGTGATGATACGATAAATAAAAAGAATTTGGAAATACTGGCAGTCAAAAAAACGAGAACGGCTGTAAAGAACGAAATGATAAACTCATAAAGAAGACGTAATTCCAAGTTACGATATACAAACAATCGTTGAACTAAGTTTGATATAGAAATGATTTTAGATATTGGGATAGAATATATAGACTAAAAAGTAATATTAATATAGATGTTTTTTTTAAAGGCTTAAATATAAATAATAGACTAATATTACATGATTATAGTATAAAAAAAGTCGCTGTCGTTGTCTGTGCCTATATATGTTTAAATCTTTAAAAGTACGCAACGGATTTTTTCGGAAGCGGTTTTTTTAATAGATTGAATGATTCTAGAGGAGGGTTTATATATATATATAATACATGTACACGTAAGGCGGGACGAGTAGCTGGTTATAATATAGAAAAATAATTAATAAAAACAATAAATTAAAATAAAATAAAAATTAAGTTTAAATTTTGTAAACATAAAATGAAACAAATTTCTAGTGATGAGTGCGAAAGACAAACTATTATTCAGTATTTTGTTCAAAACCGAGATGTGTCGGGAGTATTATAATGAAGCCCCATTTAAATATTGTTTTCTTTATTAACAAAAAAATTGGCTGAGAGACATAAAGGAACATTCTGCATAATAATTCACTAGTGTCATATCCTAAATGTTCAACCTCCACCGAATACTGAGAAGCTATAAAGTTCAATAAACATTAGTTGAACAATAACACCGACACAAAATACATCTCAGGGTCTCAGGTGATGATTCTGAGAACAATAGGAGTTCTTATTACATTCTGCATTTAATTTTGTATATTTTTTTGTAATAAAAATGTTTTGTTTTATTATTCTTAAATAAGTAAATCTGTTATTCGTTACTGGTTATTCCCGACAGCCTACTATAACAATAATTATTATAAAAAATATAATTTGTGCATTAATACCTACAAATGTACATTTACGTAGTTATTTATATAGAAATATATGTATTTTACTGTTTTTATTAATTGACTAGGAGTTGTAATCTAGAGCGTTAAGCTACATAGAGATTTTAATCCAATAATTTTTTTGAACCGTGATGAAAACTAAACCTAAAATAACGATAACAATAACAGTTAGTTCGTACATTCGAATAAGTATACGTAGCTTCAGTGGTAGAATCTTATTCAATTGTGTTTTTTTATGAAGAAGATAGTCCCGATAATATTATAGGAGAGTACCCTGTAATATTGTCGGGACTGTCCGAGAATAATAATAATAAAGTAGAATGTTTTCGCAAATATTATTTTTTGACAAAAAGAAACTTTGCCAGTTCGCCTACCACTCTTATAGAGACTGCTATCTGACTTTCCTTAAGGATATGTCTACTAAATATATATATATATATATATATATATAATATCAAATGAAATTGCTTTTCCTTTTTATTAATTTACAGTTTCTTAGAAAGATGTATGTGTCTAGTCCTATTAGTTCAAAATCATATTTGTATAAAAAACATTAAAATATATTTTCATTGTTCAGAATTGATCATCGTTTTATCGTTTGATCAATTTGTGAAGATGAACAATCCCAAAAACATATTTCATACACAAAGCAAGTAGGTATCATTAGCTGAAAATTATAACAAAATTAGAGCAACAATCAACATATTTTTTGTGCCTGTTGTATTCCATAAGCAGGTTATTAATATCTTTAATTGGGTTTTTAAAAAAAAAATGGGTTCTAAAGATAACTCACAATCCATAGAAGTATCTAATTTAAAGTATATAGTCAATTCTAAGACTATTTTTTTATAGGCGTATTACACTCTGCTGAACTCGGGACTACATGGCGCAGTATGAATTGTCCAGGGTTATATCACTATTATTTGTAACACTACGTGAGTTAGTTCTGAGCAGAAGGGTAATTCATCAAATTCACAACCATACTCGTATCAGGAATCGTAATGAAGCGACTGCTAATTTAACTAAACAGTGTCAATTTGTTCCTAAGTTTAAATTGCTTTGTGCCCGCAACTGTCCCCGTTCAGGAGTTATCAACCCTGTTGCTAGCAATCTCTATTATGGTTTTCCAATTCCATTAACCTACCATAATGAGATATGCCCCTAGATAACGGTCCAAACAATTTTAATTGCTATTATGTACAGCCGGTATATAAGAAAGTTAAAACGTTTATGCAATGGCTTAAAATTGTCGTATTGTTTTTAGTACTTACAGGATTTATGTGTAGCCTGATAAAAATGTTTTATAGTAAATTTTTATATTTGTATCGAATTTTACATTGAAATTTTTCTTTAATACTACTTACTACTTTGCCTCAGAAAAAAAGGTTAAGTTACTGTAGAATTGTGCATTATTCTTTGTTTGTGTATATCCTTAATAAGTAATATAGAACTGCTTATTAAATATTTTAAAATGGTTTTCACACAAAAGATAAATCCAAAAACTTTTCCATATTATATTAAACAATACCAAAATGCCTCGCTTATAATGCTTGTAACATTTTGAGTCGGAACGAAATGCGCTGCGGGTAATACTCATAACATTATTTCTATTATGTCGTAAACCTCTTTTTGTGTTTCTTGTTGGTATAATATATATTTTCACATCCATATCTATAATAATATAACTGTAGAGGTCTGAAAACTGAAAACACAAAAACCGAGGCAGTATGTTAGAAGTGAAATAGAATGTATCCAGACAAATTTTAATTTTTTGGTTTCTCTGTCTGTTTGTCTGTTGTACGGACTAATCTCCGAAACCGTTGGACCGATTTAAATGAAATTTTGCATGGTACCTTACATCCCTGGTCAACATTTTAGATACTTTTTATCAAAAGAATAACAAATACTACGCGAACAAAGTTGCGAGCATCAGAGAGTAATATTTAAAATACCACAAATATAAGAAAAAATATTTTTATTAGAGCTATGAAGTGCGTTAGTCTATCTGCCTGCTCGTCAGAACAGTCTATTGAACAGTTTAGCATACTTTTATCTCTATCTTATGATGCCGCTTCAGCATATATATATATAAATAATTGATACATCATAGCATCTTTTATTGAAAACAAAAATAAGAACTTCGTTATATTGCAATTTTTTTATACCATTGCACTGTATTGTTATAAAAAATATCAAGCAACTCGTTACATATATTTCTAAGACAGAACGATGTAAAATATATCCTTTATATTGAAAATACTACAGCAAGTACATATTTGTATAGCTATTTGTAAATAAATCATCATGACTAAATTGTGTCTGTTCCTACACTAGAATAATCATTGAATCGAAGCTGAATGCAACTGAACTGAACTGAAAGTAACATTGAATTTCGTTCATTTACGAGAATATATATAATATATTTGAGAACTTGTTCATTCTGTTTAAAAATGCGATAGAAATGCTTCTAAAGCATGCCACCGTTCGAAGTCATCTAAGCGAGATAAGACTCTTGTGTTTATTTTGAGGTCGTTGTTAACCAAACGTAAAAGACCCTTCGAAATAAGATAGTAAAAGCCCTTTGAACCGAATATTAACAAAATGCTAAACAAAGCGGAAAAATCTAGCTCCGGCTTCGCTTATTTAATAAAGATATTATGATCATTCATCTGAAAATTTAAGCATAAAGAAATAGTAGATGAGACATCATAAAATGAAAATATTCAAGGTAAAGAATTATTAGAAAATACTTTAAATATAGGCATGAGTAGTTTTGTTTGACTGATCTATTTATATATCACTAGAAATTACCTATTTCTTTCTTACAGATAAAATGCTTAGTTACTAATATAGACGAATATCATTTTTCAAAAGAGACTGGACATTATCCACATCCACACCCATTACCTCAGAAACATTTAATCTCATGAAAGCTAAGAAAGATTATTTGATTTAATATAAAGACAACACTAAATGTAGTGTACTAATATTGTAAATATATTTACAAATTCTATGCTGATTCTACACAAATTAATTTTACCAAGATTGGAGTTGATAGTTTTTGTAAAACATAATATAAACTTGTATCTAAATAATATTATTTTATGTCTTTCTCTATGCAATATTTTTTGTCATTGATATGACTAACAAGCTGACTGTTCATGACAACTGACCCATTCAGTGGTGAGTGGTAATTTTCTTGTATTGCTATTGCGGAGCATTATGATAACGTGCTTTAGTATCTAGTCTGTAAAATCACTGCCTGAAGAATGAATATCTTCAAATGAAACATATTTTTAAAGCAAGTGACTTGGCGATTAAAATAAGAGAGACAAAGTTATCCATGCAGACAACTTTGTACACGCTACAAGTCTTTTGGAGGAGCAAATACCAATATTATATTACACACTGAAGTTGTACGGTTGCATCTAAAAGTGTACCCTACATCTACTTGCTCGCTCTATAATTTCAATGCGTAATATAATATTACGATACAGAAAAGTGACGTAAGTCTCGGTCATAACGATCGGCCATAAACTCTACCGATTATCGATCGCGTTTTACAATGCAGTAAACTGGATCTATCTATGAGACTACGAAACGATCATATTTCATATAAAAAAAATTCGGCACTAATGTTATAAAGAATTGTCATTGGTCTTCATAATAGATTTATTATGATTTAGGAATGAAAGGACGAGACTTAGTGATCAATCAAAAGTAATTTGTCTGGATAACTAATAGTAAAAGCAAATATATTGTATATTTGCTATATATTGTATTATGTTAAGGGATAATCTTAATATTTTATTTGTTACTGAATTATTTGTTGAAAACTATCATGCATAAAATACAGGAATAAACAAATTCATTTTCATTATATATGAAAATGAATTTGCTTCTTGCTGTATCAGCATATCCTTATTTAAATTATGATAAATATTTTAACTTATTCATATAGTAATAATTGATGAAATGACAAGAATGCTATTTATTTATCTTTTATAAAGATCTAACTATAGGGAGGATAATTATTTATTTGTTTTCAAAGGAAAACAATAAAATCAACGATAATAATATCCATTATCCACATCCAATATCCATATCCATCCACAGTATTAGTAACACTAGAGCTAGTAAAATTAAAAAAAAAACGAAATGTATTATAACAGAATGAAGAATCATTATTAAATAATAAGTATATTTAACCCTCAAAACTACATTTCAGTAACCCCATACGCTTTGTTACAATAGTTATCGCGTATTATCATCATTATGAATTTCAAAAGGATTAGCAACAATGGAATATACAATGCTATCTATCTTGGGTAGTGAACATGGGAGTCCAGGATCTTTGTAAAGGAAAATCTCACGAGATCATAGATCAAAAAGAAATATGGGTACGTGTGTGAAAGTAGATCAGTTCATGGTAGAGCTGATTATACTATCAAAAATGCTATAGCTTTATCCAGGCAAAGGAATACAATAAATCAAAATGTCTTGTGATTGTTAACTTTTCACAACTAAACGGATCTTAATTAATATAAATTGACGCGAAAATAGATTGTACCACTAGCACAGACATATTTTTATATTATATATCCTATAAAATATGAATGAAAAATAAAATATATAATATTTTTGTAAACCACAAAGAACCCATAAAAATACAAAATTGTCTTCAAATGTTAAATAGAAACCAAATACCACTTTAGTTGAATATGTAATAAAAAGTAACGGTATTAAAACGGCAATAATCTTACAGCGAAGAAAGCTATAGCGTTTTTTAGAATTTTTATGCAGAACCCTAAAATACTTTATTTATTTTAGGGATTAACGTGAAGCGATTTCACGTATGTTATATACATACCAAAATATAATTCCGTTTTGACGTGGATTACACCTTGTCCCGCTCACGGCAAATAGAAATAAAAACCAATAAGGTCGAGTCTGCCTCGCATGAGGGTTAAAAATAATATATACACGGGATCTTTTTTTATTATTTCCATAGATGCAAAACATAATAGGAGACATAGAAAATACCCGGGACAGGGATAGATATGTACCTGCCTATTTGTGAAGAGTCTTTGATGAATCCTAACACTTAAAATGTTTACACATGCCAGTGTAATATATCACCTGTGATAGATATGCGGAAGGAAGGCCAATGTCCCAATTTATAAGTTTTCAGTGTGGTGTTTGATGCATTTTACCTCCTAGTACACATTAAAATTTTGTCTAGCTTAGTAGTATATATACATTTTTATCATACTACAAACAAGTCGAAATAAATAACTAAAAAAAATAAAGCCCAATTGACCTCGTTATTTTTGAAGTCGACAAAAAATATAATAACACTTACAAAAACGTACATTAAGCTCTGTACACGACACTTGAAACAAATATTAAAGAACACAATCCTCGTGCGCAATTCGTTGTAATACTATGTAAACTCCGAGGCAAGTTAGGAATATTTCATTTGTTACATTCTAAGCAATTTTTAATTTCCCTGTGGAACGTTAATCTGGATAACTGAAATAAACTTGAGTTAAGGTAAATACTTGGGGCAAAAATAAGAATCTTGACTAAAAGACTGAAGCTTAAGCAACGTAGGATCGACCTTAATCGTGCCCAGGAAGGCCGGATAAAGAATAAATGTGTCAAAAGGAAAGAAACGAAGAGAATCCACACTACAAAAGAAACGAAAATAATCTACCATCATATTTTTTGCGCCACGTGTTTCATAGCTTTAGTTGGTCATGATTAATGTATCGCTATTTGTATAACATTCAACATGAATGCTAGTTAGCTTCTGACCTACACTAAATCGTACATTGGCCTGTCTATTCATCGCCAAGAAATTTATTACTAGACCGTCTATAATTTTTATGATTTTCAAAGTAAAGAATATCAGTCTTTTATAGACTCTAAAGACACTATTATAAAGATTTAGATGAATGGTCTAGACTAGAGAAGATTGTAAAAAGTGTGACCTATTTATTACCAATTTGTAATTTATCAAACATAAAAGATTTTATCACAAGAACTACAGGGGTCTTGAAAGTTTGAGAGATTCTACAATAGGTGTTATTCAAAGATTCTCTTAGATATTATAAATACAAACTACGTTTTGTAAACAACTTTTAAACTTATGAATTCTGTAGAAAAGTCTTTAGATTTTTTTAAGAAAGTCTTTAATTTTTTGTTAAGCCTATCTCTCACAATTGAATTTATGTTAAGTAGAAAAATATTACTATAAGTTTAATTAATAATCTTTATAAACTTATTTATTCATATAGTTTTAATGTGTATCTTGTTGTGGATGTATATCTATGTGTATAATTGTATATCTTAATACTGAATATTAACATATAGGAAGTAAATAAAAGAAAATATTGATAAATCGCATGACAGATGACATTTATTACCTAACCTCACTATTCCAATCGCATAGAAAAAAATAAATAACAATTATGAATATGTCATATCCCAAATATATGTACACAGTATACAATTAGATCAGAACTACTTTATTACCTACTTATGAATAGTGTAAATTAACTTATACTATAACTAGCTGATACCGCGACATCGTCTATCTATTGACAGTAAACAATCGACAAAATGATAGAATATACTTACTACCACTTACTTATATAACACCGTTTAATAAATTTATTTTATCAATAAATTATTCACAACTATAAAAGTAATACGCCTTTTATAGTTGTGAATCATTTATTGATACAAAAATACAAATAATTATAAGCCTTTTTCTAAAATTTAAGTATATATGATCATCATCATCATCATTTGCTTCTTCCTTATCCTATTTATTTGGGGTCGGCGTAATATGTTTTTCCCTTTCACTTATTCCTGTTCACAGCCATCTCGTTATTTACGAAAAAGAAAGAAAGGGATTCTTACCATACTCTTAAATAGCCTCTATATTGACCCATAATTTGCACAGTCTGTGAAAATTTTATCTTAATTTACCAATTTGTTTTTAAGTGAAACCTTAACGCACAAACAGACAACCAGATAGTTGTCGCTCCGTCACGATCACGTCACATTTTACGATTTTATACAATGTGACTTATGTTAGTAAACAACTGAAATTGTTGAAAATTTTATTAACATTGTGGAGATAACTTGATACTTTGACTAATTCACACGTTACCAAAATAAGTATAAATGAAACTAGTGAAATAATATTATTATTATGTAATTTTACAATAAGTATGGGCATTGTATAAGAAGATTTATTTAAGATCTGTCATCCATGCTTATAGATACCTGCAAAAATAACTGAAAATCAACACACTCTCTTATTGACAGAGTTGTATACTTTTACAACAATTTAACAGAACCGATGAACCGATGCAAGTATATTTTACGATATCAAAATATTATAATATCGATATTTTACGATGTCAAAAATTATTATTATAAAATTAAAAAAAATAGTACAAAACCTTATTAAGGAGTTCGCTACACCGTTCATAAAGTAACATTCTACTTTAACACTACAATTATCTAAATTACATAACATGATGAACTTTAGTAAAATGTTTTTAGCAGAGATAACTACAGGAAGATATTACAAGGTAAGAGGCATTTGATAGTATCATGGGTATCCCATAATAACAGCAAGGGGTACCGTTTATAATTACGTGCACCGTCTGCTTATTTGCCATTCCTAAATCCTTCTGAAATAGAAATAGAAATAGAAATAGAAATAATCTTTATTCAAATAAACTCATTACAAGCACTTTTGAATAGTTATATTTTGATTCTACCACTCATTCGGAATGCAGATTCATCACAAGAAGAATGAGCAAGAAACTTGTGTGTTGCTCTTTTTAATAGATAAACATCTATTAAAAAGATTTTTATATAAATAATTACAGTGTAACAAGTAAGAGGCATGCGACAATCAACATAGAAATCGCTACGCACTCATTATTAGTGTAATCAGATAATATTGTCAGTGGTACGTATTTAAAAAATTTTCTACAAAAACATTATTATCGTTAACGAATTCTTCAATTTTATAGTAAGTTTTTTTGCAAAGGAAGTGTTTTATTTGACATTTAAATCTTTTTTCTGGCAGATTTATAACAGACTCTGGTATTTTATTGTAAAACCTTACGCAATTGCCATAAAACGAATTACTAACTTTAGCCAAACGACATTTAGGTAAAATCAGTTTGTTATTGTTACGTAAGCTTTTATTAGTGCAATCACTAACTCTTTTGAAACTGTCTGTATTCTTCCTGGCATACATGATATTTTCATAAATATATTGAGAAGCTTCGTTAATAATATTTGAGGATAATTCACACAACGCCATCTAGTCCCAAGCTAAACAGATCTTGTATTATAGGTACTAAAATATACACAGTTTTTTTGTAAATACATACATAGTTTACATAGAAAATACCCAGAGCTATTTTTAAACGTTCGTGTTTAATATACTTTACTTATATTATTACCCGGGTCTTAACACGAACTAATTTTATGTCAAATAAAGGTATTTACCTCTCTCGACGTTTCGACTAGGTTGCACTAGCCTTGGTCACGAGCTGACTGGAGTAACAGTGATGTCAATGTAGATAGGTGACAGCAGTTTTTTCATCTACCGTCACTAGATTGTTCAACGAAAGTTCGCTTATTGACTACTGATGCTACTGAACTTTGCTTGAATTTGTTAATGACTGGATACCACGCAGATGATAATTTTAAGCCATCCACTCTGTTGAAATTAGAATGTTTTGACCCGGTTAATAATATAAATAATACCCAGAGCTATACTAACAATCACACTCATTAATACAAATGTTTGCACCCATAACATAGATGCAGCTGTGTGAATTGTCCTAACCATTGGAATTAAGGCGATATGTCGAACCGTTAGACAACCGAAACCGTCATGCTGTACTCTAGAAAACACAACAGGTAGTCATTCCACAATCTGAATGGTGAGAGCGAAAGTGAATTAACGGGCTGATGATGATGTAAACATTACCGAATTACTATGGCGGTGGTGAGTATAATGTGGTGCCAATTCTAAGAACTGAAATATTTTTCTGAGATAATAACGCAGTAATTTTAATGCCATCTCCGACTTTACCAAGCGTAATAAAATAAATTGTTAGTGCGATCAGCTTCTTAGTGTCAGAAATGCGATCTGTAGATCTACATGATCAAACTTATTCGATTTATATTTTACTTCGGTCAAGAGTACCTTCGGTAATAAATTGGATTGGACATATCCACTACTAATATACACTGTAGGTACTCGATTAATAAATCGATATTGAGGTTAGATTCAAGAGTCTGCCTGTTGCTCCAAGTGGGACCTGGCATAAATTTCCATACATAGACAGATATAATGTCAATACTACCATATATTTTATATAACATCATTTCCTGATAAGAAGCCATCCATAAACTATTGGTCACATTTATGAGGTTCTCTTTCCCGCCTGGTATGACGTCTCCTATTTCGTAATATGAAGTATTTTTGTTAATAATAAAATTTCGTATTTCAATACCTAGACATATTAAATATTTTAAATGTGACTCCACGAAATTTACATACCTATAGGGGGTATCCCCTAACCTACTTGTCAAACAATATCCTTTCCCCCTTAACGTGTGACGTTTATGGATGGCCCCTAATGAAACTACAGATACGTACTTTTCTTGTGGTGGAGACATGATCCATGGAGGCGACACATACTCGCCGTTTGCCCCATGCGGGCGCTACCTCGCTCTAGGCTCCATCCGCGCGCCACCAGACGGCGCCACCAGTCTACATTCCGAAATTTTTATCGACACTCCATTTGCACTTCACTATTAACACGATTTTGATGTAACATCATCAGTCTACCACTGAGGTTCACTTCAGTTGTACTATACTAGCTATTAAACAGATAATAAATCGTACTAAGCCTTTGATTGTTCAAACAGTTGGAAGTTAATAAAAACTAAAACAGACACGGTACGTGCAATTGTAGTAATTCTGGAAATTATTATTTGTTTTTTTTTTATTATTAATCAATGGTCAATAGAGTATACGATACGACTTTAAATCGTATACATTGTAAAATAATTATAAAAGTAATTAGTATTTTTGTTATCATCATAGTAGATTAAATTTATAAATGAAAATCTATAAAATAATATATTATGAGATATATAGGTAATATATTAAATGCTATCATGTCATAGAGCACCCTGTCTCTAACAGTAATGTAAATAAAAAGTAATACCTGATTCGATAAAATAGTAACCATTACTAATCAGGCCCCAGGTATAATTAAAAATATTGTGGTGTTACTAATATAAATATATATATATATATATATATATATATATATATATATACATTATTAGGGTAAGAAACTAAAATGTTAGTACCCACCGAAATATAATTATAAATAAGTGTTCTACACCGAAATGCGTTGCCAACATTTATTATTTTATGGTTTCAAAAGATAATATTTGATTTACGTATACTGGTGTTTAATCTGCGCGTCTAAATCGGGTTAATTGCGAATTTCAGAGAAAGGAAGTTCTCAAAAGTAAAGATAACAGCTCATCTTGAAGCTTATTTATTCAAAGTAAAACAATAAAATTAAACAAAGAACGACTAACTACTTTTAAAATCTATTTCTTTAAGAATCTCGGCCGCGAAATTTTACTCGCCTTATAATAAGAAAAACAAAGACGGCGGACATGAAAACTTTAACATCGTCCTTCTTAAATGAAAAATGGGAATTGTAATATATTTTTTTAAATTTTGTTTCATATAATAGCTATTATAATTTTTAAATATAAACATTTTCTTATTAAGGAATATAAATCGTTCAGCACAAGTGTAGTAATATTTTTCATAATCAAAATTGTCTACCTCGACTACTGTACAGTACGAGCATAAGACTATATAACGTAGGTGCGCAATATTATAACATTTCCGTTCTCCAGAGCTCGATCTCTTTTCTACAGCCATCGTTGTACATAAGCATCCGTTATGCAGATTTTAATCTCCTTAAAAGCGAAAGCGGGACGTGGTCCAACGTATTGTCTTTTACTTAAAGTTGGCTCCCAAGACAAGCGCTCATTAATATGCTGCTTTACTCATTCGGACACATTTCAAAGCTCTAATATATATATACATATAAAATAATGTATAACGGAGTCTTATCAACATCATACTTAGAAAAATTACAGTTTTAAATAACGCTATTTTAGGCTCAGTGATTTATTCTTATTAATCTGAACGCGTTGCTGGCTATGGGAATATCATTACGGAATCCATAGCAATACCATATAAATTATTCATCGTTGTAATTCTGGAAAATCTGTACGAAGTTCGTTCCTAAGTTTATTCGTTTAGTCCTGATAATAGGTATATATGTGAATATTATTTAAGAACGCTGTAAAATATAATATTATTTGAATAGTACAGCAATAGATTTTTTATTAGGTTTTTGATATAAATTATTTCCAAAACTAGAGCAAATTCTGCAATTTAGTCTGATATTTCTATACCCTATGGTCTACCTAACCCTATGGTCGCTGAACAATCGATACAAAAACGAAATACATTCTGAATATCTCTGAAACATTTTTTATGAAGTCGGTGGAAAACAAATGTCATTGATTAACGCCAGGGTACTCGTACCGAATGTCATTCATGAATGGCGGTAGTAGTAGTAAATCATTGTCGAACGATCCCCGCACCTCGCCCTTCTTTCCCCTACAACGCCGATGGCAGCAAACATTCATCGGTCACTGAAGTCGGACTGAATCAAACAATTGTACAACACATACAATATGTTCGTATAATAATAGAGAGATAGAAGTCAATTACTCATAGCTTTTGACCTCAACCAAATTTCAAGATGTTTATTGAATAACTATTGCAAACGAACTCGCGGCAAATTATTTCGTATAATATATTTATAATATAGAGCCAATTGCTTGTTTCTGAGAAGTTTAATAAATATCTAAGTAACAAATATTAAATTGTAAAAGCGTATCTTTAACATCAACATTTTACTGGGTATTGTCAAGTTGAAATTGTCAAAAATACTTTTTAGCAGATGCTTAAATTATAAAATATTCGCAATTCAAATTTTAGTAGTTTTGGCTGTGTGTTGCTAGCTAATCAGAACAAGTGAATTTTGTAACATAAATTTATGAGTATGTCAATATTATATAATACATAAATTTAAATAGTATGAACAATTTGTATTTAAATTTGTGCATATTTAATTGACATATTTTATATGGAATATTATAAATGTATGTTACATATATGTTGGAATTAATAATTACATAAGTACATGTTTTTATAAGGAACTTTTAATTTACGGACCCATTTTAAAACGAATATACTTACTATAAATGATAACAGAATAGTTTAGTATTATGACACTATTCACGCAGCCTGGTATAGTATTTTATATCTAGTTTTCCTACTCTTTATTTTTACTTCGTTCTTTATTTTTTTTTTATAACATTCTAGAAGCGATAAGAAATTGTGACTATTTTTATGGATGATAATGGAAAGATCCAAACACCTGCTATAACCTGCTATATATACGAGCCAATGAATTCACCAGAAATTAATGTTTAGTGGCGCCACGTTATATTATACTGCCTACCTATTTTCCTATATCTATTTATCTATTCTCTGTTAGTAATAGAACATAAATATAGCGAAATAGTGCAAACTATTCCGACCATTTCGCTTTGTTAAATCGCTCCACTTAATCGTCCAGTACAGTGAGCAATCAGAATCAACTTGACCACACGAATTCGTCCGCGTCCGTTGTAGTGGACAGGCCGTCTTATCGTGACATTGGGTAACCGCTATTTACAATTATCGCTATTTGTGATTGATAACGCTATGGCATTCATGAAGAGCATTCACCTACAGTTTGACCAAAGATTCTAATTGGAACGAGTTCAAAAGAGATGGTTCTTATTTTAATTCTGCGATGTTGCTACGGGGCCATCTATAAATTACGTGACAGGTAGGAATATCATGGAATCATGGAAGGTAAAATTATTGAAATTATTGTGACGTAACGTTAGGAACGGCTATCTAACTCATTACGCAATATTTGTTGGTTTACGACCAATGTGTGTTGCCTGTGAAGACTTACGGCACAGAGAGGTGGTCGCTAATTATGGGCCTTACAAATAAGCTCAAAGTCACTCAGAGGGCAATGGAGAGGGCTATATATGGAGTTTCTCTACATGTTCGTATCAGAAATGAAGACATTCGCAGAAGAACCAGAGCGATCGATATAGCCCGAAGAATTGCGAAACTGAAGTAGCAATGGCAGGGTAATAGCTCGCAGGACAAATGGGCGTTGGGGCAGTAGACATATAAACTGCCGATCAGTGTATAATATAGATCGCTAATCTGTCCTACGAGGACTTTGCCTAGAGTGGCCATCGCGGACCGGAAGGCACTGAGTGGGAAGGCCTCCGAAAATTGACCGAAGATTTGGTCAAGATTGCTGAAAAACGTTGGTTTCGAGCGGGGCAGGACCAATCAACGTCGTGAATATTTTTGGGAAAGGCCTTTGTTCAGCAAGACGTCTTCCGGGCTGAAATGATGATGATAATGTTGCCATATATAGCTAAATTCTGTGTTGGCCCAATTAGTACTAATATCAACGCTAACAAAGTAGCGTTTTTTGAGGAACAAAATTAGAATTTATATAATTCTAATTTTTCTTTTTAAGTAAATAGTTTTAGTTAATGTTATGCATCGTCACTCCTCGAGCATTCATGCGAACGTTGAACTATTAACGCTTCGGAGTTTCAATTTAGTTTGTGAATAACAAAGTTAATTTTATATTGTTACATTTTATGTGCTACTGAATGTTTACAATATGCAAAGGCAATAATGTCTTAGTTTATTTTTTGCTAGGTTTTACCTGCGATTTCCCCGCTGTCTGAATCGTATTATCTGGGATAAAAAGTAGTAATAGTACGTATGTATATAATGCCAAACTTCATGAAAATCCCCAAGACTCCAAGAGATAACAATGATAAAACTAAGTCACCTTAACATTATATTACATATATGAATATATGTTTGTTGAGTGGTCATCCTCTAGACCGGATCTATATATATATATAATAAGAAATATATACATCGAAATAGCATAAGTTAAAGTCTTTATCCATTTCTTCTACAAACGTGTAGTCATGAAACTTGAAAACCTATAGATACACATACATTTCCAAAATTCCATTCCTATAAATCAACAAATAAATAGTTAATAAGCATACTCACGCACACAGACTAATAGACTCGATTTACTACTACCATTTTAGTAATCAACCATATTAATTACTTTACTATACAGCTTTTATTACAATGAATAGTTTATACTGGTATTAAATTCCCTTGTTTCATGCAAAACATTTTATAGTTCTAGAAATTTAATAGACTCTAGAAACACTGCAGTGAGTAAATTGCAGTTGAACTTTGGCTTAACTTGCCCTCTTCTAATTTCCTGTCGGTTAGTTTAATTCCTTTCTAGAGCTGGAAGTCTATCGATCGACAATTAAACTACAGTTTACAGTTGATACAAATTCAATTATAAACTCTAGGACATGAATATATATATACATATATATATATAGTAGACTAAAATAAAAAATATAGTATATTAAGGAAGGTGTTACATATAAATGTGGATGGTTATAAGGGCAGAAGAAGACCAAAAAAGAGATGGATCGACTGTGTGAAAGATCATATGGTAAGAAAGGGAGTAAATATCGAGACGAATGCCAATAAGGACGAATGGAAGAGAAAAACATATTACGCTGACCCCAAATAAACAGGATTAAGAAGAAGCAGGAGATAATCAAATGATTTCAGCATTCAGTGTCAAAATTTGTCCTAAACTAGACCTATAAGTGTCTAGTTACCTCTATATAATAAAATTTTAATATTTCTGTAATATATTTTCATATACAACCTTCTAATGTTGAATATTATCAACAAGATAATGGTTCATCTGACGGTGAATAGTGATCGTCGCTCACATGCCAAGACAAAACAGTCTACAGGTAATTATGGATATCATAAAACCTATAGTATCCCCATGAAAAAGTCACTAAAATTTAGAGTATAGTGTAACGTAGTATAATATAGTATACTTAACATCCATTAATACAATCAGTTTAAATATAATGAACTAGCTTCTTACACTGCCATAAAATCCCAACGGCATCTTAACTTTTCTCGCTGACAGAAATGAGTTCTTCAAGGAATACAATGCAATACTCCAATATTATTTTATGAAAAAAGGTCAAGTACGTCAAAGTGAATATACTAAATCCAAAAGAAAATACTAATTTGCTATTAGAGCAAGTTCCAAGACGCATCTTAATTAAAAGTTTCAATTATCTTAAAGTCAAAAGCTATCATGTAATGGACGCGGCACCGAAACTGGAGCATTTGATAGGTTCTAACTTTTACACAAAAGACTTTGATGCTGAAAACAAATAATTAATTTTATAAGTTGAGAATGCCAGAGTTGTTTCTAAATCTACTACTTGTCACATTGTATTACGATGTTTTAATAAAAACCTACGTATACGACTATCAAGCAAATATGTTATTTATCTAGATCAATTAAGAATTTAAATTCATTTTAAATTTAATTTGACTTGGCGATGATTTTGTTTTGATTACAGGGATAATTATTTTAAAAATAATTATGTAATTATACGTATTGGTTACTAAACAAGTAATTCTCTCCATCTCTCCTACCGAGTATAAAATATTACAGAATTCCTTAATCAATGGTAAGTAATTATATTACTTTTAAAAACTTTTATGTCAATAATCGTATATGGACATAAAAGTTTTTTTACTAAAACATTTGACATTAATGTTATCGAAAGCATTAAATCATTTACGTCATTGTGAAATAACAGAGCCCCCATGGTTTTGTTGTGGCTTAAAATGCCGATAAGGTATAATTAATGGAACATTTTGGTACATATAAAAACAGAGTTTATACATCGCAAAATTATTAAAGGAATACAATGTTATTGCTACTATTATTTCAGCTTTTGAATAGATCATGGGTCTTCTACATGGACGACTACGTGTATAAATGGTACTGTGCCGCCTCGTACTCGCTGCAACAATCTTTCACTCATCATGTTTGTTTGTAAGGAGCCTAAACTCGAGAACTTTTCTTCTTCAATGGTTGTCAATTTTAACGCACTATATGGACAAGATTATTGTATTAGCTGCATGGATGTATTAAATCAATTTGACACACGAATTTAATCAAATATACGGACAATGAAATAAATCTATCAACAAACCTTGGCAACATCGCATCTGCAATCGAAATGCGAAACTCTAAGATTATACAATAGAAAAAAATGAACCTCAGTATATGTTATTATTATTTTTGACAGAAATTATCATACGTGTACACCAAATGTTTGAATGAAAAATTCATCGGATCGTGTCAAAATGTAAATAAACTGAGTTCAATCAGAATCCTTTCAGCAAACTGTGCCAATGCCAAGTCGTTGTAGTCACTTTGTATTAATAACTCGCTGAGATATAAGCAATCAAGTCGAAACATTAATTTCATGTCTTAGCATTTAACCGCGGAATCTCATTACTTTGTATCCGACACGTTCTATATCGTTCTTTTAAATTAGCTTCACTTTAATAAATTTCTTGCTTAATTAAAATTAAACTGAATAGAAAATGTTTATGCTATTGTATACTTTGTTATCATGTATTTACTTCAGGCCTCCTAAATATTTTAACAAAAGTCCAAAATTAGCATGTAGATTATACATATTACATTGTTGTCGCTTCTGTACATCTATATCCTACCTAATAGCAGACCGGACCCACGCAATCTACTGTCCTAAATACACTAATGTGTCCCATTCTAATTAATTGAAAGTTGTCTTAACATGTACACAACTGTGTTGTGTTCATTAAATAAACTGTTGCTATGGAACAATAACTCATTACTAATGAAATCTATGATGACTGATGACTTATGCTACTAGTAAGTCTTACCCTTGTAACTTGAGATAATGACTAAACTATAAGACATCAATATTTACATGTACCTACCATACATGATTTTAGACTTTAAAACGAAGCAGACTACATATTGTAATATTGTTTTTACAATATGTACTCATAATCCTAAAATTAGGGGAAATATCGGAACATTGGTGGGGAAAGCCCTGGATAGGTTCCTAGATCTCATCGTGTGTAGCGAAAATGAGGCCGATTTCTCAGTGTGCCTGCAGTGTCGACCCGATTTCGCACCACTATAACTGCTATAGTATTGCCCATGATTTTAGAATCGTAACATAAGTTCACGTCTTGTGCAGTAATCTAATATTTTTATAGAGATAAAAAGTGTTATTATTAACATTTTATAATAGAGCAAGATATTAATATCATATCATACTAAATTATAACATCCCCTTATTAAACACCTACTCAAGCAACGAATTGAAATCGGGATAAAGCAACTTTATTGCAGGCTCATGCATAATTCAAAATTCAAATCTGGCGCCAGACCTTTGAATGCATGAGTTGATTGCATTGTCCCAACTCCCATTTATATACTTTCCGAACAGTCTGTTCTTAGAAGGTAAGCAAAAGAGAACCTGTGCTCTAGAAATTAAAAAAGAATTTTCACTATATCAATTCTTTCTTTAAATAGCTAAAAGCTTAAATAGCTGCTATTCCTTGTTTTGAAAGTTGTTATATTAATATACCTAAAATAGAACAATGATGCTTTCAAAACGTAACATAATAACAGTAACTCACCGCATAATGCTGGACGGTATGGATCGACTTTTTAATTAAAATATATCATAGATATTTTTTTTTTGTCTCAAGTCAAAGTGGGATAGTGCAAAGATAGTGAGCTAAACAAATGTGCTATTCCATTTATAAAAAAAATCAATATATTCATTCAGCCATTCTATTTGATACAGAGCAAAAATAAAAAATAGTACATAGATACAATTATAGAATTAAAACTAAAATGTAATAACATTTTCATAGAAAAGTTTGAAGCATCATTTCACTTTTCGAAATTGCCTAAAGTTGTAAAAATACTAGTACCTAATATATATAGTCCTTGTTCACATTATGACTAGGTATATATTATTATAAAAAAATTTGCTATTACTTAGCATATATACTCTATACAGGACGATTAATAACAGACATGTGTACAACTGGATTATCATTAAAGTATGTAGCCTAGTAACACCTTTATTTACCACACATTTTTGAGTTTAATATATATTTCATGATTGTTCGTTATTACGGAAAAGACTAATATTATTAAAGCTTATGTATTTTTAGTAACAGAAAAGGTTCGGGCCATTGGTCCGAACGAAAATATAGAGGTAAGGAAAATAGCAGAAAGGTTTTATCCAATATAATGTCAATAACATGTAGGTCACCTGAAGTCACGTGTAGATACCAATTTCCGTGGCGACTAAAAATTACATTTGTATTATGAATAGGTAAACCAACTTTGGAACGAAATATAAAATAATAAAAAGTAATAACACACTCAGGCTTTCTAGGAATAGCTCCACAAAATAAAATCTCATTTTGTAGGTGTATATACAATATTGAATACCCACCTATGTATCGACTATAGTAACAATATAATATAAAAAAAGTATATTTACTGCCCCAAACAAAACACCAATACTCAAAAAATTATTTCAGAATAGGGAGCAGATCCTATTGATTAAAATGAATTTATAGACTGAAGTAAATATCGTATGGTATATCTAGGGGACCTTAGCAGCCTTTTGGCAGACGGTTAAAAATAGCACTTAAATTACTTAGAAGTCTAAAACGTCATCTAAGTATTAGTATTGTCAAAAAATCCATTCTCACTAGAAGGGGTTGATAGCACTCTTATAGATACTAATGTATCTAATGTATGTATAGATACTAATCATCGTTGTCAATCGTAATGAATGAATCATACATTATTAACTTAGTTAAAACATTTAAATAGAATATTCTGTTATTATTTTCACAATTAGACAAAAAATAAGAAAAGGAAATGTTTTAAATATAAATTTTATATAATATTATAATTCTAATACAAGTTTTATATCTAAGATAAGATATCATATTAGAAGCAAAAACGCTAACTAAAGCTGAATGCCAACAATGTTTGGCGCCAAAGGTAATAAATTCCACAAGCGAAAACATTAAGATCTCGTTAAAATGTAATTTTTACAGTATTGGCAAAGGCGCCTTCAGTTACTCAACGTAATTAAGTTTCCTATATTTGTCTGGTGTGAATAGATTAAAGTTTTCAATAAGTAATGCTCAATTTTTTTTTAATTGCTTTTATTCTTGTAGTGTTCATTTATATTATGTCAAACTGACATATTCTGTAAGAGTTTTTTGTGTGAGATTTTTTCTTATATTAAATACTTCTCAGAAAACTATTTCTAGTATGAAGCAAAAAAATTCAACAATAAAATATTACAAATTTGCGTCTAATCGTTTAATTGTTAACAATTATATAGACATCAAAGAAAATATATTTAAGATTCACTACGTTATATTCTGATATATAAGCAACTTTTTGCAATTTAATCTATGTATAAATCGGAAGGATATAATAAATTAATATGTACATTACAAGTATAATTAAACTTCATCCTCCCAAATTTAATATCATAGTGGATATTAAACAGAAAAAGAATATTTTGCTGAAATAACTACATTATTTAGTTTAACTACATTATTTAGCAGTTAACTCGTGTTTTTTTTTTATTTTTACGAGAATTACTTTATTTTTCAAAATAGCTGTAGTCTAATTGAGAATGTATTCATATCATTTAAATAGTTCTTTTTTGTTAGGTACTAAGCATGTTGAACTTCAGCTTTTGTCCGTCTGACATGTCAAAGTCAGCTTGACAAATCTATTTACATGCTTCTACGTTGTTTATATGTAGATACTAGTTAAATACACAAATTCGTACCCGTATATTTTATTTTACACTTAGTATAACAAACACAAAATTTTAAGTGAATTTACATTCATCATTCATTCACCAGAAAGAAGAAATCTAAAAAAACAAAATAGTTTTTTTAAATGTTCCATTGCGTTAGCTTTTTTTTTCCCCATATTCGTCCATCTCCTTTCCAGTGATGGAACAGGCAAAGATCCTTAGACCGTACAGAGCATAAAGTTTTAATAGTTTTTCTCGTATACTTTCTACGTACAACGACCAGTTACATTTTTGTTATAAGATAACATATGTTAGATCAAGCGTGTGCTGATTTTTGTCTACTATCCATTACTATAGACAATAGGCAAAAACATAATATAAACGTATATTTTATATAAATAGTGCGGACTGATCTTCGGGTTGTGTTTAATGTAACGTTATGAAATAAACCGCCAACCGGAGATGAACTGGCTGTCATTGCCAAAGCGCAACAGGTGAACCCACTCAACAAATCTAGAGATCAATTGAGGAACATAAGCTTGTCTTTTAAGATAACAATACATTCGTTTATTAGGTGATTATACATTTTTATTAATACTCGAAGACGAAAGCTTAATATTTATTAATTATATAATATACCGTGACTAAATCATATTAAGGACATACTCGTAGGTATAGTGACAATGAATTCACGGTGTGCTTTGTGAGAGTCAATTAAAATAAAATAAGACAAAAGTAATTGGCTATCGGTACCAACAGAAGTTTAAAAAAAAGAAAAAACACTACTAATAGCAGTACAACAATGAACGATACTGGTTGCAAATTCACAACCTGTTGCTCGATGCGTCGACGTGCCAGTGGAATGCCGCTGAAGGTCGGGTACGTTCATCGGCCGTCGATTCAGTGATTTCTGTCATAGACACACCTCACCAATAAATATTGTAAACGAAACTACTTTGTAAATGTAACACACATTTAGAAAAGAAAACTGTATGATATTTTTTATACTACGTAGGTGGCAAACAAGCATTCGGCCCATCTGATGGTACACGGTTACCGCCTTCGCCTATGGACGCATGGTGGTGTCACATGTCAACACCAGTGGTGTCACATGCGCATTGCCGACCCTTAAGAAACCTTAATATATCCAACTTAATGTACCCAACCCCTATCTCTCGAGCAAACCTCGGCAGGTATTCCACAATCTAAGGTACGTGAGAGAAGCACTGTCCAAGACCACTTATGTTTTAATAACCTCTGAATGCGAAAATTTAATTATATAATTATTATTATTATGAGAAAATTTTTATCCAAAATATAATTAATACAATATTTCGAGATATTTGAAAAAAGGAAGAGCTACGAAGTAATTTTATTTGTGTCCAAACCTAACCTCAATTGGCACATAATTTTTATCAAGATCTAGCCAGTAGTTATTGAGTTATTCATAATAAATTCTTTTTTGGTGGCCTGAAATCCATACATTAAGTATATTATTGTTAAAATGAGCAAATGTAGAACCTGAAATTTTAACCTCCATACCGCTGTAACTCAATGGTTCAAAAGCTAATTGATTTAATAAGTAGGTACTCGTGTTTTTGGTCTCAGTTTCCGCTGGAGGGTTAATTTGCAATTCCAATTTTCAATCTCGTTTTCATATAACGATGGAATTTTCATTTAAATATTTTTTTCTAGTTCGCATGTTTAGAAACAATATTTTCGTGGTGTAACTTTTAAATATTTCTCTAGAAAAATATTCGAACCAAAATTGCGTATATTCAAAATATCATGTATAGATATTATAAATTTTCACACTTTTTAATGACTAATAAACTTTTTCATATATGTATTTAGAAGTTGCCTTGAATGTTAATCATTATTTCTCATTGCGTGTCTTGTACAATGAATTAGTAAATTTCTGACGATTAGCATATTGTATCACTATATTCTGCTCTCTCAGAGTTTTTCAAAACGTATACACAATCCTTATTACATTTTAATATAACAAATTGATCTAAGTACACTAAAAGACTATTATGAAATCCATTCTCGTTATAAAAAATATCAACTTATTATTCAGCTAAGGTATTAACTAAATTTGATTAGATTCCTCCAAATTACATCCAATATCAAGCAATACTGAAATTTATTTGATATCGCCAACTTCAACAAAACATAATTGAGGATTATATGAATCCAAGTTTGCCCTTCCTTAACGATATAATCCATCTGTTTCCCGCACAAATGATTAATACAAAAACATTGATTTATTGTATCAAGTAATCACCATTTCTATTCTACTTATGTTGTGTTTATTTATTTATTAGATAACTCTTGATTAAAGTCGGAACTTTCCAATGATCAATATATAATGGTAATGTAATGTTTTATGCATTAACTTCAATATTTAATAACTGTCCCTAAGAAGTAACGACATGTTTACGATTGATACCTGTCAGTTCCCCACTTAAATTAATATAATTTAAAAACATAAAAATAAACGAAATGATAAATAAAATAAATACCGTACCAAAACATTTCCTAACGAGTGGGCAATTCATCAAGTACTTCCACGGTGTGTGAGGGGCAGGTTTTTTCTTCTTTCGACCCCTATGCAAATGAGGGTAGCACCGCTCAGCGGCCTTGCCGTGCTTCGTGAACATTCCGATACCCTGACACTTCCATAGACTGTCACATCACTGACAACACTAAAAAGACTGACCAAAGCAGTCTATTACACTATCAAGCACTCACTAACACGATTCACAGAGGGAAATCACTAAACGAATGTCATCCGTAGTCATCACCATCCCAGTGAAAGACTACATGGGCCCGTACAAATGTAACTGAAAAGAAAAAAAAGAAAAAAATATAATGTCAGACCCCTTCCCCGTGACAGATCGAAACCAATAAAAAACGTGAGCGATATTAGAAACTAATATTTAATATAAACCACATTTTAGCTGTCTGTCACCAAATAAAAAAAAGTAATCTGTATGTCGCGTTAGCGTGTTTTTCCGTTGGTATGAGAAAGTGAAATCGGTATGTGATGTATAATTGATTTAAACAATCATAGAGAGCACCGCGTGACAGTTGTCACAAGTAATTTCGTGATGTTTAATCATAGATCAGATAACATGACAAAGTATTATTTGTGTAATGTGATGCAGATTGAGAATCGAGGACGATATTAAACTGGTTCAACCATGACATAAATTTTTGTTTCTTATTAATTGCATACTTTAATAATGATGTTCCTGAGTTTACCTGTTTTTAAATCTATTAGTTTCCTGTTGTGAGTTACTGTACTCACCCTATTGTTTGTTACCTCTTTTATAAGAACTGTAGATTTATTTATGTATTTTCTAAATATGACGAAACAATCTAGGCTATCTTAGGGGTTAAAAGTATAGTATAAACGTATAGTTATATACTTGACATATAATATAATAATTCCATTTATGAAAAGTCATCGTTCAGTCATCGACATAATAACATAGGCCTAATATGTACATTGACGTAATAATAAAATCCGATTTTTGAGGGAAATACCATGGGGAAATATCATCTCAATAAGCATTTACTTTTATAGTACATAAATTAATATACTAAATTTAGTAATATATATATGTTACATTATACACTTAAAAACCCGTTTTAGTCACAACAAAATTGGACGAAAATGTTTTTAACCAGGCTTGACGTCAATGAGGCCTGCGAGGTTAATAATTATATCGCGGATTATAATGCTTTCAGAGCAGGAAAAAATGCAATTAACAAACCAAAAATGAATAAAAAGTAATTAAGTTTAATAAAAATGGTGTCAATAAGTCCAAGCAAGATATTAAAACATAAATATTGATTTCAAAATATATATTTCTTTCAATTTTCGTCAGAAGTTCCTATGTAAAACCCATGTAAGCGTTAATGCTTCTACTTCTGGTTTAAACAATTACTGTAAAGTATACATCTTTAAAATTTGATCAATTCTAAATTAGTTTGTGATCTAAAATATTTATTCTCATATGTCTCAGAACTTTTTAGATTACAAAGTTTAATGGTATTGTAGTTCAAGCCTAGTGGAGTGGAGAAACTCATACGATTATTTCTGCTTAATATGGGTGTTTCATTTATATCGGTTGATTATTTTGATTAATTAATATTATGAATCTAATACATTCAGTATACGATGTTAGTTCAAATTAAATAATCCCAACTTTATTATTCAGTAATTTTCACACCTGTACTGTTATAATTCTAAAAAGTAGCGCGGCGTTATTTTGCCATAAAAGCAATTTATACATACATTCTTTAGCTACGACTATTGTTAAGTTCATTATGCACACCAACACATACGTACATGCATCTAAGTAGTAACTACAGGTGTTTTGTTGAAGGTGATTGTACGTATTACTTTACGTCAACGATTTTTATAAACTGCCAACGACCAATGATTTTCATCAAAACAATTTATTTCTCTTGAACTTATTCATATTATCAGTTAATTTATTAACATTGCAACAAATAGCGCAAATAGTCAAGAAGAATCAATAGTTTTATTTATTCTTCTCGACTAATTGCGCTATTATAATGTTTTCTAAACGGTATAAAGGCTTATAGATCTACGGTGATCATTAAACTATAATACTACTAATTCAGATTCTATTATTATATACAATTTACATTAGTAATACCGTATTTCGTTTTATCTAATTCTGCACTAGCGTGTATTTTTAATTAATTGATGGGTTCATTTACTAGTAGTATGATAAATTGTCAAATAAACAGGTATATAGTTGAAGATCCGTGTACCAATGTATTACTTGAATATACGTTGAATAAAACGCGTGATCGTTTTTAGACAGATTTGGTACAACAGAACCTAAGTGATAACGAACGAAATAATAAACATTTATTTAAATTCGTTAAAATAATAATGTAAAAAATCTCATTTCTAAAGGTCACGGCAATATACATAATGTATTTCTTTGTCATTCTGTTTCCATATCTAATCTGACAGAATACATTTATAACAAAAATGTCGTGGCACATGAAATTTATAACCACCTTTTCCTATAGACACTGTAGACCGCGAGGGTTAAGGAATGATCATCTATCAAACCCTATTTTCTCGTTGTCAGGGTCTTATTGATTTTTCTTTGAACAGTATCAAGGTACCTATTTCTATGTTGTTTTGTGTAAAATGAAATTCTTAAAAATACAACAATTGTATCTATACAAAAATTGGTTTACCTGTTACTAAGTCCACGTGTCTGGCGTAATTATGTATACTGCCTGAAGTTTGTGTTAATATATATGAATGGATAATAATTCAGACATTGGATCGGATGCCTATTAAAACATTATGTACAAGATCAAGCGCAATATAATATGTAAGCGATACAAGTAGACATTAACATTATTTCAATATATACAAATGTAAATGGGGCGACAGCTGTGTGAATTTATACGAATAAAATTTATGCGATTAAAAACTACTAAAACCATCTTTAAATTAATTATATATTACAGATCTCTGTATGTTCTCTATGTCCAATCTATCTAATAATACGAAACCAACTCTTCCACGTCAGTAACATGGAAAATGCAACTATTAATTTCAAAGAGCATAAATTAATTAACTTGTTAATCGTCTTATTACAAACTAGCTGATAGCGACAACTTCGCCTTGTTTTTCAAACAAATGTCTATGTCCATCCAAATAATACATACAACCTTTACATTAAAATTTCATTAAATTGCGTTCAGCCGTATCATCGAGAAATAGTATCAAATAAATAAATGGACTGACAAGCAGAAAATTATGCAGTTGTAATATTAATATAAATGTCAATTTCTTTGTTCTTTGTAATGCTTTCACTCCTTAATAAACCGTCATGAAATTGTAATATTACCTACCATTTAAGAAGGAAACGACATATGGTTTTTACTTCAGTCAATCATGGTCAAGCGTACAAAAATGCGGGCAGAATCTAGTATTAACATAAATTTCTTCTACTTTATCCTTAAGTGCAATCGTCGCATTTGCAAAAAGCTTTCGTGGGACTGCAAAATGCAATGCTCGAGGTGACTGTTCGAATGAGTCACCGAGTTGTCCACCCAAATACGGCGCATGACCAAGACCCTACGGTCCAAGTAACGATACCGGATTGACGATAAATACAGTAACCGTTCTTTACTAATCCAATATACTGATACATTATCTTTTATTATAGACATATTTAGTGAACGATCCTGGCTTATCTTTTTGTAGGCAATAGTGTATACATAATAAACAACAAATCTATTTTTTTTATATGTGTATCTAAAATAATTTTAGTTATAATTTTTAACTATATATGTAATAATTAATTCACAACGTTACGACATACTTATGTTCTTGTTACGATGTATGCGTACGTCGTAACAAGATAGAGAGAGAGAGAAGAGAGAAGAGATAAAAGATGTCTCAACATTTGTAATGGACTGAGTGATGGATATCGTGCAGGTAAATACGTAGTCAGTAGTAGTTTTATTTTATTTTAAATTTACTAGTTAATATGAAGTATTATTTTATTAGCCTAAAAGTAACAAAAGCAAAATTAAGAATATTAGATTAATAATTGGTAAGGTAATTGAAATAGAAAGATTTCCATTATATTTTTTAACAGATATATATATGAGAACAAAACATAACGGAACAAACAGCATTCTCTTATATAAACAATATATATGAAATATGATACTTTATCTACATTTAAATGGCTTTGGAGTTAATACAATTATGTCCTCAGAATAATATTTAAATTGCATTATTTAAATATAAGTTTGAGGACATAATTGGACATAAAATGGACTTTATTTATTTAAATTAAAGCAACAATAAAAATATGGAAACTTCAAACATTCTGTAAGGTAAAATTTTACTCACCCCAATTATTTCAATAACGTTGCCTATTATCTATATAGCAACATGTCGACTACGAATGTGGATACTTGCTTATATTTTTAATAAGTATGTACAGGGGGGAAGGCAGTTGTTAGTAATGGCTTCAGGTCGATCTCCACGCAAAATATCGTAAATAATCAGTACATTCCCAATAACTAAGCTGACTAAGCTGACTTCATGCTTATCCTATCATCCTCCATTCGCATGACGCTAGCCTATACCGGTAGCGCACGGAGAAAGACCATTTCATTTTCATTCAATAAAAAAATTAACCATACATGCACAAATAGACGTAGTACGTAGTAGGGAACGATCAATATCTCAAATGATGATGAAAAAGTAGGATTTGGACTATAATACCCAAAACAAGATCAATTATATTTATGGTAATACGCAACTATGCAAATGTAGCTAACACTTATGTTATAAGCAAGACTAGAGTACCTAATTCAAAAACGAATTCGGCAGATATAGAAGTCACTTTACAATTATAAAGCAAAAAAACTGTAATAATGACATGGTCGACCACTGTTTGCGGTTTGCGGTTCACAGGAATTCTTTAATTAGAAACGTAACATAAACTGGTATTACCTAATGGGTACTAGGACGAACTAAATTAATTCAGTTAGGTAATTATTTATATCACAAATTTACATAATATCTACTACCAAAAACAGATTAATATTATTATTATCATACATAGGATAGAATGTTTGTTTGAAATATGTAATGTTTGATATCGAAACACACAGTGCTTAATATATAAAGTTTTTCTGTCTTTCTTTTTATATAGAACTTGACTCAAAGCAAAAGTCTCACGAACAAAAGCAAAGTTGAATCGACAACGGCAGATGTTGTGGTTGAAACTTAGGATATTGGAGCTCGTGAAAACTGACCAATGGGGTGAAGATGTGGATTGGGGTGGAGGGCGCATGTTCATTCATCCGGACCGTGACGTCACGCGCGAGGTCGTGCCCTCTCGGTCGCAGGCAGCGACAACTCTGAATATTAAGGACGCATCGACGTAATTTAGTCTCTTCTCTGTTGCTATTCATTCTCATTCTTTTATTTCAATTTAATTCTAAAACAGCTGGCACATTGAACATAAATTTTCTGACAGTCCGGCTGCAATATACATTACACACCACCGACATAATATTTTTAATTTACTTTATTGATGTCCAGCCACAGTACCTTCGATTTCATTCGGCTGTACCTACCAACTTAAAAAAGTGTATTATACTGACAAAACTACCAAAATATGTACCACACGTGTAAAATCTCGAAACCAGAATAAATATATTAAATCAGTAGCCATTATCCTAAGACAACAATGTCAGGAGAAAACTATAATAAATTTAACTAATATTAACCAAGCAAGCAAATTACTTAGAAATAAAGTCATAATTAATACTTATCTATTATTAACTATACTTATAATTTTGTAATAGAAAATTTCAAGGCATAATTTTTTTTTTACATTCGTCAATAGAACAACATCACACTGCCTTTCAATCATATATAAAAAAACTGTATTGTATACAGAGTTAAACTCTACAGTACAATCCGTATAAAGAACCCTTCACGAACTTAAAGAAATAGGCGAGTATAACAATATCAACGAGCATTTGCAAATATTCATAAACAGATATCTGACTATAGCAGATATCGAAAGTATTGTAGGTACAAGTCTAGAGTTCTCTATACTTTCTGAAATAGAAAGTATTCCATTATATTTTTAAACACATATTTTACGGTCTACATATTACTAGAAAGACAAAACATACCAAAAAAAGCATTACTCTTATATAAACAGAGACAAGTATAATAATATATTTTTTTGACATGTTTAATTATAATGGTAAATTATATATATATATAGCATACATTAACAGCACTAAGAACATCATGTTATCATGCGACACTTGTGATAGTACTTATGTGTTGCTATTCCAGAGGACTAATATGTTATGCATCTTATACTACAAAACTCACACATTTATACCATCAATAAATAAAAAATAAAATCTTGTAATTTCATTGCCTAATTGCACAGTACGACCGAAACTAAGCTGAATTTCGATACAAGAAAGCTGCTTGACGGTTGCAGTAGATAAGGTTGAGGTAAGCTTTTAGGAAGACGACTTTTTACAGTGAATCTCTATTAAATTTTGCTCTTCTCATTATATTATATTTTTATTTATAATTTTCGCTGTTTTTTCAATATTCAGCACAATATGTATACAGAACTCTTACAGAATTAAAATTACAAATACGTGGGTACAACATTGTCGACGAGCATTTGCAAGTATTCATAAACAGATATCTGACTGAAGCAGATATCGAAAGCATTGCACGAGTACAGCGTTCTACAAGGTGAGTACTGTTATTAAGTTAATGTATTTATAATGTATTTCACAAGCTCCATTACTAACTGATACAGTTTTCACTCCATGTTTTCCATCCACTTCATTCGTTACGTGATAACTTCATTATGAATCAATTTTACCTGATTTTAATCAGGATATCACCATTTCTGACATATATAAAATTATATTAATATTGTAAGGCATTATTATAGACATTCAACATTATGAAACTTAGTTTTAAAGCATCAATAGTATGAAATGGAATTGTATTGTTCTCGCTTCAATAGAGGAATGGATGAATAACAACAAATCACACTAAATCAAAGCAATAAAATTATATAAAATGGAGATAAAAGGTAGTAAAATCTTGTAGTAGTATAAAACTATCATAATATTTCTACGAATTTTAAGTGTTGTTATTAATCCAAATTATTGTGCTACATCGCCAATAAAAGAGGAAACGTATAAATTTTATGTTGTTACTATTAAAATTTGAATATTAAATACGATTATACCTACCAGTCATTTTGTTATGAGAATTCTAAAAAAGATCGATAATTTTAATAGACACTGAATGACTCTAAAAATATGTACCTACATACCTGTTTTAATTAGCGATTCTTAATATCGGTTTTGGTTTTCAATCCAGTTTGTACCGTTCTTTTTGAGATAAAAGTAAAACGAATAAATTAATAAATCGATTACGCTACTAGTATATTGGTTACTTTATTCTTATAAATACAAAAGGAATCAACATGTTGCTAGAGTACAATCAAGAGGTATGCACAAAAAGATACGAGTATGAAACAGCAAGGTACAATATCGATCAATTGAACTTGGAGCAGTAGGGTGATATATCAATTTAAATTACTTAATTCATTTTCGGGAGTTTCAAATCACAATCTAAGTGGTTTTTACTTTATATCCTTTTTTAAATTACGATGTTCGCTAAATGTATGCGGAAGGAAGCTCCTCTGAAATCCCACTGTCCGACACCACTTGGTTGCAAAGTGTCACGATCAATTCCCTCTAATTTTATTTCAGGTACATAAATAATATATATTATTGTGCAGGTATTCATTCTAGGGTACAATAAAACGTTTCACTATCAGTACTCGACCGGTAAGCACGGCAATAAACTAGTGTGCAAAACATAATGTTTTACTGAGGGCGTATCGATTGAATTAATTTGATGTGGGACCATGTGTGGTCCGTGCCTTGAATTGACGATGTGACTGTTAACAGCCAGGTTATCTTTTTAAGGACGGTTTATGAGCGATTTTATGGCTTAGGAACAATGGCTGAGATGTTTTGTAACTCTTTATGACTCGATTTTAGGTTGATATGATTGCCCGTACCGATTTTAGGACGGCGACTGACTCAAACTATACATGTAAATCGTAGTTGAAACCGTTTCGTAAGATTTTCAGAACTCAATTTAATAGGTATTACAGATTTGTCGGCATCTATCTATATTGTAATATTTTCTCGAATTCATCAGTCTCAAATCTCAAATGTATTATTTCACAATTACAAATGTGAAAGTTACAGATGTTTGGGATTTAGATGTTAATTCATTTAGAAACAATTGTAGGTACTACAACGATAGATCATATCCTACAGTATGACGGAATAGGCAATTATAGTTTATTTCTTAAATTTTCAAGTTTCTTACGTTGTTTTGTATACATATCTCTAAATCAAATCAGTCAATAATCTAAACGTTAGTCCATGTTTACACCTATGAATAAAATATAACGTTATATAAATATAAAACCTATAAATATAAATGTTTCTGATATCGTCAATTAGCCAATCATTATAATGTATGTGGGTGTGGCCAACTGGTTTACCAGCTATGATTGGCTATTTGATAATAATTTGTTCAATTAAATTTTGGCGTTACAAATACGCTAAATCTACATATTGAAGTTGATTGAGATATGTTTGGATGTTCACGATTCTTTTACTCTAATTTACGGAGGCAACGGGTTATATCCAGTACATGAATAATAGAGCTGTTTGACTAAGTAATATAAATAATGCATGTGACAACGAAGAGACGGCACAAATTAATAATGATAGTAGTAGCTTTAAATTAATGCTAACTACAGAAACTGACACCAGCTGTCTTGTTTTCATCTGCGTGTTCTATACCACTTTAAACCTACCAACTTATGTAGATTCATAGAATAATTACAAACACACTAGTAAACAAACATTACTACATACCTATATATTATTTAGTTTTGTTGTCTTAGTTATGTAAAAAACGAAATCCTTATAGTTTTATAATCATATCATAAAAAAATATGGTGCATAGGAGTGCATTCATAGTTCACTATTTTTAACTACTATTCATTAGGTTGATATTTCATGAAACACAAATTAAGGATTTCCATATTTTAATAAAATTGTGGTGTGGTGAGTGTCGATTAAAAATTGTTAACATAATTTTTAATCGACACTCACCACACCACACTCTTACTTAAAATATTATTTTATAATTATTTTATACTACATAAAAGTAAGTATCATAGTACTAAACTTTAATACGATAAGATTTATTAATTTTACTCTCTTTTCAAATTGAATTGTCAAGAATATAAAATATTAAAGATAAAGCTATTTTTAATAATATCAGGCCCGTTTATATCCATCTTTGAGGCGATAGACGTCTGCACCCAAACGATCATGAAAAATGAATAAGATAAATTATTACGAGTTCCATAAATCAGAAAAAAAAATGGGATAAAACAAACGGCTCGCAATCAGACACGTCATTGTAAACCGGCGATAAGAGATGATTGTTAGGTATACAGTAACAGAGGAGGCTTGCCGCGATAACGCGAGGTCAAACATCCAATACACTCAACGTACTCATATAATAATGCTACTGTATTCATTTACATGATTTATTTATATGAATTGTTAAAAACTCGTTTTATAAATATTTGGCTTTGTTTATTGCGACTTATTATTATGATACAAATCACAATTTAGAATTATGTGCTTACATGACAGCATACCAAAGTCATTGTTTGTTGACAGAATTGAAGATTGTTAGCTTGAGAATTAATATGACAAAATATTAGCAAATAAAAAACAATAAAATGTTTTGTGATAAATGAAGGTCAATAAATATAAGAATACCGTGAATGCCGCGTGTATCGCGATCTTTCGTTGAACAATCTAATGATAGTAGATGAAAAAACTGCGGGTAACTACATTGACTTTGCTGTTACTACAGTCAGCTCGTGACCACGGCTAGTAGTAGTAGTAGTCGAAACGTCGAGAGAGGTAAATATCTTAATTTGCCATAAAATAGTTCGTGTTAAGACCCGATTAATAATATAAATAATGCATATTAAATACGAAAGTTTATAAATAACAATACAAAAAACATGGACCAGCATACAACTATCTGTTAAACCTTATTTCGTTGTTCTAAGACTTGAAACATTTAAGGTAACGTAGTGAAGTTTCAAAGTAGGTACCTTACAATAATTACTATTCCAGACAAGGCGTCTTCCAACACCGCGAAGGTTGTTCACCCATTGAAGAATTAATGGCAGAATTCACTAATGCCTTTGTAGTACTTAATCTCGGTTCCCTTAAAAGGTTTCGCGAAAACAATATTAATATGTCCACTGTCATTTAATGGGTACCTTATGTTTTTTATACGAAGCAAGACACATGGAATCTTACTAAGAAATTCGTATACTTGTTATACCATCTATAATGAAAACGTGCTTTAATTTAAAAATACGTATAATTTTTTTAACTTTAGGTCATCATTATTGGAGATGATGGAGAAGTTGGAGCAATTCATGATCCTGTGCAGCTGTAAAGGTCAAGTTCTGAAATGGATATGGTAATAGTAGATATTAAAAATACTCGTACTTTAGTATAAAAAACCTATTTGTACTGACATATTACACATTTTAAAGAAAGGGTCTTGAACAGAAAACATAGTAGTGGTTTAACTAGTATTGCAATAACGTAAGAATAATATTTTATTATGCAATAATGTAAGAATAATATTTTATTATTGGATGCTATCTACAAATTCGCAAGCATAGAACATATTATTTGGACAAAGGATATTATTGATAATCGAAAACAAATAACAGCATTCATATCGGAATAAAGAAGACAGATAGCTACATTGTATGTAACATAAGCAACAAAGTAGGTAATACTTTTGCAACATCTGTTATTGTAAAGCAAATAGACCGTTTACCAAATTCCTTAATCCCATTGTAGACAGTGATGTATTCCTCGTGACCACCACAAGGATAAGGGCATCTGGAGCACGTGCTCGTCTCTTCGATGTGTGCGTAAGAGCTACGCTTGTAGATGTTGCTATCTGTGTTGACAGAGGGAGGGGCGGGACGGCGCACGCGAACTGATAATAATTATTAGTCTGAAGCAATTAAGAGGCGCCAGATATACGCCATGGATGAGATAGCGGTAGACTTGTGAGGAAATAGAGGCCGACAGACACACCTCGACATAGTTTTAAAAGAGAACCCGGAGTCAAGTTGCACTTTAACATGAACTAGAATAATACTACATGATAATTATATTCGTAACAAATACTACTGGTACCAAACACATATATGTGACAACTGGTTTTATAATTGGTTGATCAATAAAAGTAATTCGACGTCTCATTATCTTATTTACGTCCTGTCTTAGAGCAGGTACCGCCACTTCATATTTTGACATGGGTATCAAAACATTAATAAAAATATGTGATATGAATTTTAGTGGCTTGATTTCATTTTATTACAGCGATAATTCATAAAATGGAGCTTCCGCAGACATTATTTACTTGATAATAAGGATGGTCAAGATTCATTGAATGGCAACTGAAAATAATTTCTATACCTAATTTTATATTATTACAGATTATTTGTGGCATGCATACTGGTCTTGGTTTATTATGGACGTATACAAAAATCAACAGCAAATAATTATACTATCTAAAGTAAGTGTCAGAAGTCCTCTAAAATAGTGTTTATTGGTTGTCATTGTATATTTATAGTTATCACTTCTATAGGCAGAGACTTTCCCGACAAAACAATTCGATCGATTCCTAAAAACAAAAAAAAATCCAGCGGTGCGAAAAACCTTAAGAGCAAAAGAAGAAGTTACTTTTCCGAGATAAAACTATTGTTTATAAATTCCCTTTCTAAACTGAGAATGCCGCTTCATCTAGATTCATTAGCCAAAGTGCTCTTGGAGATAACTACTGTTTCACGAGTAAGCAAACAATTTTCTAGTTGTGGAAAATTTACTCGAAGTATTGTTTAGTTGTTAGTTTGTGGGTTGGGTTTGCGTGACAATTCGTATTTACCAACACGTGAAATAGATATATGTGATCAGAACCATTATATGTTAAGAAACAGTAAAAGTTTGCATATAGAACACACCTACATAAATATGACAAGTTAATAAACTGTAGCTCATTCAATATATACACGCTGATAAGATAACAATTGCTTACAGGAACGTCGTTCGATAATGTTTTCTTGCATAGACTTCCTTTGTTCATCATAGTTAAACATCATTTTGTTACCCATCTTGTTATTCCTATACGCCGTTATAATCCAATTTGTTATCGTAAAGAAATATTGCGATGGAACTTTTCAACAGAGTAGATCGTCATTTATATTTGCATTAACGATAGATCAAACGCCATCAAAAATCGCTTAGAGCTTGGATCATCAATATAACGTTTGCTTTGCGAATACACGAATAATAACTGTATCAATATTTATGTAATGTTTAATGAACCTTAATCATTCAGTCAATTAAAATTGACACAAACTAGTCTGCCAATTACAATTCGTGCTACATTGCTTAAGAAGATGAACATTTAGGTACATCTTCTTTACAATTGCAATAACTAGGCGTTCCCGCGACTTCGTCTGCTCACATCATAATCATTATATTAAAAAAGAACTCCATCTTCTGATAATTAATAAAGACTGGCATTGACGATATTTTATATTACATATCTCAATTAAATTCAATTAAAACCCATTCAACAGTTAAACTGTAAACAGAAATGGAATTAAAAATCGTCTAAGGAATCTAATTGTATATTACTGTTTATTTTCAGCTTTCTTGGTTGAATTTAAAAAATCCAATATAGTCATTTGTTTTAACCTTTACGTTTAGACAATTGAGAAATAATACGTTGTAGCATCTAGACATAATAGATCTAAATCTAGTTTATATGTAAATCTAGATAGAGAATATTTGAAACCTTTAATATTATATTTTGTCAAATACAACATATTTCAATATTATGTATAAAAGAGTAGATATTTAATATAAGTTTATAAATATCTCAGTATTCCAAACTCAGAGAAACAAATGTTAAACAATATCCATGATTACAGCTCTCCCGACCCGAGACCAGTTGATTAAAGCTTATTGATATGAAAATGGATCAACTCAGTAGAAGTTTCCTTGCCTACATTTACAATTTACCTAAAATCAAACCTATTTACATTATATTTATGAATAATTCAACGTGACCAGTAATTTGTCTTCATTGAACATTGGATCTTTGACATAATGAATATAATTCAGTGTATTATCCCAATAATAGGAATCAAACGATAGAATTTATTCCAGAACGAATTTTGTTACTTTTATGAAAGCTAATTTATCATTTATTCGTTTTGTGTAGCAGAAACATAATTCTGTCTTACTATAATGTTTTAGATCTAGAATACGATAATATGTAGAATACTAACTGGAATATTTTTATATAGTACATGTGCTCTATTATAATAATATTGTTTTTTTTTTATTATAAAATATATAAATAAAAGACACTTTAATGGTCGATCTAACGAAAACTAGTAATTGTACGTCGACTATAAAAATTACCAAAACCATTGACAAAACTAAATATAATTTTAGTTAGTCGACAACACAACTACAAATACAACTCCATATATAGCTAATAATTTATTTTTTATGCATTTATTTCATCTTATTATAAACACGTAGGCATATTCAATAAATGTAGTTATTTTTGGTAATTTTATAAGAGATTTTATTGTTTTTCTATTCTAAATCGTTTGAAAGTGTACAGTGATGGAGCACAACAATGAGTTACGTCCATCATGCATGACCTACTCTTATGAATAATGAAATAACATCAAAATACTACTACTCGTATAGTACACAAACTATAAACACTAACGCAAAAACACTACTGTTGAGAATGGAAATGTTTTGATTTATACAAATAAAACAATAATATTGAGATAATAATGTAATAACATCTCTCAGTGGTTACAGACGGATTTCCGTCATGTTAAATTGGTCAATAAACATTTTATGCCTGGATAAATGTTTATTAATTACTAGTCAACACGCGCGTGTTGACTAGTAACTTCGACTGCTTCACATTTTCCCCGTTTCTGCAAAATTTTCATTGCAGCTTGGTTCCTATTGTTCGAGGCGAGATGTAAAATTATTATGGAAATCAGTTCAGTAGATCCAGAGATTATTCCTTACAACCTCACAAAGTTTACTCATTGTAATATTTGTACAGAAGTACTCGTATACATTAGTGTTATATTCGTTGATCCCGTTTTATTGATACTGATGAAACGACAACAATAATAATATTTATTGTTGTCGTTTGATACACAACTCCATAAATTACTTCATTCAATGTTTTATAAAATAATATAATAATAATTAACATATTAATAATAATAATGATCCAGGAAAATTCACACA
The DNA here is from genome assembly GCF_030625045.1 of Achroia grisella. Lineage (NCBI taxonomy): Eukaryota > Metazoa > Arthropoda > Insecta > Lepidoptera > Pyralidae > Achroia > Achroia grisella. The sequence goes on from NW_026713022.1 coordinate 510,862, forward strand.
GCTCTATATATATACATATGTCAACCTAAGCAGATTTTGTGTTATAACTAACATTAACACAGACAATTTTTTTTGTAAATACCTAAAAACATTAGGAAATACCCAGACATAAATGTTTGCATCGTGCGAAGAATCGAACGCGCGACCATCATTTGTGTGCTAAACCTAAATCACCAAGACCTTCATATTCGACATTGTACTTTTATAAAGCTTTCTGTAGCATATATATTATTAGAATATATACACTGTATACCAATATATAAAACAATATATCCTGTTAAAATTTAATAGTAATTGCTCCAGCCCTATATATGTAAGTGAAACTTTAACACACAAACAGTATTTGCCTCGTAAAGATTTTACAATTTTATTAAATTCAAAGATAAAGTAGACAAAGACAATAAAGATTATGATACTACAGCTATGTCCCGCGGAACCAGTTCTCTTCTACCGTAACATTTCCTTAGGAATCTATCTGTTGTCTGTCAGTTTGTACTTATATGGACACGGAGGTCTGACAGCCAACGATGATAATTAAAGATGTAGTATAAAATTTATGATAAATACAACGCGACATACAATAATACAATCGACTTAGTTTGTTCGCTTATACATATATGCGATGCGATGCGATGCGTACAATAAAGAAAATATATATATTTAACATATTTGCTTTAAAGTACATCTAATTTCACCGGTTTTCGATATATAAAGCAGCTCATAAAACACGCGTGCGTTATAAATGCAAATAGTGAAGATATGTTCTATAACCGCACTATTTGCTATTTTTTCTAAATTTCTAACTGTCGGCTCCAGCTAATAAACAGGAGGATGATTAAAAAAGGAAAAAGGCGGAAAAGTGCCAAAATTTAACAAAATATAATATCATGACTTTTTTATTGTTTCCTCGCAAGATGTTGAAAAATATCGAATGATATATCTACGTGGGTATTTAACACACTAGGTTCTATTACACACTCGCCTTCGGCTCTGGCTATAATTCCGCCTAGTGTGTTATAACTAGAATTACGCAATTATATCGTAATATACAATAATAACACATTGGTTGATAGGATTGACAATATCTATATTAATAATCAAATGTATGTTAATATAAAATCATAAAAATACTATCTATGTGATTGTCATCGTACCTAATGCATGTTCCCTAAACGGCTCTTAATAAAATTTTACGTAAAGATAATCAAAATTATTTCATCATATAGAACACTTTATGCCACTTACGTACGTCATAGTGTTAATCACTATATCCACTTCAGCTAGCTAGGATAGATTGTATCACAAAGACGAACATCGGCTATTAGGGGAAAGGGATTCTTAATAATGCGGACTAATAACACTATTAATTGCTGGACATGTACTATGTTAGGTTGACCTCCATGCGGTTCCCCCTGCAAACTATCGTGATAAATTCCTGGTGACCGATCTGACATTGGCTGACTGATCTGACTTCATATTCATCTAATTATCCTCCACATATACCTAGCCAGCTTATACTGTTAACGCAAGCGGTTGCACCGTTACATTATCATGTATTAAAAAAATATAGGCTTTCTTATATCCCAAAGATCAGCTAGTTCCGTGTAGTAATAGTAACCAAATATTATACAACGCAGTTGGTCTGTTAATGTAGCGTTAGACTCGTGTGATATGTGGGGTTAATTGGAATCCAGGACAAATATTGCCGCATAGATGTGAGCATTAAGTTATGGAAGTGTATGATACAGATTTGCTCATCTACAACTATTAATTAAAACATGAACATAAAAATGCATCTAAAAATTTAGAACGCTAAATTTCTTTAATAATTTCTTTAATAATTAAGAAGTTATAATTTGTTGTAGAAATAGATATTGGATCTATCCAATATCTATTTCTACAACAAATCACTGTCTATGGCATATCCTGTAAAGAGTATATTAATGTATATTAATAATAAATAACTACATAACACAGAGTTTTTTTTTTAAGAATTCTTTGTACACAAATGTGATTCATATTTCATACAATGATTTTTTTTTATATCTATTTTTTTATTTTAATACATTAATATGGAATAGTGCACCCGCCTACTCTAATAATATATGTTGGCGAGGCGAAGAATCTATTCGGTTAGCATATCGTGCAGAATTCATGAGGGATTAACAATGCTGGTTTACAGGAAAAACCGTGTGGAATTCTTAGCTGATTTTATTAATCGTTACGAACAATTCCCCCCTTCCCGTAATCATATTAGAAAACATACTAAATTGAGTCGGTTCTTACCATAAGGTTTTATTGACTTAAGCAATATAATATAATGGGCTGATTGAGATGACATTTGGCATAAAGATAACCTATAAAGATCAAGCTTATAGAGATAAAGATACGGAAGAACGTGGCATTGAAAATTTCCTATAATTATATAGGTATTATAACGTGTAATACTGTCATTAAATATAATAAGTAATACCGAACGTCGCTATTAAATATTTCCTATTTTTTATTTATGTTAGATACACAAACATTGACGTCAATCAGTAGATAACTATGAACTCTACTATATAGTGAATGACATTTTCGGTTTCAGAATATCAATGATTAGATTAGGTATATTAATCATAAATATGCTTTGTAAACATGGTGAATAGGCTTACTTATTTTACTGTCACTAACTGAGTATATTCTGGAGAGAATAAGATTGTAAAAACAGCAATGGAAGTAATCGCGCCAACGTGTTTCTGAACTAATCAAATTATTAGTTGTTAATTGTAGTAAAACAAAATAAATTAATAAACTTATTATATCTTATTAGACGACAACCAGACATATTCGTTTAATCTGTCTACTTCTGACAAATTGTTAAAGGCTAGTTAGGTTAATCGCGTCAATATGTTAGTGTTGATTCGGCCTGTCTCAAACTCTGTAGGTTGACCCAAATTAGCGCTTCAAGAGCGCAACTCCATCTGTACCACAACCTCATATGAAGTATGAACCAGTAACGCGGTTCAACGTTGGGATACCTTGTACTTTTTAGTGAGTAGAAGCCTCACAGTACCCGCTTGCATCTTCGGGCTTTTTCCAAGTAAAAAAAGTGTTTGAATGCAACTAAGAAGTTATGTAAACGAAGAACACGCAAATCCACACTACCTAACCGATTGAAACTCTAATCATAAATATTATGTATTTTGAGATAATACACAATCTCAATCCAACTTATCGACCCCAATTTTGTCAAAGGTAGACGTCTTTATATTCCACATTACTATTACAGCATATGGATGACAACTGATTTGCATTACTAGCATATCAGTAGATTTCCTTCTAAGAGAACTATTAGATATTAGAGAAATATATTCAGTAATCATAACTGATATTTTCTCGAAATTAACTATAATACTGTTAACATTCGTAAATTGCCTATAGAGATTTGTATGACTACCGACCGCAAAGTGCTACAGCATGCGCAAAGTCACCTGATTAAATATTTAGTATTACGTCAATCATATGCTAGGACTGTAGAGATACTGACAGGAAAACTTACAGTTATTGATTGTGGTTATAGTCATTATTAATAAGATAACTAAAGTTATTACACCATATATAAAAGTAGGTATTACACATTATTCTTTACTGAAAAATACAAAGTAATCTTTTAGAGTAAGTTAATTAGGTGTAGGTAGCTGCGGTACTAGTTAATATTTGTTGAGGAAAAAAGATTGTACATATGCAAGTTCTCACTTAGATGCAAAGAAGAATGCAAAATTTAGTTGTGTGTCTAAAAATTGAAGCGTATATTTAATATCATATCTCAATGAGATTGAAAGTAACATAACATATAAGTACATAATTCGTTATGGTCAAGTACTCATACCCATATCTACAGTAATCAGAAGCGTGTACAGGAACAATAATTTTGGCGCGAACAGAACATAAATTACAAAATTTGCTTACATTGTTACTTTTACTATAGTTATTTTAATCGCTTTTAATGTGAGTTGTTACAGAGAGCATTTTGCAGTGACGAAATATTAGAATTACCTACCCACCGAAACACCTACTATATCTTGTCGCATTTACGACAATGGTAGCAACGGAGCTACCCAACTCTGATAGAATAATGGAACAAGGCAAAGTTGTTCCGTTGTTTAACACATTAGGGGTCATTTCTATTACGGCCATCTTTATCTCAGATCTCTTAATTAGTTGAATGAGTCTTTGAGATCATAAAACATGTGACAAAGATAAATATTAGCCAACTACACTAAATGAAGCAAAGTTACATGAAACCTACCATGGTGGAAACAACACTATACGATAGACAAAGGTTCAGGTATTAATGTTTGAATATACACTACACACAGTAATGAATACCCATATAAGTGTATATACATACACACTTCGCTCGTTGCAAACATACATGTTTATATACATATGCTTATATGCTAGTGAGGGCATGTAAGTACATGAATACAACACATACGTAAGCAGTCAATACAACGCGTCAACTTTGTTTGCATTTTTACAATTTCTTCACGTTTTTAAACGAATATTTATCAACTATTGAACAATCAATTGACAAACTTAGACATATGTCTAGTTACATGTCAAAAGAGTTTGTCATGTTAAACTGCTTAATGTGCAGCTAGTACAGTAACAACCGAGGTCATACTTACAGATAACGTTCCTTGGATTGATCGTTGAAGTTAACTGCACTAAATATTATCCGTCAACAAAAACACAAGAGACGTGATGCAGACGTGCATACACTGCGGCCGTTAACCCGACTCCGACGGGCTGCGTTTCGAAAACTTCGCGGTGAAGCGTTTAGAGAATATTCAAAAATAGACCGAGTGAGTAGAATAAACGCGTGACAGTATACGCACAAGAGTTCTCACTATGTACAATTCGATGTAGCTTGAAATTCAAAGCGTGGATGATGCTAAACAACCGAATCCGCCCGAAATTGCTTTGAAAAGTTTCCAGTGCACAAAGTTATTGTGATCGCGAGCGAGGGCTCTACGTGAAGAAACACGGCAGCCCCGCAGTGCTCGGAACACGACTGGCGCCGCCGACCGACCGTGCTCCGGCGACCACCGCGCAGCGCGCCGACAGGAACACCCACACTACCACACTCACACACACAAACACGCCGCATACACCGACTACTTACACAGTGCACACAAGCGATACGAAACTGATAAACAGCGTAAAAACACAACAACCACTTTACCAATGCACACACTGTTTTCCTGATGCGTTCCACCAGAAGCGACAACTGGTGATATTGAAATCGGTAGTCATAGAAATTCTACATTGCTATAGATCCTTATAATACTTTGGAATGGACAATGTTATGAGTTCTTTACTTGCTATTAAAGATTGCCACAAGTTTTGCAAATTTTGAGGCACAATGTCAAAGTAGAGAAACATCAAAGATTACGCAATTGAAAAACACGTACAATAAACATAAGTGATGAGACTCACGAGACTACGCACTCGCGCGGCCGCATAAGTGAAGCCGTATGTCACAGGGACATTATTTTATCAACCAGACGCGATAGGAGACGGCGAGAAATAATGAATGAACTTTTGAATAAACAGCAGGAAATTAAACAAATAATGATGGCCTACAAATGAATGTTGCTCATTCCTAATTATAATTGAAATGATACATTTCTCTTTAATCAAAGGACAATAAGTACTTTACGATATAGTATATTTTAATTTTGTGATAATATTTAATCATGAAATAAACGCTCAATGCGTTTATTTAGATATTATATAAAAATTAAGATTATTATCAACAAGATAATATTCTACACATTAAAGTTCAACCTTATCACAATGATCGGATTATAATAACGTCATTTTGTAACAGAAATGATAATAAAAACAAACTTACTTAGGTAGGTACGATTAATAAAGGTCTTGGTAGACGTATGAGGAGTCGATAGTTGTTAGATGGTATTCCCGGAGGTACGAGTATTTCAAATAAATTTGAATCAAACGGGAGCATATACTCACATGGATGTAATCCGTTGACTTTCCCTTCAGTATATAAATTACCTGGAACAAAAAAGACTAAATAAAATGACAGCAGATCTAATACTTGGTGTCTAATAACAAACTACTGGTAAACTATATATCTATGCAATTATAATAATTGTATAAAATGTGTTATTTTTTAATATTTATATGTATTATTTTTCTACTTCCATTATTACCTATATATATATATATATATTCTTCCATGCTATTCATACGCCACCTAACATTGTTGTTGTTTTTTCTCTACCTAAAGGTTGTGTCAAAAGAGATTGCTTCTTATGATAAGACCGCCTTTTCTACATATTAATTCTTGTGTAAAATGCTTGGTGCAGTAAAGAGTTTTAAAAAATATATAATTCCTACGCATCTTTTACAGGAACTGTTAAATAAAAATAATGGTAAAGTCATACACATGAAATATACACATTCATAAAGTTAAACAGATGCCGCAGATGGACCTATTTTTTCGAGCCCATTTTTTACCCGACTACGGCCAAGCAAAAAAGTGGGTTATGATTTTGATGTGTGTGAGTGCAAAGGGCTTAATTAGCCCCCATCTAAATTTCTGCTCAGAGTTGAAATCGTTGTTGAAAACAGTATTGACATAAACAGTTTCTTCACATCATTTTGACGTAAAAGGCTGATTACTTTCCGTTGACCGAAAATCAACCGAAAAATAATAGTAAAATGATATCTTTGATATGTGGATATGCGATATAAACCATGAAATAATAAGAATCATCGTAAATGTTTCTTTTTAAACTAATACACCACTGGTCTGATCTAAAAAGAAATAATTTTCTTGTCAGTACTTCATAACTGAAGTCACTAGCGACCCGAACTGATTGGTAGAGATAGAGATAAAATATTTCCATGTAAAAGTTGCAAGAACTGTCCGTTGTGAAAAAAATATTATTACTTTGACATTATCTAAAACTATCGCAAAATAAATCAAGTAGCATCCATCTAGTAGCATTACTGCTTACAATACTTCCACGTCGATGGATTTATTTAATGCACTAACAGAAGGTGTTAGACTTTATGTATCGAATTTCTATTTGTATTGTTCATGAAACTTTCCACGACCTTTCTTGGAACCGATTTGTCTCCGCTTTACTTGAAATAAGAGGTCGATGACATTTGAATTTGTAGGCATAAGTATACCTGTCTGAACCAGACGAATATGATACGATTACGATTTTAGGAATATATTTATTAAACGTTAATTTGTTTATTAAATTGTAACGGCATTTATTTGAGTTATTAAAGGCCTAAGAGAATATAAAAATGGCGGTTTGTTATATATAATAGCAGATAGTTTCCTTAAATTGTATAGGTATATAATGATAATAACTCAGAACAATTCATACACATCATGTATTATGCACAGAAAAATCTTTACAAAAAAAAGAACTTTATATAAATATTAGCTACTCGCCCCGGTTTCGCACGGGTGTATCGCATAATACATGAAGTATTATATATATAAACCTTCCTCTTGAATTACTCTCTCTTAAAAATCGCTTCATAATTCGTTGCGTAGTTTTAAAGATTTATGCATACATAGAAACGGACAGGCAACGACTTTTTTTATACTATGTAAAAAGAAAAAGCGGCCTTATAGCTTAAAGCAATATCTTCCGGACAAATAATAGTCAGGAATATAAATGTTTGTATGGTGAATGGAATCAAATACGGATCCATCAAAATTTAAACCGCTGTGCAAAACTGCATATAACATACATTTTTGTATAACTGAGTGTAGTGTAGTGTAGTGTATTATGTATTCTGTGATATAATAATATGTAATAAAAAGATTATAACAATTCGAAATCCAGCTAGAGTATTCATGAAACCCAATAACTTTCTTCGAAGAACTATAACTAAATCGATCATATACTATATATGTAGGTAGGTATACATACAACTGCACAGTTTCCGCGAAGGATCAATTTTCTTTTGTATTACGACCTATATTGGGAAAAGTTTAGTTTCACATGCCATCGAATTGTTATTTATTAAGTTACATTATATTCTATAGATATTAAACAATTTATTTAGATTTAGATTGTTGCATTGTAATAAATAGCATATTGTTTAGCGATCTTATTCCATTATCGTGGACTGATCTTGATAATATTTTAAAGCAGAATCTTGAAATTCAAGCCAAGTACTAGATATGATTGGTTGGCCTTTTATTACTATAAAACGGTATAATACATTTTTATCTAGAACCCCCTTGAGAATTTACTCGCTTTATATTACAAGAAGAAATTGCTCTTGCATTCCACAAAACATGAGCCAACTTAATAGAGATCAGAAATAAAATATACATAACAATTTGTTTCTATAATAATACTTAAGTGTTACCTTCCTTAAATTATATGCTTATTAATTAAATATTAATTGAATCATAGATTAATCTATGGTTCAATTCATTAGTACCCGCTTCTTAATACTAAAATTATATAAAAAATATAAGCATTAATTACATGAACACACATTTGAATACTCAAGTATTCGCACGAGCGGCAATGAATATACTGTTTTAAATTTTATAGCATAATAAATGTGTAATGCAATTTGGTATACATAACATACTAACTACTCTAATAAAGCCTGTGTATGTGATATGTGACATGTATATGTGTATATGATAAAGATAGCACAGCCAAGCTAATCAATCAAGAAGTTCACAGTGGAAGCCTGACACAGTGACTTAAAATATACACAAGGAAATTAGGACAAAACATTAACAACAATGGAAGCAGTTTCCAAAATACCTTCAATCATTCTATGTGAAAAGTCATGAGTATTTCTCTTTTTGTTATTTTATTCTTAGTAACGATCAATTCCCAGAACTTATCTATTTTTGATATTTCCATAGAACATTTATTCAAAACGGCGCCGCCAGCATTCCATTTTCTTTTGGTAAAATATATTTGTATTTCTACAGACGCCACACATAAAAGTTACAAAAATTGATTTATCCGATCCTTCAATGTTCTCCTTGCCAGTTACTTTTTTGCCAGTTACTTTTACATGTTTGTATCGGAGCGCATGATGTTCCATTTCGTATTTTATTTATTCGCGTAAGACACTATTTATATAGAGTTGTCGTGATAACCGTGATACTACTTATATGTCACCATTCCAGAGGACTAAGAAGACCTTACCACAGCAGCACAACTTATAAAGCAAGGTGCTTAGCGACTGGAATAGGTGAAAGTACCCACGCAGGCGACCTTTTACTAAATTTACTTCAGATGAAAAAGGTCTAAACTAAGGAAAATAAAATTATATCTAATGACTACAGCCTCTTCTTGTCATACAGAATACTAACATTTGGGGAAGAGGAATTTCAATTTCTTTGTAAACGTATTTAACTCACATCTATAAAATGACATAATTATTTTTAAATTATATTGCAATTCCATTTCAGTTTTATTCTTAGAAAATAAATGCATAGATATAAATAATACTTGCCTCTAACATATATAGAACACATGTAAGACTTTGAAATAAATTAAGTAAGAGCTAACATTGTTCTTTGCAATTTTGCAAGTTATAATATAAAATAAACACGTAAATGTTACCTCACGGAGTTATGTGAGTAATACTAACATTGTTGTTCATGTTACGTTTGGGAGATTTTAGGTATAGTTTAAAGTATCCAAGTACCATACATAATAAACAGTAGCTTTGAGCTTACTTAGAAGTAATTGCGGTTCTATTTAAATAGCAAAACTTAAATATAAACTATCACGAAAAAATTGAAAAGCGCATAATCACTCCTCGAAATATTGGTAGCTATGTATATTAGTTAAGAGAGGTGTCAAATAATGTGAAAAACTATGTAAGACTGATGTAACGCTGACTAAATTAAATTTCAAAAACTTTTTGTTACGTATCAAAAATGATGTTCTATTATATAATACAACCATTAGATAGTCAGTCACAGCATTTCGAAGACCATCGTATTATTTTGTATGTCAAATTGCACTTTGTATGAAAGTACACTGGGCATTAGGAGATAAGTGTTAATGATACCTCCATACACTATTAGACTATCCAAATATATCTTGGAAAATTTGGTCAATAAAAGAGTTATTTTAGGCAACAGATAAAACTACTCGATCAATTTTGATCTTCACGCCTCCATGTCATGAAAAAAACTCATCTTCTAAAGTCATTTATACTTCTAATTAGCTCTAAGCCATTTATTAATAAAACCGATTGTATCACTATCTCTCGCCAGCGTTTTCAGTACTTTTATGTAAGTTTCAAGCATAATAAAACGAGCATAACGGTATGGCTGATTTAAACATATTACGTCGATCCCTAATCAATGGAGTTAAGGGCAAGAAGATGATGAACCATAATAATTCTTTTGTATTATAATTGTTTTTTTATGTGACTAGAATGGCAAAGGTGATGGTAGTGGCAACCGTCGTCATTAATAATATGCAGGAACAGTGTTAGGAACATCACGACATGACGTGTGTGATATCGCACATACGAATATGATAATATAACACCCGTAATGCCCTTTATGTGTTGCTATTCCGGAGAATTCCGAAGTTATGCCTTCGAATCCTGTAATTTCGCTGTTCTTATATCTCCGTCCAATCGAAACACAACTCATAAAGATGCTGCTTTTAAACTGAAGTGGATCACACTGTACCTCAGTGAAATGATTTTATGTAATATCTTCCTTTAACTGTACCGTACCAGTCACGACAGTAAATGGCACCAGTAATAAAATCAATGACACTTAATGACTTTGTCAAAACTTATACAAATTTTTCCAATTAATGTAACCTCTCTCTTTTGTTACATGATACAGTTGACAAAACAATATGAGTACTTTAATCAAATAAAACTAATGTTATCATAAGTGTACCTACTGATCTAATAAGCATGATGTATCAATAAAAAATATAATAACCGTGACCATGGACAAGTTATATAACTCATGATATAATGTAATCTATCGCAAACGTTATCGTAATCGATATAATAGATTAATTTCAAAATAAACATTTGTGTGATAAATGTACAACTATGCTACAATAATATTGTTTCTACCCGTATGAACCCAGTTTCCAAGTGAATTTCAGAAAATCCTTTCTTACTGAATGACAACATATTGTCCTCGTTATAAAAATACTTATTAAAATCTACGAGTTCCTAACCCTGATGTTTTATCAGCAGTTAATCGGAAACTCGAAAATTGGTATTTGTTTATCTATATATGTATATGTATCTAAGCCATTTAGTAAAATTATAAAACTTATAGAGGAACCAAACATTAAAAAAGATGTAATATGTACATATTGCATCTTTTTTAATGTTTGGTTCTGCGACTCTGCGACTGCGACACCTCCTGCGACTTCTACATGAAAATGGGCTCTATGATTGAAGAAAAAAATAGCAGTGACTGTATTGATAAAGACATTAGCAAATATATATTTCTTAACTTAACTAAAAGGTAATCCCATAATTTACCTTTAACACTCTAAGCATGTGTTAAAGGTAAATTATGACAAAAAGACATATGTAGCTTACGTCATACACTCTGACTTTTTACTGTTGCAGAAAAACTACAATCAGTATTTCACAACATAGTTAAGCCGGTCTTAAAATGACTTACATTATGGTAAATGTGGTAAAAATAACTATAACAGTCAAGTTTTCATTGATATTCATATTATTCACTTCATTTTATTATACCAGTAGAGGACCCGACACTCTCTTAATAAAAACAATAGTTGAGAGTTTCTAAATTGTATTATACCCGAATAAATGTATCGCATTTTCGTATAATATTGAAAGAAAATGTATGTGTTTATATTATATTACTCTTTTCAGTATATTCTGAAACATGAAAGTTTCTCCGCAACTAACTGAATTAATCTTGTTTAACAACCATGTTCCAGTATACAAATAGTGTATACTTTATGCAACCCACTTGCTCGGACTGGAGAGAATCCAAAAACCACTTCCTCGAATTACAACATAACTAAATGATGTTTATATACAATACTATTTGAATTTGGAAACAGTAGCAAACATATTTTAAAAAAATTAACAACTTCTGTAAACGTAAAAGTGAGGATAAAGGATAAATTAAAAACCAAATGACTTGTCATAATGACTTGTCATTTGGTTTTTAATTTATCCTCACTAGAATATCCTTAACATATGGTATAATAAAGTAAGTCGGATGATAAGCAGAATCAATTGTGTCTGCCATTAAATTACGAGTACATAAAAAAAGTATACTTACTGTAACAATATAAATTTAATAAAAATAATATTAGTTTTGATCACAAATCCACATACCTAGTCCAGTAACAATTACATTTCAATTTTCCAATGCGGCATTCGCGATTATCCGTAATATCCCTTAATCCGCCATTGCACTAAATTGTATGTTATGGGCTTGTCTATTGTTATCTTTAGGATTCCTATTAACATAATTTATAACCACATTTCTACAAACAAAAAGTGACTATGCTTATGAAATTCGTGAATAATAAATGCCGTTGAATCCAATATTCCATACAGCATCATAAACCAAGTATAAATAATAGGATTATGTATAAATAGACCATTAGATTAAATAGTATTACCCGATCAAATGAACTGTTGGTATTTGGTACTGAATTATTGCTCAGTATAAAAATAATATTAAAATTGTTTCTTTTGCGCACTTCATTTACTTATTTATTGATAACACGGTAAAAAATACAAAAAGAAATGTGTAATATAAATTTGCAAGAAGAAAACAAAACAATATCTCATCTCTAATTTCGACGTTCCATGTTAAACTTCTTTTATTTTAGTTTTAAGCAATACCCGGATATTTCCTATTGCAAATAAAATAATATAAATAACTGACGTATATAAGTAAATGCAATATTCTTTATAAATAAATGTTTTTGAGATCATTATTATCAAGATGTCTTTTCTAAATGCGATATAATTAGAGATAAGCTTGATTCAGCGCAATCCTCTGTACCATAAGTTATGTCTTGAAAAGCGAATGTAAGAAAATAGTATTTTATTTACTATTTTCTTTCTACTAGTTTTCTATTTATATAAAAAATATAACAATATTATACAATGCAATAGTATTCTCAATAACCCATTAAAAGAAGAGGCCATCAAAATGATCAATATAGTAAAATTTGGCATTAACGAGAGAAATGTAACATAATGTAAATATTTTGTATTGTTGCACCGATGGGGGTGGCATATTCTCCGGAATAAACCCTCAATATTTAACAGAATAAAAAAAAATATTATACAAATCACATAAAAATAAAATAAGCCAGAAACAAGCAACTCAGAAGAGATTTGGTTTATAACTTTTGTTGCGAACTACTAATGACCTAACCTCAAACAAAAGATGGATTTCCTGTTCTTGCTTCTTGGCACAAAACAATTCAGTAATAAGACTATGTTGAGGATGTAGGTCAAGCTGCAAACCCATGGAGAGTACGTGAGTTTACTTTTTTCTTTAAGTTTACTGCAGTGGAAGTGCCAATGGACCTGCCAAGAAAGCAAGTCGAGAACAAACACAGGTTCTACAATGTTGGCTGTGTTTCACGTCATTTATCATTCTCCGCCAGCACCCCGAGCCAAGCTCTCCGATACCTATCTAAAGTGTATTACATGCAACGACATAAACTTCAGAAATATTTCGCAGATTTTTATTTGAAACTTAAACAGACCTACCGTAGGTAGTTAAGTTTCTTCATCTATTAACTAATAAGCAAAAATTGTGTCCGCTAGTTTGTTATTTTACCACCAAAAAATGGCTGCATAGTTCTTATCGAAATTACACATGAAGACAGACTGTATTTCTGATTGAAGTAAAAAAAACGGATGAAGTCAGCAACAGCTAATTAACTGAGTAAAAGTAAATCTTATTGAAAAGATCTCGTAACATTTAGTTTTCAGTATTGATAAAGATATTGATAATAAAGTAAAACAAAATCAAACATTTAAAAAAATAATACTAGAGAACTAAATCACTTTTAAGATAAGCAACAACATTAAAGATATAATTAATTAACGCTGAAATGTCCCCTTGAAATTTACTTCTAATTGTCATTCAATGCCATAATAAATTCAAAGTAGTCCCAGAAGAAAGCTTTAACAAGGGTCCGATATAAATAACCGTTGTCCTGTCTAGTCATCTTACTAGGGAGCGAAAGAAGACTCTATTTGAAGTAATATCGTATAAATAAATTACTGTCATTTATCGTGGCTCTCTGGCACGCCGCGTCTTCATTGGGACTATAATAAATTAATACGTATATTTTCTAAAAATGCTGTATTATAAATAAAATATCTTCTGATAGGTTGCAAATTCACATAATAATAATATCCCTGAACAATTCACACAGCGCCATCTAGTGTCAAAGTAAGTAGTAAGTATTATGAGTACTAGATAACTAATATAGTATAAAGTTTTTACCGTGCGTGGAATCAAACCCGAGACCAATGGAAGTAATGCGGCGTGCTTAACCGCTAGACCAACGAAGCCGTCGCCATCGATATATATATAGTATATATAATAATAATTATTAACAGTATCAACTGGTTCTTACTAAAAGCAAATTGGTATGAAAAATTGGATGGAAAAAAATACATACCGTCACGCCTCTTATCCTAATATGGGGCAGAGATATTATCGATTTTTGCTTTACAGAAGAGATAATTAAATATATAATACCTGACTGACTCTTCAGTGAAGGAAACATCGGAATCTGGTATATCAAATGTGGTTATGACTAGTAATGCGTTAATCACAACATCCTATGTTCATCCATGTTACCTAGCAACAATATCTCTGATCCATTTAGGTTTTTTTTTTTCGGACTACTCTACTAATGCTGTTGGCCGTAGCTGGCCTTTACAGCTTCACCGGACGTTAGGGGCGAGTGCAGATGGCACTCCAAACCCGCGGAAGGACTTATGGAGCGGCTGAAGCCCAACTCCTGCCTGATGGATACGACTTTAGTCTGAGGGCAACACTAGGGGTTCGAACCTCGGCTCAGGCCGTCGTAATTTCGATCCCCGTTTGAATTGGACGGGGGATCGATCGGAGGGGACCATTTAGGATAACAATCGTGAGGTACAGTGATTTTTTTGTGTAGGACACCCACACAACTCACGACCAGTTGATTGTAATTAATAGTAGTAAACCACGTTTGTATAACAATTATAATAATCTCAGGACAATTAACATAGCGCCATCAAGACCTAAGTTAAGCCATCTAAACATTGCGTTATGGGTACTAGATCCAAATACATAAATATTATACATAGAAAACACTCAAACCGATACAAACAATGATACTCATGAATACGAGAGTTTGTGCCGTGCAAGAAATCGCGACCGTCGGAACTACGGCGTTGTGCAAAATCGCTAGACTACCGAAGCCGTCAGTAATAATTATTTATTAACTTACTTATATAGTTAGCAACGAAGTGTTGCCCTTGCATACAAAGTAATAGGAAAAGATACGTAACAATTCAGTGGACGTGACAGTATTCTTACAACTGAACAACTTTCTCCATAAAACATGGTTCAAATGATCATGAGCAAAATTATTTATACTCCTTTCATACTAAATCGATCATGAGACTACGTGGTAGAACACCAAAAGCCGCACCCTACTCATTGGACAGTACAAAACTTTCATTATGAGATCACACCTTCAATAATAACATAGTTCAGTGTACGTTGAAGGGCGTCCATTATTTGCTTACACACAACTCAAGGATAAGACGGATATCATATACAGCTAGTGTTTCCAAGTTGTTTATGTATCTATATTAATTTTTAGGGTATGCAGTATAAATGTAGAAATTAAAAGAAATGGTACGTTGATTTGAAAATACACTTGAGAACGAATCAATGATTATCGAAACGGTACAATGACAACGTGAAAGGATGAAATGCCTAAGTCTTTTCTTATATTGTGTAGAAAATATCTTTAAAATACCGTCCGAGGGGTGACGAATGGGGTGTGGTATTTTTACTCACTAAAAAACTACACAGAGTCACTACGAGTGCAATTGCGGAGTCAGGAGATCACGTTAGCACAACTATGGCTTGCCCTGCAGGTACACAGTGTAGGGCATGCCCATTTCGGTGTTAGGGCGACTTATTTCGCCCTACTCAATTATGGAAACGTGTGGGGCACTGCACGTCAAATACCTGAATCTAGATTAACCCGTCATGATGAGATAAATCGTTTACTTGAGTTTATGATATATTCGTATATGAAAAAGTAGTGAACTAGATGAAGCAAGAACAAGATTTGCACTTATTTATACATAAGAGCTTATGATAAGTATCTCTAAGATTTTCTCTACATACCGAGAAATATGGAGAGATAGATATATATTATTAACTTACATTGTAGAAAATATTATTGATGTTTTGCGTTCCAAAGGAGCTAATGTGACATGTCTGGCTTGTGTCATAAAATATTTAATACCCAATAGAGTTAACAAGAACAATGCACATATTGTTGTAGTCTCGGCTAAAATACATGACATACCTAATTGTACCAGTGGCGGTGTTACTGGAATTGAGGCGAATCATACAAAACGCAGCGGCAATAAATCGTTCGACTTAAAGCCCACGCAAGCGGAGGCAATTTTCCCCGTCTCGGATAAAATTTCAGTATGAATGAAGTTCGTATTTGTACCCACATGAATTGATCTAGCATACTAGTACCTGTATTATAATTTGACGTACAACATGTACTCCGAAGATTTGCGTGCGCATCCGAAGTAAAATCTTCGGAGGCTTTTACTAAATCGCGATTGAAAAGCGTCTAAATACAATACGATTTGGAAATCAGTTGTTTATTATATTACGTAACTGGAATGGAACAATGCCCGCATATTAGATAAAGTTAATAGTCGCCATTATACATTGTTCATGAATAAAGGCGATGATTGTCTTTATGCATATTTAATGCCACAGTTTGACACCAATAATAATATAATAATAACCTCTTAAGAATTGCCCGATGTATTACGGAATTGTCGCTCCGAAACCCTGTAATTTCACTGCCGTATCACTTTTTTAAACCATAATACAATTTAGAAAGCAACTGGGTAGTAGTGAAAGAAGTGAGACAGATATCCACGTGGATGACTTTGTATCAAGTGTCCTTCTAGAGAGTCTTAATCAATTAGCAGATGAAGAATTTAGTTTGTCTAACCATATTAACAATAGAGGAAAACCAAAGAAAAACAAAGAAGAACTTACTCATGAAAACCATTGCCTTGACGACTAACACATGCATAGTAATGATATCACGCTTTGTTCCATTGTCATACTTTATCCAATCACCACAATGTGTCCACAAAAATTTTATTTTCACAACAACAGCTGCATTTGATATCGGTTATTCAATATATTGGCTTAGAGGCTAGTTTCCTGTGACGCAAACGCTAGCTTTCCAATCCAATACCGGATATGAAATTTTCCACGGCTGCTTCAGGATTGTACCGAGTTGGGTTTGGGTATCGTTCATTCACGAATGTATTTTTGGCTTACTGTTCGTGGAGAATGGTGTCATCGGCACGCATGTGGGATTGGGTTGCCGACCCCTGCTGAGCAATGCAAACAAACAGCTGATCGATATTGCTACTATGATGAAATTCCAAAGAATACAAGTTATGGACATGGTCTTCGTATTACTGATGACACTGGTATTTAAAATCGATATACTGGAATGGAAAGATTTTTATGTTTATATGGCATACAAATTACTGAATGATATGTTGTTATTAATAAATGTAAAGTTAGTTACCTTACTAACCGTACATAGTGTGTGGGTCTAAATAATGGTGATTATCCGTAATGTTGTATATTTCTTTTCCTTGTCTTTTGTCTTGTACGTTAAATTATACATTCTGCAATTCTAAACTAGTTCACAGAGATCTTTTAACAAATGAAATATTGTACGAAATAAATATGTTTTCTTGTGTTGGTATAAATTGTATAATAGCAATATTAGGTTACAAATGACCTACTCACCCTAATTTGTGTAAGGCAATAACTTTTGTAAATTTGAATACATCAAGCACTCCTCTCAAATATAATTAAAATCTTAGAAGGATACAAAAATAATATACAACATACATAACAACAAACATTAGGATACAAATACAAAATATGTAATACAGCAACAGTAAATAATGATATTAATCATAAAGGAAATACCTGTCATATAAATTTCGGATTTAGTTTATAGAACAAACAGAGTGGAAACTTAGCTCTCTGAACAAAGTAGACTGAAATTTAACATGGTATATTATTATAGAAACAGCATTCGTGTTCATTGAGCAGATCTGGCCTGCCCTTAGAGAAATTCAAGTTATTAACAACATTGCAAACTTATTGTCTGATATACTTTGTAATTCTATTCAAGAAACATTAAAATTTGCTTGCCTTATCGTGGCTATCCGCATGGAACAAGAGAGAGATGTTTTCGATTTTAGCTGTTGCTCCTTTAATATTAAACTAAAACTTTGTAAGGCTACTTCACCTTTTCGATTGAAATGGTGAAAGCTTATTGAAAAGTCTTTTAAAGACATTAAATAATTAGAATAAAATTTGTTCCAAATATTTTACACAAAACAAAAGTTTCAGGTGGGCAAATAAAGATTGTATAGAGATATTTTTTTATTGATCGAAAATAAACGTAAATTGGATTTTAAGCTTCTTTCAATACTTTAATAGTTATACTTAATCAAGATAGACGAAGTATGACACAAAGATTGCGATGTACTCATATATCCTATTTAAACACACTATATTTTTTATACTAGTGTAGTTCTCGTTCATAAATTTAAAGTTAAACATGTAAAATTGTGTGGCATATCTATTACATTCAGAGTGTCACAGTATAGTTGTAGTACAGTTTCTGAATAAATAATAGCTCAGTAAAAGTGAGAGAGATATAATTTCCTTCGTGAGTGCGCTAACGCCTCGAAAATGTAGCCTTTTTCCCGCCAGAGACCGTGCGGCAAATACGGAGTGTGACGGGACACACCCGCACGACCTTAATAGGCATGTCACATACTCATATAATAAATTGTTATGGCTCACATAGACAATAAAAACAATCTGTTACCAATATTTATACTAATAATATTCGCAATATGTAATATGAGCTAATATATTTTTTACTCTATTTACTTTAGTGTACGTTATCTTTATATTCAATGTACCCCATACAAGGCTAAAAAAATAGTGCTATACTCTGCGTTATCCATACCTAAAACAATGTATGAAAATTAAGGTGGCAAAGCCCTCAGTGTTCAAACGAAATTTAAATATTATCAGAAACCGTTATTGAGGATCCGTACAGGCAAATGTCATTCATGTAAATAAATTTAAATCAAAATCCTATTTAGTAGATTGTTTTTCTATATTAAAATACCACGTGTATATCAAAATTAGAGGCGGAAAACGCTTTTACATGATGAGATTATTAATAAATTATGTTTAAAATACTACAAATAAAAAAAAATAATAGAGCCAAGCACAAAGTGTACCGTTAATTCCATATATTTTTTAATTGTATCGTTTTCAACTGTCTTCTGGAATCCTAGAGCATGTGTTGATGCATCATTAATTAAATGATCTTTCTAGTACTTCCATAAATTAATTACTATGGAAGGATTTACGCTAATAAAACTGGACATCAATTATAACGAGTCGCGAATTCAAATTTGGGTGATAAAAAACTTTGTGTATACATCTAACAAGTCAAATTAATCTCGGAGAAAAGGGTATACTCGCTCCCTGCCACCTTGTATTAAACTTTGCTCGGGGGAGTGCGGGCAAGTTGAGTGCTACGCTTAGTACGCTTATTATTTAGGCAAGAGTCGACTAATGCGTCTGACTCGTCCAATCTATTAGGATTACAGTCAGGAACACACATTTTTAATCTGTTACAGTTACACAGTATTATATAATTTTAATTAAATTATGATGCAATGTAATTTGTATTCATTTATTCAGGCGTTACTTTTAAAATCAGTATTTATTTAGTCGGAACAAAAAGGGATTGTTACAAGTTTCGAATATATTACCCGTTGTCTTGTAATCAAAATAGCTCTACTTAATTAAGAACTAGGTTGTAAATCGGAGTAGTATCGTAGCCTGGATTTTAAATTTAACCGATACAAAAAGCTATCAAGTCAATTTAGATTACAGACGAAAACATCGGTAACAAACAAAAAAATATGTTGCACCAGAAGTATATTACAAAGAATGTAAATAAATAGTAAGTAATAAGGCACAAATTACTATTATAGTTCAGATTGTTACATATTTTTAATATTATATATTGACTATAATCTAATTTCCATACTATTGCAATATCCAAATCCACGTATGACTCTGCTGACACTGATTTGACAACGGTTAGACCTCGTTTCAATATTACACGTGATATCATTTACATGTGTGGATGAAGCTCTTTACATATTAAACTTTCTGACACAACATCTCGACTTTATTGGACATTTTTGAAATACATTAAATTTATAGCATATTTATTAAAATTTACTGTCATAAATATAATAAAATTGTAAATGAGTCGTGATTGTACATTAAATATATACATTAACGCAAGAAATCTATATTTTCAAAAAATATAAAAAAGATGGTTTTTATATTTTTATCCGTATGCACTTTTATATTATTACAATAAACTATTTAAATGTGGATATTTTGATATAGTATAGCAAGTCTGTGCAGTTGTACTATTATAAGGATATATTCCGAATTCCACAAACACAAGCACAAAATAGGGAGCTCTGCTAGTATTATTAGAATACAGTTTAGTGTATATTTGATAATTTTGAACAAGTTAGTTATTTTAGTTTGTGAAAGTATTTGACATAAAATATCAGTGAGATTTCAAACTCTCTGCATCTATATATGTACATACATACCTTCCCCTCGGTGACGAGGGTACGTCGGTTTGAGTGATTTAGCTCACGAAATCTCAGTTCTGGATATGATATAAATATTACAGTAAGTTATAGGTACAGTATGTGTAGAGATCTGCTCTATATTTTGTAAGAATTAGATCAAAATTATTATTAAACTAAATGTCTACTATAAATCACATTTAACGACTCTACATTAATAAAGGTAGCTTAAAAAACCTATTTAACATTTCTGGGGGTCAACTTTCATTTTTTTTTTAATTTAGATACTATACATATATAATTTCTTGATATTTTCTCCATTCTGTAAATTTTTAATTTATAATTAGAATTGCAAACAAGCTAAAGACCTACCTAGTAATAAATGGTAAACATCGCTGTATACCTATATACTGTCTCCTTACAACCGAAATACAGTTTACAAATCAAATTACTTGGTAGTTTAAAGAGCTGACACTGAGGTATTTACCCACATGACTTTTTACAAAGTCCACCACGGTTTAATTACGTAATAATGACGCGGTAGTATACAAAAACAGACGAATCGAGAAAAACATAAACATAGACGTTTCTAAAACTATTCACAATTGACTGACCTGGCTAAATTTACACTCTTATCTTTTACTAGGGGAATTGTGGTCCCATCCCCAAGTATACCACTATAGCAAGCGATCTCATAATTTCATAACAGTCTATAAAAATATATATATATATATATATATATATATATATATATTATTATGTGTATGTATATTTATACATATGTATGTATATTTATATATATGTATGTGTATATTTATATTTAGTTGTATATTAATAGTTTATTTTATTGTAGATTACTATTTAAACCTATTCCGGTGTACATCTGTACACTTAATATTAAGTTATTTACATAAATGTAAATAATTGTTTTCAATTTTTTTTTTTTCTTAATATTATTATCTAATTTCGACTCATGTGCCGCCCACTTTATTTTTAGTATAACTCTCTTTCCTACGGTTGTCTGTAAGAGATTGCGTTAGCGATAAGACCGCCTTCTGTACCTTCTACTTTCTTTTATATATTGTTATATATATATATTTTTTTATGTATCTGCGTTTAATATTGGTGTAATAAAGAATTATAAATAAAATAAATAAATAATACACATTTTGTACAGATTATATGTCTATATAATTTTAAATATTTTATAATATTACAATTTATCCCATAGAAAAAATATAACCTGTAGTAAACCCTTTAAGTTCTGATTGATTAACATTACCAATTATCAACAATATTACTACAATATTTACTTGTACATGATGTATCATAAAGTATAGCACATATAAACGTAATACTTGTTAGTAATAGATTTACCCTATCCTTTTTAAGAAATTGTACTAGTAGAAAGTAAGACTAGGCTGCTACAAATAACACCTCATAATCATTCACTACACAAGTTTTTTACTCACTTGCAAATCGCTAGGAACAAATAACAATTCGTAGGAGATCCGTAGAGTAGGTTCTGGTCAAATATTACAGTTCTATACTATACACAATTTCCATAGCAAAATTTGATATGGAATTTCATGAAGGTTATACGTACATTTCTACTCATTTTATACGTATTCAAGCGTAATTATTTCGGTGCCTTTGTGCGAATGCGTAGTTTCAAAAGAGAATGAACAATTTCTACGACAAATAGGCAACAAAATGTGCGGTTCTCTGGAAATATGGCGTAAATAGATCGAGTAGGCTTAGTTTACTACTTTATTTACTACGTACATGTTTAATTTTTTACAAGATATTATATTTAAAGTTTATATCCATTAAAATCAGCAGGGTACATTATTAATGCTGACAGTAATCTCCGGCTACGACAGCGTGGGAGTCAGTTTAAATAGGTAGGCACCGGAGATAATTGTTTGTAGGTACAGTAAATACCTACCAAAATTGCTAAATAGTAAAATGCAAAAATTAAAAAAAAATTACCTATAAAGCACTTATAACTCTCAGGTATTATCAAATCTAAATAAATAAAAAATATCTTACTCTTTTGATTTTAAAGTAAGTTTTCTGTAGTATTCAATTAAAGATACGTATTTTAAAATTTAAGAAATTATTATTATAAGGTTTCTTGGACGTAAACAATCTTATTGTATACTTAATTAACATACTATGTGAGCCTTAGCACGAATAATTTAAATGCAAATAATCTGCTTCTCAACTTGGTTGCACTAGCTGCAGTTACCGCAAATTAAATTTAAGTTGTTCTATAGTTTTACAAGATATAGAGTGGAATCTTATTTTAGTTACATGATATGGAGATGCTACCCGAGTTATTTCCTTTTCATAACCGATTGAAACCGCCTAAAGCTGGTTAAATTTTAGTATTATTTATTTTAATAAAAAACCAACAAGCTTTCCCATCATATAAAACCGGTCCCATATTATTGTTTGTTACTGTATAATTCCCAGTGACGTAAAACTGAAGTAGCATAACGAATCCAAAGCAAACATACGCTTCTAGATCTGTCGAATGGTTACATCTCAATATGTTTAAAATCTCCTGCGGCCTCATCTAGCTGTAATTTATAGTCGTAAAGTAGTCTGATTATAGAATTTTAACTCTTCTAAGTACAAGTAAGTAGGGTTAACTTCATATATACATATGTACCTACGATAACGTCATTGATAGGCAAAATTCTTACAGGACGTACATATTACATTTCGTTCACATTAAGACAATAAATAACATTATCCTACAAAGAGGTTAATAAGATCAACACGCATTCCAATTTTAAATAAAACGCTAAAATTATTGTTCATTTAATAGGCAACTTTTGTATCTAACAAATTATTTATTTATAATGACTACTAAAGAATAGAAAATATATTTAATTACTAACATAAATCTTTATAAAATGTTATTCCACTAGAATGAATAGGATAAACAGTTCAAAGATACATGGGGCGTGAACTCTACACGTTTGCTGACAAATTCTTATTGACTCATCGGCTTTTACCTCTATCATTCACGAGATATGCCAAACGAATCTCTCGTCGTTGTCAACCCCTTCAAATAAGACCCTAAGGGCATATTACACTATCTGGACCTTTTATTGATAATTATTTCAGGATAAATAAAGAAAACTTTCAGTTATATATTTGCAACTTAATCTAATCATGGCAGACAATTGAGTGCATTAATTTCTGCTTTAAAATTAATAAATAATCACAGTAATTGAAATTATACGGTTACAGTTTAGTTAATGTAAATTTGACTCATTACTGCAAAAAAATGTGCAATTAGATATCAATATATTCATTAAATATCAACGATAGTTTTAGATTAATGATAGTTTGAGGTTTAATTGCAACAAATTTCGCAATAATATTTGTATGTAGAGGGTTCCTTTCAGTTTAGCCCAGACAAAGCAGGGTCTAACCACTAGTTAATAATAACAGTGTGCCGTTGTAATCTAGAACTTGCCCACATAGACTGCATTTTGTAAGTCATTAATTAAATTCTGCAGTGCACAGGTGGCAGGGCAGGTAGAATGGGATAATGGATAAGCTTGTATATAGAACAGACAGCCTTAGATGTATAATTTATATGTATCAACATTTTACACTTCTTTATAAAAATAAAATTAATTGTATTTATTTTTAAAGTCTGAATTAGATACGTCACAAATCGCAAAAACGTGGCCGACGTCGGAAATCTTTATGGTGAAAGGTGGCTGATTTGTTTTCTAAGCATAAAAAACTGTAAAATTACATCGCTCCAGCAATAGCCGTAGGGAAAAAGGATTTAAAAATATAATCTATTGGCTTGTCTAAACCTTTTATATTCAGTTTTAATATGGGAAATTACAGAATTGTGATACCTATTAATTAAGGTCTTTAGTACTTAACAATTCGTGTACCAAAAAATACAGACCTCTCTTTTTTATAATAAGTAAAATACTAATAATAGTAAGACTCAAATATGATAAATGTAAATACCACAAAGATATTACCAATTTTTCTTAATTATTGCACTATTCTATGGATATAATATAGTTATTGACAATCTCTCATAACAATCAACGCCTACACGTTTAATCATAATTGAGTCAATATAATTGGTGAACCATTCGCGTCAATATTTCCGAGGAAATCTCATATGATAATGGAGATGTTTATTTACACGCAAATATATACTAACAATCATACTACATATGACTAATTGTATGAGAGGAATGATAGAAACCATTCCAGTTTAAACAGACAAATATTTTTCATATTCCTAAAGATACATCGACCGTCACGCCGGAATTCCGGAGCTAAGCAGAAACAGTGGAACGTTAAATATTGATGTCATGATTCATATATGTAACTCTGTTAATTTTATTCTTTGACTCTTTTACTACATTCGTCAGCCTATATAATTTTAAAATTAACAATAATGTAAATTAAATTATATTGAACCTTGTTGCTGAAAATTTAAATTTGTACAGAATTGGCAGAATTGTAAGAATTTCACAAAAGCTCCTTTTGTAGGTCATTAAAAATATAATAGTTTAATAGCGAAGTTGTCTATGAAAAATTACTTTTAACGATAATACCTTCTGTAAAGAACATCTTACATAATATTTATCTTGTAGGGCTTTTAGATTCGCTTTTTCTTTATTAATGGCATACCGTAAAGAGTTTAGAGTATAATAGCTGCCTACACTATTTTTGTATTTATTGTATATTAAATAAAAATAATAAATGAATAAACAGATCCGCAACATTTCTATAATATATAATACAATAGTAAATGAGTTGTTTCACACGAAATTTTATCTAGTATTGCTATAAAAAGTAAATCTGACTGAATTTATCTGTAATTTACAGATAAAGTTACACATGTATTTAAAGCTCAGCTTAGTTTATTACGAGACTGAACGTAACGAATAGAAAATAATTCGTGAATAGTTATAGTTTTGAGGTTTGAATGATAATTATTTACGAATTCATTATCTAAATGTCATCCTAGATTTATCGTTTGCAAGCTAAACAATTAGTAAATAACATACCTAGACAGAAGTAAATTTTAGCTTCGCGTGTGCAAACATTTACTTGGTTAATGGGTTCTAGAAAGCAAGGACAATCTCTCAACATATATTACACATATAATAAGTGTAGTTATTTGAAATATATTTTTCTCTGTTAATTAGCTGAAAAGCAGAAAAAATATGTAATGTAATTTACGACTTACCTACTCCTTATCTCGTTAAGTTAATGTGTACTTTCAAAATATCTAGATGTCCACTACAATATATTACAATAATAATAGGTACATACCTAGCTACCTTTTCTTACCATTTTCAGGCATTATTATGGTTTCTCATTCACATATTTAACATTTAAGAAAAGATAAAAATAAGTTTTATTTCATATAAAACAGAGCTGACATCGCGCAATAACGCAAAATGTAAAATGTTTAAATGAAGAGAATAATAAGTGTTTCAGTGAATTTACTTTGTCTATAATTCAGAGGCGAGACAATTAAATAGGATGCCTTTCTAAATTAAACTGAGAGCTTGCATTACAACGAAGGGCTCAATTTACATACATCCGCCACGCTGACTTAATTACTTTGGTTTTTGTATATACCTACTTATTTCTAATATTGATGAAAGAAAATTATAAATATAATCTACAAAATGACGTATTAAGACCATATATATTAACTTAAAACCTTTAAACTTTTAGGCTGTCAATATTTTAGAAAACTAATATAGTTGTAATAGTCTATGATGTAGCTAAAGTTAATTAGATGTGCTGAGTCTGATCTAAGATGTTAATTTAGACCATGCTTTATTTGTTGATAAATTAAATGAAACTCTATAGCCATAATGTTTATGTGAGATGGATATAAATATAGTTGTTGATAACTCGTGGAGAATAAGTAAAATAATGAGCAGACTGTAATCTATTATATTTAATACTTAAAGTAATATTACATAGGAACTTGAACTATTGACTGATCTTATGTCATTATAATCATGATTGACATGTCCTGAGTTTTGGTGTTTGGGATGATGATGTGATGTGGCGTGCAAATATCATCCCAAACATCTTGACTCCGTAGTAACATTACTGGTTAAACGGGCTTATGACCTGTATGATAAGAAACAAATTAAGGATGTCATGAGTTGTAGATGAATGGAGTATGCTGGAGTTTAACACACCAATTAAATTCATATGATGCTTAATTTTTTATGAACTTTCTGTTACCATCAGGATACTTATATATTTTATTACTCTGAAAAATGGTGTGGTAGTGCCAGCATTATTTTAAAATAATTTCACTTTATTTTACACCTCTCAAACTAAAGCAAAATGTGGCGCTTAAAATGTGAAACTATTTTGGAAGTTCAACTGGAAATTCTTGTCTTGGTAGGCTTGGTTCGATCTTGAGAACAATGTTTTTAAGGGCTTGCTAAATTGATTCAGAATATTTACGGTTACTTAAAAACATTATTTTTAACGTATAAATATTTAAATTTACGTAAATATTCCGTCGTCAGTCAATGCAGAGTGAATCATTATCAATAGGTGAGTACGACCAATAGGGTACTCTGGAATTTCTATTCAACCGACTTATATTATCATGCAATTCTGCTTATTTTCATTTTCCAATACAATATGCAGCCCTAGTAACTATAAATTGAGAACAGTAGTCAAATTTCTCTCTTAATCATGATTTCTAACCAGTTACTTGCATTACCGACAGTCTAATGATATTTCTACAATATTTATGTGTGCATTTCCTAAAATTTCTAACTTCTTTGTGTTGTTTATAAGTTAGTCAGTCCGTGTTAGAGTTTTATTAAGTAGATTAACACCCTGATTGAGTTACTAAGTGAAGTAAATAATTAAAAGGTGGTAACACCCTACTCCCAATCTCCCACTCCATAATGAGTCTTACACAAACAACATTTTGTTAAAACCTTCATCAACTTTCCGGAATTGTTGTGCGAATTATATTAAAAACACTTCGAAGAGCAAACTAATGTAAATGTTTCAAAACTTCCTACTTGTTTCCTTGTGGCAGTCATCACTAGATGCTCAACTCATTTTTATTAATAATAACAAAAGTAAAAACTATTATTATCAAAATAAAAACAAACATTTAATACTGCTCGTTAAATGTATATATATATTTGTTAAACATAGTTATACAATGTTCCATATTTTCGCAAAACGGCGACAGGCGACAAGGTCAAACAGCGAATTGTTGACATAAATGTTAGTTTGATATTTCTAATGACTAGTTTCTAATCAGTAAGTCGCTCAATACTATCACCATTTTATTTTATTCTTATAAAACAATAAAAAGGTACGTGTAACAATTGTAAAATTCTTCGACTCCAATTACTATAGCCTTTTCGTTTTAATTAAACAGACTTTGCAATTTGCAACAGAATAATTCTCTATTACACTTACATTAGTATAATAATTCTCTGGCCAAAATTACATATTCATAATTATCTTCAACTAAATTATGTTAATGTTCGTAATAATTAGATACTTAATTTAATTATAATAATATTATTCCGTAATAATTTTATTCTTATTTAATTTAGTATTAGTACACACGATTATAATAGTAATATATTATAATTATCAATTATTTTTTATTTAAGGTTCTGTTAAATTAAAAATTTCAGTATTAAATTACAATTACATGTTAATTGTAATTTAGTAATTTAATTTTATATATTACTAGTTAATTAACTATTATTATTATAATAATATTAATAAAACCTTCTAATTTTTATCAGGGCTGCCT
This sequence comes from Achroia grisella, assembly GCF_030625045.1. Lineage (NCBI taxonomy): Eukaryota > Metazoa > Arthropoda > Insecta > Lepidoptera > Pyralidae > Achroia > Achroia grisella. The sequence continues at coordinate 539,726 of NW_026713022.1, forward strand.
AAGGTTCAAACAGTCTTTCGTACAATAGTAAGTAAGCATTATAATATTAATAGAAATCAAAGTCGCGGATTACATGCTGGAAGTATTTATGCAGGTGCACTTAGCACTTACCATTCGGATAATATTTTAAGGATTTCGTGATTCATTTCGCTCACTTTCAATGGAATTTGTCATGTTTCACGCACAATCTTTGCTGAAATTATCACTGAATCATTTAGCCTAATACTTTCCAGATGTTCACGCATTGCCTAACGATTGTGTAATTTTCAGGGAAAATTATAACAGTATTATTTGCGATTTTCCTCTAATGAAGTATTTTCATATTATTCTAACATAACCTATATCTTCTGAAAAGTGGAAAGGAAGGAGGAAATTTTAGATTTTAATCAAGGTTGATGAATATGATTCATCTTGCTCTTATATTCTCATATATTCTGAATTGAACAGAAATAAAACATAAAGTCTTATTTATAATTACAATAGCTATTTTTATCACCGTAAAGGAATTGATTAATTCGAACGATTCGATTAAACAATTATAACATACATATATGTAGTTAATTCCAATATACACCTACGTTTTTCTTGAAGACTTAAATATTAGTCATAAATTATATTAATTATTTAGTGAATAATTTTGTATTATGTTTAAGGGGGTCTTCCTATGTGACGGCCTGTTTTTTAGGGATATTTTAGATTTTTTTTTCTACGACCAGTAAATATTTAGAGCTTCAAGTTTTTTATCATTTATTAACACATATTTGGACAGTATAAATATAAAATTTCAGCTAAAAATATTCAGTCAAACTAGAGTTACAGCGCTCTGAACACCCCCGCCTCGAAAAAAAGAGCTCCCACTTCCTCCACGATTCCGGCTGATCGGCTTATCTGAAAAAAAAAAAAAACGGCGTTTTAATTTGTAGGCTTAAAAGCACGGAATGACCTATAATCAAATGAATATAAAAAAAATTGGATTTTTGATAGACATTTGAAATAAAAGTTGCAAATTAGGCGTTTTTTTTTTTTGTTTTTTGCTATAAAAAAATCGAAGTTTTGAAAATTTTCGATTGATAATAGTTCATTCCATGCGTTTACATATATTGAGTGTGCCCTGTAAATTTCAAGTAATTCGGTCCAGCCGTTTCTGAGATACAATGGAGGAAAGTTTGAAAAACACAGTTTTGAGAAAAACGCGTTTAAAGTTTCAAGTCCGTTAAAAACTATTAAAATATCAACTTACTCTCAATCGGCGATGCCTGGTCCATAGAGTATTCCTTCCTCTTCCTCGTGAAACTCTTTTAAAGCAGATTGTTCAACTCTTGAGTCAATCCTGGCTTGTTTAACGACATCACTTACGCGCCGCTCAGAGCGTAAGATTCGCTTTTCATCCCGTTTCTCAACATACGCTTGGGCTTCACGACCAACAGGGCATCCCATAATCGACATAACTTTTAAAATACCTTGAAAACCTTCATTAAAGATAATAACTGCTAAGTAGCTAGCAATTTCAACAACTTTGGGACCAGAATGAATATGTTTAGGAGCGAAAGTCCAAATCAAAGAATTCAAAGATTCGTTATTGTTTTGTGTCTCTGCTCCTAAACAACGAATTAATAATTCGTCTTTCGATAAATCTTCGAAAACCAGTTTGATAGCTTCTTGGACTTGCGGAATTAGAGGTGGTTTATCGTGATGAAATTGGTCCAGTTCATTATTAGCTTCAGCCTTACGCCATTTACACCAACTGTCTTCGCCTTCTGGACAAAATTGATGCTGAGGGTTTTCATCAGAAGAACATTTGTGATAGTACGTTGCCCAAACTTCCTTTCTCATATCTTCAAGCGAATCTGGATGGCGTCGAATTGCTAATCCGTAGAATTTTGTAATTTCTTGGATAACTTTATCAGTAAGTTTACCTGCTCCTTTTCCTCCTATTCCTTTATTGGTTTTATCCTTTTTAAGTCTGTAGAAACGTGTCTAAACTTGTATAAACAAATATATTAATAAAAGGGAGGCCAGGTATAAAGCCGACGGTACACAATAGGCCCGGTCTCTAACTGCCAACTCACCGCTCCGAACCGCTCTTTCTTTTACCTGCTGTATCTTTAAAACGACTTCGAATTTTCTAAAATCGCTTTACTACCGTATTCTAGACATGTTAAGGGAGCAATTTATGAAAAAAAAAATCGATTTTTTCAACCCATCACATAGGAAGACCCCCTTAACTAAATTAATAAAGCCGTCCGCAACTGTACCTTATAAATTATGTACTCAGCAAGAGAAAATTTGTGTTATTTGAAACATTACATGAATGTGTGTGATTCCCTAGTGCAGGGCGCGAAGAGAACTAAACAACCTAACTAACTAGAGAACTACGCTTGCGGCAATTTTTGTTTCGAACAACTAGTTCTACACGTATTTATTGTTCGTAGGTAAAAAGTTCTTAAGTACGTTTGTTTTTTTTTGTATATTCGATAATATTATACCATTACATTAAGAAATTAGAGGGTACGGAGTGATGACAGCTTAGTCCTCAAAAAGTAACACATGCATGCATACACAGAGGTACCAACAGATGATAGCTATCACGGGCGTCACGTGACGACATGATGTTTGTTGTAATGTTAACTCCACTTAAAAGACTGGTTTATTTAGACAATAGGTACTACGTATGTATTTACTGCAAGTCAATTCTTTAATATTTTAGTATAGTTACCTGGTTTTCTGCGCATGCGCCATTGCACCGGCGGCGGAGCCGCCGGGCTGCCGGAGCACGACGAGGCCAGCTTGCTGACGTCACCTAAAATACAAAACATACCAGGTTAATCCGTGGCTGTGACATATATAGACATTGTACGTCATAAAAATTAAAAAAATATGTCGTAATAAATCAGAAAATAGGCAACACGAATGTAAATTATATAAATTACAACAAGAATATTGCCTAAAACATTTTACATTGATTTCAGATACTCCTTTTTCTAATCTGTTGCCGATACATAATATCTTGTAAGTTAATATAAATAGATTGAATATTAATAATGGATACCATACGAAACAACTAAGGTTGAAACCTTAAAATGGGGCTAATAATAATTTGGTAGCTAGAAATACTATTTATTAATAGTATCTTACTTTAATAGAACGTTATTGAAGGATTATCTATAGATCTTCAAATATAGAGGGTCATGTGGGTCATAATAAATCACGTGGTCTAGTGTAGGTTGGCGAGTTTTCGCAGTTTTCCAGCTTAAGAGACTTTGCGGAATGACTCTTATCTGACGAAAATAGTAGATATCGTTCTATGATGTCCGAAACGACGGCTTTTTACGAAACATACTGGTTTTAGGTATATGATAGATTCAAATCTTTACGTGGTAGATAATGCACGGAAAATATACATACTCGTATATGACTATGCATTATAGAAAACGTAGATATCGTAAATTCATATAACAGAGAACTAAGTAACTTACTTCTATGTTCTTTAATTACACCTACATCTGAGTAAGCTGTAAGGAATGCCAAATACTGCTGCTGCTTGCTCCCTTCATTTTAACCAGTGAAACTTATATAAACTTTATTGGTGGTCCTTAAAATATATAAATAGTAATTAAACAATCTAGACGGATGTATAACACTTCATTAATTTCCTGCAGCCGAGCAGATAATAAGGGAGTGGAGCTCCCCGGCCAGGATTATAAAGGGCAGTTGCCGATCATCTACCTAATGGATTTTAAAGTAATATAAATTATGTATTAAACACTATAGTATTTTCTTTATTACACATTATTTACAACTCTCTCGTTGCTGTTGTAAACCACTTTTCCATACTATAGTCTCATTAAATTTAATGTACCTCTAAAAATATAATGATTATACTTACGTAAAAAAATAAATATAATGGCCGTGATGCTTTGGGTTTCATCATTACTTCAGCCATATGGTACGGAAAATCTTTACAATGTGTCAACACGTCATACAATACAGAAAAACTATTTTCTTCGTAACAATAATTTTTCAAGCTAGTAGCGACATCTAACAATTACGTAACGAATCGCTTGAACTGTTAACAAGGGCAGCTGGAAAATAGATGTAACTGGAAAATGCTGTCTCACTTAGCGTTTGTTAGTATCATACTGGATCGCTAGATGGCGCAATAGAAAACTTCAGTAACTAGATACGAACTAGTTATTTTAAAAATTGATAATATAATATTTCCCCAATTTAAGTATGTTAGTCTAAAACACTAATGTTATAATATAAACATGACTTTATTAAATAAATTTATTTTATATTATGATATATGTATATGATGAACTATGAAAAATAAAATGAACACATTTGTGTACCTACCTATGCACAGTGCTTTAATTATTTAATTATTGATTAGTAGATATTTATTTATTTCACTAATTCTCAGTTTGTTACATTTATTTATATCAGCATTACCAAACAACGAAATAAACAAATAAATCATTATTATCGAGAGTTATACGTCAAAAATAAGATGGCTTACGTTTCTGTTTCTGATAAACGAAGAAACCAATTTCGCCAGAATTTTCAATATACTAGGTATACTGAAATGGCAATATTTTTTACCTTGCAGCTGACGGCAATCGCCCGACACCCCCAAATAAAGCCGGAAAACAGTGGTGGCAACAAGGTACGCCTAATAACAACGAAATGCTTTTAACAATACGATAAACAGTAAACAAGGGAGATTTAAATTGCAATCCTGTAAATAGTACCGCAGAAAGCCACAACATTTGTTCGGGATTTAAAGTAAATTGCGTTTTTTGTACAAGTACCTGTTAATCGTATTTATTTAATTAAAAATAATTTACATGACTGCGAATCTGAAACCTACCTGGTCTCAAGGTTGTTTTGTTGCCGGTATTTTCCAGAAACACAACCGTTGTCTATATAGATGAACCTCACCAAGGTCATCATGTGTCGACTATTAATGACACGCATCTTACTCTGTAACTTCACTGTCTAATCTTGTTCTACAACCGAAATATTGCTTGAAATTGCAAGTTCCTTCATGGTTGAAAATATGACTATGTGAGACTGAGTTCCTGGGTCTTCCATATATGAAATTACTTAATTGGTTCCATTAAACTGTACTCTTTACTCCTATTTGTTTAGATATGCATCATAGTGGGTATCAGCAATAAATAAAGATAATTGTTAGGACATATACTACACTACCTATTATTGTAGTAAGACATGCTATCATTAATCGTCTAGCAATTATTGTTATGACTAGTCTGTCATTCTGTGAAATGGAATGGATAGAAACATTTTTGTATCTACTATACCAAGCCACTCAATTACGAGAGGATATAAAACAGTCAGATCTTGCGTAGATACGATGAAGTTATTAAAACTTTTCCACTTTTTGTTTGTTTAATTACAAAAATACAGAATACTAGTGGCCGGCCCCGGTTTCGGGTGCTCATGACTGAAGCATCAATTTTAGGAATAAGACTCAAGTTTGTTTGTTTATTTATATATATAATACATTAACATAATTGTGTTACGCTATATATTATAATATATAGCCTATATCCCTATATAACAGGGCATATAAAAGCAAGGTACTAAAAAGTTAAGTCTCAAACAGAGAACTAATTTCTTAAATTAGTGCAATGATACTTACTGGATTTTACTTTCCTCATAACAAATCCTGCTCTTTCACTTTATAACACTCATATGGAATAAAATCTATGTTTATAAAATATTTAACAAATTCATATATAAAAATTACACACCAAATTTTAATCTAATTTTACCGTAGATACACTTAACAATGAAGGTACATTACATTACTAACAATGAAGCCAATTATTAACATTTTAGACAGTCCCCTATTTCACATATTGTACTATCGTACTCTATATCATATATTTGTTGTAGAGACTATGCACTAATTAATTATTACGTCAATAACCAATTGGTTGGGCCTTTGATTGATCATCCTAACCGTAGGCGGAGTGCGGGGCGAAACCAGAAATTAATGACCCACAACAGAATTTCATTATTATCAATGATTTTCCTTACATTTGTGTACATTTACCAATAAACATTATTAGGATAAATTTATATCAGACTTGATTATTCTATTGAAATTTTAGTAGGTATCTTATTTCATAAATTATAAAGTTGAGCAGGAAAGTCGTTAGAACATTTTAGATAATTTATTCATCTTTAAATGTTGGTGCAGTATCGTTTTTTAAAAAAAAAAAAAAAATTTAATTAATTTCTATAAAAACCGTTGAAAGACTTGATGGACGTAGACAGTGACACAATTGGATGTAGATGAGATAAAAAATGTAAGTATGTCGGGTTATAGAAACAAGCAGCGATAAAAGGGTGTCGGATATGAATAGGGTTACGCAGGTTAAATATTTTTAATTCACTATGTCATTTGTTTGTAACGATTTTATACGATTTTACATATATAAATAATAAATAGGTCAATATAACACATTTCTTACATATAGATGTATTCTGAGCCAATACTTTTAATCATTATAATGTTATATGTATGTTAAATTAGCACATATGACATATGACAAATACACATTAATAAATATTAAAAAAAAAATGGACAAATACTTACCATTTTATTAAATTCTACAAATTGTAAATAAATTTACTGTTTTGCTATTCAAAGGTTATTGTTCTACATCTAATGATAATTACCTACAAGCAAAACGTATCGCTTAAGAGGCTTCCTCGAAAGCAACTCTAAGCCTGGCTCGCTAAAGCAAAACTTTTATATACAATCCTTCATGATAAATTACAGAACTTTGCTAATTTAATATACTACGAACTTATTTATTTGTGTACTACGAATATATGAACTTATTCTATTATATTTTTACCAATATATTTTATTACACATCTTATAAAAAAAAATGTACTGTATTGAATTTGACAATTGTGATTAGGATGACAACAATAGTAACGTAACATATTCGTCATCATCATTATCTCTCGCAAAAGCTTACAAGTAAATAGATCACAACTAAGTAAATACCAATAACAATTTTTCTAAACATAAACATAAATTTATTTATACTAATAACATAAAATGCGAAGTAAGTCGTCTATTTTCCCGTAACATTTTTGTAAAAATCTCATAAATCTCAAATATGAAAGCGATTTCTTTTTTACTTTTACACCTTTACAATTCGACTAATTGTCATGAAATTTGGCATACGACTTGTATTTTGCATGGAGAATGACATACTTTTATCTGGGACAGTCGAAATCCCAATCGTGCGTATGAATTTCAAATAATATTTGTTGCATACTGTGTCTTAGCCAACCGGTGGAAAATTAAGATAACAATTTATGTAGGTACGGGTTTTTATAAAAATATATAATTGGAAAATTTTACAATACACCACGACAATTATACCTTCTGTCAGTTAATTATCTCATATAAACACGAATGTTTGTGAATATGGATGGATGTTTATTACTCTTTCACACAAAAACTACTAAACGAATTTGATGAAACTTTATCTTATACATGAGACTATAAATTTCGCGCAAGTGAAACCGCGGAAACAGCTAGTAATATAATAATGTCAATTGAAGTGAAATGAATTATAAAATTTTATAACAAGAAAATGATTTCTTCTTACAGAAAAATGATACTTACATATAGTCATGCAATACGATGTAGTTGATCAAATAGCAATTAATAGGTACGTGTACTTGTTTCTTGATTTATAAAGGAATTTTCCATCAATCGTAATAATAACCGCCTTTTGTTTAGTACATTTATCTAGAGATATTTTTATAAATATTTTCTGCGGTTAATAATTTTTTTTATTACTATTATTATTAATTACTATTATTGTTACAAATTAATCATCTCCATTTATATACTGGAAACAAAATAGATTATATCACATAGATAGACTTTGTATGAAGTCTGTGTACCACCGTCCCACACATTTAACCAGAAACAAAGCAATTCCTTTGAAACCGTGTTTCGGTTGAAGGTTGATATATGCCAGTAAATTACAGGGTATGGAGGCATAGCATCTTACACTTCCGGAAAGCAACGTAAGAGATGTTATGTTCTTGTCGCTCTTCATGTATAATGACGACTGTTGCCACATACCAACAGGAAGGACTCCCTTGATTTCTGGCTGAAGAAGATGACATTTTTGACATTCCAGTAGCAGATATAAAAATAATTCCAGGTGCGAAAACTAAAGCAGTCATTGAAGAAACTCATCTTAAATATTATACCTTTCCAAAGAGTTTTATTTTGTTTTTTCCTCCTTTTCCTGGTAGAATATTTGTGTATTAACTGTAAATGTAACTTGAAAGTTCAACAACCCCTTTTATTTGTTAGATGGACTGGTTTACTAGAAGTCAGATATTTTTGTGTACCTATATGAGACAAACAAACATGCGGCAGATTCGATGGTAAAAGATTCCCACGATATTGCAATAAATGAATTACAGGTGTAATGTACTCTAAACAATAAATTAACTGAGTGACTCTAGAAATAACTTTACTTATAAATAACATTTTTTTGGTTATAGTTACAAAATTGAGGTAAATAAATAGGCAAACTAGTTTTAGTTAATAGTACAAACAGTTTATTCCTTATTTATAGTGTTTACTAAGTTAAAATTACTAAAGTATCGTCAATCTTGCAAACTTTTTTCAGTCCGACCTATTTGATAATTACATATTTTTCAGATAGTTTTAGTACTATATCGTTTCAGAAATAGCCGGCTCGTAGTAGACACGAATATCAGTGTCAAAGTACTATTATAAACGTAGTCCGACCTATTTGATAGGTACATGTTCATGTTCATCAATAGGTTTCAGTATTATATAGTTTTAGAAATAGCTGGTATTGTCTGAATACTGTTTCAAACGTAGCATCAAACGGTTTCCGCTCTCAAAATATTTTAGTATATGCTTTGAAGTCAACTGCCCACTTTATCGATATTCGATCCTGACACCTAGATTAAATTCTTTAATCCAATGGAAAGCACCCCGCCTACAACCTTAATTGCTTTTAATCGATGATTACAAGGGACGACACTTACACCGAAGCACTCACTATTCCAGGGACATTACCGTTAAGGGTGCTTAAAGCACCCTTTGTGGATATATCCCTAAGTAGATTATCCTCTTAACTGGATGCAATGAAAGGTGACTATGGACAATATAATCCAAACGTACTATATAAATAGGGGCATAACATATAACGATTGTTTAGAATACTTTATTGTACAGTAAAACTAAGTAAACAAGGATACAAAGAATTTATGAAATAGATGACGGTCTTATCCCATAAGAGGCATTATTATAATAGTATGTATGAAAAAAAATTGTTATACATATTTTTTTATTGTATTTGAACTTCCGTATTTCTTTTACGTGGTTTTTTATACAGTGAACGTGTTGGCGGTAACTGATTGCAATCTCCCATTTTTTACACCTGTGATATCGATTATTTTAGGATAAAAAGATACAAAAATATGACTTAGTTTCGAAAACAGGTGATCGGACCTAAACTTAACATGTTCTTAGTAAGCATCGGCAGTCTACGGTTATCCAGAATCAAGCCAGTTCATTTATTCTAAAACCAACTTTATAACTACCAGAATCGTAACTTACACAGCGTATATACACTAGAAAAAAAAGAAATACATAACTACATACGGACTGTGTGCATGGTGCTCTCTCTCTCTCTCTGTTAAGTAATCATTTGGGCATGCTGATAACTGTTTAATTGATTTTAAAATCAGGAATTTACAAGATAAACTGTAAAAACCATTCTGCATGATCACTTCCTACTTCAGCCGTCAAACAGCTTGCGTTTTAAGCTAGTGTGTTTCGATTGTAGGGTCTAAAGTAGGCAGTAAAATTACAGGATGAAATGCCTTTTATCCTGTAATTTCACATGCATTATATAATATCCGAGACCTCTGAAATGGTAACACATTCCATAGTGCTGTTCATGTATATAGGTGACGGTTACCATTTATTATCAAATGGGATGTCAAAGTGCTAGTCATTCCTTACAAGAAAAATAAAAATATGTTCTAATATGAAAAGAATCTGATGTACACTACTAATGAACTACAAGCATGGGGTGTTTTAAGAAAGATATATGAAGGTTTCTTTAGGGTCGGCAACGCACATGTGACTCTGCCGATGTCAAACGTCTATAGGCTACGGTAACAGTTTAAAAACGTTTTAAAAAATGTAGCGTAAACAGTCTACCATGAATTGCAAATCTTATTCATCCATTTATGCTTTTTGGCACTTAATCGCTAGTGTACACAAACGTAAACAACGTAAACACAACACTGAATCGTGATATCGTCACAGTCACGTGCGTTAATTACTACCTACATGACTATAACGAGCAATGTTTTGTATATTTACTCTTCAGTACATACCTACTGAAAGACGACTGTAATAATGCTAATGACAGTAATGGATACTACCATCTCGCTAATATGATGGAGTGGTGTATTAGTTGATGAGTTGATAACAGTAGTGATAATTTTTTATACCATAGGGTCACGAGGAAAGCAATGGTAGAACGAAAGTCGATTTTTTGGAGAACGAGGTCTCAATGATAGTAAACTACTCCATAGTGCCTTATGAAAAAAGTACACGACTACCATGTATTAACATAGCAACATCAGTAGAAAATGTTTAAGAGTTAACAATTTGTAAAGTCTATATTTCTACCAGTATGTATCCGTATGGATTATCATGGAATCCGTATGATATCAATGGAATGATGCATCCGCCTGCGCTAACGGATTCGCTGGCGGGGCACCACTGGAGGATGAGGTCAGGTCAGTTAGCCCGTCGTGGTAACTTTATCATGAAACCAGTATGTGTTTGTATTTTTCTAATAACAGTAATGATAACCCGGATATCATTTATCATAACACAATATTCTAGTTTGAGAACCGGACAATTAGTTATTACGATTACTATCTGGTACTGATTAGTATTTGAATTGCAAAACAAAGTATATGTAGTTATAAAGTATAGTACATAGTAAGGAAGATAAATACATTGGTTATTTATAATTTTATTAAAATGATATTGCCAATGCAGACACTAGAAATGTAGTTTTATAAATTGCCGTGATTCGGTTTGAGGAATATTTAATAGTAGCATTGTACTTACTATATATGAGTGTAAACGATTGTTATAATTATTTGTATAACAAGTAATTATGAATATATGAAAAAAATATATCTATGTATTTGTATCAGTTTCCTAGTACCTATCGCACAAGCTATATCTGCTCTAACTTGAGTTTAGATGACGCTGTGTGAATTGTCCTGAGATTATTGTTAAACAAGGCATTTACCAGGATTATGTTATACTCGTATATCCGACATTTAGATGCGCACATTAATCCATCCTGGTCACATGTCGACCACCACAATGTTGATAATGAAATTACTGAATTTGATGTGTATCAAGAGCGTCGCAGTTTTTATAGTATCTGACATCTGTGGTACAGTTATGTTAATTTGGGTTCCAACTATTCCATGTCGTCGTCAAGTAACAACATAAGTATCGTAAACATAATCTATATTACAGACCAAGGATATTTCGTAACATAAATAGCTTCTGGATAGCGGTTATTTAAAAAATAATAAAAATAAAAACAATCGCAAAAAAACAACATGGTCTAGTTCTGATGAAGGCGATATGACTCTTTTCTTCTTTATCTTCTCTTAAAAACAATAAATTCTCTTTTGTATGGTAATGTAGTATGCATGTCTGCATATTATGTACATATAACTATTTCTTTTATGTATGAGTGATGGATAGTTGATCATTAATAACACTAGATACAAAGTCGGCGTCCAAAACTAACTAAAACAACACCTAAATAAGATTTATGGACGCTATTTCGGTTTAGCAGACTTTAACGGCAAAGACTACAAACTACGATATTTTCGGGCTTGGAGTATAAACGCGTAGCAGTGTTTAGTTTTAAATTGGTGTATTCTGATTATTTCAATTTATTTAATGGTAATAATAAAGATTATTTGTACATTATGAAACAATATTCTAGTTTACATTTATTCAAATAACTTAAAATACATATAAATTAGTATGAATGTAGGAAAATAAGTAGGCAATAATGTAAGAATTACAGTGCATTTATACATGCTATAACATAGATACATATATTAAGTTAATCTAGAAGGGATTTCGTGAAACTGAAATCGAAGAGGAAATTAAATGGAACTCGGCTTAATGCAGCGTAAATTGGCAACTAAACTAGTTGCAAACTTACCGCCTGTGAGTAGTTGAGGCTGAAACAATATACCTACCACGTTTATTTACTGAAATCGGATTACTACGTGATCACAGAAGCATTATCGCTTTTTTACGTAATGGTAAATTGTAACCATCGCCTATGGACATATCATTATGTGACTGTCATGGAACTAATCATCTTTTGTCATTCCGGAAAACTAAAATATCATGTCATCATACCCTATAATTTATCAGAGACAATCAATAACACATCTAACAGAGCAGGCTGCGGCTGAAATAGGTGAGACTGAGGTAACCATGTACATAACTTCATACAAAATCTGCCTTGGTAAAAATATAGATCAATGACGTGTATCGCGTATACGGTTAGATCTGTTTTTATTGTATTGATAAAAACTCCTCTAAATTATAATTTATATAAATAATAATAATAAACTTACGACCACAAAAAAACTATGATACCCATTTTTATAACTTTAGAGTTGATGTTTGTTTGCCTGTTTGTTAAATCATCATGAGAAACAAAAGTAGAAAATGTAGTTTAATTAAAATTGACCGTGAACACTATTCAATGATTTTTAGTCACTAAAAGATCATATCAAACATGCGAAAGCTCAAATAATCAAATAGGTACTAAATTATACAAGAACACAGGTTACCCGGCGTTGAATGCTTGTTACCATTCCATTTATGGATATAAAAGGCGCTCCGGCTTATAAAGGACCTACCTTACCCTTTCCCAAACCATTTGCCGTGGCTGAGTAAATGCTTTGCTTCCAATTTTCTCCCTTTGTGTATTCACATAGTTGTATAGAGGCTAAAAAAGGCAAGAAGCTTTACCAACGCAATCTCGCTTGCGGTTGATATAATCTTAACAAAAAACATCTATTTTCAAGAAACTCCAAAATTAGATTCTCAAATCGACTGTATATTTTATATACATAGTATAAAACAAAGTCATCGCCGCCATCTGTTCGCTTATATCTTTTTAGTTACGCAATGGATTTTAATGCAGTTTTTAGCAGTAGGAAGAGTGTTTAAAAGGAAAGTTCATATGTACATATAAAACCAGCATGTTATAGTACAGAACAAGCCGAGAAATTCAAAGTTTTTAATGCATGTTTGCGAAGCCGGGACGGGTCCATAGTTTTTTATGTATATGTCGCAGAATTTATATTACATATACATAAGTATATATCGACTTATGTATATAAATTCTGCATTCTACTCTGATAAAACTAAGTGAAAAAAGAGTAGAAATAACTTAATAATATATTTTAGAATTTTCTAGAATTTTAGAGAAGAAACATGGTTTTAAAATTTAAATTCAATTAAAATTCAAAAATCATTTATTCATGTAGGACATATTAGCCGCTTATGAACGTCAAACTTTTTACATTATAATTTTTATTTTTTCTTTACCGTCCAGTTCAGTATATGGATCAAGAGATTGAGAATTCCCGAGTCGATAGTAATTTAGTAATCGACAAAAATAAATTAAATAGATCGTAATTAAGTACTTGTTTAATGGTTACTGCATAAGCGTAGTGACCATAATGCATATTCATAAACATCTTTGACCAATATATCAGGCATAAAATCGCAATAATAAACAATTGCATAATTGAGCTATAATTATATACTATTCTGTGAAGTCAAGCCTAAACCAGAATCTGATTGATTTACTGTCAGGAAGTTTGGATTTTGCCGTCTATAAATTACTCACTGAACTGGAATAAGCCTTATGGTTGTCACAGTTCATTTGGTCAGACGAATGGGTTTCTGAAATTATATTGCGCGTTTCTATTCAGAACATCTTTTTATACTTATATTTTGACTGTCTAACCCGCGAAACTTTGCTGTGATTTTCATTAATGTTCTGCTCCTATCAGTCGTAACCCAATGTGATTTAACCTATATACAACTTTCCCCATTTTTTTCAATTAATTCCATTTGTTCTTGAGTGTGTTCTATCCACCAATGAAACAAACACACTCTTAGGAATACTCCCTAGAGCATTATGATATATTTGAATCTGAATTCATATTATTATAAAGGAACATTATTACTATTCTGTCTAAAAAGGGATTTTTTAGAAGGAAATGTAGGATCTCACCAGGAATCTAATCTCCGTAGGCATTCGCCACGCAAAATACGCATTCCCTCTTAATATCGATCTAGATTATTGGTTTTTTTTTTAAATAGAAGCACAGTGTCAATGACAAAACGGATTTTTCAACAGTTTTAATGACAAAACAAATAGACTTACCAATAAAGGTATTTCAATCAAACGAGACCCGTCACTATTAACAAATCTGAAAATAAAGAAAACGTATATAAATAAACCGTATTTTTACAGCTACACAGGTATATTTTACAATTTAATTACTGCCTAGTAGCGCCTTACAACCGAATTTACAGATATTACAGATTACAAAGCAAGCTGCTTGGTGGCTAAAATAGATGAGATTGAGATAGACGAGTTCATACAGTCTACCTCTGGTAAATCAAACAAATAATACAACTGGAACTGTTGTCGATACTCGTGCATGTTCAGAACGAATTATTACAATTTCTAGCTACCGACCCCGGCTTCGCACGGGTGTACATGACTTATTATACATGTAAACTTTCCTCCTGAATCACGCTATAAATAAAAAAAACCGCTACAAAATCTGTTGCGTAGTTTTAAAAATTTATGCATACATAGGGACGGACAGACAACAACAGCAACTTTGTTCTATACTATATAGTGATGATATTAGAAATTATAATGAATCCATAAACTTTTCAAATAAATGTCGCCTTAATTACAACTACATAGTAATACTACATATACTATGATAAATTTTAATTACTGTACCCGCATTTATATCCGCTTGACTCAAACGTAATAGTGGCCTACGTCCCATCATCCCAAATAGCTCTGTGTATGTTAAATTCTACGAGTCGTTGCGTTATATCCATAGTTGGTGAGAATATTACTATTATTCTAGTATGTAGTAAAGACGCAAAATTGTTCGGGCGGAAGAAATTCTAATAAGGTAAAGAATATATTGTTTAAACATTGTTATATTCTAATAAGAAAATAACAATGTGATTGTTAGATACAAACAATATTGTTGCAAAAAGCAGTTGATAAATATAATAATTTATAACATTATAACCAACTATTAAATAAAAAGTATAAAAAATCACTAATGTACAAAACTTTTCGTACAAATCCACTGTAATAATGCGTAAACAAAATAGAGGTACAATAAAGAATGCAAAATAATTAAAACATTTCGTCCGAGGTTAAAAATGTATTTAAGAATCTCACAGCAACCCTCTAAAGGAAAACGTGTAGAACTCTATTGTTATTTTCCATTTGTGTAGGCGTACTGAAACGGGAGGGATTTATTCGCCTACTTTAATTATTGTCACAAAATTTGCAAAATCGCCAATATAAATCTAAAGAGCTTCAAATTCATGCTTGCATACAAAATGAACAAATATCCTTTTTGTGCAGAAGTTCTTATGACATACATTCATTTCGGGAGGAATGAATACGTTCCGTCACATTCCCTGACAGCCTGGGAGTATATCATATTTAAATGGATTTAAATGGCCTAAGTTTCTGGAAATTATCTCTTATCTGCGGTACGGATGATTGCTAAAGAAATAAGAAAACAACGAAGTAACACATAAATAAAATAAACATAAGTTAAATATTTTGTCATACATAGTGCGAATACATCGTGATATGTAGCAGATGATGATTTAATGAATCAACAAATGATACACTTCCGGCTAACAAAACAATAAATAGAAAAATATCATACAATAATAAACAAACGAGGTATAGCTGCAACATTAAAAATAAAGTTAAAATTGTGTAGTAAAGCTATACCGTGTTTACAAAAATAAGTATGTTTATTAGTCTATAACAAAATATTAGATTGATAAAAATACCTTGAGTTGAGACTAGATAGAGCTATGTGAATTGTTCAATGTTATTATTATTATTATAACTACTTATATGTATACCAATGACAATAAAAATGAATACCTACATAAATAACACAAACAGATTTTGGTAGTGCGTTTAGATATTCTGGGGAAAACTTTGCGAGGTCGTTGTACTAACGGTGAAACATGGGCGTCATCAATCCCTCACATTTATTATGTCCTTGCGTAATATACGTATTGGAACTTTGAGAAATTTATGCTGGATCTATTTGGATCACGTAGATGGATATTTTGGTACCGTATTTCTTTATATACCTAGTATTTCTTTCTGACAAATAACGTATTTCTTTAAAAGAATATTGGTACGTGGTAATAAATATTTCCTTTAAACTAACAATATTAATACATTCAAGTAACATTTAATTTACTGTATTGATAAATGAAATTAATTGCTTATATACGCTTAATTCGTTTGAACACTTTTAATCTGTTCAACTTATAATTTATTATTAATTTAAATAAACCTGTAAAATACACCATCATTTAGATTGCCATATAACTGTATTTTATCTTAATTAAATATTTTATGATTGCTCTTGTAATCTCAAGTGAATTTTATCAGTTCACTTTACATTCATATAATGGCACTAGTGTAATGACATATTACAGTAACGGTGATGTCATGAGATGATTCATACGAGAAACTACGTTTATTTTAGAAAATAACACGGCAGACGTATTTTGTATATCAGGTCACCACTATTGATGGCGGTAGAATTAGTAAAAGTGTGTACGTCGTAATGTTTTTTATATTCAACAGTATGGAAATAAACTCTAGCAAATTATGCATCTAATAGCATAGAAAACAATTATACCAAATTATGCAAATCTAATTAGATTTTATACAACATTGTGCCAATGTTATGTCATAAATTACCGAGATATTAACTAAAATCAGTCTTAAATTCCGTTGATTAATTTGTTTATAAAAACTCTATCATTATTGTTATTTTTAATACTCAAACAAATTATAAAGTTCAGTTCAATACCACAGCAAACTAATATTTATTCTATTTCGCTTTATAATAATGTCATTATCAAACCTTGATACAACTTTTACTTTACTATTGTATTTCCCTAGTCTGAATCAAATTCAAGCGTGACTAAATGCCGAGTTTCTCTTCAAATCTTTAATCCAAAGAGAACAAGAAAATGAGCAGTTTTTGTGAACAATTCTCAATAAACTCTTGATGTTTCTTAATTCTGCAAATATTACCTATCACGTAAAGGTGTTATCATTGACATTTACCGTGACCACTTATCACGTATCGACGAGGAAATTAATATTGATAGTGATCCGGAGCAAAAAACAACCTAATATAAATTTATGGCGTACGTGCCTCTAACCAACAGAAGAAAAACTTTCTGCGTCGAGGCCAATCAACGAATATCACATTATATTTTCTCCGAAGATTTTATATGTTTTGTATGTTTAAATTCACTTTAGATTAGTAAATTTTATTTGAAATATTACAAAATTAATAACCCAGAACAATTTAACGGCGCACCTTGTCCCAAGCTAAACACAGCTTGTATAATGAGTACATGAGACATCGGACAGAAATACTTTTTTTAAAACTAACTACATACACATTACATATTTTTAATACTACAATGCTGGTAAACAAGCATACGGACCATCTGATGGTACGTATTATAGATAGGCAACGTGCAGCTAAAACAAATAATCATACTGAATACAAATATTTGCACGGTGCAAGGAATGTTACCAGCGACCAACGGAAGTAAACCAGTGTATTAAAACGAGAACCTAGACAGAAAACTTGACCACCGACGTTGTCTAAAATATTTAATAAAAAAATACTTCTTTTTAGCTCTTTGTAATATTTACAATAGAGATCATTCATATTACATTTTCGCAATAAAAGAATTGATATGGATACTGATTGATGATTCCTAGTTGGAATCTCTTTATTAAACGAAAATCTCATTATTAAAAATAATATTAAATTCAATTAACGATTTCGATTGAGCAACAAACAACAATGGGTATACGAGTAGGTCAACATACATTACGACGAAAGAATAACACAAATCATTAATATGTAAACGATAATACAATTTCCACATGTGAATAGAGTTTACACAATATTCATACTTCTTTCGTCCAACGATTTGTAAGGTTTATATTATATGTATATTAAATATTACCTAGAATTAGTACAATCCTTATAATTATGCATAGCATCAGTGTTTGAACATATGTAGTCTTAGAAATATTTAAATAAATAGGTTAATTGTTTTCTTAGTTGTACAATAATTATCATTAATCGTCTAGTAATTGATTATTCAGCGTGATCTGTCAGTCACAACTTATAGAATGCAAATCGGTTGGTTAATTGAAGACCGCAAAATTAAGGCCTTTTAATTTTCCGCTTGATAAATAGTATTATAACTTTTGTATGTACCTACCAATTTTCGTACGTATTGCTATAACTGAAGCTTGTACAAAAATTACGAAACACTAATATTCATGAAAAAAATAAGCAACGGCGATGTTTGCTTTTCCAAATGACTAATATGGCACTTCCTATTGTTAGAGTGAGTGTTTTTAATTATATGGCTGTAGTGAACAGTTGTAATTTGCCTTTAAAATTATTGCTTCAAATGTTTTGTACAAATTTATCACGTAACTATTCCTTAATAAATAATTCTATATATTAGGTTGTCTGTAAGATATTCCTTATAGTGATAAAGCTACCTGTTGTTACCTTGTTTTTACATTAAGTTCTTTTTTGTAAAAAATGTTTTTATGCTTATTTTATATATACAATAAAATGTATTACTTTTCATCCACTTTTAAAATTCCCTACTATTTCCTGCCATTTACGGAAATGAGAGGATATTTATAAGAGAATAATAAAGATATGTTTTATGTCATTAGAATGGAGAGTGCATTTTCTGAGAGATATTCTGTTTATGTAGAGCGGAATGCGACCCTATAAAAAGTACTATTCATAGGGTAAGACCAAATTAAAAGCTTATTTTATAGGGTTGCATTTATTTAATTTTTTTACTTTAACTATATCTACTGAATATATAGTTTTCGAAATATACCAAAATACTAATTGTATCTAAAAAAAATCAATTACTAACTTATTTGAATAAAATAATGTAGTATATTAACAATACTTTTGTAATCAGTTCAATAGAGCTATACTGAAAGACGCGTTGAATATAATACAATATTTTTACATTACTATTCACAATGGATTTTTATAATATCCAGGTTTTCAATTAATTAGCTCTGTTTTTCAGAGAATAGTAGAAGTTTCTAATTTAAATTTTACAGCCCATTTTAGCAACTATTATTACGACAAACAGCAACCACGGCTATTGCCAACGTTATCGATATTACTGGTTGCATTCTAGTTTAATCACTTCTCATAAGTAAGCTGTTTGTTTGTCCTGAGACGCAATAAAACCGATCTTAAATATTTTATGTTTACGTTCCATTCTGCGTTACCGTTCCAATATTTTAATGGTGTCTGGTAATGCTCCTATTATTCATTGGAATTTTAAGAAGTGCCATGAATTTCATCTACACTATATAAACATAATATTAACATAAATCTAAATAATTAATGTTAACTAACAGCAATTTTAACTACATTTAACAAAAAAATATATACATCTACTTACGTTTTATATATGTGAATATAATCATCGTCATTATAAATTATATCATCACAATATTACGCCTATTAATAAGGCTAATTACTTGTATAAATATAATACAAATTAAAAACATATTATCGATATTGCAATACAATAATGAAAGTTGAAAAATCCTCACTCATATTTTATGTTTGTGAAAAATATCTACAAACAGACATAAATCCCATTTTTTAATCAGCCTATGTCTGTTTTACTCTTGTGACTATATTTA
Organism: Achroia grisella; assembly: GCF_030625045.1. NCBI lineage: Eukaryota > Metazoa > Arthropoda > Insecta > Lepidoptera > Pyralidae > Achroia > Achroia grisella. The sequence goes on from NW_026713022.1 coordinate 559,963, forward strand.
GTATCTAAGTATAAGCTCAATTTTAAAAGCCTATCGGGAGATACAGGTAGGTTAAACTGCTTCACTTGACCGACTCTATCTACTACGTCGCTTAAAACATAGAGTGCTCTGTGTCGAGTATGACAAACCTATCAAATTGACCATCTAGGTCAATCTCATTTATATATCCTACTCAGAAGAAGCCTCTGGTCCTTCTTTATATAGCTAAATAAATATTTTAACAAAAAAAACAATGGAAACAAGAACTTGCAAAAAAGGGCCGTTAAAAGCAAAATCAGAGGAACTTTAATACATACATAATACGTGTAGAATTATTTTTAATTTACTATACTAAAATTTATATAAGTACGTAATTTAATAGCAAGGAAACAGAGTCAACACTCTAGAATACTCACTAGGACAGTTACCATTACATCATAATAGTTACAATTATAGCTATTAACAATTCTGATGAAATAAGCTTTTGAACCATAAAGCAGTTCATTCCATTAAGAGTAGCGATGTCACAAACAGCGACTGTCTCTGTTCAGACAATTTCAAAGTTATAATAACACCCCTCTTTTGTGGCGAGATTCGATCAACAAAAGCGGGTTTAAAAACAGCAACAGTAGCAAAAAGGGTTACTATAGAATAAACAGTAACGGAAGGAGGGCTTAACCGGTATTCGATTCGTAATTGCTCTCAAAGAACAAGAGAAATCCGATAAAAGTAGTGAGGGACGAGTTCAAAACGAAACGTGGCATTGCCGATAAATAAAATTCAGCACTTGCACTTGATGAATGATCAAATGAAGCATAAAAACTACGGAAAAAATATTAAATACGGCATAAAAATACCTTGTATCATCTATTTTTGCCATTTGGGAGCAATTGCGAGTTATGTCTCAATACCATATGATTTCACTGCCAAAACACCAAAATTCATTATAACAATTTCAAGATGCCACATTAAATGTTGTGATATTTGTATATTTACCCTTTAAATCTAATCAACGGCCTTGGAATTAAATTAAAAGATAACCTTCCACATAATTTGCTGGCAAAATGTTGTCACATTAAAACATTCATAATGATAAATGAATAAAATAATAATGATATTGTAATTAATTTCGTTGTGTTTTAAAACACGGTAAAGACCTAGAGTTTATTGATATTATTATATTACAACACGTAATACAATGATGTCATACTATAGTGTGAACTATTCTTTAAACGGTCAACCAATCTTACGAGTATAAAAATAATGAAATCTTTATCTGATACTATGAAGTTATTAGGATTATAGGTTTAGTCTTTATTATTTAAGTATCTGTCTATATTACTTTCGATATCATTATTTACTTAATATTTTCAGTCCTAGATGAAAATTAAAACACTAATAATTTTTAGTGAGTATACACTTTTATTTATTTCATATATAAAATAAAAAAGAAGACAATTCGAATCATGTTTCTGCATTTACGAAGCTACTAAATATATTAAAATTATTAATTATTAATCACACTAATTTGTATTTAAATTAATGTTCAGTTTTAATTCACTTATTATTATCTATCAGTATTAGTATCGGTAACCATAGAATGTGGCTTAAGGGCTCTAAAGACATACTCGTAATATGATATCTCAGCCTTGACACCAAGCAAAAAACCGGAGATGAATGGAAAATGTAATAGTGTTGTATAAATATGTAATAAAACTATTTATGACTGAAAAATGTATTTTAATGTTAAGATGCTGTTGGAACATGAAGAGCTGTGAAATGTACTAGATGGTTATGAATAGCATCTTCATTTTGAATTTCTATCCCGTATATTCTTCACGACTCATCAATATTTTAATTCCATTAAAATTATTTCCAGCCATTATAATAAATCGTCTTTTAAATTGATTTATTCTTCGTGCTGATAACGAATGTTGTATAAATAGATTATCCATTTGTACAACAAATAGGAATTGCTCATTGGAAGAATACCTACAAGAAATCTAATATTATATATAAAAAATCGAACAATATCGACACATGCAAAAGAGGTACGTAAGAGATTCACATTTAAAAATTCAACGCTAAAAAATATTCTTTCAATATGAGGAGTAGAAACAATTTTTTCAAACTAATTTATTGGCAATAGAAAAATATATGGATGACATTATACTACGAATTTTTAATATTAAAAGTAGTTGGAAATAGGCCTTCATAATTTGAATAAGGCAATATCGATGTTGTCGATACACGTACATAATGTACCTTATCATGTGGGTGTGCATGTTTTGTGCTTATACGTTAGAGTTACTATTTCCGATGTCTTGCCCTACTTTGTGACATGGCGATACTTCCAACACGACCTAATTACGAGTGTATATCACAAGTACTAATAAAACGAACGACATCAAACATCACACCAAACATACACGTATAAATGACTTATATCTGCAAAGATTATGAGATTTATGAGTACATCCTTCATTCTGTGGAAGAGAAATGGTGGCCTCAAACAGAGACTAAAATGGTTAAACTTTTATTACTACAACTTGTTAAACTCTTTGTTGTAGTAATACCGGCTCAGCTAGAAAAAAGATAATAATTTATAAAGTATATCACAAATTCTAGATTTTCTTACAAGTTATTCATTCATTATATACAGATGTTGCTTTTACAATGCTAAATATAGAAAATAAAACTTAGACTTTTTCTTTACATGAACAGAAATTGATTGAATTAGTGATACTTTGGCGTTTGTTTCATTCAAATCTCCTTTGGAATTGAGTCACCAGTCTTGAGAATTTGCCAAGTAAAGAACACTCGAGACACTGATAAAAAATAACTACCAAATAAATTGGTATTTGATTCTCTTATGACAAGTCAGAAAACGACACCTAGTGTCGTATATAAATTGTGACGTAGGTATACATTTAAGCAAATTCTGCAATAAAGTTCTGTATTCATTTCTATTCTTCTATTATAATGTATTTGTAAATTATAAAAAGAATATTGATAAAATTGTAATAAAACTAATTGACACTTTTTATAAAGTTTTCAATAGATTTAAGATTACATCGATAATTCCCGTAAAAAAATTATATCGCCTCATATTCTTTCTAATAAGTTTATTAGAAAGAACATAATGCTGTATTAAAGTTAAGAAGATCAAACAAAATTCTGTAATTATTTAGTAATATAATTAGTGACCAGCAGCTTAGTGATACGTATACGCATTGTAACGATGGATAGACACAGACCAAGATCATGATGGTAATGACCATTATCAAATCAATCACATTTAGCTGGAAAAAAGATTGAAAAGAAACTTCGACAATGAGGCATTATACACAAGAAAATTTTTACCAATTCCTTATGCGACAACAACCTAAGTGATAGTGTACATATAGTTTTTAATAGACTAGGTAATTTCCTTTTAAAAGGTTTATTAAATTGACATCGCCGTAGCACAACCTGAAGTAACGTCCGATCCTATTTGGTATTGCAGGGCACTTTCAGAGAATCAATTTGCTTTTAATGACAGGAAACCTATTAAGTTCGAGGACACAAAGCTTAATTACAATGGAGGCTAGCGTCTGTGGCAATAATGTTGCTTTACTTGATGAGAGCTATGAAAAGAAATGTTTAATAAGTATCAAATTATTAAATTTCATGCTTATGCAACATTTCTTTTCATTATAATATTATGTATTTATTACATATTTATTGTTGTAGTTTTATATGTAAAAGAAAAACTATAGAGAATGACTTGGAATTCAGGGATATATATTAGGAAACCATTGAAGAATTTAAGTATATAAAAGAATGTACTATTATAGAACTATAAATTTAAATACTAATCTAGAATAAAAAATACATTTTTGATTAGCCAGATACAACATTTATTAATATCACAAATAAAGCCAAAATATAGACTAAATATGGCAAAATTTTAATAAGGTCGACGGAAGTCTTTTTAATATGCAGAGAGCATACCATATATAGAAAGTGTCGTCGAAATGGCAATTTCATTTATCGATTGTCAAAGAAATATCTATATATTTTGCATATTGTTAATTACTTTCAAGAATACAGTGAAAAATTAGATATATATTTTTAAAGGAAATAAAGATCATATTGCATGCAGATAAATTACAAGTTATTGAACTCGATTTCACTTAAGTTACCGTAACCATTTGTTGTAACTGAAAGGTCGGCACATTATTTAGAAACAATTCTAAAGGTGAAATACGTACACAGATCACGTTATATTCAAAATTAAATTTTAACTTCGTCCTCAGTTCTAACTTTGTTTGAGTCTATCTGATTTTTTGCCCTTTAATTTCAACCTTGTATGGAGTGTAGAGTAAAGCCGTAGCTAATGTCATTAACCTAGCGTCAAAGCAAATATGTAGTTAAATTATATTTTGTATAAAATTAATTTACAGAGAACAAATTTCACCTCGTCACTTCTCGCTCACTTATGTTTGTCCGGAAAAAGTGTTTTTGTTATTTTCTTTGACGATTATTAGATCCGTTAAGGCCTTAATACTAAAACAAAAAAAACAACTCTCACATGTTATTGTGATACATTAGACAAAAAATACATTATGCAGTCATTAAGATACAATACAAGAGTTAGGTCTTCTAACTCTTCCTTGTTATCTTTTTCTTTATTATAAATGCGATAGTATGTAAGCATGGATGTTTGTTACTCTTTCACTTAAAAACTACTGAATTTTGATGAAACTTTACAATAACTTTACAACAGTGATATAACTTATGCATCTGAATAGCATATAGATTATATTTTTATTGAACTTTAACGGGGGTGAAACCGCGGGCACAGCTAGTATATCTATACAATCAGCAAGGTATACTAAAAAAATATTTTACAGTTCTTCCGTTATTATTACAACAACCTATTAGCATTCTCGACTGCACACGTATCTTATTTCATAACTAAGATGATATAATATGTTTTTAATAACCCATTAAATTCATACAACGTCATCTAGTCCCAATCTAAGCTGAGATTGTATAATGAAAATTAAGCAACTGATAGAAATACTTAAATATTTATTAGACATAATTATATTACTAGGGATATCTGAATAAATTAGACCAATAAATACATGCGGAATATCGTCTATTAACTGTTAATATACCGAACCACAACATGTGGGCTGAGTTATTTCTATTTTAGTAACAAGTTTTGTTATCGAGATTAAAGCATTGCCAATCAAATACACCCACATGTAATTGCTGAATCCCGTGTCAATACGCCTGAAGCTACTTTATAAACTTTATAACACAAATTCAGAACAAATGAAAATACGTACGTTCTATCATGGAACAGACAAGTAGCTCACTTCCCTATTCCGTGACACCTATACACATCTGCACACAACAGTTTTTTTTTCTTATGAAGATATGGGAATGTAAATGCAGCCGCCTGCACTAACGGTTTACGCTGACGGGCATCCGTGGAGGATGAAATGATAAGCATGAGGTCAGGTGAATTAGCCCATCACAGAAAATTCACCAGTAATTTCTTACGATGTCTTCCAGGGGAATCACGTGGAGGTCAAACTGGTATGGTACATTGCTAGCAATAAGACAGTACTACTAACGATCAATCTATATTACTAACAATAATATTCAACAACAACAACCACCAAGATAATTTGGTTACCCATTAGAAGCGGTACAAAAGTTTTAAATTACTGACTGTGTACTTATTATTCGCGGATTTTGAAGAAAGTTTACGTTAATACAATACGGATAATAACTATACATCATATAATTGATTTGTAGTGAACTGTAAGGTGTCTAAATATAATAATAATTAGACAATTCTAACATTTGTGTGTAGTGTGGTCTTTCTTATTCTCAAAATACTGTGGGTAGGTAAATTTCGTAGGTAGCACACTATATAACATTTGTTTTTCATTTTTTTTAAAAAAAAAATACTTTTATACAATTACAAACCCACATTAAAAACAAATATAATTAATTATTTTCACTTTGATGACATTTGGCATTTATGACAGTGACTGACTTGACATTTGACAGATCTGATAATGTAATACGCCAAAATGGCAAATTTTTGACTTTTTGGCATTATATTCATACAGCCATAGTCTTTAATATTGCCACCTTAATTCAATCTGAGTGTTTATATTTGTTTTTGTTTTCGTTTTTGTTGTAAAAGATATAATTTATTTAATTTTAACACCTACTACTTGCAGGTAGATACATAGATAAAATTTTTTTGTAATTTTTGTATATTATTATTGTTGTTTTTATATACATATTTTGTATTATATTTATATATTAATTTTGTGCACATACGCCTATGAATAGTGATACTGATGACTCATTTAATTCTGCTTCGTCTCTTAACAGCGATGACAGTTTTCATAGCGCATCTCTTCCTTTAGATGAAATATTAAATAATACCTTTTCAGAACTACCTAAGAACTTTAATGCCGTTCATATTAACGCACAAAGTATACCAGCACATTTTCCTGAAATGCTAGCGACATTTAAAGTTAATAATCTTCACGCCATCTTCATTTCAGAGTCATGGCTGAAGCCCTGTCTTTCTTCCATCTCATACTCTTTACCCGGTTTCCGTCTAATTAGATGTGATCGCACTGGCAGGGGAGGCGGTGGTGTTGCCATATACCTGCGCTCCGATATCCCTTTCGTTTTAATTAACTCCTCCGTCAGCACTAACCCTTCCTATGAACCTGAGCACCTTTTTATCGAAGTCACGCTTTCCCATTCCAAAATTCTCCTAGGAGTGTTTTACAGCCCATCACCTTCGGTTGACTATTTTTCCATATTTGAACAGCTCCTAGAGAACCTGATTCCTTCCTATAGTCATACCATTATTATGGGTGACTTTAACACCTGCCTCTTAAAAAATGACTACCGGGCAAATCGTCTTCAGTCTGTAGTTAACGCCTGCAACCTAAATATCCTACCTCTTAGCGCTACCCATTTCTTCCCTAGTTGCAATCCTTCCTTGCTCGATTTAATCCTCGTTTCATCTCCTGACCATGTTGCCCATTTTGGTCAATTCCCTGCAGATGGTTTCTCCTTTCATAACCTCATTTACCTTTCCTATAAAATTCGCCCACCTAAAATGAAACACAAAATCCTTATGCAGCGCAGTTTTGGTTCTATAGACATGGATTGTTTACGCAAAGACGCTTCAAATTGTGATTGGTCAACTATCAGCACTTTACCTAACGTTAACGAACAAGTTGATCTATTCAATAAACTGATTGTAGATCTTTACGATAGACATGCCCCTATCCGCCCTGTCAGAGTTAGGCATTTGCCTGCACCCTGGCTCACAGATGAGATTAAGACTGTAATACTGAGGAAGAATAGGGCCAAGACAAGGTTCAAGTCGAACCCCGACAGATTTAGAAATGATTACATCAACGCCAGGAATCTCTGCAATAGGATGTGTAGAGAGGCTCAAAGACGCCACATTCATAAATCCGTTGAAAATGGAGATCCAGCTAAATATATAGTCACTAGGGGTTGGTAAAAAACATCATGATAATCCTGTTGCTATTGATATAGAATGTCTCAACCAACATTTTTGTTCTTGTCCTACTATAGATATCACTGGAAAAATAAATACCTTACGTACTCTTTCATCTTTTTCTACCCCTGACTGTTCTCCTTTTTTCTTTGATAAATTGACCGATTGTGATGTTGAGAAGAGCTTGCTTTCAATTTCTCATAGTCCTCTTTCTCATAGTTCCCTTCATATTTTCTGAAGAAATGTGCATTATTAAGTATATGTATGTTTACGTATGTTTATATTTTATTATATATATTAATAGATATATTTATGTACAAATGTATATTTATGTTCATTACGTGCACCACCTACTATTTTCTTATCTTAATGTTACTTTCTCTACTGGTAGTCTGGAAGAGATTGCTTAGCGATAAGACCGCCTTTTGTATCAGTTTATGTATTATAACAACAAATATTTAAATCTAATAATCACTCAAATAAATCCACAATCAAACTTTTTGTAATGCGAAACTTTATTTAATATATGTTAATTAAACAAAATTGTCAGTGGCTATTAATTTTACAGTTTTACTGCTTTAATTTACAACATATAATATGTAAAAGCTAAAAACTGGACTTTCATTGTCACTTTACGCATTTAAATGAGCAATTAAAAAATACGGTGTGCAATCTTTTAATCCCGTTGTGACGAAGGTCCAGATTTTTCGTAATGTAAACATTAACTCATTTGAATATCAAATTACGTAAAGACTCGGGTCATCGTATTTTACATTCATGACTGTACGATGAAATCGGAACAGTATTAAAATTTACGTCTTATTTGTTAAAAAAAAGTGTGACCTTTATGGTCAATGTAATAATCCTAATTATGTTAAATTTGTATTTCAGTTTGTATACATATCATATGTTGTAGAAATTTCTTTATAAAACTCAAAAATACATAGGTTTAATTTTATTATATAATACAAATATTTATTTCTTTGTCAATATTAACAACAAATAAATATATATAGAAAAAAAATAAATTTAAAGTATCTGTTTGTAATTTTGAATTAACAGCTTTTTAATAAATGCACATGAAATCATATATATACAGTTATATAAAATATATTTTTATTTTTTCTGTTTGTTCTTGGCTCTTGCTAATCACTGAAACTGCTCGACCGATTTTGACGGGACTTTTAATCGTAGATAGTTATAATACTATACGATGTAACGTAGTCTACTTTAATTTTACATATTTTTATTAATTTAATAAAAACAGTTACCGCGCGAACATAGTTTCAGGTAGGTAATACATAGTAACCAAAAAAGAGAAATTAAAGTTCTCGACAAACCTTGGGAAATTTTAATAATGTCTTGATAATATATTACATTATTACTTTTAAAAGTAAATGAGAGACAGTAAACCACCTTGAAATACCAAGTGGTAATAAAATTAATATTTTGTAACAAAATTATTTTATATCTACTACACTATGGTACCTGTTCTACTAGACAAGTACTACTGTGTAACCTTGTATTAAATAATAAAACTCGTAATCGTCTAGACAGCACATAGCACATGAAAAAATCTCCCAAAGAAAAAGCCTACGAACTGTCTATTTCCTGATAGGTTTTTATACAATTATATAAACTAATGTTAATGATACTGTACTGTGCAGATTAGTTCAAGGCGTAAGTATAAAGTGCGTATATTAAATTTAATACATAGATATAATAAATACATTGATATTAACAAAAAAAATTAATTTAATATTGAGAACAAATTTCTGTTCACGAATAATTCATATAATACTGAGGAATTTCATATTATAGTCTCTATAGAATAGAATAGAAAATCAATTATACAAATAACTTACATTGAAGCATTTTTTAATAATTTTTCGCCATCACTGCCCTACAACGCTTTCTAGTTCTATCCAAAGGGTAGCTGGTGGAGAATGCCATATGGCATTAAGCTCGCCTCTTGTACACTCTTTATAGTGCAATAAAGAATAAATAAAAAACAAAAAGAAGTACTATAATATTATAACTCAAGAAGGGCATTAAAGCCTGTGAAACATTACGCAATAACCCATTGTATTCGTGCAAAAATAATAGTACTAGAATGCGGTACGTATACGAAAGCGGCCTTAATTTAAACTCAAAAACCAGTGAAACTGCAAAACACAGTAGTAAATTGTGATTACTGTGATTGTGAGACCGTATTTACAAACATCACAATAAAAAACATAGAATAATCTTAAGCTATTTTTGTAGCAGTGTTTGAAGGGATACGATACATCTAAATTATTATTAAATCAGTGTATCAAACCTATAATTTCGTTACGAACTCAAATTGTAATTTAGGCATTTCGGACAATAACCTTTACATGTCACTGCCACATGTTTAAACAAATGGTTGTTGAATAGGAAGCATTGATGATGCTAACATATTTTCCTACGCACACATGACGGGTTTACTCACAATCTAATATTTTGATGAGATAATCGTAACTTAAAGCATACGTATAAAGCCCCAATAGAACGGTATAATTGAGAGAATAATTTCAAGAATATAAAACTATAATACTTTTTAGAACAATATTCAATGCAAACGGTGTTGGCGACAATTTTTAAAATATGTTAGTTAATTCATTGTTTCTTAACCTAAATATTTTAAGATATGCATCCATCAACAGCACATAATATTATGTAACTAATATTTAGTAATTCGATTAAAAAAATTACATTACGACTAAATATTAGTTTCAATGTATAAGCATCCGCGAACATATCCTAAAATTCCGATAAAAAACATATTATATAATTTCTAGTACAATCAATAGTTATTATATATTTCGATGTTAAATATATGTATGTCTTTGCATTTAGCCTACTTAGCATTGAAACTCTACATGATTTTACATTTATCTCTGGAAAATACTGAACATAACGAACAGTTTTTAATTTTGTCTTGTCAGGGAAAAAGAGGATAAGTCCAAAATGGTGAAAAATTAGATTTTTAAACCAAACAAATAATATTGCAATAAGTAGATGGGTCGTATTAGATATTAATGGACAATAATGTTTAAACCAAATGATTTAATCTTCATTATTATATAATATTTTCATTTTAAAATATGACGTCGTACTTCTATAATACAATATAAATATGTAATACAAAATAGAATTGTCATAATGACAACCGGCTACGCGAAAATAATTAACATAATAATGCATTATTTCAGATAACTACTCGAATGTAACTATGCTTCAAATAATTCAAAAATTCCATACGTATAATGTGTTCGACGACCTTTGTAAGAGGTATATTATTCATATAAATAATATACCGACTGTAAATTTAAGAAATGGGTTTTACTAATTGGGCATTTGTCTTACCTTTACCTACATCGTTTTGGATGTTATACGAAGTTCTAAAAGATGTAGGACTTTTAACATTGAGTTCTATAATATTGAACATAACAGATCAGAACATAAAACTATTTATTGTAATGCCAAATAACGGCAAAAACTCTTCTATGAATGCCGAAAGGCCTTGGTTATATCGCTACTTGAGTTCACAATTTCCATAAATCTTTTAAGCATTCCAGTATTTCCAATGTCATATGACGTCAGTTCACTTATCTAAGAAAACGTTAGAATTTGTTTATGGTTACATTATAGAATTTTAAACATAATTAGGAAATTTGAGGATAACCTTTATATAAACAAATAAAGTAAATTGATTTGTCTGTTTGTAATTTCAAATTAACAGCGTTTCACCAAATTCCTATGTATACGAACTTATATAAAAATCACAATTCGATTTTTTTTTATCTGTCTGTCTATTTGTTTCTTCTTGCTAATCTCTAAAACGGCTGGATAGATTTTGATAGGACTTGCACTTACTTCTACTTTTATTACTTCTTATATTACTTTTATTTTAGAAAATTTATTAATTTTAATAAAAATTAATATTTTTCCATAAAAAAGTTACATTCCATGCGGACGTAGCCGCGGGTAATAATAGCTCGCAATATTTATATATGTAATATACATATTCAATGGATTCAAAGTTTCTAATAAACTGTTTTAATTACGTGAAAATAATTATTATTACGAAAATGGACTTTTACATGTGGAACATGGTTATAAAACTAAAGTCCTAAAAGAAAGTCCGCAGCACAAGTTTCATTTTGTAAATTAAGCATATTAGTAGCTGTTTACAGCTCTCTGAAAACTATTATGTAGTGAATTTCAATTTCAGTGGAACAAGGACAACTTTAATAACTTTAGGCATTATTAATACATGCCTACTTACCTATTATTGCTCAAACATAAACCATCAATCCCAACCGCTGTTCTAATTACCGTAAAAAATATAATTATGTGAGTACATTGCCTATATTTTTTTATAATACTTAATTATAAAATAAAAAGAGTTTGTTGTACACATTGTGTAAAAATAATTTAATATTCCCTCAGCATATATTTTAACCACTTATTATCGTGCTACATATAATTGACTAATAGAATACTTTTATCATATCCTCCAAACATAGATTCCAAACTACCATAATAGAAATGGTACCCTGGAGTGGTAAATGGCCATAGGATTGGGTGGGTTACATCAGAGTATGGATTATGACATTCGATACAGATCTACTTAATTAATACAGTAAATATAAAGTACACAAGAACTCAGCAAAAGCATGCACTTAAACGGTTGATAAAGTGGCGCAGAGGAGAGTTGAAATAAAATGTGTGTGTGTATATTCTGCGTGGTAGTAGAAATAAATAACCTCGCCATTTCTCTGTTATTTCTCTATGTCTCCGGCATGTTTAATCATTTTACAATTTACAGTAGCACGCCGTGTTGTGTTCGTAGCATACTAACTTTATCACGATAAAATTAATTAACTTTTTTATTAATCTTATCATCAATGTAATATAATACTAAGATATAGGTATATATCATTATAGTTATAATAAGTAGATATATATATAATCCAATTAGAAGTGAGAATGACATGTGTCAGAATATCACAGGATGAGTTTGCGATTGCTGCGTAAGATATGTGTGTTCATATGTCCTTCAGAATGGAATATTAGATACAATTACAGAACGATATGTACTTCTGTACTAAGCTTATGGAAATATATTTCGTAATTCTGAGACAAACTTCGAAATGTTGTCAATATAAGCGTATGACATCGTCTTTGCTTCCTATTTCCTACAGAAGTGTGAAAATGTTTTATTATCGTACATTAGTTAGTCTATATGAATTACTCTATTAGTATAATTACCTCTGTAATACACCACATGAATATATACTACTATATAAATGCAAACGCAAAACTGTCTGTCTATGTGTCCTGTCCTACAAATCTGATAAAACGCTTTTACGAACTATAACTGTACAATTAAAAAGATAAATATTCTATAATACATATACGTAAATATATAAGATATAGGTAAATATAATGACTTACAGCAATAACATAAATTTTCTACTATAACGGCTTTGACAAGTTCACTATGGAACAAAAATATCTTACTACCTATTGTATGGTAATAACTGAACAAAAATAACATCTACACTCTATAACAATAATAAATAATAAGTTACAAACCACAGAAAGATTTACGAATAACATAATGACGAGAACATAATATATATTTTGAGTTTTTGATTGTTTAAACTACTTTAAACCGTACAATTCCGTTTGAAGGTATTAAGAATTGTAACTTACAACCATTCTTAGGTCAAAAATCACTACTAAATACTTTTTTTTATAGATATAATGAAAAATTATACTATTGGTAACATTACTATTGGTATAACAGTGGCATACATACATATGTGCATGCATTCTACTTATTTCGGTGGTTCAAAAGCAAATGTAGGTCGGAAATTTCACTCTTACAAAAACACACATTCAAACTCTGATTTTAGTGAGAGGATGTGTGTATGAGTCAACTGTAATGTTTCGTGAATTTCATTTCTATTTTTTTGCTGGCATGGAAAACGCTTTAATGATATGTATGTATTTCATTATTGACAAAAAGTCAATAATGAAATAAAAATAATGATTAATAGGTGTATGTAGGTACTATACATGTTGTTGTACACATAGATTTTGAATCCCCTGCCAGCAAAGTCCATTAGCGTGCACGAATTGTCTCCATTAAAATAAATATATACAAAAATATCGTTTCTTTTTGCAACATTAATGTTAGTGACACAAAAAGCTTGTTTGGCCCATTTTTAATTTGTCATAAAAATTAATGTGTACAACAAAAAATGGATCATATGTGGCAATAGCTGACTCATTGATGTTTTGTTGATGTTTCTCGTTTGAGTCTTATATCTAATAACTATAGCAAGCAATCACGTGAAACAAATAGAAAACATGTGTCGCTGTTTACATCTCCTCCAGTTCTTTGTCATCTGAATTTACCTATATTTCCTTCGTTATATAGATGACTGGGAATGCAAACTGGACGGATTCATGAGAATTACGTATTCAAATATAAAAAAATATTTTCGAATGCAGCAATTAGAAATTACCCAATATACAATTATAAATTATAAATGTTTTCAAGTTCAATAATATTTATGCGTTTACTACATATATAGTTTCCACTGCTTGGTGATTGCATATTGATTCAAAAATAGTATGATCATTCGGTAGGTCCAGAATTAAAAACAGTACATTAACAGCCTCAAACACTAATTTTATACTGCGATGATGTGGAATAAAATAGGTAAGTTCAATAATGTCAGTAGAAACATTTGTAAGCACCTACTACCTTATTTATCGTTGTGTTTATATTTTAAACATTTTCATGTAATAATATATATGTACATAATATTATATTGTATTTTGTATTAATAATTCCTGAATAAGTAGGTCTGTATAAATTATAGATTTAAAATTAAAATCGTTGGCACACATACACCATGATAACCCGGGATAGAATGTAACCCATATAAGGTTAAATTGCTGACACCGGACAGTGTACATAAGCTATCATCGTACCAAATTCCATTTATCTCTATATCCACTAGATAGATAATATTATCTGTGTAGTGGATACGATATTTTAGCCGGTTGTTATTATTTTTAATACCTATAGGCTTTAGTACTTCCCATAAAATGATACCGAATTGCAATTGCATTGCCTATAATAATTAAATGAATATTGTGTTACCTTTTATGTTATTCCAATGACAAACAAGCTGAAGGCTTACATGAGAATAAATACCAGAGATAAACCGTGAAAAGACGTCTACGTGTACGTATTTCAGCCGTCAAGAAGCTAAGTTGTAGGCAGTGAAATTACAATAAATAACATAAAATATTGGTCCCCTGGAGTGGCACCGCCATTATCATTACAAACAAAAAAGTGGTAACTGTAACCCGTATACATGGACAGCAATATGACATCACATTATCAGGTGATAGGTGTATCCTGTAGTTTTGATGTCTTATCTCACATTTTATTCGAAACACAGCTTACAAAGCAAGCTGTATGGCGGCTGAAATAGGTAGACTGTAGTAAGTAGCGTAGAAGACTTTTTACGAAGTCTACCTTTCTGAAATTGCAGTGTCTGTTCTTTTAAAGTTTCGTAGAATAATCCAAATGCTAGATTGTGTCACATCCACCATTCCCGTCTACTAAATATGTAAATGTTTATAGAATAAAATTTTCTGTTTCAATTGTATTGTCACGATGACGCGCTGAAATATTTTCCTGATTGATAAGCTGCATGTAACCACTCAAGATTTGTTTACCAAACATTTCATAATAATTGTACAGAATATCTACAATAATTAGTTAACATTAGTACTTCAGATATCTGTATAAATGAAGCTGAATTACTATTTTATGAAAACAATACATTTGAAACTTAAATTACCAGGCATGAAAATTATTAGTGAATTGTTTTTTAATTTACAGTGACATCTGTGAAATTTTACAGACAGGGAGTTTTCACTCACAGCATGATAATTGATTGATGACACATTTGATACTATAAATAGTTATTAATTATGATTTTTACAATATGGGCTATTTATGAAATAGTGTAAAGAAGTGTTTAATATATTTAGCAAACGTAGCCCAATCCTACCACGAGTTTATAGATATTAGACGACTAAAATCTTTCTGTGTTAATTCCAATTTCTAACTCTATGTTGATAAAACACACAACAACAAATTAATCCGAGAGATATCGGTTGGCTCGCCTAGTTTTTTATATGCATACATAAACATATCGAATACCATCATTAAGATCATACAGACACGGAGGGAAGTAGCTGGGATAGTTTTTTATATGCATACATAAACATATGGAAAACCATCATTAAGATCATACAGACACGGAGTGGAAGTGGCTGGGATAAATGGGGTTTTTATCCTCTAAAAACCACACGATATACTACCTTGAGGCAGAGTTGTGAGATTACATTAGCTTTCCAACACAAAGGTTTGCCCCCTACTCTATATTATCAGTGAAATAAGACCAACTCGAGTGTTACGTTCACCATAACCACGACTATATACTGTTTGGATTTATAGTGGCGTAATACATTCTTAAAAAAATAAAAGTGTCTATTTTTTTTAAGAATGTAAATATAAGCTATTAATGCTTCTGCTTGCGCTAATAGTTTACGCTGGCGGGGCTCTACTGGAGGATGATAGGATGAACATGAGGTCAGGTCAGGTAGCACTTCGTAACAAATTCAGAGGGATTCATGAGGATGGTTTCCAGGGGGAACCACGTGGAGGTAAACCTGACGTGGTACATTGCCAGCAATGAAATCAACAGTCCACAGTACTAACAATACCCTTTCCCCCGCAGACATCTGTTTTATCAACAAAATCAAACCCAGATAAAAAGTACTTTAGTAAGTAGGTAAATGGATAAGTTAATAAACAACAGCAGGCAGGGTGGCTATAACAGTAATTTGGCATCACACCCCAAGTATGGTAAATATGACGCTATCACCAATAGTGCTGACGCAAATCATTTACGACCGACCCAATCCATAAAACTGAATGATAAAATCCATTAAACATCATTGATGTTCCGACATAATAGACCGCTATGGGCTTTTGTTCTCGGGTCAAACGAATAACACTAAACCGTACCTACTTTAATGTTCAAGGGCGCAATTGTTAAAAATATGAAAACGTAGGTGTACGTACTTTAATTAAAATTTTTATTCAAAACAAAGTCAAATAGTGACAATATTGCCATAATAAAAATATGGCTTCGTGACTTTCAACTTGTTTTATAGCTGTTTCTATTGCAGGGTGCGATGAAACAGTGAAATGATAGGATAAGATGCATGACTTCTTAATACTCTAGAATAGCAACGCCTGAGTGGTAGGACAGGTGTCACATGATGACGTGATTATCCGTATTGCAATTTTTAGGCAACGGTTACTGCAAGCTATATGGTGGTTCGTCAGCTTATTTGCCGTACGCACATTATGGACATTAATTGCTTTATTTCGTTCAATTCGTAGACCACAATAATTGTAATGTCTTTCTCTGATTAAAAAATATTATTTTTATACTACAGTGATGGCGATACAGCCCATCTGACGGTAAACGGTTACCATAGTCTATAGACGTCATAAGGAAGAACTGAAGGCTAAAAATTCTTCACGAT
The DNA here is from genome assembly GCF_030625045.1 of Achroia grisella. Classification (NCBI taxonomy): domain Eukaryota; kingdom Metazoa; phylum Arthropoda; class Insecta; order Lepidoptera; family Pyralidae; genus Achroia; species Achroia grisella. The sequence goes on from NW_026713022.1 coordinate 577,181, forward strand.
ATAAAGTATAACAACAGTAGTGATCTAGCATTTGTACCTAGCCTTCTAATAATGTAGTAAAATCTTAAGAAGTAGAATAATGTTATAACAAAATGTTTAAATTTAATATAACAAAAAAATTAGTGCCTAACAGTACACTTACGGAATTTCATAACAGTGAAATAATAATAATAACGAAACGCTGTTAATACAAACAGAATAGATAAATATTATGTAGGTATATAAAAACTGTGCCACTAAAATAATCACATTTTACCGTAATCAAATATAATAGAAATTAATAAGCTCAATAGCTTATTCATAATCCACTTTATCTGTAGTGATATAGTACAGTTTCAAAACATATTAAATATACTAAGTATATATATAAACTCCACGTCTACATTACTGCTAACGGAAAATAAAAGGGAAATTAGCAATGGTGACTAACGATAGCATTGCCAGCAATGAATCTCGTCAGATCGACCTCTAAGAGATCGACTCCCTCAGAAGGCTCTGCTTGGAGACCGTTAAGATTGATTTCTGGATGATTCGCCACGACTGGCTGATTGTTCTGATTTTATACTCATCTTATTATCAGGGCACCAGCCCTGTAAGCGTATACCATTAGAGAAGGACCCGCCTTCTCTAATGGACTATATCATTATCATCCATTAAAAACACGCAATTTAATTCTCACATGTATATAGTAAAACAACAGAATGCCTACTAATATAGTACCGACTACGTAGTAAGTACTCAACTGATCTATATTACATGCGCACATGTTAAACTCAACAAATTAGCAACTGGAAATCGAACTATGTCACCAAACTATTAACATCTAACTGCGTATTCAAATTTATTTTCAGTACTTGAACGCAATGGGATTTTAGCGGTGTAGCATTAGGCATGTACTATTTCGAAGAAATCGTGTAGCAGTAAATTCTCACAGGATGGTTTTTCATGTGCATCATTGACATCTCTGTAAAAATGCTTAAAATAAATTTACTATGTGAAAATTAAACTGATTATTTTTAAGCCATTCCTATGTTGAAATTGAAATAAACAGTTTTTTAACAACTGTATGCTTTTTGGGTTAATTAGATAATATAACCAAGAAACCACACAGTGCGCTTAAAAAAAAAAGTAGGTATCTAAATAACTGTTGTTTATATCACACTATCCATCTTTATTTTGGAACAAAAAATCAAACAATCAGTTAATATAAAAAGACTTAATTTGACTTTATTCTCTTTTTTTAATGAAGTCAAATGATGTATGTTATGAAATACTGCTCGGAGCGTTAAAATATTTGTAATGTAACTTGAAACCCACATAAATATGGAATCAAGTACGGATTAGATAATTGCATTCGATTAATCACAACGTGTCAGTCACACACATATATCAAGAATGATAATTTATCAATTTACTTATATAATCTTACGTATAGATCAATTTTATACTACAATATCTTTATGACATCTAACACAATCTTATGTCACGTCAAGTAATAGATAATATGTATGTATGGAGAGAAAATCTGTGTACATACCTACTACCACAAAGAAAATAAAAACCGGTATAATGGAGTCGCTAAGTAAGTGATTACAGTACCATATGAATTTATGCAGTAATTATCAAATACTAGCTGATCCGAGAGACGTAGCATTATCCTATTAATATTGAATACTTCTTGGTATAATTAATAAAAAAACAACAACTTTCAGATTTTTTTGCCTTTTTAAGAACTTTCTCCTCACAATAATAAACAAAAAAAAGTATTAGCGAAATCGCTTCAGCCGCCTGATGCCGTGATCAAAGATAATAGAGATGAAATATTATATTGATTGCCTAAATATGGTTGCAATGCAGTATTATTATTTTTGACAAAGAGTAAATCCGCGGGATTGATATATTATATTAATAGGCGAGATTTAAAGCAGTCTTATATAGCCTATGCCGGAAGATATATCCAAAATTTAATGGCGGCCAGTTAAGCTGTTATGGCGCCAAAAGATAACGAAGAAAACTTACTCATCAGTATTTTTAGTACTTATGTGATGGTAATGTAAAGTTTGTGCGTGATGTTCGGTGTAACTCGGTACGTACTAATACGTACGTACTAATGAACCGTGAATTATTTAGTGTTGGATAGACCATTTATTGAGGTGTGCACTGAAATATATAAGATTACGGTACGACCAAAAGAAGTGGAGCGCAATGGTAAATTTAGCAAAAACGGGAAAAATGTGTCGCAGACGAAGTAGCGCCGTTCAGATTAGAGCGCATTTCAGACTTAAAAACTGCTAATCAATTAAAAATTATTTATTTATTAATAACAGATATTTATTTCTAATAAGATTTTCATTTAAAATCATAATAGAAAATGCTTAATTTTCAAATTAATTCGGGAATTCTTTGTATTTTAGATGTTTACTTTACCTAGGGAATATTTTAGAAACTTAAGTATTAGGTCAATTATAGTGATATCGACATTAATAACTTACTTCATATGTATGTTTTTATCCACGCAGTGTGCATTACGCATTTATGCGGTAATTTAACCTTCATAATACTGACATGCAACGCCGGCTTATCATTGGATCAAGATAATACGTTTTAAATCCGGAACTTAATTTTATGTCATGACACCAAGTATCAAATTAATATCTTTATAATATGCGTTTAAATAAGACCAATATATTTTCAGTATTTTAAAAATGTTTATAATAAACATTAAATTATTTATAATAAACCTTAAACACACGCATTTTCTGTTACGATGTTACATGTATATGCATGTAATAACATCCTCTAAGAGACCAAATATTCGAAGGTATTTGTGTGCAACAAAGCTACCTTAGATGATCTTGAGGACAAAGGCGCCACCCTTATTCGATTGATAAGAATAGGCAACTAAATAGTCGTGAAAAGTAAGGTATTATTGGCGCATTGTTAATTGGTTAAATCATCAGACAATTCCACTTAGTCCGAATAACCTGTTTTGTAACAAGAACATAAATATAGAGCGTTCTATAGAACGTTAAACTCATTTTGGAACCAGTTTTATTTTCAACTGTGCGGAGAAAAAATCAGAGAAGTAACTTTTTAGTTGATAGATATATGTACGTACACTTATATTGCACACTAAATATAATACTTAAACAAGCAATATTCATATTTTAATCTTAATGTATATAGTTTCATATTCTAGTAGTCAAATTACACGTATTTCCCGCCTGTGATACTAGTTTCTACCTAAAGGCAAGAGACAGTAAAATGATCTAAACCCAAGATAGGCAATATTTATGACTTTGATTCGTATATAATCTACTACAATTTTAACATATCTATAATCAATATGTTAAAATTGTAATTATCAGTATAAAATAAATATTAATCGATTGAAAAAGGTATTGTACATCTAAGTCATTTCATTTTCCTTATGAAAAAATAAATATATATTAAACTTCAATATAAAACGACAATAAAAAGAAAAAATGTTTATTTAAAGCAATAAATATGAATCAATCCGAAATTCCTTGTCACGCAATGACTTGCGAACTTACATTTATTTTTTCTAATACTTTGTAGAGTTTTACGGACTTAACATTAAAAAAATTGCAGATACATATATGGAAATTTGCAGAAAATTAACGACTTTAATTTCTTGCGTTTGGCAGTTCGCAAATTGATTCAACAGGACCACATCTATCGGACCAGCTAAATAGGTATATTGCGAGTATTAACATAATTTTATACATTAGAAATGTGACATGCATTTTATCAACACATTGTTATTGAAATATTTCGAAGTATATATTTCGTACTAATAGGTACATATAATAAGGTCGAACTTGTGTAGTCAGACTGTATACTGTAAGTATTGCAGCAAGTGTTACAATAAAATTTTATAGTAATACAGACACTGAAATACTGTAGATTAGAAAACTACCTAATGCTATAAATACAAAGGAATAGACAAATAGACAACATGGAATGAATTAAACAATAGTTACAAACAAGAAGGAATACGACAACAAAAACAGAGAGGTCTGCAAAAAAAGGTCCACACATTTGGGAACAACTGCGGCCTATTGTCTTACATTTTGTACATTCTCTGCGAAAAACATTTGACACACTCCTCTAGTACTACACCGTGGCCGATTACGTATGTCGAAATGAATATGCGTGTTTGGTTTTTCTTAGGACTAGGTATTAAATGAGATAGACTTTGTGAAAAACAAAGTACCTAGCTATTTCAGCTGTCAAGCAGGTTACTAAATGAGCTGTACTGCTGTGAGAAAGGCAGTGAAATTACAAGAAGCAAAACACAAAACGTTATCTGGAAGAGATCGCACGCACACGGGATCACACATGCGTACAAAATCCATATATGTACTCTAAAAATATTATTGTTTTCGTTTGTTTTTTTTTAAGGTGCAATAAAGAATAATAAATAACCATATACCTACCTACATGCAGCGACAAAGGTTACCACTTACTTTCAGGCTACACCACCTTGTTTGCCATTCCGCTAAAATGAAAAAATGTACTCTGTTATAGCTTATTATACAGAACAAATGATAGTTGTTGCTTAATTTTACATACTTCTTTCATATGCATGAAGGACATAACATGATGACTATTCTTGTCAAACAAAACAATTACCGTGAGAGCCGTAAGTAATACGCTTGAGAGCCTGCAAAATTAGAGAGAACACAATATTCGAAACTGTCGCCATTGCCCGATAAATTGTAAACAACATGTTCGGAATATCAAGTAGAAATACAGTTCAGCAATGAGCTGCATTGAATAAAAATCATATGACGTAAATTGGTCGATGCCACTTCCTTTTACCAAACAAACAGTCAGAACGCCTTGCAAATTCGACGTAGGGAAGGCGCACTCAATAAGGAAACATGCCACGATAAAATGGTCACGGACATGTTGATAAAAAGGACGAGTCATATAAAGATTTGCTTGTCTGACTTTGACGACAACTTAACCAAGGATAAATGCTGAAAATCAAATTTTTAGTTTAAGAGTAATCGCTTAATCTTTTAGGAAAGTTTCAACGCAGGTGACTTTTTACAAAGTGTACTTTGATAAAACACAGTGAATCTGCGGTGTATCACTTACTTTTATTGCTAACTCGCATTATTTATATTATCTAAATTATATTATAATTGTCTTCATCTACAGCTTAATTGATTGTCATAAAAAACTTAAAATGTAACAATACCAGTTATAATTTATATTGACAGATAAAACAGAGTAGGACTCCTATTGTTTTAAATGGTATACTGTTAAATAGTATACGTAATAAATACTAATAAAAATGATTTTTCTTTATTTATTTTAAGATATCAAAAGTGAGCCAAGTGCTTAATATGCACTTGGCTTAAAGTTTTGTACTTAGTTTGAAATTGGTAAAATGAAATCATTATCTATTGAAATAGAAATAGAAATGTACCTGCATATACCTAAGTTATTCGTTTGATACAATCATTATCCCGGCATTATCTTAAGTCCTGATTGGGTTTGAAGCAGTAAGTTTTTCTTTTTCCTCAAATCCCTATATCTGCTAATATACCCGATTTCTAATAAATTAGTTTCACATACAAGTATGTATATGTGAATCCGATAATTATAGGGCGGAAGATTAGTGGTCCAAGTTGAATTTTAATGCGGAAGAATGTATACTATGGTTAATTCCTAATTAATTCTTCACTAAACGTAAACATATCTAACTTCACGCTCATCCTATGATCTTTCACTGGCGTCCTGCCAGCGTACATCTATAACGCATGCTGATGTACTTATTAACTATAAAAAAAACTTATTACTAAAATACAATATCGTTTAAGAGTAAAGTACTTAAATAGAAAATATAGCACGCAGATTTTGAAAACAATACGGTAACATTACACTAACACTATGGTTGCGTAATATTAAAAATATGGAGATCCACTACTTAGACTAGTGGCCATGTGTAAATCCAGAATAAAGACAGTTTCGAGAAATAGAGAGAGGTAAGAAGTAATGAACAATGAGGAACATTTCTACTAGCGACTCCATTTAATGGCGGTGTACAATGACCTCGTACCAAACATGATGCGAATAACGTCCGATAAAATTATGATTGATTATGTGAAAAAATGAAAAGTAATAACACTATTGTTGCAGATATTATATCTTTAAAATAGAAGTATAGGATAACATTAGACCAAGTGCAAGTCATCCGCTTTAACAAAATAACAAAACTAAGAATTAATTATACGCCTAAAAGCTTCCGATTGGGTACAGATCATCTCTATAGAAAGATATCAGAGAATTATCGAAATATTTTAAATACAAATAACAAATGATATTTTTTTAAAGAAAAACAAATCTTATATCTTGGATAACTATTCGGTTAGCTCTAAACATAATTAATAATTTTAATAGGTAGCTCCTTCTTAACAATTGTTGCTGTATATAAATCACATCGCGTTTCCTAATCTGTATTCATTGTAACGTCGAACATGGTATCTACATCAGAGTGGAATTATCGATTGACGTCCATAGCAAACAAGCGAGTTTCTGATAACTGATTGATATTAAGGTAATGCACGAATATATAACAATTCGAAGATCATGTTTCATAAAATCAATAACACAGTTATTTAATAGGTTGTAAATGAAAGGCTAAATTTAATATTTAAAGCTTTATCTACCAATTATCTGCTAAGAGTATTACTGGACAACGTACTCGGCAGATCAATTAACGCAATATGCAGAAAAAAGTTTTATACTTAATATTTAAATCAGCGATTATTTAACTTTCCAATAATAAATACAAAATTAATTTAATGCAAATCATACAGTTTAGGTACTACATACCAACATAATGATACATATCGCGACGCAACAATTTTAAATGCAAATCCATCAATAGAGCGTCGATATCAAGTTTAAACACCCAAGTGTATTATGGTATGTCAGTGATTAATCAAATACAATATACAATACCGATTTAATCCATATTTTATGGCTCGTATAATCTTTACTAAGGAAATAATTAGGTATACTTCAAATAATTCGTAATTTAAATTTTGGATTTTAGATGATGGACTTTTTGGTGAAGTAGATTTCCAAATCCTTTGAGATTTCAATAAATTTTCGGGAAAATAGTTATATTCTGTAATCTATTATATGTTCTGACAGATAGGTACTATGATCTCAGATAGCTGTCACATCCACCAATTTTACAAACTCGAAAGTTGAAAAGCCTCTGCTTTGTACATTGTACTCTTGAATATACATTAAAACTGGTTTTAAAAGCCGAGGATACTTGACAGAGATCCTAAATATCGAATATATAAACATCAGAATAACCTATGACTAATGATCGAAAAACAAAAGTCATCATCTCATAAAGTCAAAAATCGATTTAAACAATCTAAATTATAAAACAAAAGATATAGGTCTGCACATTTTCAATTAAATCATTCATATAAAATCAATACCAAGCTGTTAATTAATTAATGTTAATCTTATTCACTTTTATGTAGGTTTTATACATTATTTAGCTTTTAGTTGTCCTCATATATTATACCAGTAATTCAAATGTAAACTTGCAGTTGTAAGTGGTTTTAAATTGTAATTATGTAAATTTACCTTTGAACTTGTCCATATAGATTGGTAATTGGAAGGTCTTCCGCAACTTTGTATTACTATTATAATATATATATATACATATATATTGAGGTATTTGTAAGTGAGACATCTTAGTTTTAAATGGGTCGATTGATCGATAAACTTACGTATATTTCTGCTCCTGTTTATATATAACTATATATCGATGTAGCTATATTATTAGCTACATCAAGCAAACTGGTCAATTTGACTCTTCCTAACTGAGATCCCACTATATGACAAATCAGATAAGGATATCATAGTCATGGCGGCGTAGTAACTTATACTATTCGCATAATTTATCTGCTATGTAAGTATTTGATATTTTCAATGTTACTGCAATAAATCTGACCTTGATCTGATGTTGCAACCTGGCCAATTCACAGACTACGCAACTCCGCAACCTTTAGTTAGGTATAAGATAAATGAAGCAACGCATACGACATTACGAATATTAGCTGAAATTCCATATTGGATGTATTTTCTCATCAAACTAGATTACTATTGTATGAGCAAATTCCCTGGATCCTATTATACTACAACATACAAGGCTATAGGCATAAGCCGCAATCTTTATAGGTCATTCGTTTCGTTTCACCAAGCATTTTACCATTTTAACTACGATCACATTATTTATTCTGATTTATATATTATTTATATATTACCCCGAGGTTTCTATTTACAAATTCTATTGACAATAACAATAAACCATTGGTATCAAAACTTATTTAATTTTTTTTAGAACATTCTATTCCTATACTCATCTATATATCGTGACTGGGGACTGGTTTCTTTTATGAAATTTGTATGCGAATCCTACTAATGCATAACTTAGTGTTACCATCACATAGGGTATATTATATAACAATTTTCAATATTTAGGCTGTGTTGCTATGTAGCTATGCATCTGCATGAAATCAGTGTATATGATAACTTTTTATTGGTTGTGGTATTAAACACTTATGTTTAAATTACCACAACCAATAAAAAGTTTTCATCTGGAGCCCAAAAATTATGGTATTCCGAAGAGAATGAAAGTTACCGTCTTATTAATTAATGACTTATTGGACTAGAAATCTATTTTTAAATGGTCACACTTTTAGCTATTAGAGTCTAAAAGACGATACATTAATTATCATAATTCTACATTTAAACTAAATTAATATCAATATCTAACTGTAATCGCTTAGTGTTAATATATTTACATAAAATAATGTCACTGACCACGTCAGTGTTTCTCTGCATACTTGAAACCACGCAAAGGATTATGATACGGGTTTTAATGTCATTTATATATTAACAAAACTATTAGACAGTTTAATACAATGCATCACGATACTTTAGTATTATAAATATATAGTTTAACATGTCAAAGTATATTCGAAACTAAATACTTATGTATGCATATACATCAACTTAAAAACATCTTCCATAAAAAAATATCAATGCTAAAGAATTTAGAGCTATTTATGAAAATTTATATGCTTGTCAATTAACACATGTAATAAGCAGAACAACAAAGAGCATATAGACAAAATATGTTCATTTATTTATACACGGTACATTGCCTCTTTTCTGAGATTTATGTTTTAGCTATTTAGTTGCTAGTATTTCACTAATCCTAGTTTTCTATGTTGACGTCATTAACGAACTCTATTCTGCTCTGCACTGCACGCCGTTATCCCCTTTACTGTTCACTAAAGTTTGTGTTAATTAACTAGTTCAGTGGCGAATTGAAAACTGCACCTATTACGTAATACCCAAGTAAGAACACTTAGTAGAATCGGAATGAAAATACGTGTATATAATATAATTTAAACATAACGTAGATATTTTTCTCAAACATATGTATAATTTCGTAGGATTTTAAGATATTCACATATAGGTGGGAAACACAGAGGCAGAGTTGTAGCCTATTTTTGTAGACATTTCTAATATAATAAAATGAAAATGCAATGCAAGCCAATAAAACATAAACAATGGCTAATCTATCTAACTTAAATAAATACAAAGGTAGGAATATAGCATACAAATATATAGAACTACAATATTGTAAATAACTAAATAATATTACTAATGAAGTGTAGCAAAACTATATTTTATCTTTATTACTAATTTACTACACTTACATTTTATTTTACGATACTATTACATATCGATAGAATGTTAATAAACATTAGATAAAATGATAAAACATACACGTGAACTGTTAGTCTAGTAGATTTTCGAAATCATCAAAACATAATTATTATCAGTATGGGCACATTTTACTCATTTTATTAGCTTAATATTACCTTGTTTTTAATCTTTCTTTTTTTAGACCGACTACAATTTATGTTGCATTTATTTTAGAAAACAGAATAGCGAATAGGTCAATACAATTATATGTAAATTACCTACACTTACTATAGAATCTTCTAGTCTCACATTATTTATCGACAAAAAACCTACTCGATTCCTAATTCCGTAATAAAATATGTTTTAAGAAAATTATTGTGAGTTTTAGATACCTATACTAAATTCAAGCCCTAACAATAGCTTGTTTGCTCTTTTGCTCAACAATTGCTAAACCAGATGGTTTAATTAAACATTTACTTACCGTCATTTTACTTCACATTTATTATACTTTTTGTAAGATAGTATTACAATTATTAAACTTTAATACAACTTCTACATACTTACAAGGTGTAACAAAAAGGGATATTTTTATACACCTTGTTGAATATACAAAATATCTATCAGGATAGGAACTATCAAGTACGTCTGTACATTTTCACATATGATTATCATATCTTCATGGGGAACAGTTTTATTATCATCTCAGCACCTTGAAAAGGGAGCGATCTATCTACCATATTGATTATTTTTTTTATGCCACGACTAGAGTAATCTCTGTTTCACTTTATTATTATCGGTAGCACTAAATATATAAATCCAAAACCACAGACTAATGAAATTCAAGTGATTTGAATTTATTCTAGTTGTTTTAGTAATTTTAACTCAACTGACTTATTTTATAGTGATTGCAACAAATATGAATCAACGTTTGTGCTTATTACTCATAAGAATGATTTCCACATAACTTGAAATACCTACTACAATAAAGATAAGGAATATTGTTATCTAAACGATCATTCACAGGTTAGATAGAGCAAATATTATTTAATTTATAAAAGATTATTTGTATTATAATTGTTGAATTAATAAGTAATGTTAACAGGCTTTGTATCTAATTGATTATAGAGATAGTTAATAAACTTGATACAGATACCATTGTTTGATTACATCAGCGTGTTATTTTATAGTTGTCAAATACATATTCAGAACATGATTTTATTTTCTCCAATTTTGCAACTTTTGCAATTATTATTAATAGTAATAAAATCTCAGGACAATCTAAACACCACCCCCAAAGTAAGCAGAGGTTGTGTTATGGGTAGGTAATAGACAACTGATATAAATACATACATTTTTTATAAAAAGACATACACATCTTACATAGAAAACACCCAGACCGAGTGAAACATGCATACTCATGAATAGAAATGTTTGTACCGTGCGAGGAATCGAATCCGCGAACATCGGTGCTAAACCGCTAGACCACCGAGGTTCAGAATTTAACTATGCATTTTATTATAAGTATACGACTACAATAATAAAGATACTGATTTTCGTGGTAACTTCATTCGCATATATACAAAGTTGTTTTCAGTGCGGAGCTGAGAACTTTTGAACTATCTATCGGAGTTTGCTTTAGACGTTGATTTCCACGTCTAAAGCAAACTCCAATAGAAATAGGTGAGATATAAGTATTCCTTTTGTAAGGATTATTATTATAGTAATTAAATATAAATACAGCCTTAAAAAATAATCGCCAACAGATAGGTTAGGTATTAATTATATTATTATTAGGAGATTGTTATGCAAAAACGTTAGAATTAATCGATTCGATCAATGATTCTTGGCATCGATTGAACGATTTGCTTAAACTCACAGTCTGTGTTTGTTTACATTAGTCAGTAAACTAGATAACGATGACCTTCAGAACATTATAATGCTGTTATGATATTAAAAGCTTAATACTGCATAATAAGTTGTTTTTTAGATGACGGTAGTGTTTTTGTCTGTACTGCCAGTATAAGCTAACTCCAGTGGAAGATGATGAGTGAAGGTTACCTAGACCATTCAGAAACCACCAGGATTTAACCACATGGATATCGATCTTCCATCTTCTATCGTAGCTCTTACGAAAATAATAGAACCTATTACTTAAACTGACCTATATATCAGGGATCCCATTACTAGGAAGAGAATTTTATCGACTCCTTTCCCCGTAAAGCACCCAATTTCAACGACCTCCACGAGGTCCCTCTGTCCCCTAGTTTTCGTTAATTCTCCATAATTGCCTAAATAAGCTGCGGCTTTATTATGTAAAGCCATTGCTTATTGCTTAACTGCCTTATTTTTTAAAATTAATTATTTAGCATTCTTATTTCAAATTGATTTAAATTTGCAATTTTATGACTAATATTTGTTAATTGCAATCAGAACCAGAATTGTAAAATTTTTAACTGAATTTATCACGTATAATATCCACCTGGCTGATTGCTTTGTTAGCTGTGTTTCCATTGAAAGGTGAAAGAAAGCAATGAAATCACAGGATAAAAGATATGAGATCTTATGCTCCGGAATGGCAACGCACGAATGGCATCACTACTATCACATGATAACGTGCCGTCCATACCACTGTTGGTGTGCATTATAGGCGACGGTTACCTTACCATCAAGTAGACCTTTAATTATTAACATAAAACACTTCAAAAGATTCCTAAATACATACTTAACGTCCTTACGTTCTTTCAGCTTCACTATTAAACATTCACCATCGCCTCCGGTATGGCAACGTATGAGTATCATGGATGGCACATTATAACGTAATGTTGGTATTGGTCTTCATGTAGGTATATAAGGGACCGCTTACCATCAGGTGGGGCATCAGCTTGTTTTCCATTCTAGTTACATTATAAAAATCTACAAAAAATAATGTAATCAAAAATATCTCTAGGCTCTTTTTCTAACTTACAATTCGAACACTGTTTGACGTGGACGTCAAAAAGACTATCAAACTGGAAATCACACGTAAAATTTACAATTGATTTATTATTTCGTGGCAGGGAAAATGGTAGTGATATCTGTAGTTTCATTTGGCGAAGCTGTAAAGGTCAGCTACGGCCAACATCATTAGAATAGTTTAAGAAATCTGTATACTCGGAAGGTTAATATTTTATTCATAAAGTTTATAGAAAATTTACTCGACATGACAAATATTTGACGGTGTAATGTTTAGTACTTTAGTTTTTTTAGCAATAAAATTAGTATGTTAGAAAAATACAATACTTTCTAACCTTGGAGATAATTAGAACTATCCTAATTTAGCTCTCATATTAAAGTATTGGATTCTAATATTCGCATCTCTTCCTAACAATTGTATTAGTCTTATCACTGCCATTCATTCATTGTGCTAGTGTTCTAATGCATGCAAGAACTTACCACAGAACCACAAACACAGTTCAAGCAACAAGTTCACGGTCAGGAACGTGCGAAACACTCACGATCACCACAAATTAAAACAAAATACTAACTTAACTTTATCAATATAAACACTAATATACTAACGTGCGTACAATGTGCGACAACAAAATAAAATCCAAAAATAACTCAAACCTTACACAAATACACCAAGTTCCAAATCCGTATAAGTGTACGCCAATATACGAGTGAAAGTTTGCAAGAGGTTATGTTATTGTCGACGGAGACAAAAACAACAAACGTCAACGCTCAACGAAATCCGCGTTGTTACTGTGAGTGACTGAGTGACTTGTAAAGTGGATTGCGGGTTTGTAGCGTCGCGAAACGATCACGCCGGCCGTGTTCGGAGTTGAGATGAGATAGATGAGACATTTCTTCATACATATCGTATATAGCTACTAATAGTTTTTTACTTCTTACTGGTAACATAACCTAGGCACTATATTTTATATAGGCTAGGCTACGTTGTATGCCTGTCTTTTTTTTAACGAATGATAATCCAATAGAGTACTTGCCTGCGCTAACGGTATACACCGGCATGGCATCCGTGGAGGATGATAAGATAAACATGAGGTCCAATTAGTCATCATGCCCAATTTATCAGAAAATGACTAGGAAGGTTACCAGGGGTCACCACATGGAGGTCGACCAGACACAATATATTATTAGCAATAGGGTCACTGTTACCCCTTGCCACAGATAACACAATATTACATACCATTACTATGTAATATTATGTTATCTGTGCCATTACTAACAATCCGCTCTCCTGTAATAAACAGAAAAAATAATTCGAAGTGACGAACAAAAATTCATTCCGTCATTAACTTGTATTTAGAATTCTTAATGTATTATTCTTAATATCTGCAATTTGTAATAATAATAATAATATAAAAATAAATAAGTATACAGATACTGATTTATTTCATATTATTACTAAATAAAGAAAATTAGACAACTAAGGTAAAATGCCCAACAATATGTAGCTAGGTATCAAAATAATTACTATTAAAAATAAGTGACACTTAAATGAAAATAAATAAACACGTGGTAGGCTATTAAAGACAGGCATTTAGGCAGAAAGAATAAGAACAAGAACAAGAAATTCAAAATAAATTACCGTACAAAATATTTTTTTCTATGTCACTATGTAACTGGAAGAAGGAAGTCAATTTTAAGATTTTAAAGTTTATTCGATCAGACTTCAAACTAGTAAGTGAATTTACTAATATTTAAATAAAAATAATTACTCTACAATGTGCAATTAGAACGGGGAAATATGTCATACAGCAAAATATGTTCAAATTAATGTCACTTTAGTTTACGTTGTAATATAGTGGCGCCACCCTCAATTATAATAAGCTATATCTTTGCAATTAATTATATAGGAAAAGAAATTGCATACGTGATAATAAGGTACGACTTATGGTTACTATGAGCTAGAATTACTCGATTTATTCATTGAACTGAATAGTGCAAATGCAGTGAAACATGCACATTCAAGATTTTATTTATCAGTCTTTCATTCAAATATTATTTGTATATACAATTATTTCAAATATTTAGAAGTTTGATAGAATAAAGTATTTGGTTTGTAGATTAATATTGTAAAACTGACGGGGTATATGTACGGACGGAAACCAAAAATGTATCTTTGTGTTGTTTAATATAAAGGCAGCAATGGAAACACTGTTTTGAAAACTACTACGGCGCGGCGGCGCTCCGCCGCGCCGCGCAGTCACAGATGGTTACATTATTTGAAAAACTGAAATTTAAAAGAGATGTAGTGTCAATCAATTGATTTCTTATTAATATGAATATAGTCTTTATTTACATTACATTTCGTATTTAGTGACTGAAATAATATATTATTAACGATAATAATGTTAACGACGATCTCTAGAGGTAACCGTGTGGATATTGACTTGACGTTATTAAAAATGGGATCATTAATTCGTCCCCATAGCCTTCTTATTACTTAGATTTACTGTTCATTTAAAAATAACCATCTAACATAATTCTAGAAACATATTATTAGATAAATCTTTTATTAGCAACAGGCAACCCAAACTGATAAAACAATAATGCAATAACGTTAAATGACTAAAGAACATGTATCCAAGCCAGAAACCCATTATATTAAAAAAAAACATTGACGGTTTTTATTCGTATTCGGTATTGATATTGAGTGGCCGTTGATGTTGTTTTACTTTTATCGCGGAAACAAACTTCTGAACTGTTTCTGTTTTTGACTCTGTTTTTATATTATAATTTAAATATTTTGAAATCTATAAACTCAGTATCTGTAGTTAATTTGTGTATCTATTTGCAAATAGTCTGTGTATGAGATTAAAATATCTGAATCGTCATTTTAAACAGAAAAATGATTAATACTGCATCTTGGACTGGTGGCACCGATGAAGAATATGAAACTCAACATTTTGGATTCGGTGCTCAACGACTAAAAATTGCAATTCGTCAAATGGTGGAACAAAAAATAACTACAGGAGTTAGAGACATGGAATCTTATTTGAAGGAATCATTAGGTCTGAATGATAAAGATAAAGCTACAATAACTCATTCGTGCGACAAACTTATTAACTTGTTTTGTGACAGAGCTGGCCCTTCGCTTGATATTATAGATAGCGAAATAGAAAGAGTGTTCAAAATTCCCAGCAATGTAGTTTTGCCTGAAGATGAAGCACATATAGAAGATATATCTGATATAGATTACGAAAGTCTCAAGAGCGAGGTGGCAGATTTACGGAAACGCGTTGAGAGAGGGGTTTTAATGGAAGCTTTACTCACATCAGAAGAAGAGGAACTGTCTTCCATAGAAAGTATTTGTGAAACTGCTAAAAAGGACATGAAATTATTAGATTTACTCCATAAGAGTATTGAAGGCAGCGATAGCTTGAAATCAATCCAGAATGATACTCAATTCTTATGTGCAAGTGTACCATTTATAATAAAGAATGATACCGGTGGTCAATTATTTGAAGATTGATTAATGTTAGGTTACATTATTTTAGGTGATACAATGGTAAACATTAATTATACAATTTACATCTTCTAGTTCATTCAAAAAGCATTTATGTGAGTAAATTGAAAGAATCATGCATTTAGTTAAATATACATAAATATAAATCAAACAAAATTTATATTTATATTAATTTTATTTGTCATTGAAACTTGTCATAAAATATATGTATGATTTAATTACTTTTCATTGTATTTGCATAGAAGCTGGAATTTTCTACTAAAAAACACAAATGTTATAATATAAATAGTTATACATATATACCATATTTAGGTATGATTGTATCTAAACTTGCATCGGTATAAAATTCACATGTTAGGAATATGTTGTTTCAGTTGTACTTATTTTTCTGTATACTGGAATTACAAAATTCAATATGTATTGACTTTCTCTTATTTTATTATTATACCTTGGGCCATTTCTGGGAACTCATTTCTTAATTTACTACAAAGTATGCTTATAAAGATAATTGATCATAAGATGTCTAGATTAAAGCAACTGATGTATTGATTGAGTGTTTTTTAATGGATGGTTAGGAATGTTGCTCAAACCTGCCCGAATAGTATATGCTGGTGACACATCAGTGGCTGATGAGTATGAAGTCAGGTTGGATAGCCAGTCATGGTAAATTTTCTTTTAACGACAATGGACTCCAGATCTGCTTGGAATTCAAACTGACATGGTATGTTGCTAGCAGCCAGTAATAATCAATTTACCAATAGTTCCCATTGGGGGGGAAGGGGATTGCTAGTAATGTGGACTGATAACCTTATTTCTAGTAATGTACTATATTAGGTTGATATCCATGGCGTTCCGCCTGGAAACCATCGTGATAAATTTTTGGTAAATTTATCATGATGGGCTAACTGACCTGACCTCATACTCCACTTGTGCCTCGCCAGCGTATACCGTTAGTGCAGGCGGGTGCAACATTCCATTATCATACATAAAGAATAGTTCCCATTGCTGAAATTCTCTTCCTCTCTAATTAGATTTTGTCATATATTATGCTGACTTATTTCAATAACTGATTAATATAAAGTGTATTTTGTTTTATAAATAAAACATTGAGAACAGTCAGTTTTATTTTAATGTAAAAACAGAACTTCTTACAGAGTACTTTATTACTTATAACTGAATATCAGATTATAACAATATTACATCAATTCTATAATACAACATCCAATATTAATATATTTCAAATATTCAAAAAAATATACAAAAATTGATAAATGGTGATTCCATAAGAATTCACTTCAAAAATTTACAAATTGGCACAATGCTGAAATCATCTACTGATGACTCAATGGCTATTACTTATTAATTTTGCTAAAATAAAGGACATTTTGTTAAAAGTAAAGACATGGTACTTGCTATACAATAATACTATTATTTGGTATCACATTTATGACTTACACTACAGTTGTTTTTATTAGTGAGCTTGGCTCTACAAAACTAGGATATTCAATATGCAAACAACATTTAAATTAATTCTACTACGTATATTAACTAAAAGATTTTATAGGAAAAATGTTTCTGAAAAAGTGGATAATTGGAAGAAAATCAATTTGGAAGTTTTAAAGGAGCTAATAGCATTAAACATCCTAATGATTATAGGCTAGTAAACAGCATACCATAGTTATTCACATAAATGTGATATCCCATGATATACTTTGTTAAGTACACTAGCCATATTAGATAAAGCTTTCCAATATTAATTGGTATTCATCAAATAAGAAACTAGAAGATATTTAGCTCTTAAATCTAAACACTAGAAAAGGGAGAAACGTTTGAAATGAAGAACTCTAGTAATACTATAAGATATACTATTTTCATGCACATGACAATTAGTAATAAAATAATAGTATAAAATTTCTAGTTTAATAAGTGTGCACATTTACCGCACAACATTAATAATTGATGAATACTGTATCCATTATCACAGATAGTAAACAAAATTTAATAAAATAATCTCTAATAAATCTATGTACAATACTTTAGAATTTATGCTTTACGATTCATATTTACATACATTTTAATTATATACTTAATACTATTCAAATATGAGTAATTATAATCACTATTTATTTCTTTTCATGATTCATAATATTAAAACTGATCCAAATAATTGTCTAGTTTATTTTCAATAAAACAACTACATAATTGTTTTTTTCAACAGAATATTTGGATCTTTGAATAATGATTATAATTTAAGCATGTCATTTATTATCAATTGGAGTCCATACAAATTAAAGCAAAAAAGAGCCTATATTCTTCATAATATTTTTCATATTTTAGCCTGCTTTTCTATGTAATTGGAATAATAAACACGCTGACTTGCCATCTGATTAATATATTTTATCATATAATTATAAATTTATATTTAACTCAAATGGCCCAAATATTCTACTGAGTAAAATTATCTAAGAGAGAAAGAACTTGCAACTTTTATTGTCTGCCCTAATGATGAACACCTTGTGTTCAACATTTAAAAATACCTATAATACAATGAAAATAACTACTTCATTCAATATTCCTAATACCATACTATAACGATTATTAATTATAATCGATTGACTAGATTTGTAGCTATAGTAAATTTCATCGAGTAAATGTTATAATGGCATTTATTCCATACATCTTGCATCTTATTTTTTATAATTGAATACTACTTATGTACATGGGCGTACGCAGATGGAGCCAGAGTCCCTCAAAATTTTATTACTTGCATAATGCATCGAATTTCGAAAATATAAGATTAAATAAAATTAGCACTCCTTCCTGGGTCAGAAAAAAAATCTGTCTTCCTAAGTAGCTTTGGAGCAGAAGCTTGACTCCTATGGGTTAGAAGCTGGGTACGCCCATGACTACATCTACATTCTTGGAATACTCAAACCGTCGCAATAGTAGGCATTATTTTACACCCCTGTGTACGGTATACTACCTATCAATACACATCAGTACTAAAATGTTTCTGTGATATAAATATTTAAATAAGTCTTGTGAGAACACATAGTTGCAAATAAATGTTATGAAAGTTTATCGTGTACAGAATGAAATATTTTCTATTACCTATCGAAAACGTCACATTTCTAAAAATGACTCGTCCAAGTGTGATTTTTTGTACTTCTACATGGGTCAATCTGATTTATATTTCCGAGGTATTATAAATACTTCGGAAATATACGAAGTTATTATATACCTACTATTAATATATATAATATTATATGTACTATTAATATATTTCTGACATTTTAAATATGTAGTGCGGATTTTTTCTACTTTATGCCATTTAGTTATGCTTTGATATAGTGGGTATCTTCATTTATGCAGCTTAAATGAAGGTATATATTTCGACGCCCTCGATCACCTTAATTAAATCTGTTATTATTAAATTTCTAGACTCCAACCACCCCACACATATTTTAAAATTCTAATTCCTATCTAAATGATTCACACATTACTCTTCGATATACCGTAATAAAAAATAAATTACTACAGTAAAGTAAACTTGAACGTAAATGTATTTTTAATGACTAAAAAATAATGACACATTGCAAATATTTCAGCTATTATTTTTATAATTATTGACCAGTAATAAATTTTAGTTTTAAAAAAACAATTCGTGTTTGTTTACATTTTTGTTCGACATCCTTGTGTGCTAGTCGTAATTACATTTTTTATCAATTTGCTTTTAGTCAACATCTGAGTGAAAAATTAATACATTATTATAACAAAAATGTAAACATACCAGTATTATTTGACATATACAAAATATAATCTCATATTATTTTATACTACATTTTATGCTTTGCTAACATTCACAGAAAGTTTTATCTGGAATATAAATTTATTAAACATTTAAGAGGTAATACGCGGTAGAAAATGAACTCATACAGAGTCTGACCATTACCTCTATTCGTATTTGATTTCCACAATTGTGTATACTAAAATATAAATATTAAAATATCAGGTCTGATAAATGTCTTCCAAGCTTGAATAGCACTAGCACACAAATATCATAAAGTAAAGTTTATGAAGCATCTACAAAACGATAGCTATATTGGTTGTCAGACAAACGTTGGGGGCCGAGGATCAATGGCAGTCCGCACTCGTTCAGCAGTGGGCCCCGGCCACGACCAACCACTTTCGCTAACCGCCACCAGTCACACCGGCCCAGCCCATTCTGTATTTTCCTGTAATAATATAAATTGGCACTAATATTAAGCTAAAATAATAACTACAAATTAAACACTTTCCTCAAGTGTTTAACGGCCTCGGTGGTCTAGTGGTTTAACACACCGTTTTACTTCCGATGGTCGCGGATTCAATTCCTCGCACGGCACAAACGTGTATTAATGAGTATGATTGTTTGTACCGATCTGGGTGTTTTTTATATACATATATAATAATAATAATAATAATATCCTTGGAAAATTCACACAGCGTCATCTAGTACCAAGTAAGCAGATCTTGTTTTATGGATACTAAAGAACTGATATAAATACATAGATACTTTTTTTTTGTAAATACATACATAATATACATAGAAAACATCCATACCGATACAATCATACTTATGAATGTTTGACTTATGAATGAACAAATGTTTGTACCGTGCGAGGAATCGAACCCGCGACCATCGGAAGTAAAGCGGTGTGCTTAACCGCTAGACCACCGAGGCCGTCAATATGATTTAAGTATGTACAAAAAAATGTATCTAAGTATTCTATCAGTACTTTAGTACCCATAACACAAGCTCTGCTTAGATAGGGACTAGACTGCTTTGTGTGTATTGTCCACTGATATTCTATTAGTGATTCCAGAATTGGGTATAAAACATAATATTAGTGGTCTGGAAAGTCAAAGGTGCAAACAAAAATGCTTGAGGTCTACTGTGTCATAGTATGATATATGGTGTATTCGTAGATAAAACAATTGGTCTGTATAAACAGTGAATAAACTTTGCTTTCAACTAAGTGAATAATCAGCTCGTTTCCCATCACGGTAGTATAAATGATATATGACAATACCTGCGCAATGTTAACAGTCTTCGGATGCATAGGACTCTGTGGTGCACCCGCACTAGTGGTGTTCGCAGTGAAGTAGCCGCCTGGCCGTGGCCGCAAGTGCCTATTGTGCATCTCCATTTGGACTATCTTCATGAACTCTATCTGTGCTGCTAGCTTTTGTACTTCTTCCTGTAGCACCAATTATTATTACTATTATTCATATATCTTAGTATAATATTTATATATCTTATTTTTAACATTAAAATTCATCATCAAAATTTAGATGATACCGCTGCTGCTATTGCTACCCACATGTATCTTCAGTTTCTCTCTATCTCCTGGTAACAGATAGTTCAGCAGTCAAAACCACCAGAGCTATCAGAGGTGGATTTTTTTCAGTCATCTGTGTCGATACTCGCCCATTTCTGCCGCCAAACAGCAGCAGCAGTTAGTAATGAGGACTGTCGACTCTATTGCTAGCAATGTACAATGTAAGGTTGACCTCCAAGTGGATCACATTGGAAACCATCGTGATAAATCCCTTGTGAATTTGTTGCGATGGGCTAGGTAACTAGCTATCATCCTCCACTGGTGCCCCGCCAGTGTATACCATTATTGCGTGCCTGCACCATTCTATTATCATCTAATTAAAAAATACTGCATTATGGTAAGAGTAGTTTATGATGTACCTTAAGCTCCTCGTTCTCTTGATATAGGTCGGGCGGCTCGTCAGGAACGAGGCCGACGCCGTTGAGAGAGGAGGCGGCAGGTAGGCCTCGCGCCCGCGATCTACTGTCCCAAGTGTCGCCGGTACCTCGCGCTACTCTTACTACCTGCAAGAAGTCTTGTATTATTACTGTAGTTATTATATGTCACAGTTATAAGTATTTAATTTTTAACGAATTGTTATTTAAATAATATGATTGCAACAAACATTTAGGAGATATCTTAGTTTAAAATTATTAAAAGTTTATCTCCTATCTTAGATGATATTTTAGGTTGTTATATTAAGAACAAACTCAAATAGAAGAGATGTTACATAGATGAATCATGCCTTAATTTACGGAACTATTACCGTCTGTATTATCAAATTACAATATGTACCAACCTTCGGCAAGAAAACAAGAAGCACCGTTGTGGAAGTTGAAAGTTGTGTTCTAATAAAACCAAGTAGATATTTTATATCTGGTCCGGCCCGGGGCAGGATTAGTAAACTGAAATAGATATAATAAATAGTTTGTATTACTTTTCACTAATATTATACTGTCTAATAATCATAATCTGAGATTTTTTCAGACTAGATTTTTTCACAATGATAGTAGTAGGCGTGTTAAATCCATATGACATTACAAACCCAAAATTTGGCCTTAAAAATCTACTACAACTCCTATCTGAAGAATACTACAGGGACGACATCTAATAGACGTGGCGGTTTGAAATACAGAAAGCCCTTATTGAGATTGGGGGCCGGGGTTTATAAATTTGGGGATGAGAGAATTAAAACGTTCAAGCAGCAAATTAACGACAGATACCCGCTTCATTATTACTCACAGTAGTTAGTTAATAAGATTATTTCAGTACTAATAAAAATTGCTTTTAATAATGTGTAAAATGTAATCATAGTTTCACTTTTGGAATGTTTTATAAACCTGTATTTTATTTTAGTATTTATTTAGTATATCTGATTTGTATTTATTTAAGTAGGTAGAAATATTCTATTAATACTTACTGGAATGCTATCATCAACGAGTTTACGGTGAATATGTTATATATAGCAATGGAGATGAGTTTTGCTTCGTTGTATAAACTCTCAGCGTGTCGTACACGATAGCATACTCGGACACCCCATAACAGGAACAAAATTTCACCTAAAAAAATAGTTAAAAAATCATCTGCTATCATTTAGTTTAAAGAAATGAAAAGAAACGATTAATTATTTTGTTATTTTTATTAATTAAAGGGAATTAATGAATACATTATAAACATATTAATTCATTACCAATTGCTAAACTGTGATCCCACCAGTTATATGTACATTGCTTGAATTTTAGTCCTCTATTGTCAGTTATCTGAAAAAAATATATATAATCCAATAAACTAATTACAAACCAAAATTTTAATCTACTTCAAATTTATATATATATAATATAAATTAAATAGTAAAAAGTTAAATATTATTGATTATATTATTATTTATTACCAGCTATTCCTGGGACTTTATTTTTTAAAATAAAAGTAGCAAATGTAAAAAACAGTTAATTCAATATTAAAAACAGACACTACAATTTTATTTATATGTATAGATAATTAGACAAAATAGTTTAATTCAATTTGTACAAATTTATACATACAACTTCAGCATCTGGTGGTGAAGATAGTGTCCAAGTTCCAAGATATACCAGCATTATGAGTAAAATAGGCGCCATCCATTGTAGTAGCTGTTTGTCTGTTAATTTAAGTTTATGAGCAGATTTCACACGGTATGTCAGTGAGACCCTGAAAATTTATAGTATGTGTCAATTTTACTTGTTTACCTACTTACTCATTAAATTGAATTTTGGCTTCACGAAGATACTGAGACTTAAAAATGAATGTATTATTGTTTTTCATGATACTATATGTAACATAGAAAAAATTTATTACAATAGAATTACAATAAATATATTTTGTACCAAATGAAAGTTGCTGAAATGCACAGAGATAATTTGGGATAAAAACCTATCTAATATATTTTATTACCTCCAAGTTTTCATCAGCAATGCAGTGTATGTAATGCAGAAACCCATGTGACGAGTCCATTTTGTAGCAATACACGAATATCTATCCAATACTGGAAATATAGCAGCCATCTGATGTAAAGATATTATAATCATATTAATATTATTGTTTTATTTGCTTACTTAGTGTTTTTACTCTAATAATGGATGATTTAAAATGCAGATAAAATAATGGTACATATGCTATGTGAAGTCTGAGACTGCTAAGTGAGGGTCCACCTTATATAACTTTACTGTATTTTAAAAGATACTGATATATTCCTTTCTGTATTCTCATATGTTCTATATGGAGATCTATCATTCACAGTTAATAACTTTGGAAACAGTATTGTATACTCCTATTCTAAAGAGACAAATAGAACCTAAATGTACTTTAAAATTATTTTTATTTACCTCCATATACATTATTGCGCATCCAAGGAGGGTAATAGAAAGGAAAACAGGGCTTGCAACACGGAACACCTTCACACGGCGGTGATGACGCGTATATATAGTGAGGCAGACTGTCATCACTGCACAGGTCACAGAGATCACCAGCAAAGATATCCTGAAAGAGAAAGTCCAAGAATTTTACCCCATAAAGTAAACAACCAAGTTTAAATATAAAATTAGCATAATGTCAACACACCGAAGGGATCTGTAATGGCATAATTCTTGGTGAATTTGTTACTAATGGACCTAATTTCACTCTCATCATCTTCCCCTCCAGCATCGACCATTATGACAGGAGTACACAATTCCATATTCACCCATAAAATACACAGAAGATGAATGTGGCAGAAAAATAGTACAGTTTTTATTCATAGACACAAGACGGGAAAACAAGAAGATTAATTACCAAACTATTATCATATGCTGTAATTTTGATGGATTTTTAATATTATATAGATTCGTGTGTAAAATGTTGTCAGTAACTATGATACTATAGATAAATTGCTAATATGGCAACGTTCTATATATATGCATATGCATTTACATTATACAAAAAGTTGGACAATTAGTTCTTCACTATTGTAATCATTTAAACTTACCGAAATGGCCAATTATAAGTGGCAAGACAAGGCTCAGGACCCCTACATGTTTCGCAGCCCGGCTGGCACTTTAAACATTCATATGGCTCGTTCCAATTTTCTAAATGACTTTCTTCATATTCTTGGTAAGCAACTGGAAAGTATATTATTGCATGTATAATATTAATTTACATTTTGGAATGTGATTGCAAATTACATTGTACAACATATTTTCTTTATAAGTCTTTTTAAAATAGGAACGTTTAAATTAATCTTTGTATTCATATCAAATTCTGAGAAGCTATTTTTCATTACAAATTATTTCTTTTTTTGTTCAATGTTATTAAAATCGTTCAACTGTTTATATTATATATACTGATAAACTCAAGTTTGAAATTTACATCGAGTTTGTTGAAGTTATGTGATGTATCTCATTCGCTGTCATTTATACTGATGATTGACGTAACGATATAGAGTTATAAACGTATCAATCACACCATCAATCTAGTACATAATGATCTATTTACTATGTACATAATGACCACAGAACATATAGAATATTCTTTAACTTTAGATGGTCACGGGTTCGATTCCTCGCATGGTGCAATTATTTGTATACAGGAGCATGATTGTTAGTACCGGTCTGGATATTTTCTGTGTAAATATAAAGAAAATTATTTAAGTATTTGTATCATTTCTTAAGTAGGTTCCATAGCAGAAACTTGGAACTTAATGGCATTGTGAATTATCCTAGGGGGCGTGTTTAAATTACTATTATTTATTTAAATAAATATTTTTTTAAACACTTGTTGTGACATTAACAAAAACATAATATACCTATATCCATCCATAAAATTATTACATTTTTTCTGTCAGTGAAGAATGCTAATAATATTCAACCCAGACTTCGTTGTCACATATCAAATGTCATACGCCTCTGACGGTTGTGGATTAGCAGAATAGAAATTAAAGAAAGGTACCTACTAAAAAAACGGATACACTGAATCGGTAGCTAATTAGTACTAATTACGTAATTGCCTACCTCCTTAGATTCTGATTAGATTTACCTTCGACTACGGATCCATTAAATCCTTCAGGGTGATTTGTGGAGTAATATCCAGGTCGACACCGGCAGTTGTACATCCCACGCGCCCACCCTGAGTGACGAACGCCCACATCTCTATTTGGCTTATATTCACACTGTAACAGAAAAAAATCTTAATTACTCGTATGTACAGTGTATATGAAAAATAAATAATAAGTCTGATTCTTTAATTCTCTTATATTCCTATTCCGGGTTATACTATATACGCTATAGACGTGACTTACATCGGTAGATTGATCCCGGATATAAAAGGAGGATGGAAATTGTTAGTAATGAACCATGTCAGGTTGACCTCCACGCGGTTCCCCCCGGAAACTATTGTCATAAATTATTGATGAATTTGTCACTACGGACTAACTGACCTGACCTCATTCTCATCTTATCTTTCTCCACTGGACTGTACTATTACATTACCGTCGATAAAAAACCCCGGCCATAACAGAAAGTTGAGGAAAGTTACAAAACCAATAACAAATTGTATATGATAAAAAGTACCTAACTATTGAAACCGTGTATGTCTTACACGAACAGTCTAAATATGTTTACTATCATGCAGATCACAAAACTTAGATGATTTCATGGATAATTTACAAAACCAGTCAACAAATTGTATATACCTATTACTTGAAAGGTATATAGAAACTGTGTAGGCCTTCCATAAACATTCTAAATATGTTTATTATCATGTAGATCACAAAACTTAGATTCATAGATGTTTCAAAATGGATGTTAAGTAAGTCCTTACATATGTTGTTTCATTAGGGCACTTGTGGGTTCCATGAAAAGAGTATATTTGGTTATCGCTGCCGTCTTCGGAGTCCTCGCATTGATTTATTTCCAAATTAGATATATCTATATCGAGTGAAACGACACCTTTAAGACTGGAAATAAAAAACAATGAAACGTAACTTGTTATGAGTTCTTGTTATTATGAGACGTAACTTGTTAGATTTTAATAATCATGAATTACAGATAAAATACAACAGATTCTTTTTTTAAATTTTCACATGCAAGATATTTACGGATAAAAATTAAATAATAAGGAACATAAAAAAAGATAATATTTTACACTACTCTCTATATAACCACAGATAGTATAATATTACATAATATAAGTAACTAGTAAGAGATTTAAATAATCAATTTAAAATGTTTAATATACATAAGAGAGATATGTACACTGTAGCACAAAGCAGACTAAGCGAATTAAAATAATTTTAATAACAACTCAGTAGGTAGCCTGGGTTGCATTTGACATGTGCAGTTATACAAATATTAATGCGGTTTGGAATACCAGCAAAAATATGAAATTACCCGCGAATCGTAGCAACAGGCACAGTATATGATAGCAGCCATCTTTTCGCTTCGCAGCTATAATATGGGTAAGTCCACCAACCCTCCATAGTTGCGCCAGGTGGAGACGGCATGAACTTGGACGATCGGAGTGTATCACTGTTATGTGCTGAAACATACCTAATGAAAAAAAAACACAATATGTATGTTTATTTCAATTCTAAGGCTAATTAAAAGCAAACATCGTCGTATTGTACAAGATCGTTGTACCATTCATGCTTTGCCTTACTTGAGTAGGTACTACTCGTAAATAATTTTATGATAAATAAAGGTATTTACTCTACCGACGTACTAGCCGTTGCACTTGTACCAGTCGTGGTACCTTTATTTGCCATAAAATTATTTGTTAAAACCCGTTTGACTACAATATTAAAGTGTACTAAACGTAAAAGTTTAAAAATAAGTACAAGGTACTTGTAACTTCGTAATTCATTCATAACCTGTAATTTCGATGGCAAATCTTACATTTCAAACCCGAATACAGCTTGCAATTTAGATGATATCCACATGTAAAGGAAGTTGACATATTCTGAATAGTAGGAATCTCTATGGAAAATTAGTTCTTAAAACTTAAAAATCGTGATAAATCAATGAATAACACCATGATTAATTAAATATAAAGTAGTTTAAATACTTTACTTAGTTGAAGTAATAAATATACTGGAGAATTGTAAAAGACTAACCATGGAAAGTCAGGGTCAGGTGGTTTTTCTAATTGTGGTGATACTACAGCTACCGGGTCTGCTGTGCCATATCTCTCCCATGCCACTGCGCTGTTTACCACTCCATCAGTCCGTAGCGCCAATGCGCGTGCACCCACTGCGCGTTCTGTTGGACTAGCCCCCATCACAAGACCTTGCGATACCGCCATGAGGATCTCTGAAAGATAATATTAATACATTACCACTACTTATCAACTTATTTTTAAATATTCTTATTATTCTAACTATAGTTATTAAACTGATTTGATACACACAGTAAGCAAATCTATGTTTGTATAATTGTAGTTGTTACTATCATAGTCATTTTAGGTATTCGCAACTCTCTACTATATAGAGCATCAGCTACGAGACTGCCACTTCGGATGGCTAATTTAGATATTTATCACAATGGGGAACCGCGAACATTGCTAGTAATAGGTAATGGGGTTGTTAGTCCAAATTACTAATATACGAGTATATAATGATTACGTGTTTTACGTCTCTGTAGGCTACGGTAACTGATTACCATCAGATGGACACTTTCTTTGATTACTATCAATGTTGTATAAAAAATCTGCATATTGCAGTTGTGATAACGCAATAGAATTTCGAGAATTTAACCTTTTCATTCTATTACCCACTGAGTCACTAACAACTCGGTTATAAAATGAATATATCAAAAAAAGTATATTATACCATTAGCGATCACTGGTTCGTTACACGCACTATTAAAAACATAAGTGCGTTAAAAACTAAAATAAAACCTTATTCATTACTAACCAGCAGTTTCTAGTCCTAATTGATGCAGCAGATTTGCAGCCAGATCCGCCCGTGCTCTCGCCGAGTCCCAACGAGCAGCGTGCAGCGGCGCTAGCAGGCGACCATACCGCTGCGTGACGCACAATGCTCCGGTGGCACCCGTTGCGACGGCATGCACCAGACGCAGTGAGGATTCTAGTTCTTCCTGTTGATGTTACAAATAGTTTCATATTATTAATAGATCTATTTTTTAATGGACGATAACCGTATGGTGTGCCAGCTCGCTCTAGCAGTTTATGCTGATGGTGCACCTGTGGAGGATGATAGGATGAGTAACAAATAAGTTAGCACATATTGGCCATTTCATCTGAAATTAACCACGATGTTTCCAAGAGTACAATGTGGAGGTCACCCTGACATGGTGTATTACTAGCAATGGTACTACTAGTTCCCATGACTAACAATCCTCACCCTCTAATAATCTATTATACATTTTTAAGACGTTGCCGCGGGATGGTTGATCATATGATATTTGATGAAGCTTAATATTTCATGCTGAACTGATTGTTTATAACGCACCAGAAGATTAATTATTTTTCTAAAATAAAGTTTGTCTGTTTACTGAAGTTCTTTCAAATATGTGCAGCCATTATGTAACCAACTTTCGAAGACATCTTTGTAAGCTCATTTATAAGATTTATATTTAATATTCTGTAGGTGATATCTGCATATTAATCAGTCGTACGAAAAGCCACAGACGAAAAGTTATCGCATTCTTTGCCTTATTGTCATCTTCGTTGTAAAATTATATAATATATAATTATAACATAATTTGAAGATACTATAAGTTGCCGAATTTCAATCAGATTATTTGTTTTATAGGGGCGCGAAGAAGTTAAAGTGAGTTGGTGCATAAGTGAACAAAAAGCATTAATAAAATTCTCAAAGTGTGTCATCTCACATCAATGAGCTACGTCAAGATTTTTTTACAGATCCGGTAGATATGTAATTAAAGGACCTTTATGTTTGTAAAAGTAAACGATTTTTCTAGTTTACGGTTTTTGGTAGAGTCCTGTCCTGTACAAAATTTTCAATTAGGCACGCGTCCTTTGAAAGGCATCCGCACTGAATAATGAAGAGCCCTTAGCATCACAAAAGTCCCCATTTTTTATGAGATAATTTCTCAGTTATATCTTTCAGGCTAGCTACAGGTAAATAATGGGAATTTAATTCACAAACGAGCAGTTGTTGAGAGAATTTGATTTATAGAGGGGTATTCAATGGAATGCGGTTAATCAAATGATGCGTACAATGCGGCCATGTCAACAGGGGCCCCATTTGTAACAACAGGCCCTAATTAAGGAAGGAGACAGTATGACTGGACGCAAAATTTATAAGCGGTGTAATGGCGAGCCTGTGGTCTCATCTGAAATATATGCCGCTATTACGATCCAAATTTCACCGCAACCGCAATGTAGAGATGTTTATGACACGAGTTAAGTTATGTTGGATACCTGTTATGACAGTTCATTTAAATTATATTTGGTCTGTAATGTATGTAGCCAAAATGAGAATTATATAGTCTATCGGTATAGCTTAACTTTGTGATAATCGTGGATTTGCTCTCTATATAATGTAAATATTCGTGTTAAGTAATTAATATAGTAAATCGGGTTTTAAGACATAATATATTATTTTTAGCGTTACGTATACAATTGTTATGCCTTCCATTTATTATGCACTCGTTTCGTTTCTGAAGTAGCTACAAAGGTACTTGAACCTAAAATATTAATAATAAATTCATCTTCCACAAATTCAGGGTCACAGAGATTTTGTGCTCTATATAATAATAATAATCATCGTTATTTGTCACAAACAAAAACTAATACAATTGCTGCCAAACTACTACAAAATTTATAATTGTATGGGCATACAATTATAAAATTTAAAACTAATGAAGGTGACAAAATGGTCTATAACTCAGAGGGGGCAGTGAGTCTTTCAGAGAGGGTCTCTGCTAGTCTGTTATAGTCTTTACCAGTAAATTAATATAATAAGAGATCGACGACGACGATAGCATGATAAATTATAAACCACAAACCAAAACTACAAACAAAGTAAACATATGTGAGAATGGTACATTTACCACGGGTGCTGCTTGTAGGGACTGGTCTGCTCTAATCACTATGACTGATTTCCTCTTATTAATTGTTTAACCAGTTGGTTATATATTCAATATTATTTCTATTTGAGTATTTAATAGAATTAGTGCTAATTGGTGGTTTGTATTCACACACTTAAACTTAAAAATGTAAAGTAATAATAAAATTATTTAAAAGAGCAACACGCAAGTTTCTTGCTCGTTCTTCTTGTGATGAGACAGCTTTCCGAACGAGCGGTAGATTAAAAAATGTAATGACTATTCAAAAGTGCTTCAATGTAAGTTTATTTGAATAAATGATTTTCTATTCTATTCTATTCTATTCTATACCACTGTCATTATTCTCATTATTCGTTTTACGACCTATTGAACTATATAATTAACGATATTTTAATTTATACATTATTTATGAAAGTAAGGAAAAGGAATCTCAGAATCTGGTTATCCAAAATGCCAATAATGAAATTATTGCAATTTATACACAAAATACTTACAGCACATTGAACGTCATCATTAATACAAAGTTACAATTCCACTATTGATAAAGTTAGTAAAAGATTAGTATGGCTTCTTAGCAATTAAACTTTTATTGTAGCAGTAATACATATAGTGAATACGGAAAGTTTTTAAATGTTCTCTCTGTAATTTGTGGTAGGGGCCACAGTGAGTGAATATATATTATAATCATGAAGTGAATATAAGAACTTTCTTGCTTTTAAATACTTAATTAAATACAAGCAAAGTTACTTGTTTCTAATTTATTATTTATCAATAAATTAAAAACTTTAAGAGAATTCGAATATCCAAGTACGAGTAGTAATTTTATGGTAAATACAGTTATTTACCTCTCATCACGTTTCGACTATATTGAAATAGCCGTGGTCACGAGCTGACTGGAGTAACATCAAATGTTAATATTGATAGGTGCCGACAGTTTGTTCATCTACCGTCATTAAATTGTCTGACGAAAAATCGCATTACACAGCATTCACGGTGAGTACTGTATGTCGAGATATTTAACTGTATTAATAATGTGTACTAATCGCGAATATTTTAAAATAAGTATTGCAGACTATATGTATTTTCAATTAAACAATACCAAATGAAGTAGAATTCCTAAGTAAATCTTATTGGGGTTTCAACAACAATGTCATGTTGTTGGAAATTTTATTCAAAACTGCTTCTATAAATTACGGGATACGAGGCGTCTGCTATTACAAGCAACTTTCAGTGTATCTACCTGCTTACCTACTGGAGAACCAAGATATTCCTAAGAAAAGATGGATGGATTGTGTGAAAGATGATATACATAAAAGAAGAGTATGCTCAGATATGACGAATGATAGAGAGCAGTGGAAGAGAATGACATACTGCGCCGACCCCAAATAATGGGATAATGGCAAGGCAATGATGATGATTTCATTTTCATAAACAACTGGAATATTTACGGCTTCATACCCCTTTATGTTAAATATTTTAATCTTAAACATTGCAGAAATAAAAAATTGACGCAGTAGATATTTTTCTGCCGGTCACTTTATAAAAATGTTACTCATTGCTGTCTGGACATGGGAAATACCTAATTATATAAGATAAATTATAATTAGAGGTTCGTTACGACAAGACAAAAAATGTTATAATTTTTGTTTGTTTATCTATGAGATTGTGCGCGCTAATTTCAGTAAAGGAAGTACAATTTTGGGCGCTGTTTTCACTAATGAATTTGGACAAGATTCAAATAAAATTTTGTGTGTATTTTATTTCAATTGGTTTACAAATAGTTATAAAGTATAGTTATTCCAAATAACACGGCGCATGGGTACGAAGTTGGGGCTCAGTTTGTACTTATCATAACTATAGACTATGTATATTGCGTTGATAGTCAAAGCAAGCTTAAATAAGTGTGACACTTGAGATTAGTAAGGCTTCGGTTTATGGGATTATAATCCGCAAGCCGGGCACAGATGGTCAACCACATTTTAGACTCCAAACTGCTTAAGGGTTTAATATTGTTGCAGTTTATAACTAGAGATATAAATAAAGATGTAAATGAATAATAAGGAACAAGAGTTAATATTAAAACAATGTTATCATTTTAATTTGAGAGGAACAAAGTGTATATTACTTAATATACGAGTCGATATCGTACAGTCAAAGCTTTTAGGTCATGTTTTAACTAGGTCGTACAGTGAACACTTTAACAATTTTGAATATTCTAGCCAAAATTGAAATATTCTAACCAAAAATAATACAAAACTATTATATAAAATGAGTCTATAAGATGTAGTTCAAAGATTTTGGATATTTTAGGACAGTTTTCCACTATTAAAGACTGTTGTACAATGTTCATGCATTTGCAATAAAAATTGTTACATAATTCGCAAAGACTTAGATGTCTACAAATACTGAGTCAATATTTTCTTCGCTACACCGTTAATGGTTTAGTTCTGAAAAGATAAGAGATAGAAACTAACTAATACTAATACGGAAACTTATACATCTTATGCACTCTCTTGTTTGTTGTTGTTTCTCTACTTATTATTTAATGCCATCTTTTACGAAACAAGACATTAAATTTTACATCTAATTATATTACACAGGATGGTACCCGATAAATGGTGGCATTGGTGGTGTCTGCCCGCGGCAGGGACAGCAGTGCGAAGGGCAACAGCAGCGCACTCGACATGCGCCGCGGCCCCCCCATTTCTGCGCACCATTCGCGCCTGAACGCGCTCCCCTGCAAGAAAAAAAATATAAATAACTTTTTAAAAGGCCATTGTAAGTGTCAGGGCCAACTTTAATAACCTCTTCATCCTAGACTACAAGCTACTTGATAATACCGACCAGCATATTGGCCTAGTGGTTTACTGATCTGACTTTTAGAGCTTAAAGGTCGTATCTAGTCTAGTAAGTTATCAGTGATGGAAACACCGATAACAAACCAAATTATGAGGGGGAAAAGGGATCGTTAGTAATGTGGATTGACGATCTTATTGCTTCCAATATCAGGTTGACCTCCATGCGGTTGCCCCTGGAAACTATCGTAATAATTCTTGGTGAATTTGTCACGATGGGCTAACTGACCTGACCTCATGCTCATCTTATCATCCTCCATTGATCCCACCGTAAACCGTTAGCACAGGCAGGGGCAGCATTTCGTTATCATATATAACTAATCAATTAGACGATGTAAATTGTGCTATGTCTGCTATATTAAATTGGTTTACATGTAATAACCTATTATTAAATTCCAGCAAAACAAAGTGTATAAAATTTACACTTCCTAATGTAAGACCAATAAATACACAGTTATTGCTTAATGATGAAATAGTAAATTTTGTTAATGATACAGTTTTTTTAGGTATAACAGTGGACTCGAAATTACAATGGGGGCCCCATATTTCAAAATTGGCCAATAGACTCAGTTCAGCTGCATATGCAATTAGAAGAATTAGGCAATTAACAGACGTGGCGACGGCTAAACTTGTATACTTTAGTTATTTCCATAGCATTATGTCATATGGTATACTACTGTGGGGTAAAGCAGCCGATATAAATACTATATTTATTTTACAAAAGAGAGCCATACGTTCTATTTATGGTATGGGTTCAAGAGAGTCATTACGTCAGTGTTTTAAAGATTCAAATATCCTCACCGTTACTTCACAATACATTTATGAGAATATCATGTATACACGGAAGAATTTAGAGAGTTTTAGAAAACTTAAAGACTGTACAAATAGAAACTTACGCAATAAAAATGAGCTAATTTTACCTAAATGCCGCCTGCACAAAGTCAGTAATTCATTCTATGGTAATTGCGTAAGATTTTATAATAAACTGCCAGAATCTGCACTAAATCTGACAGAGAGGCAATTCAAATCTTATATTAAACAATTTTTGTGTAAGAAAGCCTATTACAGGATAGACGAATTCATAGACGACAACATATTAAGTAAATAACTAGTTTATTAGCATACAACGTTATAATTTAATTTTCTCATTGCTTTCTTGATTTAATTGATTGATTTTAGAAATATGAAAGCGTAGCGGTTTTTGTATTGATTGCCGCATGCATTCTTATGTAAAATGTGAATACTATAACTATCAGATAGCAATTGTAAGTAGCTTTGACGTAGTCTAGTGTTTTGAGTAGTCATGCTCACTAAAATGTCCAGACTTGTGGCGGCGTGGTGGGCCGGGTCATTGGGCTCCCTAAAATATGGTCGAGCACAGTGATGGCTGGCTCATCCGTCATACTCGTGAACGGGTGCTGCTTGTAGGGACTGGTCTACTCTAATCACTATGACTGATTTCCTCTTATTCATTGTTTAACCAGTTGGTTATATATTCAATATTATTTCTATTTGAGTATTTAATAGAATTAGTGCTAATTGGTGGTTTGTATTCACACACTTAAACTTAAAAATGTAAAGTAATAATAAATTATTTAAAAGAGCAACACGCAAGTTTCTTTCTCGTTCTTCTTGTGATGAGACAGCTTTCCGAACGAGCGGTAGATTAAAAAATGTAATGACTATTCAAAAGTGCTTCAATGTAAGTTTATTTGAATAAATGATTTTCTATTCTATTCTATTCTATTCATAAAAAAAAACTAATTATGACGAGAGATAGCTGTAAGTAGTGTCTTCTGTTACGTAGTATTAAAATATTATAACAGCGTTCATCATTAAGTCGACTATATTTTATTTGTAACTCCACTTTGGTTTACAGTCGTGAAAATATGTATGTTGCAAAAATCGGTACAAGAGACCATTAGGATATACATAAGAGAAGGCTCAAGTGAATATCATTATACATGCCACTTGAATTGAAAAGGTATAATCCATCTCTTTATCGTCGAAGTATCATAGAATTATCTATAGAGAACATTTAACGGCTTCTTACTTCCATACTTGCGGTGTTAATATTTTTTAATTATTAAATTTTATCTGTGGTGAAACTATTTAAATAATTTATATTCACCATATATAGTGCAAGATACTACAAAAAGATGGTAATGGTATGGCTTTCTAATTAGGGGTCATCCACAAAATACATTATATATACTAATTTTTTTTTCGCCTCCCATCGTCTATGTCACTGCTGATCATATTTCTGAAACTCTCTAATGTAACTTCAAATATATTGCAATTCAAATATCAATAAAATATCGTGTTTTAAAATTTTATATCACGGATTTA
Source organism: Achroia grisella (assembly GCF_030625045.1). NCBI lineage: Eukaryota > Metazoa > Arthropoda > Insecta > Lepidoptera > Pyralidae > Achroia > Achroia grisella. Next base: position 613,557 of record NW_026713022.1, read on the forward strand.
GGAATCTCTGTCATAGAATGATAATCCACTATCTCCCCCCATACTTGTGACGTATTTTATAGATGTCCGCTTATGTACCTACTATATAGATGAAGATATGAATTGCTTTACTCGGGTTCAGTTATACTCATTTCACTTTCAGCGACAGCCGTCAAAGTTTTGCGATGGCAAATGGTAACAATTGAAAGGAACTCCGCCCACTTGGAATGCCGGCCTGTTTTATAACTTTGCCTTCATAGAATAGTTGTGTTTGCGCGTCTACAAGAATCCTTACAATCCTTAATAATCTTCAAGTTATAATTCTTTACAGACCATTCGTACAAGATGGTGTCTAGAACTTTTTTTATTTTATCCATACTTCAACTGTGGCTTCTAAAAGTTTATCTTAAAGTCACTATCCTGTAATCTCTATACTAGATATATTTCACAGAGAATAGAGATAAGATCCAAAAATATTTCCAACAGACATCCAAATAGAGATCTTCTGACGTCCATCTTTTGACGTCAGAGTCGAGTAAAAATATGGCGGTTGTTTTTTTCAGTACTTAGTCTTATAATTAATATGAATTCATAATATTTTATATATTAAAGATAAATCCTAAATGTTTCAATTAACACAAAAGTCTTAACAATTTCATTGTGAAGATTTCAGAAATAGACTATAGATATTGAATGCTATATTTACCTACTGTGTTTTATTTGTGAAAATTGCATCAACTCTAGCTTAAGTTTTGTTTTTATGCTTTTATATCCGACAGATAACAAAAATGTCTGTGGAAATATTAGTGTTGTCAGAAAGCAAAGCTAATAAATAAAAAAGGTAAAATAACAGGTGATGTGCGCGCTGCTGGGTTTTTAGGTCAGCAATGTAATGAGAGCCACTGGGATGAAATTGTAGAGTTTTCATATTAGACGCAAATATGTCAGTTTAGCTGAATCGCGTACGAAAGGAAGCTCGCAAAAGGAATAGATTTTCATAAAAATAGAGTATTGAGATAAATAAATATATATACTAAATAGATCTACAACAAACGTTTAGTATTATTATTAAAAAGCTGGAGAGTAAGTCGGCTTGAAAGCGCTAATAATAGGAACACTAGTTCAAATAAAAAAAAAAGTGTTGGATAGTTATGACCATATAACTTTACACTACGACACTTAGAAGAGGAGAATTAATGAAAAATATTGTAAAATTGTGTAAAATTTATTCCATTTGAGAGTGTTTTCTCTCTTATGTGATGCAGACAAAGTTGCGTGGGTTAGTTAGCTTAGAATAAAGTTAAGTCTATATCTGTATTTCTTTGTCCGGGCATTACGTAAACTTGTTGGAATAGATACACAACTAAGCAGCTGAGCTGTCTCTAGCAGTTATCTGTGCTAACAGTAAACTATTGTGGTGAACAAAAGACAAGATACCTACATTAGGTATCTAAGTAAATTAGATAAAACGAATCTCTTATATAATGCTGTATACAGGGTTGCCAACATAAAAACACAGCCTATGATAAAAATAAACATTTGTTAAAATCTCAATTTGTATCGTACCTTGTACATCGTATTTTGGCGGATTTTCTTAAGTTAAAATCTCGTACAAACTTTTTTGATGATGAAAATGCTACTACTAAAGGCCAAAATTATTTTATTTAAAGGAGGGTTTTAGTACAATTGGCATCCCTGATTGTATTACTGCGTGTAGATAGGCACTACCATTTTGTAAGCGGCGTAAATATCGGCATTTTAAAATTCTCGTCTATTTACCATTTGACGCTGACCATTTATAAACATACTGGGTCGTTTAAATGAACAACTTTTTCGTATACAAAAAGGTTTCGGTTATTGCCATTCCTAATTCATGCGAGCTTATCAACGATGAATAAAGTATATATAAATCTAACAGATGAATACCTACACGAATCTTTTTTGTGTCTATCATATTTCCTGGTACAACTTTGTTTGCTTTGAGAGAGATAAGATGAGAAATAATAGAAAAACTCAGGAAAATTCACATAGTGCCATCTAGTTCCAAACAAAGAAGTGCTTGTGCTATGACTATTAAATAACATATTCAGAAATTGTATATTGCGCGAGAATCGAAACTGTTAATATGGAAAGAAACTCGGTATGCTCTATATAACCGAGACCGTTAAATCAAATCAGATATGTTGTTATTGTTAAAGATTGCCTTTGAACTCTGTATATTGAGTCTGCTGTTCGATATAACCCTATATTCTAAAGGGTTGTTGAACCGTATCTATTGCCGATGCAGGGTATTTCCGCAGTGGGAACGGCGCGTTTCATTGGTTCTTTAGTGTCTATATATACAACAGATAGTATGAAATTTATAGCACTATTTGTTTATACATGTTTATATTGACATCAAGAGTTAATAGTGATGGTAATATTACTATAATATCTCCTGTATTATTAATATTGCGGCTATTGATTTTATATCATAAATTTTTATTTTATAATCTTTTTACTTACATAATGGTATGTTCTATCTATATTTAGTGTTGAATTTTAATTTTAATAAAATTTGTATGGAATGACAGTAAAACACTGAATTATGTTTATGTTGTCTCTATTTGCCACTCGCTATATCAAATAATTTATTGGTCTGTAAGCGAAGGACTGTATATATATTGGGCTGGTAAATATAATTATGGAAAGACGGTTTTAGGAAGAAATAATATAAATTTACGTACAAAGTAACACGTACAAGTAAAACAGCAAACCACCGAAGAATGACAATGACATATAACATTTTTCTATATCAAATAATAGGTAAAAAACATAAATAATATACATATAAATCGTCGTGCACAGGTATTTTTTTATACACAATATCTACACCTTTTTTTAATTTGTAATATAGTCGGTTCTGTTTGAACGATTAGTCATTCACAGTATGTAATGGTATAGAAACAATTTGTAAACACTAACCATAAAAACTACAAGCCAACTAACAACTATCTTTAAAAAGTTTGCATTATTTACTGTAAACCACGAAATTACAAGGATATTATTTCAGTACGTACCTACTATGTTCATGCTATTATTTACATACGTAGATTACGTAGATAGCATCTTCACACGTTTAATATTGCTGAGACATCTTGTCCTGAGGGGATAACTGCATTTGCTCGACACAAAGTTGCCAGCGTTCTTAGAATGTTAAAATAGTCTTTGTGTTCGTTTCTCGTTCATTCGAAATGAACTGTAACGCTTATTGCTAAATAATTAAGATAGGTATTAATCCTATCAAAAGCATGTGAAATCGAAAGGTAGGTAATGATGAAGTATTTATATAATGATCTTATACTGAAAAAGATAAGCAACTCCAGTTGTGTCTCAACTGTAGGTAGTCACAATCACTCTGTCAACAGTGATTGTGACTTTCATGATGATATCAGCGGATTCTCGTTATTGTCTTCCTTGATTATACCTATACTATTAACCAACTAATTCCTGGTCAATTTTCCATATCTAGTCAGCTCAGGTCTAACTAGACCTGAGCTGACTTTGTCCTTATCTTGTCATCTACTGGTGACCCGGAAACGCATAGCCGTTAGCGTAGGCTGGTGCTGAATGCATTATAATCCATTAAAATTGATAGGAATTCGTACTTTTAGGCGAAGATATTGCATAATATAACCAAAAAAATAGTACCTATAGTCTAATCAGGACGTTCGCACCTCTTGTTTTTAACATACAGGTTCTCATGATTTTTATTCCAGATGAGATAGTCAGAGATATTGTTAACATTGTCGACTGGGAATTGGGTATGATTAGAGGAAATTACATCTTCTTCTTTCTTCCGGACCCAGGACCGGTGGGTTAAAATTTCTGTCATACTCGCAATTTCCGTCCCACTTCAAATGCTTGGCGTTATTACGAAATGTTAACACATGTCAGGACTTTTGACTAATACTAGAAGATTATGAATTAGACTATATTTTTTGTACGTATGTACTTGTGACAATTTTGATGATTCTCTTTATTTGGCAGGCATTATTACGGGGTAGGTTTTATACTAATTTCCTTATTTATTACCTATTTGAAGACGATATTTTCTAGAAAAGACACGATAATTGTATTAATACGGACATACATCAAATATAATTATTATGTGATTATATATAAAATATTATATATAGACCTGAAATACAAACTTAGTCATGATTTTATGTCCTTAAACTGTGAAAGCAATATTTTTTCAGCAAATTGCCTGTCTAGGCAAGTGAAAACCTGTCAAACCGTACCCTACTCACGGTAGGTACCTCCGGGGTAAGCAAAGACAAAGTAAACTTATTTTTTTCGCATTGTCTCTAAAGATTTATAAATAAATTATGAGACTCCGATCTGGTATTATATAATTTGTAATATTTTAGGATTCCGTAGTCTGTTTACTAAATGTTATACGTGTACTATTTATTGTTTATTGTAAAATATATTTTTTAAACTCCGTATGCACTAGGAGGGGACTATTAGTAATGAAAACTATTGAAGCTATAATTTAGGAGAAATTTATGTAGAGAACTCCTTACATCCGGGTCGCTGGTTGGCACGACAATTCTATTTTTAAATATTTATATTTTTACATTGGTTGCTATGGATTTTTTTTTCTTCCTTCTATTGCTCTTGTTTTCTTATATAGTTTGTTACGATATATACTCGTATTTTAATAATATACTGTTACTTTTACATATTGCGCTTTTAATTACCACCATCGTTGGCTGCACCGACCCCAGCACCCTATACACAGTCCCACACAATGTATATTATCGATTATCGACCTCCATACAGTCCCTGTTGGAAACAATCTTGGTTAATTCCTGGGTTTTATTAGGCTTTCATCCTTTCATCATTGACTGCCTAGCCAGCATATTTTCATAGAAATTGATAGTAATGTATTCATCATGAAAAATATTGTTACTAATTATTATTGTTAACTATATATTTCATTATTTAGGTCTACACCTATGACTGTATATTTGTAATGATTTTGTACTTAATCGCCAGCTTGAAGAGAGTAATGACTACAAATAAAATTTTATTTCGTGATTTATTTATTTATGTTTGATTTTTGTTTGCCAAGACGTGTTAAACTAAATAATTTGTTAAGCCATAAATTTTATTTTAGCAAATTACAACACATACCATTGCATATAGTACCTGATATACCAGTATCTAGACAGAATGGGCACAGTTCCAAAATTCCACCTTGGCAACTGTCTTCTTAAAGCGTCTATACACGTGACGGTTTTGCAACCGATTTGTCGATATGAAATCGTACGGTTTTTCATAACACACAAACTTGTCACCCTAGCAAAGCCTACTTAACCTCATCATATCTCAATTTGTCAAAATCAGACACAACGCTTGGATGTCAAATCGTGTCATATGTAGACGCTTGTAGATAAAAGACATATCCCACACCCACAAGGATAAAAGGATTGTTTTTATACTTTGATTTTTTCAACTTTGAAATTAAGGAAAAATGGAACTAAATTTTATGAATATGATTGTTGATCGTCTAAAAGAGCGTTGTTTATTTTAACTCGCTTTCACAACTTTCTTAATATTATACCACCTACTTACAAAAATAAAGTTATATATTAACTAGTGCATAGTTTTATACTACTACGTTGGTACCATATGTTTGATTCGACGCCTGAAACACCAGGGGTGTCACTAGATAAAACTATTAAAAACTATAAGTATTTTGTTTTATATATCTGAACAACAATAAAATTGATAGCCTACTTGATCGAAAGTGACAACCGTTGCATCACATATATGTTACATGAACATCTGTTCATGTTCTGACATATTCTGTTCTATTCCACAGGACTAAGATGTCCTTTCTCGCTACTTTATATTATTCCTCACACTAGTTTAGAAAACGGCTAAAATATGTAGATAATCTTGGTAAATATGGTATGATATTTTATGTATCATACCATATGTATGTTTTAATACTGAGTTGAGGTTCTAAATAATAATTTGGCTTTGTACTGATTGTAGATTTCCTGGAACTCATTACACTGATTAATATTCTATTTACAGTAGCTTTCATTTGACATAAAACTATGTTATTTTGTTTGCACAAAATAACAGGACTTTTATGGTGCGACATTTCGCGTCTGGTACAGATTACCACCAATACAAAATTTGGAATAGTTTTAAATACGGTTCGTTCAAAAATAATGAAAACTTTAAAACAAATTTGTTACTACTAAATGGATTGGAATACAATTCACTGGTACCTTGCAAACTCATTTTAATTAATTTTCAATTCGTTCATATGATGTTCTTTATGAGTTAAAAAATACTATTTCGGAACCCTATATAATCTCTTCTTCCTAATCTCTGAACGTGTTGAAGCAAACATCGAATATCTTTATATGCAATTTTAAGCACATGCAATAAAAATGGAACCGCATCGTCGCTAGTTGACAATGTTAATGTGCTGTATACCTCTATATTGTATCGACTATGGTGACCGTGGAGTTTGCATAAAACATTAAAAATTTATTATTCATACTACTATTCTGCCTGCCCGTTAAAATGTGGCATAATGTATAATCAGATAGAAATAAATTAATTTATGTGTATCAATAAAAACGAAGTAACAATAGATATTTATTATGTTCATAAAGTATTTTTTCTGAAGTAAACAAAATCGAGGAACGAGAGTCACTCACTCAAGAATTTCATAAAACAAACCAACAACTGTAGATACAACGTTACAGTAAATAGGATCAGGGAATACCTAACGCGAGTGGGATACTTTTTTAATATTATTGTCTCTGTTTGTCGTTATGGCTTTATACAAACTTGGGAAGGAATGGCTGAGGCAATAGGAAATTTATTTCATTTTAGAGAAACTTCTCATATGAAATAAATTATTTAGATTATAAGCTTTTTTATTTTAGTAAGAAAACTTTGTACCAGACTGTTTTCTTTTCAGTTCGTTTCATCGTAGATTTTGTAAAATGTCTACCATGTGTTACCACAGTCTCACCTATTATTTAACTACTTTGTAATATGTATTTTGGTTGTTCTTCTTCTTCAGTCGTTCACTTTAGGCAGAGTGGTCGTGGACTTTATGATGGTATATCTTGTAGTATGGTATCGTTCTTATTTTGGTTGTAGAGTGAGAAAAAGCAGTGAAATTATTACAGTATAAAAGGCACAAACAACATCTTGGTTCTCTGGAATGGCAATGCATTAGCAGTATAACGGACATCACATGATAATGTAATATACATAGTGATATTCATGTATATATATATTGATCACCGTCAGCTTGTTTGCCACTCCTATTACATAAAATAAAACCTGAGAATAAACAAGAGTGAGGATCTATACTTAAATAAAATATACACTGTACCTTAATTATTTCTTTAGAAACCTTTTTAATATTGAAAAGGTGGAAGTTCAATTAAGAATTAGTTAAATATTGGTTATTATCCTTTGAGCTTGTTTCTCCGTAATTAAGAAATTGATTATTAAGGAAAGTGGGTTGAGTTAATTTTGTAAACTGAAGTTGTTTTCCAATGATTAAAAATATCCTTATTCTTTTATATGTTATCAAGTACTATAATTAAATATGATAGATATAGTGGATAGCGTCGTACAATAGTGGTTTACTATTACGACTTAAAATGAATTCAAATCTGTCCGTGACCAAAAGCTTACGAGTAATATTTTGGACTGAATTTAGAGTGATAGAAATACCAATAACTATGTCACAAGTATGTAAGTAAGTAGGTATGTCGAGAGCAATGCGACTATGTCAAGTGTTGCATAGTCATTAACAATTGAAAATCATTACCCTGCCCCATCTAGTGTAACTGTCCTGAAGTAAAATTTTATATATTTCATTTATAGTTTATTTTATTTATAAATTATATATATTCTGAAAATGAGAGGCGTTTTCCACAAGAAAGTAAAAGGGGGTTTCTTTAGTTTCCATAAAATTATACCTCCTACTCAAACTACTTAACATTATAAGCGACCCTTCAGGCTGACGCAATAATACAGGACGTGATCTTTTTTCAAAATCAACGGGTGTTCTTCCTGGCTAGGAAATATATATTTTTTTACTGTGTAATGAATATACTTTTAGTGGATATCAAAATTGGCAAGCCCTTTCGTATACACGCTTTCTAGATTGTGTTTTTGATTTATAATCATATCTAGTAATTCGCGTATCAACTTCTTCGCAATTCTCACGTATCCCATTGGATCATTTGTTAAAAATATGTACAATATATTACATATAAAACAGAAAGTTGCTTCTGGTTACATCTACTTAGCGCCTGTTTCCAAATGATAAAACAAGGTCCCGACTCGCGAATAATTATGTGCAAGAGTTTAAAACTGTAATGCAACATAGGTGGCGTACTAATTCTAAAAATATACCTATTTGTAATAGTAAAGCTATACATAAAGTTAATTATCATATCCCAGAGGATATATTTCTCAAATTTCTTTGGTGTATATATTGAGCCCTATTTAATAAGATATCATATGAAAATTTCAGCAAAATTTCAAGCCGGTTTTCTCCATAAAAATTTTACGGTTTTGTTGTATGTAGAGGTAAAGAAGAAATCAAGAACATGAAAATATTAATCTGTTAGTTACAAAGTCGATGCCTAAAAAAGATCGGAATCTTAAAAACGATTTAATACCTACAAATAAATAGTAAACAGCATTAGGAACTTTGTAAATCAAACAGAATATATTTTCCTTAATCGAGTAAATCGAATAAACAGTCGCAGTGATTGATTATAGGTAGCTACAAAATTCATTTTAGAGATGGCCACGAACCGTTTATTGGAAATGGCGGAGGCGCCGCAGAAGTCTATTTCCTACTGCCGCGAAACTTAAACAATTTATAGAACTTCAATCTCAGTAGAGCGGCGCCGACGAAATTTAATAGTTTTTCGATATACTCGTAAGTATACTTCAATTGTTTCATATATCATCTGAACAACAATATTACTATACAACTAAAACTCGTTGTATCTCGCTGTTTTACTCGCTTGAATTAAGACTAAAAATATTCTTACTTTAAGTGCTTAAAATTTTATTCAAGTGTCATTATTAACGAGATTTTTTTAATCAGAAATAATTTTAAGTTACAAGTTGTTCAAAGAAATAACAAAATCGATTAAACTTTTAGGTATAAGTGTTGAACTGTTTTATCGTTTCCTTTCGAGCCTATTTTTCAAATAAAGATAATGATCTTCATTTCAAATATAGGTACGAACCACTCGAATAGTTAAAATGGAATTATAGCTTTTAGTTTTTATGAAACCATTGCAGCTTTACTGCTACGTAGCTTTATTATCAGGACATATGACATAAACATGACTCTGGTTGAGACTAAAAAATACAAATCGAATAATAACAAAGGCTTTCTCGTAGATAAAATAACACAAATTATAAATATTAAAACAACCACAACTATTAGTTGATAGTTACACAGACGTCAAAACAGAATAACGTCAAATTAGACAAAGTGTACAGTAGAGTGGTATAAAAGCTATTATATAGATTAAAATTCCCTGCTGAAATAAGCAAGGAAAAATTGGAAATGTCGTACCTAACAGTCAACAGCGCAACGGTGCGGCGAGACTGATAAATCTTTTGCCGCTAGTGTGACGATTGTTGTTTTGTATCTACTTTATAGCTCATTGAACACAGATGTTTATATTAGAGATATTCCACATCATAAGGCACAGTAAGTAAACCTGATATTATACTTAGTCATAAAATGTAGAAGAGTATAAAAAAACATGTATTTGAAAATCTAAATGTCTAGTTTAAAATGAGTAAATAATCTAATAAAAGAGTACAAAATAAATTGTATGGCAAAGTATCGTAAGAATAAATCTCGTAAGAATGTCTGTACGTAAGAAAGCGTTCTAAGCATTCTCTACATTCAGCATACGGGTTCTAGATGAGATAGTCAGAGCATTTCCAGCTATCGAACGGATTTTGGGACTGATTAAAGGAAATTATATCTATGTTATTTTTTCTTCCGGACCCCAGATCGACTTCGTACTTAGAGCTAAAGAGAAAAACTAAAGTATAAAGGTCTACTAACTTGACATTGGTCTTTATGATTATGCTCGAGTTTATTTTCTAACTTCTACTGATATAACGACGTTTTAGATATTTGTTTCAATAAAGAACTGAACAACGCTGATTGTCAGTCTATGAAGATTGATTCTTATAGCAGGCATCAATCTTCGTAGATTGATACCCGTATAAGCTGAATGTTAATGCATTTTAAGATTATCTACATAAATATATCGAAGATCATGGCACGTGTGAGCGTAAGTCGCGGAATTTTCTCGACTTCGGCTAATATAACTTCAGTTTTGTAAACAACATTATCGATATTTGTATGAACATTGATGTCGTTATAACGAATCAAAGAAAAAGTAATGGCCCAGATGTAGGAAACTAAATTAGGTCAGGATCGAAATGCTCCGACGAAACCCTTCGATTTAATGGATCATACGCCGAATAAGTGTAAAGTATATGGATGTTGAAATGAATATAGAACAAATGAATAGAATTAGGAATAATAATATCAATATAGGTACCTTACATTGCGATAATAGCTTTATAACGTACATACATACTAGGTATTTATCACAAGTCTTTTTTAATGTCATTAAATAGTAAAACTTCTTCAGAAATAATAAACCCTTTCTAATTACACTTTCCTATATCTATATTATTATTAAAGTACATATCTATATTTTGATACAGTTTTGAGTTTAGTAATTAAAAAGTGATCCGGTGTTTCCGGTTCGATATTGTTGACTTAACATTCGTGTAAAAAACACGAATGTTAAATCAAATAATTCTACTACTTATTCTAAAAAAATATATCTAATAGTAGAAATTCGTGTATCGTTTATTTTAAAATTATCTGCAAGATGAATACTTTAACAGCAGAGTTTAGAAATGTTAATATTTTATACACTTGGATAACGAAATTGAAATAAAATGTCTCTACGTTATAATAACAATATCATACAACAGTGTATTATGTAAAGTGTTCAAAATAAGAATTTAGATTCTTTTCAACTTATTCTAACGCTGTCCGCATTAGAATAATAGTTTACAGAGGTACGTACCCACGCAGATGACTTTGTAGATAGAATATAATATAGGGAACATTATAAAACAGAGTCTCTCTCTGTTTATAATGTTCCCTAGTATAAATGAAAGAAAAATCCTTCTATATTTTTTTATATCATATTTCTTAACTCCAAATTTACTAAGGCCGCATGAATAAATTAGAGATAGTATACCTTCGATAAGATAGTCATTCGTAGCCAGCCAATCTTGACAAAGGAAGGAACAATAAATTATGAGTCAGTCTATTTGGTATTATAATAGTGTATTTCCCGTAGAATATGTACATTTGTCCTTGCAAGAATAGTTTGTGGCTATTCAATATGATAATAATAATTAATTTCCAGTTACATGGGAACAAGAGATACATTTATATGTGTGCATGTCCATAGGCAATGTTATATAAAAATCTATCATCTTTTTTCTGCATTTTTGCACTTTTTTCTGCAATTGAATCTTTAGTGAGTTTCTTTGATTGCACACATTTGTTCCAAAAGCAAAGGCTGTTGTAATAAGCTTATGCGCATAGGGTTTGAAATATCCTGTGTGTGCTAGAAACGACAAAGTTTATGATAAGTACATACAATGTGTTGAGATAAAAGTTTGAAATTGTGCCATGTCACTCCTGATATTAATTCTTGTGTCACAAAGTTGCATTTGTTATTTTATTCTTCAGACCGTATTGCAATTTCATATTGGAAACTAGGTAAGACAATACCTACTTCGCAGCCATAATTTCGTTTACATGCCAACTGCTCAATAGATGAATCGATGACAATAAGAAGGTAGTTGGAACTGGAAATAGGAGCATGATATAAGGCATTGAAGAAGGCTTATATTCAATAGATACATACAAGCTGGGATTACATAGTGAAAAATGACATCTATTTATATGGAAATAATATTAAGTTAGGTTTGTTTTGTTTTTGTTCTGAATTGTTCATTTTTCACTGATACTGTACATATTGTTTGGTATTTGGTATAAATTTCCTGAAATAAAGAGGATCTTTTAATTTCTTAATGATGATTTAGAATACCTATCAATATATTATTGTAATCACCAAGTTTGGTTCGTATATTCTTATGATATGTTCCTAAAGAGATGGATTTCAACAAAGTATTATTTTGCACCGCCTTCTGAAAACACCGGCTCAAGGAAGCTGTATACGCTAAAGATTTTGGAACAAAAACAAATGATTTTACTTCCTCAAGAGTCGTGACGGAGCGATGTAAAAAGTAATTTTACCCGCTCTCACATACGTGGGAATATGAAAGCTTTTCCATTAAATTAGAAACGTTTTATTAAGTTTCAAAAGATATTCCGTTACATATTTTCACATTCTTACATTTTTTCATATGAATGCAGATATTTGTATTCAACTAATTCTGTCCGCAACAGCAATATTAGTAAGCTGTGGCAGTACTACTACTGCCACTAGCACAATGGGTTTAGCCCAGAAGAATGACTAAGTATGGGAGATACCATGGCCATCATAATCTAATTTCTGACATCAGTGATGATATTCATGTATACAGGCGACGGTTACCACTTTCCATCAGATCGGCCGTAGGTTTGTTTGCCATTGTAATTATATAAAAAAGTACTCTTGTTAAAAACACAAAAATATATTTAATTGCTAATAGAATATATCGCCAAATATTGAATGAAAATAAGTACTTATACGCTTACACAAATGATTTTTTTCACGTGTTTATAACATACAATCATCTCTACTTTACCAATAAAATGTTTCAAACGTTTCGTAAGATTGAGTATAGTTAGTAGAGTAATGAATAGATATTTTAAGTAAATACATTTTCACATGTTTACAGAATAAAATAACAACACTAACGTTCTTTATTTAGTCTGAATCATTTAAATTGAATTCCAAATAATATTTCTTCAAAATAACATTTCGTGTAGTATCTTTTAGTCTATTTTATAAGCACTTATATCTATCTATGTATATCGAAAGTTCTACAAAATAATAACGATCACGAGGGAGAGAACAGGCAACATCTTTAATATGTGCTAAGCAATTTGTTCACTATGACAAAAGACTTATGTTACGCCGTTTTTCACCTGTAAATTTTACTTACATAATACGGGATATAAATTAAAAGCATTCATTCATATATACGAAATTTTTAGTCACTTAAGAATTGAATTTTTTATCAATATTGTATAACCCTGCTCACACGTTAAAGTAATTAAAGATTTAGAAATAATAATAATTGATTTTGAACAGTAACAGATATACTATATAGTATCTACATAATGATTCTTTTCCCGCTTTCGTATGAACTCTCTTAAACGATTTCTGAGCAAATTCTTGCTACCATTCGGTTGAAGCAGTACCTAACAATTTATTCCACTATAGAGAATTTGAGACCCGGCGAGGGTTGCGGATATGGAAGCCTTTAGACCTCTATTAACCAGTAATCCGATCCTTCCGAGATTTTCCACATAAAAGGCCACCTTCCTCGCGGTTATACAGAACTCTCATCACTTATTATTTTAGTATAGCTGTGGTTTAAAATATAACGATGTTCCTAGATAGAACAATTTACTTCTAGTTACAATTAAATATCATTTGATGCATTCAGATTGAGCTGAATGTCATATATAGACACGTATGTCTATACCACAATATTTTTGGTTTAATGGTGAGTGAGTTTCCGTTGGAACTATTTATAAAACAATACTGGATGTATCAAGTTTGGGATCTTCCGCTTTCAATAATTTGTTTTCTGAGTGATGTTACTTAGGGTAACGATGCCTTGAAGTTAAGATTAGATATAAGTGTAATATTATCTTTGAAAAACGCTAGTAAAAAATATTGTTATTACCTGTTATAACGATACCTTCCATTATTCTTCCCAATACAACTTACAACTTATTTTATTTTAGAAAATATCTTTAAAGACGACATCGGTGAAATGTGTATAATTTAAAATTGCTTTTATATTTCGAACCTTCAGGTCAATAACCTAAGTATAAAGAAGTTAAAGTATAAATTTCATATTATTACCGTTTTCCAATGGCACATGTCCCTTGGAAAAAAAATTCAGTTTCTTGATCACTATCGCTGAATTTCTTATTAGTATTCTCGTCGTTCGTCCTATATCTTCAAGATTAAAAGCTTTTCAACCATAAGTAGCTTGTTTGTTTGTTTCTTATGCACGTTGAATTATTATCTAGAGCGAGGTTACCAGAACCTTTTTCTCATAGACCATTTTCAAAATTTAGTTGGTACCGATGGACCCCCTCCACCTATATTTCTACCATTTTCAAAACTCGACAAAAAATATGAAGATTAGATCTAACTATGGAAATTTGTTGTGAATCGATGTAAAAAAAGTAAAGTTGGCCCATGATTCCATCCAACTTTACATTTTTGACATCTACTCACTTTGTACTGAATAAGAAATATGAAGTTTTTACAATTAACAGTAGCTGAACTTCTTAAAATATTACCTGCCTAAATTGATAGGTGAATAGTATGTACCATATTTTAGTTCTTGATTTTTGAAAGTAGATAAATTTTGCTGATCCTCGCTTATGAATTTGAACTCAATTTTTTTGTCACGTCAACGGCTTGAAGACATTAGCCGCATACTTCTAACTGCTCCAGCAGGGATAACAGTCGTGAAGGGAAATAGAAAAATGTCTAATTTATGTATATTGTAATGTAAAGATGATGATAATCTATACGAATATATTTTAAATATTTATTTCTGTTTATTCTATTTTAAACGGCTACATGAATTCTAAAATAAAAATAATACGGCTATATTATTATGCAAAACAAGTGGAGTGGAACTCTTGAGTGGAGTTATGAGAAAAGTTTATTTCGCCGCAACTGTGTCCGAATGAATTTACGATAAAATAAGGAATTGAAACCATACTAATGTTATAACATTTAATGTGTGTCCGTCTGTCTCGTTTTTATCTTTTCACGACTCAAGAGTTGAGTTAATTAATTTTGTCGTTTTGGTAAATTGTATCATGATCACGAACGCTTTTTTTAAATAGCCAAAAAAAAAAACAGATGAAGTTGTGAGTAATCTGAAATTTGCATATTTACAAAAAATGTTCCAAAACTTTAACATTTTCCTTTTCTTCTGAACTGGAAAATGTATCATACAAAAATTTTAATATTAATTTTTATATTATTATTATTATTATTTATATTATATATTTTAATATATATTTCTATTAACAAAGATTTTTTTTATTAGTTATAAGAAATCAAACATTTGTTTATTTCTGCGATCTGAGATGATATTATTTACTTAAATTTATTCGTTTATTATTTTTTTGTAGATACAAATAGATATATGTGATCAAAATCACAAATTTCGGAATTCTGGTCTAGTATCGAAGTGAAGAATGGTACCATTGAGTACCCATAGTTCAGGTTCTGTTCACTTTAGGACTAGATGGCGCTGTATAAATTGAGTTATTTTTATTAATTAGCTTAAAAGAGTTAAACTTCCATGTCTCTAAGTTTACCTAAAGTCCGCCGCATGTAATGTCGCGACCATATTCGCTCCCTGAAAGCGTGGTTCGTCAGAACCCACTATGCATAATTCAATGGCCATTATTATGTAAATATACCTAGTCCCGTAACTGAGAAAAAGCAATCTTATTTTCTCTGTCGTCTACATACACGGGCACACGGTTTCAAACTAGCAATTATCCGCGACTTCGTCTGTATAAACTTTCATTATCTGCTGCTAATCATACATTATTATCTCTCTGAGTACGTATTTTTTTTAAATCTACACTAAGGAACTGCCTAACTATTTCACGTCTCTGAGTACGGCGTATAGGGGTTATTTTTATAGAAAAGTAACCTTAGTCTGTTTTCATGATTTTCAGCTCAAATTTAATTACGATCCGTTCAGCTGTTTAGACGAAACAGATAAACATACTTTCTTATTTATAGTATAATACTAGCTATTACCAGCTACTTCGTTGGCTTTTTTAAATTAAAATTAACCTAAAATAACATCCATCTTAGTGGTACAATCTATCTTTACGTTAAAATTCCTTCATATCAGTTCAGCGGTTTAGTGGTTTAATGAAGGTAACACATTCGCATTTATACATAACATTAGCATGAATGAATATACATATTTAATTCAAACATTTAAAACAATGTAAACACAAGTAAAAGTATTCCACGTTCATGCTATAATGGAAAATCCGCAGTTCAGGAGAGACGCATCGAGTTATTTTTGGAATTTTCCCGAGAATTTTCTTTGCAACCGACTTTACAAAAGGACGTAGCTCTCTATTTACCTAGATCTTTTTTATTTATTACAACTTCTAATCTGTTAAATTCATCGATTTTGATTATTCTTTTTTATTGTGCTTGTTGCGTAGTATAAAAGATCTAAGCGAACAGACAGCGGAAACGTCTTCATTTTATACTATGTAATGATTATTTATGGGCAACTAGATGTCAACAAGGACATCGTTTAATTTTTTCAAGTTTAGTTGTAAAAATGTAACAAACACACAGACATACATTTTAGAAATGATAAATATTTTATATTATTTAATTTTCTAAACCAGTGAGTTCTTTCCAACTCTAAATATCCTAGCTTAATTAGTTATTTATAGTTACTATGTCCAATAGTATACCCCATGACACAGTAGGTAACGTTTAGAATACAAAGTCGCGTGAAGAGATACGATACATGCGACATCAGTTTCCGTCCCCGTATTACAGTATGACGTTTGTGATGTCTTTGTCCTAGTTATCAAAGTACCGGCATGTTAAAATCTTTATAAGTGTAAATATAGATATACATATCAAAGGTTTTCCGATGTAGTACGCAGAAATAAACTTCATTGGGCACGCATTTTACATGTATATTAATTGAACATGTTACCGCTACTTGCAACAGATAGAGTTTCAAGAATTTCAAGCAAATTCATACTGCTGGACTGGCTAATAGCCCACTACTTTTTATCTTAATAAGAAAGAAATCGCGTGTAACAATACTAATATATAATAGTAATAATAAATTCAAATTCAAAAATCATTTATTCATGTACGACATTTTAGCCGCTTATGAACGTCAAGTTTTACATTATAATATTTTTTCCCTAACGTCCAGTTCGGTATATAGATCCAATTGAGAAGAACTGGCAAGAAACTCAATTGAATTACTTTTTTTTTTAAATCCAGTTTATTTACAATGCATTTATATAGGTGTCTATGTCTAACATTAAATGAAAATCCCGAACATGAAAACTATTGCCATGCACGCTCGTCATTCAAGTAATCGTTTAGTGAGTAATAGGCCTTGCTCAGTAAATATGATTTAACAGATGTTTTGAATTATTATTATTGTAATTTTTATACCTATTCCCATAAAAGATCTATTGACTTTTTCTAAACGATACTAATATTATACTTATACTTATAATATATTTAACCAGCCTTCTCAAAATTTTATTTTCAATAAGTACCTACTCTAGTGTTGGTGTAGTGGATAATAGGAATAATCGAACATATGTTAATAGAAATATTAAAATAATATGTGCCATATGCATTTACAATTTTACCTCTAACAGACTATTTATTTGTAAAACATAGCATGTGTCCTTCCTCGTAATACATCATTGTATTAAAGTACTTTAAGGTCCATTCAGCAAAGTAAAGGTAATAAAAATACTAATACTGCTAATACACAAACAGATAGACAAACTTTTGCATTTATAATTTTAGTATCGGTTATTCCTAAACTATTCAAAATATTTGAAATTACCACAAACAACAATTGACAACATTATATTATTTACGTACAACAAGAGTACTACCTGAAAGACAATAATGTCTTATTTTATAGGCAAAAGCCCGAGCACTTATTTTTCATTTATAGAAACAAGTAAACTGTTGTGAATTGTCGAGTAAGCACGAACTGAGCTTTAGATTCAATAACAGTACATCGCAATAGCAATGTCAGCAGGGAATTCAGCTTTGCTTTCCACTCCATCGGGTCCTAATAACGTTCTTACTCGCCTTGCTTTGCAGTAACAATTTCAAGTGCTCACTTAAGTAAAGGATCAGTATTATTATCGAAGTCATTGGATTATTACGATACAATGTTAACCCTTGTGATGGATAATATTATATTATTGTATGTTTCTTTGTCAGTTCCTTATGTACAGAAAACTATTTCATATATTGTAGACTTATAAAGTAAATCGATGAAAAAAGGTTAAATTGTATGGTATATTTTTTTTGTGACACAAAGAACAGTTAAACTTGTATAAATCACTATACTCTAGCAAAGATACTGGATAATGAATAGAGGTAGAGCTCTATTCATTATCCAGTATCTACAGTACAAGGTCTGATGTAGTTTGGAGCTAAATGATACTGTACGGATTATCTAGGGTTATTTATTTATTGATATATCTGTCGCATATTATTACCTAAATAAAGTATTTTATTTACGACCAAAATACTGAAAGTATTTATTTATTTATTCGACTCAATCCTATGTGAATGACCTAGTCAGAAATTATAACGTAAACTATGAATATTTTGCAATTTATTGACTTCGTCAAAATAAATTATTATAATTGAAGCGAATCTACGTCGCGTAAAAAAGTATAAAAATTAATCATAATAAAGAAATTTCTTTGTGCCTCTTGGGAATTTCTACAGCTGATGTGAGCTATGAAGGTTCATCCATAAAGAAAATATTTACTTTTCAATATACTGGGTAAGGTATTTACTTTTATTTATTATTATACTAACAAATTAGGTAATTAAATACTTCTAGACTTCGCAAATGCCCTCTAGCTCCAAACCAAGCTGGTACTATAGAAGTACATGACTGCGCCAACAATTAAACAGTTATGTACCTTGTCAATATCTCTATGAAGCTAATGTAATAAAATATTATAAAAACACCTTAGATGCATAATATAAAATAGAAAACCGTCCGTTTGAAGATTAATATAGACATATATTTTTAGAATTGACGAAGGGTGTTCTTAAAACGATATCTAAAGCAAATGGAAAAATAAATATAAAATAATTTGAACAATGTGTAGAATAAACTTATATTGAGGTGTATACAAGACGGGGCAAAGAACATAGGTTTTAAACACAGAGCTTAAGTGTAATGATAGGAAATAGGACTGTTGGCATAATAAAAGTATGTAATATTATATTATCTGTGATAAAAGTAACTAAAATACTTTACAAAAAAATCATGTAACAAAATATTTAGAATATATACTAATGTTATAATTTTGAAAGTATTTTTGTCTGACTGTTACCTTTTCACGGCTAAACGCCTGAACGAGTTCTAAAAAGATAGATTGTGTCACTAGGATAAACATAGATAATCTTTTATCTTAAACAACAAAACCAAACGAAGTCGCGACAATAGCTAGTCTATACACATAAATAAAATTAGAATGTATGTTTGTAATATTGAAATAACCGTTTTTTACTACATGCATATGAATATATATACGGTACATATACCAAAATAACAATTTTTATAATTTTTGTCTGTCTGTCTGTGGGTCTGTTTGTTCCGGCTTATCTCTGAAATGGCTGACCCGATTTAGACAGAACTTTTTTTGGCAGGTAGCTGATGAATAAGGAGTAACTTAGGCTACTTTTATTTTTGAAATATAAAGTTAAATTCCACGCGGACGAAATCGCGGGAATAGCTAGTTATAAATAATATCACGAGTATTGAAATAAACCGCTTCAATACTGTCAGTCATAGGTACTCTTGAATATAATTGTTTGTATTGAACTACGATCGAACTCGTAATGGAAATGAGTGGGAAAACATGAAATACGACCGTCCAATAGTTATAGGTACAAATATTTTTAAACTATTTTCTGGTTATTTATTGAGTAATTTTTAAAACTATAAACATACTAATGAAATCTAGATACAGACCACATAGAAAAAAATATTTATACGCACTGCTCGTATTTTCGTCTGGTGAACATGTAAACGCCAGCTAGGACTAACATCATTATAATATCATTTCATTAATAATTTAAGAGCTACGCTCTTGTCATAATAATGATAAATAAAATAAGGAATAGACATATTTAAGTAATTTCTTGTGTGAATATATATCTACATATAAACAGAACAGTTGACACCCCAAGGCTATGAAAAAAAAGTTGTATTGTAATATTCCAAATGCAATGACGAATAGGCACGAAGTCACGGGCTCAGGTAGTGCACTCACATATTGCGAAGGGTAAGAATATAATGTGTTACTACTATAATTCAACCCAACATATCCTAAGAGGTAATTGTGGAAATAAACCGCGAATACACTAGCACAAGAGAAGGAAAACTCAACTTAGAACCACACATTGCGTGTGTAAAGGTCTTCTTGTATTAAAGTAATCGTTGGCCAAGTTGTGATGAACTAATGCCTATGATTTATATCAATTATTTTAGAGAGTATTCAGTATTAGAAAAAAATAAATAAACGAATTATAACATTAGAAAAAAATATTTTTCCTGTGAGAAATATACTTGAGTTTCACGTTAAGTCTAATAACTGTATTGTTTTCCTCGTTATCCGGCTGTTTTGGCGTATTATTGTCGGCTATATTTTGCTTTAAGCTTAGATGTTCGTTCGAGCGTGTTTTATTTAATTAGTAGGTCCGTTAGACCTTGTACCTATGGAATATTGTTCAGGGAAGCGTATACTCAAATAACCCACAGCTTGAGAGCACGCCCAAATGACGACGCTGATCGGTAATGTTTTCTTTCGGCAGTTAGATTTCTATATAAAGATTTTTGGGGACTACTACTATTATCTGAAGTACGGCTATAATAGTAATGTATAATATGTAATGGCAAGTGGAGAGCTTCATTACTGTTTCAAACTAGTTATTTGGTTTCGAAGTGATTAACATAACATTCTACAAAGTATGTCAATGGTTATATTAATAACCGTGTCTTAATATGAATAATTTTATGGTAAATAAAGGTATTTACCTCTCTCAGCGTGAGCTCGTGATCATGGCTAAGTGCAACCTAGTTGAAACGTCGCCGAGAGGTAAATACTATATTAACCTTTATTTACCATAAAAATATTCCTGTTATGACCCAATTAACAATATAAATAATAAATCTGTGGTAATACTTTGTGTTTAAACATACTTTATCTATCTATCTATTATCTATGTGGTCCGACATTTTAAAGACAAAGGAAAAGATAATTAGTTCGTGGGTGGTGAATAATATAGCTAATTATTTATTTTAAATATATATAAATGATGCCTATTGATCGTTCTATTGTTTGGTTAGCAGCATAAATGTGTCTCTTGGTGTTTCCAACCATTGAATGACTGACTAATTGAACTTTTTTCTGGCAAAAAGGAATCTCATAGACACACATTCTTACTTGGATTTTTTTCTTCACGCATACTTTTTTGATTATTCTATAATACTTTAAAATGCACTATATATCTATCTATAAAGATAATTGTTACTGCTTCAGACCACATTGTTCAATTTAACGAGTAATTCGTTGGAGCAATCTAATAAATTGATTTGAACTTTGTCATTGTTAATACCTAATATCTATCTATGTAACATTGTGTGGCTTCAATAGAGAGGACAGTTGCAATTGCATTGGCAATTTAGACTGGATTGTTATATATAGACTTGAAGTTGGTCTATGCTGATATATCTAGTATATATACTTACATATTAGGTGTTTATATCTATATACCTGTCTTAAAATACAGATAATTCTTCTATGTCTTTTACATTAAGTCAATTAACTCCCAAACGGTTGGACCGATTTTGCGGGCACGACGACTTTTGAATTTTCTAGTACTTTTAATGTTGCAAAAATTCCAAAAGCATTTTAGAAAAATGTATGTGACTTGTACATCTACCTCAAAAGATTTTTATATCATCTTACAGTAAGTAATATGTAGGTATTGTTTTATATAAATGTGTAAATTGCAAGTAAGTATGTATCTGAAATTCGTACAACAACATATTTTTTATGATTTCTTTATGGTTCGAACCCTAAAATACTACTTAGCCATATAGACAGGTAGGCAATAGGTGTACAATAAGAACGATTTTCGAGTAAACTGTCTTACCATCACAGATTTCTTATCATCTAAAGTTTCCATCTAAACGGTAAGTACGTACTTAAGTGACTAACTACCACATTAATCTGAGATATCAAGGTATAATCACATCGTTGTGCGTTATATTTTTAATTCCCTTGATACGCTATCTCATGAAGTTATAATAATAGTAATGAAATTATGTACCTTCATGTCTGTTACCCTAGACAGAATAGTCAGAGGCATTGTGGATTGTGTGATAAACTGTGATGAACAAGTAAAAAAATTAGAGACTACGACCGAGTCGACGACGACGACTTATATATCTATAAATACTATAAAGCAGAAAAATATGTAGGAAATTCCGAATCTATACATAGAACTTATCAAACCGAGCTGATTCCATTAAAAGATTTTCTATTAAAGCCTCTGGTCGTGACAAGGTAATAATGTGTGTTTTAAACTACATTGAATATGTATTATTATTTTGTTACACAAAATTATTTAATCCTTAAGTAGATGAAAATGCCATCATAAATTATTAAAATCAAGGCAACCTAGGTGGTCTGGCGGTTTACCACAAGACTTTATGTCCTATGGCTACGGGTCTTAAGTATTGTATGTATAATTGTTTGTATTGGTTTGTTTCATATGCATATTTAGTGTATATTTACATATTAAATTACTTCTATCAGCGGTCTGGTACCCATGATAAAAAATCTGGACCAGCTGGCTGTATATTAATTATCCTTGGTCGTTATTGTTATGTAACCGTCATCATCACCATAACAGTCCATCCCTAGACTTGGACAAATCTCTGTCCGTTGTAAGGATTTAACTTATAGTATTAACATAAAGGCCAAACTTTAAGTACTTATATTTTGTAAGTATTTGTTAATATTTATATAACTTGAAACTAAGATATACATATACGTATAAAAAATTTCTCGTTTCGCGGTTTGTTACCAAACTCCTCTGAAACGGCTTTACTGATTTTTCGGGTAGGTTTCAGAATAGGAAACAACTATTTTTCATTTCCTTCAATGATAAGGTTGACCCATCCCTAAAAATTTTTATTTATATATTTCCAATTCTTTTTATATTATTTTTTTCAAAATTATTAATCATTATAAATACAAACATAGGGTATGTTTTCACCCGTCCACCATCAACGCCTATTTTTTAATATGGATTTTAATTTATATGATAATACAACGTTTGGCAGGCCAGTATTCACAAATATATACTTACCTAATAAGAATATGCTCATTGTAGAAATGCAGGGTCTGTCTCTCTTTCCCCTTCATTATCTGGTAGTCAAAGTTTGCGATACAGACATAGTTTCATATTATGCATTTAAACTTAAGTACTTAGTGGTAGTTACGTACTAATTGATGAGATTATATAGAATGAGAAGTGGAGTGTCAATTCCACTAGAATACATAGTTAAGTCAATGAATATTTACCTAATCAGTTTAAAATTTTAAACTAATTAGTGAGCATCTTGTTTATATAAGAATTTCTGTATAACTAGTATTAGCAGTAATAAAATATTTAGCTATGGGCACATAACAATTAGCGTAATGTGTGTATAAATTAGCCGTGACTTCATACACGACATAAAAGATAGACAATCCGTCCTCGTGATAGTACTATACATACATACAGTTTCATTATAGACATATGAAACTGTATAGACAATAATTTCGAATTTATAATATTAGTATGGACTAGTTTTATTTCAAAGTTTTGCCCGCTTTAATTAATTTAGATACTTTCAAACATCGGCCCATACAATAATATTTACGAAATCTCTCCATTTATAAAAAGAAATAGGTACACAAAAATATTATATTATCACGTATAAACGATATAAAGACATTAAAATCAAATCTGTCTTTCTCTGTTTATCATCAGTAGTCAATAGCGATGATATAGAAAAATAATGAATATGGAGAGAAAAGAGTAGTAGAAATAAGTATATAAACATCATAATTAATGGTAACGCGACTCTTATGATCTCTCAGTCGAACTGAAGTTCCAATAAAATAAGAAAAATCAATAAATCTATCATCCCCTTGCGGTATTTTTAGCTTAGCATTTAGAAGATAGAAACCATAATAAAGGCTCCTTTTTACGTTAAATCAATGGCTTTATTGTGAGATGTTGCATATTCTTTCACTTTCGTTGTTATTCAGGGCAGTATTATTACTAGTACCTTATAGATTTCATAAAAGTACTGTTTGAGGAATATATTGCGTGTGATATAATCGAATAAATGTTTAACTGACCTTGTTTGATCAATTATGTAATTAATTATATCGAAATACTTACTCATACATATTCCGCGTATTTATATTCGTACTCTACTTCTTACCTTATTTCGCTTTAATTAAATATCAATCTACTCTTTCCTTTAAATTACTAGTTGTATCGAAATTAAATTTAAAAAATCTATTATTACTAATATTTATAATTTAGTTATATGTAGCGCCCGTAGGTACTTAAATACCTATTCCAATTTCTATCATAGATATTATTAATGACATTGCACGCATATTTTATTACGTAATGACTAGAATAATTTCGTTGAATATTTGAATCATCAGAAATAGGTAAACAAATAATATAAAATAAAGAAATCGGTAGTTATATGTACCTATAAACATATTAACTTTATCTATCGTTAATACTGAAATATTATATTAATACCTACATGAAAAGTTTATAACATTATGATTTTTACATAAACAGGATAAACAATACTTAATAATAATACCAATATAATACAAGGAATATTAAAACACGGATAAAGTTTATTGTACTTAATAGATAGGTACTACTGCCATTGTAATAAACAGGTAATTAAAATACATTGGATGCGTATAATTTAAAAATAAATTCCTTTATTTATTAATAAACAAGATACTTATTGGAATTTGAAAGAGCCTATGTAGTCAGTAGGTCCACTTCTTTACGGGTTAAGGGTCATAACCTTTAACCGATTACACGGTGATGTAGTTTATTAAATATATCTATGAAATAAACATTGATTATTACGTTTAATAAAAATAATTAAAGGTACTCACGGCGCCTATTCAACTAACAGCCTCTTCAGCATGAATTACTCCAAAATGACGAATTCGTACACCCAGCCACAAATCGTCAATTAAAAAACATTTATGGAATTAAATATAATAAAAACCACACTGACACTAAAAATCTACACGGATTCTTTTTTACAACACTTTTAGCTTGCTAGGAATCGGTCTAAAAATGGTTACTTAATCATCCCACATGAAATTGCGTAGCCGGTCGAAAGTCGGTGGAAATGCGAAATTTTCCTCGCTACTGCCAGCCGGAGGACTGAGGGTTGGAGCTACGGGAAAATGTAAAGCCTCGACCGGGATTCCAATGAAAACAGAGCAGGGGTCGAGCGCATACTGACTCCCTCGCGCAAGTGACTCAGACATGAATCAGAAGAAATCAGAATTACAACGCACAGACCCTCCTTTTCTGTACCGAGTGGTCACGACGTTTTCCGAAGTTGATCGACGACAGGCGATCGTCGGCGAAAGCTCAATGAGAGACGATAATTCATTTTACTATGGAAAAGGACATTTCCCGCTACATACGTACCTATGGTAACTGTCGCTTTAGACATTTGGGATTTATGAAAGCTTTCAAGAATTTGTGTGATTAATTTCATTTTCTCGGTGCCTTAATTATGTTTATATCCAACACAAGTTTATTCATTTGCAAGTCTATAGTAATAAGTGTATTCAGGACTGTAAACATTAATAACAAATGACAGCGTTTTCTTTGTTAGGCAAAATATTATGAAATCTACTAAGTTACAAAATTAACCCTGATATTTCTAGAATTTTAGTCAGGGAAGTAATTAGTAAATGTTTATAAATAAACATTACACTACAACAAAGTAATTACGAGACACTCGTTGTGTAATTTAAATGCACAAGCAACACTCATTCATTATATTATTTACGACTAGCTGTTCCCGCGACTTCGTCCGCGTGGAATTTAACTTTATTTTTCTAAAATAAAAGTAGCCTAAGGTACTCCTTATTACATCAGCTACCTGCCAAAAAAAGTCCCGCTAAAATCGGTCCAGCCATTTCAGACATTAGCCGGAACAGACAAAAATGATAAAAATGTAGTTTTGGTGTATGTACCGTATTTATATTTATATGCATGTAGTAAAAAACGGTTATTTCAATATTACAAACCGACACTCGAATTTTATTTATATGTATCGATATAATAATGTACACTAATATTTTGCGCTCATTATAACATTAAATTTACGTCATAGTTAGCAAATAAAATCGATTGATATTTGGTAGTACCACAGATAATATAATATTACAGTAGTACTTACTTATCAAAAAAATTAATGTTTGCTATTCAATTAGCAATTAGGATGATTACATGGATTTCATTACGTCACAAAATTATCTACTTCATTACCCTCTACTTGAGATTTTGTGTGACAAAGGTTTCATTATCAATTTTGGGATATTGAATAAATCGGTGAAATGAAAATCAAGTCATTTTCACTATGCAAAAACTCTGACATTATCCGCATAGAAATTATGCATTAGTTTTTAATGGTTAGAGTTTATCTTTTTATTATTATTATTACAGTATCTATGATTGATAGTCTCGGCTTAGTGGTTACTCGACTTAGTACGCCGAAAGGTCGTGAGGCCATCTATACCTATAAATGAGCTTATGGCTAGGTACTAAAAATCTGTTAGAAATACTTAAATACGTTTTTTAATAATACACACATAATATACATAGAAAAGATCAAAACTTTTGGGCCAGAATCGAATCCGCGATCATCAAAGCAAGGTTCTGTGTTAACCGTTAGACCAGCGAAACTGTCAAATCGTAATTATTTGTACCAAAAACGTTATCGATGGTGTGATGATAGATGTTATTAAAATAATATACTGAGATAATATCTAATATTTTTATTATAAAAAATTCTTAATAAAGGCTTAATGGACGGATATGTTACAATTAAATTAAGACTATGTAACATGCGGCATTGTTACATTTACATTCTCATTCGAAACATTCAATTGTTTTTTTTAATCTAACATATTTATTTGAAGCGTGTTATTTACGAACAATTTTAGTTTCATGGCTTCTTCTTAATTATTGGTGAAATTGGTGCCATATAAATGGGATTCTTATTAACTTACGTAGAAAAGTAAAAAGAAATATTTTTCTACAGACAAAATTTATGATAATTTATCTTAATATCCAAAAAGGTCCTTAACATCAGAAACATATATTTACTATTATTTCTCAATATACAGTCTTAAGAAACTTAGTTTCGAATTATGATGCAATAATATGTGTAAGCTTTCACGAAGAAAGTAATTCCTGAAATTGAATTGAAGATAGCCTCTACGCGTGGTAATGTAGAAACAGAAAACTTGTTCTTATATTTAAAAAAATGTGTAAATATAATCTTAATATCAAGAGCTATTAAGTGATATTATTTAATACTTTCTAGTAATGAACAACTACAATTGAAATGTAGTACCAACAGCAGTAAATTGCTTAAAAATTCACTCCAATAGAAAAGACTTTGTTTCACATATTTAATAATTCAATTTGCCAATCTGTTGACTGACATTCACACTTAGACATACGTACTAATTTAGGTGCTAAGTGGTCAGGTTCTGTAAGACAATAGTCTATATTATAAATTGTTGTTAATTTTAAAGTTACACATTGGTATAGACAATCAGATGTAAACTTTACTAATTTGAAATTGTTGACTTTTTGTACTTGTGTAACACAACTAGTCAAAATTAAAAAAAAAAGTTTTTGTAGTTTAGCCATAACTACATTTTAAATACAAAAGACTTCTAAAAAACAATTCAATTGTTAATTTATGTACTCTATCTTTTCTAACATAATTATTTATTTCGCTTATATTTCAGGTTATTTCATTTTATTTCATTTTCATTAAACATTTAGTGTCTACACTACAGACAGTCTAATACAAAATAAATTTACATAGGCTTATGTTACACACATTATAATGAGGCAATTGTATTTTTAACACGCTATGGATAATTATTTTAATGGAAATGTATGAGATTCTTAAAAGCAATAGGGCATATTAATACTTACATACAAAGATGTGGACGGTTAATTCTTAACATCATATGAAACATTATTCATATATTTTAATTTAGTAATAAGTATCTTAGTTTATAGTTTTATTTAACATTAATAAATATATCATATTTTCAATTATTTCGGATTATCCATCCATTACATCCATTACATCAATATCAATATATACAATATAACAGTCCATTGGAAAGAAATAGAATTATAAACTGTAGTACATACTAAAATTGCAATATAATTAATATTTCAATAGTAAATAACAGGTTAATCCTTTTATTCATAAATATAATTATTTATATAAAAACGACTGGTATTTCCTATACTGTACAATTATGTCCAAAAGGACTGAAATGGGAGTGAGAATTTGAATTGGAGATAAAAGTCTCTCCAAGTTGAACATGTCAACAGTACAACAACAAATTTGTTGAAGGCTTGGTGAGCTGATTGCAAGATATAGATATGGAAAAAAAGAAGTTGAACATGTTAGAAAGCATAGAGTTCTACAAACATTGCAGACTATTATTAATTACAATTACAAAAATAATGGTTAACAACATAAATACTCCTAAACAGAAACTTCCTTTCCTTGACAGTTAGTGGAAATCCTAATTTATTTTATACTAGAATAATTTTACACTTATTTGAGATTCAAATTCAGTCACTACATCATAAGAACAAAAATATGTTTTTTTTTAACTATAAAATATTCAAGAAAAATCAAAATATGCTTGTGTCAAAGGCACTTATATTGTCATATTCATGTCACTTAATCTTATGAAGAATCTAATACAAAAATAAGTTGATACTAATATTGCTTTTATAATAATTTCTGCAAGTAAAATACAATCATAATAGTACTAAATATGAGAGTTAGTGATTCCTTTAAATATGATGAATTGTTACATTCATCAGAGGAACAGTAGCATTCCTCCCAGTACACTCCGTTAGGATAAACACCCCAGTTGCATACTCCAGTCACACCCGTATCGGCAACAGACGCACATCTTCTAATTACTTGTCGCCACCTACCATCCCCTGAAAATATGATAGAGATAGTATTAATATATATAATTATAATATATAGTAACTTATAAAAATAATAGAAATATGTAAGTATATGAAATATTTATATGAATCATAAAATACTCAACCAATTTTAAAAACGCAATCTTATACATAAATTGCTTGCATAAAAACCAGAGTGGATTAATTTGTTTTTTAATAGTAATTAATGTATAATTTATAATACAGTTTATTTTCTATTTTAATATTTGTAATTGTTATTTATTTTTTATATACTGTTTACTTTGCTATTAGGTTCATCATGGACATTAGGCATTGTTTTAATACATATAAAATCATTGGTCCCTTTATATTATTGTTATTACTTGTTATGTATGTAAATTTGTTGTGTTTGATAATCTAAACTACCTAATGTAATTTACTCAAATATTCAAATAATATAATTAATGGTTATTCCAGCACTTACATATAAAGCCTTTAGGTCCTTGTTGTGTTAATTTCATACAAAATGATCCAGGCATATGAGATTCATCACTGTTACACTCCACTGCTACATGGCTGTCTCTGTCGAATTTCTTGTAAGCGCCGCATGTGTCTTCGCCCTTGTTGTCTTGTGATGATGCGCATTGATAACACCTAACGCTTAACACTGGAAATTAAAATACATTTATATAAAATAAAGGAATTATTTAGTAACCACTGAATGCCGTATAAATTGTGTACACTTACCAGTGGGTAATACATATATCGTTAATAATATACAGACTTTTGCAATCATTTTTACAATTCTATATTAATAGATTTAAAAAATGTTATGAGTTCTGTAGATAACTTTTTAAAATACACTCAAAATATAACGAGCTATCCAGCAAAAACACCGACCCAACCCATCCAAAACATAATTCAACGAACGAAACGACACCACAGATGACACAAGAAAACTGCACAGATGACACAAGAATACTATACGAATGTATGAAACGAATTGTACTAATTTATTTCGTACACTTTTATTATATTCGTTACATAACCATATCGATTCGATTAATTTCGCACCCACACTTCGTTGCCGAACTAAATTCATTGTAATCGATTAGTCCATAGTGTTCGATTACTTACGAGAAAAAACAATAACTATTTAGTAAACTGAAAGTACTACTTTATATTGATATTTTATAACATAAGTAAAAAATCTTGTTTTTTGATAGTGGAACGCCTGTATTGTTACGTTTTTAGTTCCATAGTCTTCGAATGCAATTTATGCTTTTTTTACAATTATACTAATGCCGATTGATTGCCTAATCTGTTTGCAGATGGCATTCCAAACCTGCTGAAGGATTTATAGAGTAGTAGATCAACTCTTGTATGACTGTCTGAGGACAGAGCTAGGGGACAACGCAGATATTGAATCTCGACTCAAAGCCGTCGTAATTTCGAATTCAGACTGAATGCGATGAGAGTTAGATAAAATAACTTATACATTTTTCCATGGTCGTATTCATCATAGTTAGAAGCTGGTACATACGCCTATTATCTGTACCTAATAAAAACATGTATTTTAAACTGTTTTCGGTATCTTTTTAAGCGCGAAATTGCTCGCGGGTAGGTTGACTGATTGTGAGAACCATATCTGTAATAAACTGTAACAACTGTACTTAAAGCATTACATATCGGATAATTAATGTTTTTATTTTTTACTACTGATTGGACCGAATGATTGAATCAATTGCAACTTTAACGTTTAGATTAACAATTGTCATTTGGTTGTTTATTGTTAAATGTCAGATTGTCAGTTAGTATTCAGTATCACTTCAATCAAAATTGTTTTGTGTGTATGTTTACTATAGGTCGTTAGATAACTTTTTACGGTTTTTAATTTATATAGTAAATTTCTTTCTTTGCCATAATGATCAAATGTTTATTAATTTTATTAATCGTTTTAAGTATTGTGACTTCTAGTAAGTACTAAGTTTCTTTATAAAGTTGAAACATTCATGGGCACGCCCTGAATTTGAACTAAACGTTAAATTTTAGCTTTCAGCATAAAATGTTGGGATTGCCGGTCTAATAATGATCCGAAATGTGCGGATCCTTTTGACAACAGTACAGTTCCTATCACCGATTGCAAGCAGGAAAAGGGCCTTATCCATTTGCCGGGGGTAACGCCTCAAATGTGCCGGAAAATTAGACAAAAAGGTATTATAACCTAACTTTTGTATTTTTTATCTATATTATACCAGACATCACTTCTTTGCAACAAATGGCTTGATTGGTAGGTCATGCTACGAGTATTGACGCGCGATGCTGTAAGGTATTTTATTTGGTTAATAGAATTATTTTTTTATGGATGATAATGGGTTGGTGCAGGCGGGATCTGCACTGACGGTTTAAGAAGATGAGTATGAAGTTAGGTCAGTCAGCCTATTATGGCTTTCTCATTACATAGAATCCCCTCGCCTAGCATATATAAACTTTATGGATATAAACAGAAAGAGAACACTTCTATGCAGGGAAAAGAGGAAACCTATATTTTTATGATATGCTCATAACTTTTTGTTTTATTTTAATCTGGTATGATTTCACTAAAAAGGACAATATACAGATTCGGGTGTGGTGTTATAAGGCAATGTGTTCTGTCTATTTGGGTTAATGTAACAAACTTAGTTCCATGTGATTGTCATTGAGTAACAAGCATCAAAATTTTCTTATTTATAATATTAGTATATCATTGGTAGATATATGAAATATATTGTTTTAAATTTGATGAGGTTATCATTCCACCACATTTTAGATCCAATGATTTTTACTAGTTATATGTATATATATGAAGTTCTCACATTTAATTCTTGGTTTGGACAATGTAGGATGTAGACTCTTTTCTCTTAGTATTTGGGGTTTTACAGCAAGCTAAATCTGTCTACAATGTTCTAAAAGATTGAGGCCTGTCTAAAACTGCAATGACTTCTATACTAGAATGTGTGACTATAACAGCACTAGTAGACAGGGAAAGAAACTTGCCAGTGTTGAGAAACATGGGCAAGGCCTCTTAAACCTTCACCCGGCTCAGAATTCCAGGGATCTGATCAAATTTCCCTATTCAATTTCCCTATCTGTCATATAATTGACCCAACACCCATACAGTGAATGCATAGAATATAAGGAGTTAGTCTCTGGCTTCTCATAACACAGAGCATCCAAGCTTGAGGAGAGTCAAGTAGTATGATCATATGTCACTAATTGATATATAATTTTTATTTACAGTAAATGGTGTATGGCGTTACTTCAGAGGATGTGCATATCTAGGTGAAGTGGGTTTACAAGGAGATGAGAGATTTTGCCTTATGCGAACTGGTACATATAACATATTTATAGAGTACTGCACATGCAACAGTAAGGATGGATGCAATTCTTCATCATTATTCAGCCCTATTCCTCTATTATTACTAGTGACTGCTACATTTACAGTAATATTTAAGTTCTTTAGTTTCTAAGCATAAACCTGATGGAATCAATTGAATGATATTATATTATGTCGAGTACAAACAAAAATTGAAACTTAGAATCATGTTTCCAAAAAATAAAACCCAGTTAATAAGACAGTTTCACTTGTAAGAAAATGATCTAGTTTTTTAAGTAACCAAGTGTGTCATTTAAAAAAGATTTGAATCTCAAATATATAATACTATATTTTCACCTTTGATATGTATGCAGGAATAACAGCATTAGTTTATGGAAACTACAATGAATAGCTATGAATATCTATTATTGTTATACTCAAATTGATATTTTCTAAAATAATACTCAATCTGAGCAAAGATCTGAGTGAGAATTATCTTTCTTTGAAGTAAATGAAAAAAAAATAGACCTTTTTGAGTGGAGTTCATTTGATGTAAATACCATATGACTGTATATCGACAGATTATGATTGTAGAGGGTGTATGTTGGTCTTTGCATTTATAAAACTTCAGTACTGATATCTAAGATAATAAAAGGGTTAAGAATCATGTGTGAAATGTGAATATCATGTAAAAATTCAGAGACAATTTTTTTTAATGTATACAGATTTATAGTTTCTTACAATTGTTAAATTACAAGGAATTTATATTTAGAACGGAGATTTATCCTATTCACTGATGTAGTGACGCATTCAGAAATAGTGGGTAACGCAGGCGAAACTGCAAACACAGTTAAACAAAAATATTACGTCATTTACCATTAAATATATATATATATCTACTATTTTATAAGTAGGTATATCGTTATATACTTGTGAAACTGTATCAAAAAGGAAAAAGTGGAAATAATAAAAATAATTTTGAAACTTCGTATTAAATTGATCAAGTTATCACGAAATTTCTATGAAGGTTTAAAAATTGTTTTTTATACCTTAAAAATTATTCTATAATATTTCTTGTCCTGGTATAGCCTTTACAATTAATATCCTATGTATAATTATAATAATTCTTTTTAATAATATATTACTTATTAAAGGTCATAGTGTAACATAATTGAACTATGTTCTAGCATTACAAAAATTAAATGAACCGATTTCAATTAGTTTTTGTAAAAATTGTTATTTACTTGTTTTGACTATAAACAAATCTGTGTATATACGCTAATTACCTCACTGGGTAGGCAAAGAGATTGTTATTTGTCGGAAGTTATTAATAAACAAGCTATAATCCACAGGTTTGACCACTTTATTAGTTCAGTTGTGGCATTTCAGACATGATTGAGTTAGAAATATTTAAACATAATTTACAAAGACATCACCATTTTACGTGTACAGTCTGAGTCTTTTTATGACAGAATTATAAATACTATGTATATAAATGTAATATTCATAAAAGAAGAGATTATGGTTTCGTCTGTATTCTTGCAATTCATTATCTGAAATGTTATTGTGACGTATTGAATATAACTATGGCTAGTAACAAGGATTACCTCCCGTAAAGATTTCTTATTCGCTAACTTGGTAAGTTCGTGATTTAAGTAGCTTTTGTTTTGTGGAGATAATTCTTGATATAGCGTACGTAGCTACTTATAAGACTGAATATGTATCCGTCCACGTGAAATTAACTTTACAATATTGTTATGTATAAAGTGTATTGAGTATTGCATTGTATGTGTACCCGTCCACTAAAAATAAATACTTTTTTTAACATTTATTACACTTTTTGTTATAAATGCTAGCCCAAATCCTACAGCAAATGAGTATCTAAACATAGTTTAGTTTATAGTTTTTCTCAGTGTACGACATTATATATTCGATCTCATTATTATGTGCGCTTCGTATGTAACCTATACATGCCTCATTGTCCTGAATATCCTAGGTTCCTGTATATTTCAATATCCACCTACACGAGAAAATTACGTCATACGATTCGGCGCAGCGGTTCTATTTTGATGACGTCATCCGCAATTACATATAGATTCTAAGCAATCACGATGCTTTTAGCATGGGCGACTGTGAGTTTATGCCTGCAAGCTGACGTTGAAAAATACTGTCTGTGTACTGTCTATTCCGATATATCAAATAGTTACGTGATATTTACATTATTACTGAGGGGTGTGGATTGTAAACAATTGGGAAGAAAGAAGCTCTATGAATAGTAACGTACGATATTAGATCGACATCCATGCGGTCCCTTCTGGAAACCATGGTTTATTCCTGATGAAATCAACTTAATGGGCTAACTGACCTAACTTTGTGTTTATCCTGTCATCCTTTACCTATACCGTCAAAGTGTTCGTTAATTCAGTATCTCAAAAAGGCCTTGTACAAACATTTATTTTACAGTAAGAACTAGTAAAATGTGAGCATCATTCAAACCAGGCTGTAGTAGTAGCTTATCGATATCCACCGTTCTAGAGATAGCTCTTGTTTAGCCTGTCACGACTGTTATTCCAGATTCAGTAAGAAGTATTCTTAACTTTCATTGGGTTGCAGATCGCAACACTCGATATTTTATCGGTGTTTTAATTATCGAAGAGTCAGAAATGTAAAAACGAAAATGAATAAAGAATAGAGAAATGTAAAACAAAACTTTGTTTGAATATCGATCAGAAAGCAACGATCGTTGATGCTAAAAGCATTGTGTCTGTTTATTGAATTGTTTATATATCTCCCTACCTCTATAATAGTACTATAGCACGCGTGTTCACCCCCTAATGACCTTCGCGACCGAGGGAGGTTTTGTTTACGATTAAAGGCAGCGATCACAATTTTCTTTGTGTTTGCTGCGTACTTGCATAGCTGTATATTTTCTTATTGCTGTTGGTGAAATGATATTCTCCAATAAAGAAGTGGTAAAAGTGGAAAATAAACTTTAATGGGAGTTCACTCCCTCTTCACATTTGGACTGGAATGACTAAAATAGCCAGATAAGCAATTCCAAAAGTGGAAACTAGAGAATGATGTTAATTAGTGTACCTCTATCGCGGCTAATTCACTAGGAATTAACAGCATTGGTTTCTAGTGGTACCGTGTGGAGTCTTTACCAAGGTATGGTAGGATAAGAGGATTGTTAATTGTGCTATTACTAACTATGCTCTCCATTATGTTGTAGGTATTTACTGAACAATTGACACTTCAGGGGTAATAATAACTTATCCTAAAGCTTTTTTAAAGAAAGGGAAACATTTTTAAAATATATAGGTACATATGTATGCAGTTACTTCTCATGCCTAGAAGATTAATATACGTATGTACGTATATTAATATTATATTATGTTAGAGATTTTAAGTAGGCATGAGAAGTAACTGGCCAACGAATATGAACACTTTGTAATTACTTTCGATTGGTAGGTGCCATCGATTACCTCTATGCTGGACGTCAGGATTTTTTGCATATGTGGAATTAGCGTAAGTCCCATGTCTCGAGACTGGTGAGTTTTTAGTGGTGTAAAATTATAATTGCACCTAAGTATTAACTTTAATTAATGCGAAACAGTGTTGGAAATTAAAAACAATGTTGGGAAACAACTTTATTTAAATATATAGCAGTGACCTAATAATTATTTTCTTCGTGACCATCATGAGATTCAAATGTCATGAATTTAAATGCTATAAATAAATACAATATTATCTCAAATATATTTTAAACTGTCTGAAGTAAAGGCACATGCAGAATGGTCCGTTTAAGTGTTAATAATATCATTGTCAAAGACGCCCTTATTTTAATACTAAAAATACAAGTAATTCGAGTTTGTTAATCCATTAAAAATAAAAAAAATATTTACAGTTAAAAATACATAAACTCAACTATGAAACTAGTGTAGACAGTATCTGCTTAAAAACCAAGTGATAGACATCTAAAATAATGTTAAGTAGCAACTAAAAAAATACACTACAAATATAATTTTTATTTCAATACGAAATATTTTTAACGATGTAAAATTATGCACCTATTTTATAATTTCTGTCGGTAACTTTTCTTCAGTATATTTTAATACACAGATATACAAGTTGTCTGTAGCTTCGGTAACAGCCGGTGGGTACAGATATATTGCAAGTGGTCCCATGCTACATTAAATAAAATAAGCTAAAGAGTCCACTCACATAAAACATTTATAGTTTATCAGCTGTTTGCATCTATTTTTGCAAGAACTTTAATCATTA
This sequence comes from Achroia grisella, assembly GCF_030625045.1. Lineage (NCBI taxonomy): Eukaryota > Metazoa > Arthropoda > Insecta > Lepidoptera > Pyralidae > Achroia > Achroia grisella. The sequence continues at coordinate 650,652 of NW_026713022.1, forward strand.
CCCTCTAATTGCATTTCTTACTGAAACATAAAAAAATTAAGATTCTTTTAATGATAGCGTATGTGGTATGCATATTTCCCTACACTGGAGGCTTCAAGGTTGACTGTAGATCCTGCTAATTTAGAACATGAATTTTTTAAATCAGCTCTAAGCTTTCTTGTGTGTGACACAGATTATGTTAAATCTGTTTTCGGAATATATGGTAAAATTAACTTAGAGATTCAGGTTATTATTAGATATGAAGACGTTTATGTTTATAATAGTGACTGGACCTTTTGTATTTCTATTTAATGCATAATAGGTAATAACAAAGAAATTTGTACTATATTAATGGAAGTTTAATGTTAAATTAAGTTATTTGAAGAGAAGTAGGCCGAGTGGTGCCAGAAGTAAGGCCAGAGTCTTGCCAACAGTAGCAGCACCATTGCAGCCGTCGTAGTCGCAAGTCTCGCAGAAGGATGGGATCTCGTTCGTTCCGCTCGAGTAGTTAGGGCATTGGCTTCCGTAGTCGTCAGTTCGCTTCCAAGTGCAGCCTCGGGTTACTACCAATAGTCCGTTGACTGTGAAAAGTAAGCAAAAACGGTTTTAAAAATTTACATTACTCTTATTTATGAATACTTTTTTTAGTATTAACTATTTTGGGTATCGTCTACTAATTTGTTTTGTATAGATAGTAGTTTTTTATTACATAAAGTAAATTTTATATAATACAAAACTCGTATTTGTACGTGAGTAACTTAATGTAACTTGTCTTTAATGATTTTTGTATTGGTCCCATAAAAACAAGGATTAAGTGGGTTTATTTTTTTAACTCAATTTTATTTTAACCAATGTTACAAGACACATACACAAAACAGGAATAATAAATTTTGTAAATAAAAAAAAATATATAAAGAGACTCTTTATATATTTTTTTTTATTTACAAAATAGTCTATAAATCCAGCTCCCTACAATTATCTAATTGTAGGTACAAATTATTAGTTCCTATATAGTATAATGCTCCTGCTATTTATTAGGTAGGCTAATGGGCTTATTATTTTTATATAAAGATTTGATTATGTAAATACATAGTCAAACATGCTATCATAATATAGCGTACGTGATAAATGCATATGTGTCTTCTCTACTCAGATACATTTGTAGGTATAGTTATATTGACATATCTAAATGTATTTTAAATGACTAGTGTGAACAGGTTATAGAAACACGGCAGTATAGTCATTTTTTAAGTTCCCATCTGTAATATGTTTATCCCTCCAGAAGGGAACTTAATATTATTTAACCGCGTTACATATTGCGTTGTTGTCAATTAATAACTGTTGATTAACAAGAACAATAGAAGTTTAAGGACATACAACCTTCATACGTGATGTAGGTAATTGGAGTTCGGAGTGACATTGAAGTAAATATAGTTACGTCACTACTTAGTACCAAGATGGCATTGGAAATATATGTATATACTTAGACCAAGATGAACAACAAAAGAATACAATAGTAATACTGTATTATGTATTTTAATATGCTGCCACAACTTCTAGTTTATGAACTTCTAAGTTATGATCCGAATTTATAAATAAATTGGGAACCAACAATGAATATTAGTTATAGAAACTACGAAAAATGGTTGCTCATGTAGCTACAATACTTAAAATAATCTAATAGTACAATAGGTTTGACTTACTGTATTTCTTCTGCTTCTTACAAGCAGACTTAGAAGACGACAGGTAAGGGAAAGTGACTCCTGTTCTACCGTCGCAGTTTTCCAACTGGAATTGTCCAGAGTATTCACCTCGGCCAGCGAGGAATGGATCATTGCAGAACGGGTTTATGTCCGATGAGCATGTCCAACAGCTCACTGAGTCACCTGGAAATACAAAGATTAAATATTTTGTGTATTTCTTCCACAGAACCATAATATAATAATAATATCTCACGGCAATTCAAACAGCGCCATTTAGTCCCATGCTAAGCTAGCTAGAGTTTAACTTCTACAAATGCACAGATGTTTTTTCTTAAATACATACATATTATACATAGAAAACACCCTGGCTCATAGAAACAATCATACTCGTGAATAGAAATGTTTGTATCGAGGAACTGACCCCGCGACCATTGGAAATAAGGCGGTGTGCTAAACTGCTAACCACCAATGCCGTCGATACGAATAAGATTTTTTTTAAGATTTTTTTTAACTTAGCTTATAATTACAACATGAGAATAAAACCTCTGTAGGCGCGTACTTTGTGTTAAGAGAAAGCTTAGTGGCTACGGCTTAGGGAACTATAAGGTCAAAGGTCTGAGAAAGTAGCTCCTCTTCATATTCTGTGTTATTAGTTATCTGAATAATTATTTATTAACTTAATATAAATAATTATTATATTTATAAACCTAATATATTTATTAACCTAATTTTAAATTATGTGGATGACATAATTTAAAATTAGGTTAGTGACAGTGTTTTGGTTTAGTTCTATTTATATTCGAATGGATAGTATATTATCTAGTTTGTTTTTCATAAACTAACCTAGAAATGTTTTTTGTATACTACCGTGCTAGCCTTCAGAAATAAGTAAATAGTGATAAAAACTTAATAGTTGTCTCACAAGGCCCTTTCAGTCAGTGAATCGGTAGTCGCATTTGACACGCTATGCCGCTCTCTGACAATGGTCGAAGGTACTTACTCTAAGCACAGAATACATAATGGTAGGTAGCGACTGATACTGTAGGTACTCGTAATAACACAAGTACCTAATAGTAGATAATAATCACGCGCAATGCGCAAAAAGAGGATCTACGTGTATGCAGATCATTAATATTTGTAATTGATGGGAATTGTATGAATCTATTCAGGTGAATAAAGCCATATGGTAGTTTTGGCTAATTTAAGGAACAAAACTGGTGTTACAATATTTATCTGTTATTTCACATTAATATTACCGACCTCTCCTAATATTTACTTTCCCAGACATGTTTCGTAACAATGATATGTGAATTTTAATATGCAGTTGTTTGATGTTAGATGGCTAGGTTAAAACGATAAAGATATTATAGCACAACAACCGTTTTCATTGCATGATCATAAATCAATAAAGATAAGAAATGCTCTCCAGTGTAGTAGAGTTTAAGTCAAAATTATTTTAGAAGTGGGATATTAACAATTTTAATATTTAAATTGCGCTGAAATGTTCATTGGACACAACATTTGCTAGATTTATGTAGGAAGTCAACAAAGGTGTGCACACACACGTGAATTCATAATTACAGTAAATGAGTCAGTACATAGTCGAGTAAGTAGATTACACTAAATGAATAACGTCATTCACCACTTGCTATTGTTTTTCTGCGTGCGTGGGAAACGTCTCGATGTTTTTATGAGGAAGACAATTCTTTTGTTTACTTGGCTTGAAGATGAATGTGGAACTAGTTGCATACAATAATCTAGATTGAAAAACTTGAGAACGGTTCAAGTCCATTGAAAGACACATTGATGTACGAAATCAATTATAGCTACATATAACTATTAGACCATTAATGAGACTTGCAATTTTAGGAATATTATAGATTGAATTCTTTTTTAAAATACATCTTCTGCGGCTGCGCTTCAAGTCTCTGGTCCAAAATTGTGGAGAGAAGCATCTGGGAACAGAAAACTAGACAAAGATTGATCGTCCACCGAATGCGTAACTCAAATCTTTTTCAGTGACGATATTCTGGGACTTGCATATAATGAGCAAATTAGACAAATATTTTATGAATGACAATTAAATATATCGGTACAGAACATTATAATATGCTTTAAACAGTTTACTATGTATGACAACAATTCAAGATTATCCATAGTTCTAGCGGAATATACCATATCTACATGTAATATAAGTCAATGAGCTTGGACAAGCCTCTTTGTGTATACACAGAGATAACACATACTCATGACTGTACTTATTAGACATATTGTCTAAAAAATAGAGAGACCTTGTGATAAATAGTTTGACTCTACCTTAGTTTAGTGTCGGATTTACTTATGTATTAAAACAGTAAAATGCAGACACACATATCACCACGCCTATTATTTAAGTGGTGTACAATGGAAAACAATCTTACAGCCCTCCTAATGATAGGTGGCGAATGCAGATGATACTCCAAACCCGGAATAACTTATGAGGCTCCTGAAGGCCAACTTGACGAATACGTATTTAGTCTGGGGATACCACTATGGGCTCTGAGCGTCGTTTCGATCCCCGTTTGAATCGGACGGGGATCCATCGGAGGGGACGTGTGGTGGTAACCGTCGCCTATGTAGGTGAACAGTGTTTAGAACATCACGTTATCATGTGGCAGCCATGATACTAGTCATTACATGAATAGCATGTTGTTACCAGTTATAGTGTTATTTTTAGTCTAAACAACAGATCTAAGTGTTACTTGTTGAGTAGTATAATTTTCCAGTTTGAGTCGTATATGGAGTTACTCAAGCACGAATAGTGCATTGACCGACTTACTGAGGTACATACCCAGTAAGAACTTCATAGAGTTACGATAAACGTTAACCGCTATGTTACTTGTAGAGCCGCGTAATAGTACCTATAGAATTTTCCATAAGAATCATGAATTTTACTATAAGTATATGTAAAATTTGTTGTTGTTACTTTCATGTTACGGTTGACAGCTAATGTTTTATAACATATATACAACTGTACTAAAATGAGATTTTAGAGGGTAAAGTCAATTTAATAGTCACAAATATGTATTATACCATGACCAGATGTTATGCTGAATAAAGTATGCCTATTTAAATGAGGTATGTACTTCATTACAGATACGGATTTGTATGTCTATCATCGACATTGTGCTATAACGTGCGGAGTGTGTATATTTACTACATTTTATAGATAAACATTATCGCGAAAGCGGCTACTGAAATATTTGTAATTTGATAACATTTGCCTTTCAAGTTTAGATTGTAAAGATACCTATTTGTTTTATAAAAATGCAAATTCCACAAATGTATACGAAACATTCTAAAATTTCTTTACACACAGTGTTATCTTAAAGATTCTGTACTAAATTAACAACGTGATATAAACGGAGATTTTCATTTAGGCAAATTATTAAAGAAACCATATTAAACGTAATGGCAAAAGAGACCTACAGGCTCATGTAGTTGTTCTTTTGTAAAAATGTATTTCACAATAGGAGCAGTCACAATCAGCAATACCTGCTTATTTTAAAGAAAATTAAACGGTATGTACATTTTTATCTATATCTAAATAATACTAATTTAAAGAAGGATTAGGGCGTTTTAGACATCTGTAAACAATTATAAATACTTGTTTTAATATCTGTTAATTTATTTGATAATCACTTAAATCAAATAAATAAGTAGCTACTCGTACGTGATTAGAAACATGGCATACTACAATATTTCATTCAATGAAAGACATATTGGAGATATAACTATGCTATATAATGTATCCCTGCTTAGTTATGGTGTTTTATTATTTGCAATTAGGGCACCAGGTCGTGACACTGGCACGAAGATACCTAATTTGTTGGTTTAATATGAGTACAGAAGGTCACTTTTACTGACACGCTCTCACACATTGATGGCTTTCGTTTATTGGGAAATTTGGCGTTAATGGATCTTTCTCAGCCTTTGTAATGTTCCCCCTATATTTGGTATTCACTATGTACGTTGTAAATAATGTTATAAATGTATCTTTATGTTAAGCTGGCTTCCAAACTTCCACAGAAAAATCTTAGTAGCCTATCAATATATCATAATAAGAATTAATATTTGAATTGTTAAGTTTTTTTATGTTGATGTGACAATGATATAATCAGATTACTAACTGGTAAATTAATTTCGGACAAGACAATACAAGGACATTTAGGATATTGTTTTGATAAAAAATTTGGATACTAAAATGAGTAGTACATTTGATTTAGAAAATATGTATTTTATATAGGAATTGTGAATATTCTTTTATGATATTGGCGGAAAAGCAAGTAAATTTTCATGACATGAAAAAAACTCGAAACATTCCTCGTAATGTAATGAGACAGTTTGGCATCTAAAAGTACATATTTTATTATTCGACAGCATGTAGAGGGATGACATTATGCAATATTTTGACGGTTGAAAGCGTGGGTAGAGGTAGCCAGGTAGGTATGTAATTATCGTAATGTCATATTTAAAGAAATTTTATTATAAACGTTTATCGTAAGATTTTTTAGTTTACAACATAATTTCAATAATAAATTGTTCGGTTGATTTCATTGTGTGAGTTTGGAATAGATAATCAATATAGATAGTACAATAATCCATCTATTTTTTCTAAATTCATTAGAACGGAAAATTAAAAGAGCTATCATTAGGAATTTATAAAAAGTGTTCTTATGCTTTTTGCTACTACTGACATTGGAAATAATTTGGTTAGATGAGGATCTTTTATTGTTGATGTATTAAGTATCGTCGTAGCATATTTGCACAACCTTAACTTATTATGGACGGTTTTCATTTTATTATTGTCGAAAAAAAACTGTTTTTACTATTACTATAAATAACTTCTATTTGCTATAAGTAATAGCAAAGTTGCTTTCATATTTTTTTTAAATTTATGAATCCGTAGTGTACATTATAAATGACATCATTAAACAGGAAAGTCTAAAACATTTTCTGGTATATTGTCTTGTCATGAATAATAACATCGACCTATAATACATCAATACAATATTTAAATTCGGGCCATACCTTACCACAGTCTTTACTTCAGTATGTAGGTACTATACGTACTATGAATGACGTAACACGCCTGTTAAATATTCGGAACATTACACCTTTTGTACGCACTATAAGAATGAATACGAATGTACTCGTGCTCATTTAATGTAAACGTTTGTTTTCAACTGAATTTAAAAAGGAGGTTATTAATTCGACAGCATTTTTGTCGGTAGAGAACGTCGTGGCCTAGTGGTTTACTACCCCGATTTGGACACAAAGGTCCTGAATTTGTATCTGGCTGGTACAACACACATCAATTTATATTTTATACTGACTCTCTGATGATATAGACACTGATGTAAAGGCAAATTAATCCAAGATGAAGGATTCTTCATATCATGTTGAAATTGAATAATGTCATTAAGTGTTCATTTCGACGTCAGTTGACAATGCCTCTGACTGTACCATCTGGTATACTAGTTATGTCGGTATTATCGTAATGCTGAACGATAATATCTATTCCATTTACTAAAATTCCTTTTGCTTTTATATGGGCTCCATACCACATATTAGTGACAATAACCTAATTTATAAGAAATCTATTAAAAACATTTATGTATATATAAAAAATATTTTCTAACTAATCAAAACATACGTTTTATAATATCATGTTTATTTTTGTTTAATAGTATACTTACTTTATTGCAAAATGCGCAAACCCAATAACTTTTCGTAACCATCAAAGTGACCTTATCATACTGAGTATTTATCTTGTACCAAACTGGAATCTTGCGTCACTAATGTGTACCTTATTTCTTAACACCCGACGTAAAGGAAGAAGGGCCTAAATGAGCAGTGATGTCAGTTGGTTCTTTATCGGTATCTCCTATTTATAACAATCGTAAAGCTCATAACACACGCTGTAATAATTCTGTGCGACTTATTTATCAGTAAAATAAACGAATATTTGAATATAACTATTCTAGCGTCTTATTCTTTATTTTAGCAAATGAAAGTATGTAATAAAATTATTATTTAAATAGATCTGTTGTTGTGTAAGTGTAATAACACTTCTATAAATATAGGTACAAATAGGAGTATCAACTTATTACGGTTTAAATAAGACAATAATTTTGAAAAACGTAACCATGGAATATGGAAAACAATATTCAAAGCATAATAAGTCCACTGTGGCGAATTGTTCAGAAATTAACCACATTAGTCTCCAAGGGCAACTCCATATTCGTCATTTTGTGGTTGATTTTGTAATAAAAAAAGTCAACCAGCGTCTCTACCAAATTTGTTTATCAGATAACATTCATAATATCAAGAGTAATAGGTCCCACCAATTTACCTATAGAAAATTGCATTGAGGAAACGCTAAGGAAGTTATAATTGAGCTAGTAGGTACATAAGTAGATTTACTATACTTTATATTATGAATCTCTAATCCATTACACTTTCTAACTTTCGACTACTCTATCTATTTCCTGTCACTCGCGATAATATATCGAGATACTTTTATTCATCTGCTGTGCACAGACCTTAATTTAGTCGCTAATTAAAAGTTATTTCTACGTGACACATATCCGCCATGAACGCACGATTTAAAAACATAGTATAGGAAAATGTTTCTAATGTTAACTTCGCTAATTCTGCACCAATTTCGATTATAATATTCGAAAAAAAACCCATTGGTCCTATTGGTTGTAGTATTATGTTATTTAGGATACAGCTTTTCCCAAAAATGGGCTACCAACCTTAAAAAAAGAGTTCTGAAGCATATAATATCGGATATAACCCAGAACATATAATCCTCATAAAATTTATGTTTTTATAATACTAAAATGTAGAAGTATAAATGGATTATCATTCCATATGGATTTTTTCAAACATTAATTTACTAAAATTATGTATGAACATGTGACTTCTCCATCTAATTTTACAGCTCCTGCTGGTTATAGATACAGCTAATAAAAAATGTAGATAAATACAAACATCTGACTATACATTTTAAAAAAGACAGTATAAAATATTTATATCAGTACAATATGTATAAATAGTTATATAAGATATAGAAATCTAATAGCCAATCAACTAATCAAATATATATTCCTCCAGTAATAACGCAGTTGCTTTCACTTTCTAAAGTTTTTAACGCGGGTTCGTCGACCCTAACTTCCATATTTCATTAATAAGTTGAATAAAAAAGTTGAAAAAACAAGCAATTGTTTCACACGGAATAAATAATTTTCTGTAGTAAAAGAAGGTCTATATTCTAAGCCAAACTTCCAGGGCAATCGTTGTGTGAAAACTGCATTATTTAATATAATTGAAATGACAAAGAAGTTGGCGGTCCATCTGATAGTAAGTGGTTATCGTCGCCCATAGAAAAGCACTACATCACATAGAAAAGCACGATATCACGTTATTATGTGAACTACTTATGGTTTGCCATTTCTTAAGGACTAAGTTGTTAAGTCTCTTGTCCTGTAATTTCACTACTTTCAATTGAAATAGTCTGTATTTCGCAGACGACTTTTTACAAAAGCTTTTTACTTTTTATAAAATCTAGTTTATATATCTTCAACACTATTATCCGCGTTGGGGTAATCAGAGGCATTGTTTGTAACTGTCGACGTTATGATGAAAGCATCACTTAACATTTCACAACATGAATCGAACGTGGTAGTAGCAAGTTTAGTGTCTTGAATTAATATGGTTCGTTATATGGTAAGTATTTTCGTAATTTTTGTCAAATGAAGAGATAATGTGAAATTAAATTAGACCTATAAAGTTATGTTGTCAGTCAGATCAGATCAAATAACCTCTGTAAATTAAGTAGTAATTTTATGATTCAACAGTTGTACAATTCAATGACTGACTTACAAAAAATCATCAAGGTTTATTAGATTTTTTAGTCTACGCCTACAGCTATCATACAATTCAACCATTCAATCATTCTAACAATGTCAAAATAGTTTCACGTGGACCAAGTAGCGATTTTTATTTAAATGCCAAATATATATTTTAATGGACGATAATGGAATGGTGCACGGTTTACACTGGACCTCATTAGGGCACGTCTTTGAGCTCATCGTTACAAATTCACCATGAATTTATCACCTTCGTTTGCTTGCTAGCTATGAAGTCCTCATTACTAACAATCCTCTTCCCAAATAGGTTTATAAAACATCAATAGTTTTGATCTAGTTATATCAATTAAAAAAATCTAAAGTTTGATTTAGGAACTCAAACTTGCCAAGGTCTGAGGTGTACTGAAGGTATTTACGTATTAGGTAGTGAAACAATAACCGGCCAAGTGTGAATCGGCCTCGTGCGCTGAGGTTATCGCATCAAGGAAAATATTTTTTGTTAGAGTCATGAATCTCATGATCTCATGAATATTAAAAAAAAACAAAAAATGTACCTACAATGAACATAATATGGTTAAGAAGAAAATGTATATTTTAAATTGTTTAGAGGCCAATTAAGGCACGTACTACCAACGTTTAGTTACTATGATTTCTATGACTAAGAATTACAAACATGTGTGTTAGATTGTATGATTATAATTAATTTTATAACTCACATTACATTGTTACTTGAAAAGTAACTTAAGTAAGCGTGTTATTATTTTTATTAATCCATTAAAAAAGATTTTTAAAATAAGGTTTTAAATTGTAGTTGTCGCTAAATAGTATTCTGCCTTATTGATCTAGTTGGATCCATTGAATAAATAAGGGTGATTAATGATTTTATCATGAATCACCCTTATTTATTCTACAGCACAATGAACGAACAAAACGACGTTTCCCATCACTATTTGTGCGTATTTTTATAATGCGTTCGTAGTATTTAATGATATAGAACATCTACTACATATATTTATTCTTTTTTAGTTATTCTTGACATAGTTGTCTCTAGTATCTTGAAATTAGTTTCACAAGCATATTTTCTACATTCGCTAATACATAGCGAATTAAGTATTATTTTCACGATACCAAGATGACTGACTATTCTAGTATGACAAAATAAAGAAAAATTATGATTATATTCCTACATTGATTGAATCAAATAAAATAATGTCAATCTTTTGCAGGAAAAAATAAGTGGATTGAAGTAAACTATATATTTGTAATTTGATAATAAGGGCAAGTACCTTCGAATATGTGTCATCGATTTGACCTCAATTCGATGCGGATCCGAATAAGAACGACAAAAAACCTTTTGTGTTAACCGCGATTGTACAATAAACTAGCATCTTATATAGTATCTCATTTCATGGTGTAAATGCTTAAGGAAACATAGAAATTAATCGAGTAATGATTTTAATAGTAGATGTAGTAAGCTGATTTATAGAACTAGTTACATTAACTTTATTTATTTTGACTAGACTCTTTTTGTTCTTATTAGAAATAGGTCTTTATTCAAATAAACTTAAATTTAAGGACTTTTGATTAGTCAAACTTTTATTTTAATCTACAACTCATTTCGAAAAGTAGTCTTAAGACAAGAAGAACGAGAATGCTAAATGATATGAGCATTAAGCAGGCCTATTCTAAAAAAATCAATAAAGTTTAAATAAATGAATAAAGCGTGCAAGAAACCTGCGTGTTGCTCTCATAAACGATTATTTGTAAAAATACGATTTGTCGGAATAAAACTATCAAATAGTGCGAATTCATTACAGTCAAAATATTAAAAGTACAGTTGGTTGAGTAACTATATAAATAAATCATATTGATCAGAGCAGACCACCCAGACCAGTCGTACCATGCAGTTTGATCTATCATAGGGCCCCATTGGTCCCATGTAATGTAACTTAATTAATTTGGGAGTGCAAATTTTATTATGCCCTATAGTTTCTTTGTACCTACTGTTTATGACATATAAAAGAATAAAACTCGCCATGTATTACTAATACACAGTGTCTGTAAATATTTTCGTATTTTTTAGATCGAATGTTTGTAGATACATTTTTATTGAGTGTCCTATGAGTAGAAGTAAGTGTATAAAATTCACATTACTGGGTAGTTTTAAAATAGGTTTCTTTTAATTGGATGATCTATACTTTTCTAGTAAGTGTGTAGCTAAGAAGAACAAAATATATTTTATGTTATAAAAATACTTTATAATCACAATATCATCGGAAAATTACGACAATATTGTAATAAGCACTGACCATAAGCGCTGTACTTATAAAACTGATTATTTGTAGTCGATAATAAATTCGTCATTTTATGACCAACCATTTAAGAGGGGTCATTTTATTATATAATTAGACAACAATGACGAAAGGGGCAATTTGTTCATTTCCGGTGTTTAAGACCCTTATTCAATTCATTGTGTAGAAAATAGTCTATGGAAAAAGTATCCTGGTGAATCGGTCAAATATCGCCTAGATAAAGCAAATTTCTCGTAATTATTTATGTATCTATACAATAATGTTTACTAATTTCAGTTAGGAAAAATCACAAAACGACATATAGACTAGAATATAGACAAATAAATACAATTGCTATAAATTAATGATAAATATAAAATAGTCTGATTGTGTATATTATTTCACTATGAAGGCAAGCTTAACTACAAATATAGCAAATTCTGCCCCACCAGTACAACTATTTAAATGCGAGTACCTGGGAAAAGTCAACCTAAAACCTCATTATACCTAAACTAACATGTGATAGACACACGATATGCATATTTATACATTAAAGTGAATATGAAAAAATAAATGTATGTTACAAACAACTAGTCGAAGTACTTACAAAAATGACTGTTATACCAAGCGTAATTTCACAATCGTAGTAATTAACAGGACATAATATAATTACGGTGTCATCTATTCTCTAACTAATCGGACGTACTTGTAAGTGGCCTGGCTCATCGCAGCCGTGACCCTCTGACCCCATAACAACGGTCTGAGGCCACAGGCCATCTTACTCATCGCGAACGCAATGCAGATGAAATTAGACCGATGCTCGTGTGAACTGCACTGCTACTGGGAAAGACTCATAGATAAAAATAAATAAGACAACACATTGGCTGTTAGTGCCAAAATTACTGGTCATGTCTATCAAATTAAACTAAAGGAAGAGTGTTGCAAAAATATTATTTATTATACCACATTTCTTAATCCAAAGATACATACAAATTATTACTGAGTGTCAACTCACAGCCCAAACTACTGTCTACGAAACTGACATTTGGGACATGTGTATATTTTAAAAAGCAAGCATCCAGTAGGATTATTATAAAATCAACTTAATGATCCCACTGCTGGAAACCCACGGGTAAAAGTTATGTCTCATCATTTATTATGAATAAATGATAGAGAGGCGTGGTCAGTAATAATAATAGATATACTATTTATTATACTATAAACACAGTCATTCATGACCTAATTACAACGTATCTAGAATTATCATAAAATTACCAATTGCATTTAAGACGGCATTACATTGTGACACAAAAAGTAAGATAATATATACGTAAATATAAAAGCTCATTGTAACATAAAGGTCTTTAGGCATTATTTTTAATTCAAATATTTCAACGCCTAATGAAGCATTATGTATTCACACTATTGAAATAAATAAAACAGAGGAGGGACTTAACATCCAATTAAAAAAAACCATGTGGGTAGTAATATAATAAGTCCTACATCTAACAATTATTCTGTTCTATGAAAAACTGAGTAAAATTGTAACATCTTGACATGAATTACGTGGAATTAAAATTTGAACAAAAATTAAGAATAATCGTTAAAGTAAAATCGAATACAATTGCTATAATCAATGATAGATATAAAATATTCCGATTGCCTTCATACGTTTTAGATAAATTTGTCAAAATGTTTTGTACCTTTTTGCTAAAATCATGTCAATTAACGTAACATTGTTCATTAATACAAACAAATCTAATTCGAATATCCTATTTTAAATGCTATTACAGCGTCAAACACAAATCAATGGTGTGATTTGGCGTCACAATAGCTACGGTCAACGGTTCTTATGGGGGTCATGACTTTTTTATTGAATCCCATTAAGAATTATGCGGGTATAAATTCAAGGATATCACTTCATTTTGGAAATTACTTTTAATTTAGCCTGTGAATTTATTGATTGATTAACAATATACATGAAAAAATCTACTTATTTTTTTAGTATTTTTTAGAACGAAACGGGGCGTGATCCGTAAATTAAAAACTAAAATTCATAATGGATATATTATTTTAACTGACTTTAATTTTGGGACTCTATTGTTGTGTATTTATATGTATGTATTGGACGAAACTTTCTATAATAATTTTGGATTCATTTTCATAATTATTTTTGCAATTAAAATGATTACATAAGATAAAACCCAGTAGGGTTTTATCTTATGTAATCATTTTATTAAATATCAAGATGTTTCTTCTAAACAAAATTTTATTACATGTATCTTCATGATCACAATATCGCAATCATTAAAAACGTAACATAATGTTGCTTTTTGCAATTACTATGTATACGACGACTTTCTTTTGGTAAGTATTTCTTGTTATATACTTACCAAAAGAAAGTCGTCAACGAAAATGAGTTTTATCCAATAAAATTCAAGTTTCAACACACTCGTGGTGTTTTTTGTCAGTCAATCACTTCTGTACATTGTGGCAAGTAAATTCCATTACATAAAATTGTTTGCAATTCAGTAATGAAATGACAAGGTACAAAAATATTTACATATCAGAGCACGCGCTGATACATAAGCGGTTTGTTATAAAATACGTGGGTACCTAGGTAATAAGGATGATTGTATTTTAAAACATTATCTCATACATTCGCTTTTAATAGGTAGGTAGGTTGGTACTGTATTATGTATTTTTATTTGTTTACTTGCTGGTTGGGTGTGTTAACTGCCAGATATTAATTTATCGCAGGAACTTAGGTTAGAGTTTATTACTTTGTCGTAATCAGTGTTTGCCAGACGATCGCTTTCCCCACAGATGCCCCCAAATTTCCCTAAATATCAGTTATTAAAGAATATATCCCGAATAAAAAAATCGACAGTAGTACTAGCAAAGTATACCATATAATATTGGTATTTTAATTTTTATAGCTTGACTTGTTTTGATTTCTTCAGGTCACTTAAATTATACATTTGACACTTAAAACCAACTCAATCATTAGAAATGGGAAATCTACTTTAAAGTCAAAGGATAATTCCAAAAATTTTAATATTTTGATTTAACGCAGAAGACTATTACCAGTACAATATAATTAGCGTGTGATGTACCATCGCCAGTACGTACCCATATACCGTATTTTTAAAACAATCATATAATTATCTAAAATCTTTGTTTTGTTATTTTAAAATTGCAAGTAGGTACGATACAGTGTTTGTACACAACTGTATACACAATGTATACCTATATGTTGTTTTAATTATGTCATTGTGTGAGTTTGGAATGTTTCGTCACGCTAGAAAGCGGTCCCTTCGTTCGCGCTCACAATAATAAAGGGCTTCAAAAGTATGTCAAACCATGACCGAGTGAAAGTTCATTCGTGTTTTGCGTTGTGTTAAATATTCTCTTATCTTTACTCTTAAATATTTAAGAGTAAATCCTAAAATTTCCAAATTTTGAGAAATCGACTCTTAATTTAATTTAATTTAAAGTCTAATTCCTAAAATTTTTGATTAAATGCAGTATTGTATAATATTAAGCGTGTCATGAATAAATATGTTTATTTTAAAAAAAAAAGTTTTTATTATATTAAAGATAATTAAGTAATAAAGTAGAATCCTCTATCATTTTAATCCTCTTTAAAAATATGTATTTATATCCAAAGCATTTTGAAGATCTATGACCTACACACATGAAAGAAAATGTTATCCATATGAAAATCTCTTTCTTATGGCAGATGATTGAATAATATGTCGTATTTATTGTATATAATACATATACAGATCCAGGTATTTAAATTTATAGTACTAATAAATTCCATAATGTATCTGTATACGTATTTTAATATATTACCTATATCTGATTGATTTAAAAAGAAAGAATATGATTGTTGTTTAATTACAAAGATTCGTTCCAGTCTTCTATAGGCAGATAGATGATTTTATAATTACTTTAAAAAATAAACTACTCAATAAATAACTTTACGTGAAAACATATTACATCCGATAGTTTTTAACAAACTTAATATTTACTTCAAAATCCATTCATAACACGTCATGTCTAATTTTGGTAACAAGACAATATAGTTAGGTTTTATATAATTATATCATAGGTGTTATTGTTGGTTCTGTTGAAGTTCATTAGGTAAATTAAACTTGAATTGTATTTGGCATTTAGAAAAAAGAAACAGGATCCAAATCAGGTAAGCATATTCCTAAGTATAAAATATTAGTTTATATAGGTATATACGTGTTATAATAAATTCAATGTTTATTCCTGTCATATTATTGAGACTTACTAATAAGTTAATGTATATTTTATATGTATAATATTAGCTATCCGCTGCGGCTTCGCGAGTACATGTATTCATATAAATCATCCTCTTGAATCACTCTATAGTATTAGTAATACTAAAAACTGAATTAAAATCCGTTGCGTAGTTTAAAAGATTTAAGTGAACAGATAGTGGAAGTGATTTTATTTTGTACTATGTAATGATAAAATTGTTAATATAAGAGTCCCTACTTAGCGATCAACTTTCGCCACGAAGGCGAAATGGAAAAGTGAAGTGAGTCTGAATGTTTATTACCTTCTCACAGCCGGTCTTAATAAAATTATTGTAAATATACATAGATTCTATCACAAGTAGGGATAAGGTAAGGTTAATATTTATCAAAAAAGGATGAAATCGCGAATAACGGCTAGTATTAATAATATTTTTAACTTTTCAAAAACTGCTCAGTCAAGTGATCGATTTGGTACAATCAAAACAAATTTCTCTTTTGGTTGGTATACCATTTACAAATCTTATGGAATCAAAATATTAGTAAATTTTGTAAACTAGTCACGTCGGGGATAAAACATGTTTTTATAATAAGGAAAAAAAAACAATAATTTTGCACAAACAACTATGCCGCATCAGGTAAATATCTAGTCATTTACTTACTACGCAGCAGTATATATGAACTAATATTACGCTATTAACATACGATACATAATATAGAGGTTGTCTTGTTGTCTATCTCATTCAAGGTTTTATTGCCACAGCGTATGCCATAGTATAGTCAGAGAGTAAACATACATTGCCATGAAACAGTCTCTGTAGATAGACATGACATGTTATGTAATTTGCTTTGGAATAATTCTATTTTCCGGTGTGTAATTTTATTCTACAGAACAAAATAGATAGGTATTGTTATAAATAAACACAACAATAGAAATAGTTGACTTCTTACTATAGAAAATTATACAAAACACGATGATTGTAAATTGATTCGATTCGTTCTACGTTATGGGTAGTATAGCTTTCTAAAACTTCTTGTTTAGAGCAGCTGTAACACACGTAGTTATATAACCTATCACAGTACACCACAGTATACAGATCTGTCGATAAAACAAAATGTTATTATAACAATCTATAACAATAGGAATCCATACAATGGAAGTGAGTGTAGATAGGTATAGGATTTTAAATATGAATTCGAAATTCGAATTTGATCAAAGCATGTAACAAATCATTCGTAAGCCGAAAAATAATACATTAATTATAATAAAGTTTTCAATGCCAAAATTATTTTAAATTTGGGGTTTGGAATTAACTTACTAGTTTCAAATTGACTTAAAGTAAATTTCTAAAAAATATCGTTACTTATTTGCTTGAATTAAAACAGGAATAAAATTTTGTAATTAGCATCCACTTGCTGACATAAAGTTATTAGAAAGATTATATGTATAGTTTTCTAAATACAAGAATAAAAAGCCTAAAAAACCTTTTATCGTTACGCTATTCACAGTATTATGATATCTGATTATCTAAATATAATCTAAAGAAAAATCCAAATTATAATGTAGAATTAGAAAACATAACGTATCGATACTATTTTGAATTCAATTAATTTTACTCCAGTCACGTATTTAGATACCTAACTCTATTAATATTTCAAATTGCTCAACTACCACAGCAAGGGCTTGTTCAAAACCAGAATTAAAGATTTGTAAACCTGATTAATATAATATAATTATTTGATTATCAATAAATGTAAATGGAATATGTCGATGTGAATTTAAAAGTAAAACTTCGTGTATAAACTTTCCTTAGCGGTAGGTGGTAGGTACCTCTCGCAGTTATAACGTTGAATGTGCAAACTGGTTAAACAGGTTTGGTTTCGTTCTACAGATTGGCCCTTAGGTAAGCACAAAATTCCACAAGTTGTAAATAAATAAGTAGTAAAATGAAGCGTAATATGTAACACTCTAATTATAACCTTACAACCTTGCAACTTAGTCTCCCTTTTTTAAGGTAGAAGATAGCCTATGTCTAATTCCCGTATCGAATTTTACTTCGTCAAATTTCATTAAACTTCATTCAGTCGTTGAGTTGTAAAAATTCGCAAACAGACAGACAGACAAATTTTAATATTTATATGGACACCTAAGCTAATTTAATAGATATGAAAAATCGAAGTCAGTTTCAAATTAGCAATGATATCTCGTAATTTTCGCAATCGAAAACGTAGTCGAATTAATAACCTTCTTTTTTGAAGTTGGCTTGAAAATATAAGATCCGTATGAACGTATTACTTAACCGAAGTATGATTCTTAAATTATTTTTTTATGGACATAATGATTTACGTCCATAGAAGTCAAGATACATTACAACAAGTGATTTTAAACGTGTGTTTTGTGATAAACGAACGAATTCTCGATTTCCAATTGGTAATTAGGTATAGATTAAGTAATAACACTTGTCTATTTATAAATCAATTATTGTACATAGGTATGCGCATTACTATGCTGCTAATAAAATAACGAACACATTTTTGTTTACACATGGATTTTTTTAATATCTTTCCATAATACGTTCCTATAATAAACCCTAATCAAGTTTTCAAAGCGGATTTTTTTTAGAAAATTGGTACGCATACATTAATACGAGTAAGGTAAATGGGCTAAGTTACGATATACGTGTTGTTTATCTCCTGTTAAAAAACTGTTGAGTCTCCATTCCTTTATCAAATAACAATAACAAGCTCATTAAAGTATATACATTTTTTTAAGTTTTTTCTTCATATAGAAAATATATTGTACGTTTATCTATATAGTACTAGATATTTCCGAAATCTTCACCGGTATAAATCTTTATATCTTAAGAAAAGTTCTGGAAAAAAAATTCGTAGTACGTAAATGCTCGAATTCTAAACCTATATTCACCTAGGCTCTAACTGCAGCGACCTGTAGGCTAACCTAACGCATATATCAAGGTCAGTTAGTCAGGACTAGTTATATTATATAAATATATATATAAATCATACATAATACCTATTAGTACCTAATATTAAAATTATTTTTTATTTGAAGTCTTGATACAAATGACCTTGAAATTTGAAAATATATTGCGTCTTATCAAACAACTTTAAAAAGAAAAAGGTTTTCTTTTGAGAACCTTCTTTATGAAGTGGCCGTTAGTCGAATCCTATTATGTTTATTTGCTTATTTATAATATAAATCGATATTCTTTTTTTTATTCGGATAACTCTATTTTAATATTGATATCATATTAATATAGCCACGACTGATACCTTTTTCTATAAATTTTAGACAATAGGTACAATATAAAAGTACAATAAACTACTAAAATAAATTTTAATAACTAATCCCAAAGTTTGACTTTTTTTCTATAAAAATAGGAACACTAAAATTAGGTGTTTGTGTTTATTTTACGGGCTAAAATAACACTTATGTTTATTTGCGTGTTTTACGGACGAAGGCTTTGTACTTCAAAGCCTTCGTCTTTTCCTTTTACGTCGAGGGTTAGCAAAACACAACTCGGCGCTTTATTTAAAACAAAGTATATAATAAGAAACTCACCATATTCAACAAACAATGCTAGGAACAGTACAGGCACTAATAGCGCGAGATTTGCCATTTTGAGAGTTGTTAAATATAGATCACTATCACTATTTCCGAAATATTTAATTAGTTTATCAGCGAACGACCCGTGAGTGTGACGACGAACGAATGGCGAGTGAACGGCTCACGGGCTCAGCGGATCTGTACTTAGATGGGAGTGAGAAACAAACTTGCGTTTATTTTGTTCCGACCGCTTATTGGTTTGCAAAGTCTAATATTATATTGGTTTAGTATTAAAAATACTGTACATACAATGTTTGCAACGAAGTGCTTTTTATTACTAGTCCTAAGGTTATATTTTTCTTTAATTTCGTAAATTTCACAATTTAGACTTAAACCGTACACGCTTGGAGATGAAATTCCAATTCTATAAAGCGTATTTGCTATAATTTGGAAGACTTACATTAGTAATGTCATCCTTTGAAGGTTAACTGCTATACATACAATATAATATACATACATATTAATGAATATGATGAACAATACAAATTTAGTCCCTCTTATATCTTAAAATTGATGAACTTTAATAACCTGGGATATATATACTTATGATAAATTGCTATTCAGTATCATAAACATGACTAATAAATAATTTATCACGAATTTGTTATCAACATGAAATGATAGATCATGTTTAGTCTGTTTCATAAATTAAATAGAACTTATTCAGATTACAAAAAAATTACATCTAATCGCGAAATCAAGGAAAAAGGCCAATTTTATTATAGTAGTTATAATTAGACACTTTTGTTAGAAATGTATATATATAATTTATTATTATATTTATATTTATATACTATTTTATCGATTTCTTAATTCTTAAGCAATAATAATAGTTATGTTCAAGTAAATTCAAAATGCGGTTGAAACGCTCGACGTTTCAACCGCATTTTTGTGGCTATTTTATGGGCGCAGCGTTTGGCGCGAATACCCTACGCTGTCTATTTATTGCGTTTACTACAAGGCGTATCAAAGATCATTGTGAAATAGACTGTACATTGTTTAGTGATTCGTGGTAATAATAATTGTTTTTATTAATTATTCCTGTTCATACGAGTAATTATCATAATTATAATTACTGCATAATAATTCCGGTTATCTTTGTAGATAAACGACAATATATAATCAATATAATCAAACAATCATAAAAAAAATATGACATAGAGTATTCTAATGAAGTGGAGCTTCTGTCATTAACAGAAGTATATTCATACAAATTCAAATTACATCATTGGTGAAATAAAATAACATAATAAATTCTTGGAGTACTTTAATAAATATGTTTTTAATTAATATAATTTTATCATCGTATTTTTTTTTTTTTTTTTCATAGATATATATATAGCCAATACCTAAATTAAAATGTTTACATATACCTACAGTAATAAAGCAACTAACATTATCTGTTTGCAGCTTTCTTGATTAAACTACTGCTTCAGTACGTGTATCTAGTAATGATAATTTTCACAAATATATATTCATAAAGTTATATTAATGTTATAAATGCAAAAGTCTCTTTGTATGTTTGTTTGTTACCTATTCACCATTAAACGGCGGAACGGATCTTAATGCAATTTAATATAAAGATAGAATGTATAACCAATATAATGGAATTGCGGAATATAATAGATGCAAGTTTGTGCAAACGAACAAAGGGGACAAAAACGTGTTTTTTATAACATTCAAAGCCAAATATGAGAAGGTATATTATCATGTCCAGTCTGTAGTATTATTCTAATTATTCTATGGTACAGTTGACTCAAGATTTGGATTACGAAAGACTATCGTCGCCACTGTCTTGGGAACGAATATTTTTGTTACAGCAAGCATTTAATTCTTATATCATGGTTATTTTATTTGTTTCTAATAGAAAAATGTTTATATTCTAAATAGATAAATGTTTTTTTTCGGACTACTCTTATGCTGTTGGCTGTAGCTGGCCTGTACAGCTTGTTAGAATTCGTATTTAAATAACGTTTCTAATTATTTAATATTTGTATAAGGTAAAGCGATGGTTAGCACACCGCTTTATTCTAAATGAGACGTCGCGCCGCACCGTCTAAATGAGATATGGTAGTGAAGTTACAGGGCACAGAGGAATGACACCTGAGACTCCATTAGTAATTAATTTCTATTGATTGTACCCTATCTCTTAATATAGGTGACGTCAGTAACTAGATAAACCATCAGTTCAAATCCTATTCCAAATATATATCTATCCTAAATTGTCTTTAGATCTAAAATCATTATTTAAATAATTGCATTATTTGTGACAATAAAACAAAACAAAAACATTCTGTGTCATACTCAAATTAAATCATCACGCATTATCATAATTTTAAATTGATTGTCAGTGAAGTTTGGTAAAATCTGATTCGTCTAACATGACATACGACAGAATATGTGATAAGTAAAGGAATTAAGAGACTGTGGCGGTCACGCATTGTCAAGTTCATGTAATAAGATGTTGTACATCTTAGTTAGTACCTACCTATCTTGTGTAGGTATGTGTCAACAAGATATATTAACAATATGAGATGAGTTAAGTCCTTAACTTTTTGCTGATATGCTTACGCAAGTTTATCAGGTTTGTGCAAAGAAATAAATCAAATATCGTTATATGGTAAAAGCGACTTCTGACTTTTTTACAAACTACTATGCTCCCGTGGTGTTGTTTGTTCCAATTTGACGGTCTGTTTTATTTTTACAATTGTCATCCTCATATCGGGAACTTCCTACATTGTGCTGAATTCGTGTTCAAATATTTAGATCGAAATAGTTCAGAGATAAAAATAAATTATAGGTACCTGCCTACTCTGCTCTTCAGCGTTTGTTAATTTCATTTACAATATATTAATACATACATGCCTAGCGTTAGCACTTGCATATAGTTTGTTCTTCTTTATTGGATAGAACATGAATGGTACAGTATAAAAAGACGGATTTTTGAGATGATCGAAAAAAAAATAAGTACATCTCAACGTAACATCGTCTAGTAACATAGGTACATTTTAGTAGAGACTACAATGTGTATATATGTATAGTCTTCGTGGTGTATATCATTCAAAAGATTTTATGTATGTATTGTGTAGCATTTTGAAGAACGATGTAAGAACAATTCTGAATCAATCAAGTGCAGAGGTATTACACCTTTCGATCCTCTGTTCCATCACGACGACCCGGGCCAAGGTTGGAACCGATGCAACCAGGCTGAAGTCGTATTTGTCAGGCAGGATATAATTTAACTCCACACCATACGTTTTTTCATGGCATCCTCTGCACTTATCCCTTTTACTACAGGCATCAGCATTACAATAGTTCATAAAAACATTTAATCTTCTGAAATAGAGCAACGGAAAAGAGGCACAGTAGCAATATTTTTTGTAATGTTAAATAAAATGTAATAAGATAATTACTGAATAAAAATAATAACATGTTATATAAACAAAATAAACAATAACAAAACATGTAAACTTTACATAAGTTTACATGTTTTGTTATTGATTATTGCTAATAATACGCGTGAATAAATTAGAAGCGCCTTCTGAAATAACAATAGCAAACTTTAAGATAACGTGGTTTTTGATATTTTGTATTTAGCATTCTATATTCTATACACTTTGTATGCGAACAATTCTGTTTTGAAATTGCAAGTTAGTACGACTTTATTCTCACTAAAATACTGGTACAAATATAGATATAATACATACGAAATATTCTGACTTACAGGCCATTTAATTAGAAGAAAAATATATATTGAAGCAACCAAGTGTTTTGAAACAAAAAATGCTAAGTATGTACACAGAGTTAGTCATACCAGAATAGTAAGACAACACTAGTGATACTTCATGAAACTGAAGAATTTATGTCGACACCCTGAAATGTTCGGAAAATATTTTGGATTCCTCTTACTAAATATACATGATCAATAGATTTATATGCAATGCTCAAAATAATAAGATGTCGGCAATTATTTTTACGGTAAATTGTTCAGTTTAAAGAATACTGAAACGAGACTATTAGCCATTTATGGACCCACATAGGGTTATCAAACTCATTCCTTTTCTTAATACCTGTAGACATAAATGATCATTTATGGTAGGTATATTAATGAATAAAGACTATTTATAATTTAATAACGACTTAATTGTTGTGTGTAAATAAAAAAAAAATCCTTTTGTTCCAGTTTATCATTGGTTCTAGTTTACATAACATATATATTCTAGTTTATATAAAATATGTAGTGGACTTATGGATTTCAAATTGTTTCTTAATTGTAACAGTTTATTTTATTTCAAATGTAATATTTCGAATATTGTGACACATATCACGTTAGTAAATGACTGCTATATTAGGTTATAACAGGATGAATATTAGTTTAAGTCATATATTTTGTACTAGTTCATGAATTCTTAGGTACATGATACTTACTGTAGCATCAATACAAACAACTTTGATTATAAAAAGTATTTATTCGGACAAGTCAATGTACATTACATTGATTATTATTATTAACTTAATCTTTAGATTCTATCCATATTTCGAGAAATGGTTATAGTGACTTAATTATAATATAATAATAGTCAATAGTCAGAGATATAGCCTCACGTATCTTTTGTGGGTGCCTCAGTTTCATATATTTCAATCGCTAGGCACCTTGCTTTGTAAGCTGTGTTTCAGTTGTAGGTTCAATTATTAAAATTTTTAAACGAATTTCTATTAACTAGTGTTGTATAATTGTTTTTTTTAATTACATGAAGAATATGTAATTAAAAAAAACAAAACCTTTTTTAATGCAGTTGCCTCACGGTATTTTCTTAAATAGCATAAATGTTTTTTAGTATATTTTATATTTTCTTACTACTTTTATTAGCACACAAATAATACTCTATACATAATAATAGTTTACTGTAAAATTTACCACTAAATACTCTGGAATTAAAGCACAAGATTTTAAATAATATAGTATTAGATAATTTAACGAGATTAAAAAATCACACAGACAGTGATTTAATTGTAGTATATCTGCATTATTGCGAAATTATCAGATTATACACTGCTGTTGATATATTATTATATTATCAATGCATACCACATATTATCAATACATATTAAGATATCTAGAAAAGTAATCTATCGGAATAAAAAATATAGGTTTGCTGCATTATTTTCTGTTTAATGATAATATGAAATTACACCGACCATGCATTCGCCTACCCGAACTCTTTTTTTAAGAAATTATAAATAAGGGCTCGGTCTACGGACGGACGAATTTCAACGATAGTCTTTACTACTCGAAACTAAATGAGGCATGAGGAATGCCGTTGATTTGTCCATGCTAAATATTGCTGTAACATTTGAATTCAGAACTTTGTTAAGCTGTATAAACCTTTTTTTTTGTTGTGGATGACAATCGAATGGTGCACCCTGCGCTAATGGCATACGCTGGAGCACCAGTGGAGGATGATAAGATGAGAGAATGAGGTCAGGTCAGTTAGCCCATCGTGACAAAATTCACTAGGAATTGAACACGATGGTTTCCAGGGGGAACCGCGTGGAGGTCGACCTGACATGGACCTACATTGCTAGCAATGGGCAACAATCCCCTTCCCCCCTGTATAAACTATATACAATGAGAGCATAGTAGCCTAATGCTACTACGCTCGCTCGACTCCAGAAAATAAAGTTGCGTAATGGGGATTAGTGGCCCTATTATAAATAATTTACCTCTTCGGATCGACTTCCACGTGGTTACTCCTGGAAACTTTCATGATTATTACTTATGAATTGACCATAATGATTCCTGTCCTATCATCCTTCACTGGTGCTTCGACAGAGTATACCGTTAACCAGGCGAGAAATCCATTCTGTATTCTGTCATTAGCACATAAAACATTTTGTCAATATCTATTTTGCTAATCCTCATCAACTGGTATGTAGATAACATATATATTCTTATGACTACATCTGTCCAGGGAATTACCTATTAGTATATTTATTTACCTTTGTCAAATGTTGTTAATGACACACATTGCTTCAGTGAATAACAATTTCTATATATTTTATAGTTATTTCTGTGTACCAATTTGATAATAAACAATAAGGTATCTTATTAGGCAGAAATAAATATTTAATATTTATTTACATAGTTGCGAAAGTTAAAGAAAAAAGAAATGTTAAAGCAAAAAAGTACAACACTTATGTAAACATAAACCTGCTTTATGCAATTTATGTAAAATAATATTCCTTTCACACTGAAGTTTTTAGACCTTATCGTAATAAAGAATACACTTGCCTAGAGAATCATATAACTTTCTAGGGAGCATCATCAACAGTGGATGACGACAGGTTGGAATTACGATGCTGACCTTAAAAAAGTGACTAATTCAGATTTCTACCTAGCAAACAAGCCTCAAAGAAATAAAATGATGCAATCATAGGATTAATGCTTATCAAAAACGATTAGAAATTTCCAAGAAATGTCTATTCACGCAGCTGTGTAATTTCTTGATTGTTTTTTACAATCTCGACGTTAATTTACTTTCTAATATTTCAATTTTTCTGAGTTCAACATAAACAGTATTCTCTAGGGGAAGACCACACAAGACATTTTATATATACATGTGATGATTTTCAATAATTCTTAATAATCACATTCAGTCAGTCTACTCTGCATCCGAATTTCGATTTTATGACATTAGTTTTGCTCAACTTTTAACTCTTGAATTACATACTGGCAACATATTAATTTCACATTTTGTGAAAGAACTAACAGAAATTGTTATAAATTTCTTTAGTTTATTTTTGATTACATTTTAAAAGAGCAGTAAAACTGTATTGTATTGAAATACATATTGTGATTTGGCTCCAAAATAGACTTGTAGATCCATTTTTCTGTTTTAAAGTAACGTGATTAAAAATACTAGTAGTAGGTACCTTACTTTTAAAAATAAGGGTTTTACTTTTCATCAGATCAATACCCAAGTAAGATATAAGTTTAAGTTGTAAAAAAATTTATGAAATTTATAGGAACATTATTTTATTCTCCTTTTTAATTTTGTAACTCTTAATTTTACTAAAGCTATTTAAGTATTTTGGTTAATAAGATAATAAGTAGATACTCATTATCATATATCTACGAATAAAACAACAAATGTTACAAATCTATAATTTTTCTTCAAAGTATTTGTAGAAATTAATGAAACATTTGATTATAGTGGTAATGTATGAGTATCCATATCCATAGTATATTTATTATACACTTGTAATTTATCAAGCCTTTCTAATACCAGTAGCAAACGTGTCTGACTTTATAATGCAGTGTTTATAATAAAATCACTAAATCAATTTGTTTAAAGAAAACGGAGTAAATACTAAGACGAAAAATGCCATCAAAAAATCGGAGAGTGAGCAGGATATACTTGCATTACACCTGTCTCCTTCACATTCCTGACAGCTTACTAATTTGACAATATCTGAAAGTTGATTGTGAGCTCTCCTTATTTCGGTACAAGAACTGCGCTCGGATGCACATCCTCTTATGTACCAGGGTTTCTTCGTGTCTGTAAGAATATTGTAGAATAATATGGGTAATAAAATTATAGTACACAACCAATACAAATACGCGATTGTAGCTTTGTTCTGAGCAATCTACTATAGACTTATTAACATCGGTACCTACGGTACGGTATAACTTCACTTGAATATAGAAACATTCAACTGTAAGAAAAGCTTACGATAATTCTTTGGTAAAAACCGTACCAATTCAATCAATTAATCCGTTTCTGAGATTAGCGCACACAAATAGTGTATCAATTCGGTAGAACCGATGACACTTTGGGAGACCCAGCTTATGTAAGACGATTACACACGCCAGTCTTTATGGAAAGATATTGACCAAGCACTACTTACATATAGCCGGATCGTCGTATATTCCCCTGGAAGAGCCGGGGATCGATCCTTTGTTGCGTATTGCTCTTCGGGTTTCCACTTCGGATCTGCTGTCCACTTCAAGTTTCACAACTTCAGGAATGATAATGGTTCAACAGTTCTTTGGCTTAAATTTGAATTTTATAACACTTAGCTACGTTGCAACCGCCGTTCGCATCGAATCGAGAGACAAGATTTCTGATCACGAAAATTGTCACGTGATCAGTTGATTGCTATTACGATTGGCTATAGTACGACCAGTCAAGAAACTGGTCAGTGATTGGTCATTTCAATTCACTTAGACTGCGTGTGTGAAACGTATATATAAATTAATAAAAATAATGACGAAACAAATACTATACAAAAATTCTAACAATAATTGTGGGTACTATTACGTTCTCATATCGCTCCTAATCGTGGATAGATGGCGATGAAGGCGAGAATGTAGCTGACATTCTTATTATATGTATTGGGTATATATTTGATTATATACGATGACCTAGGCGGTCTACCGGTTTAGTACACCGCTTTTCTTTTGATGGTCGGGGGTTTGAGTCCTCGCACGATTCAAATATTATTATTAATTCTTGAGTTTGTTTCGGTCTGGGTATTTTCTATTTATATTATATATAATATATATATATATACATATATATGCTAGACAACTAATACATACTTAGATATTGTTTGGTAATATAATTAGATATATATATCATATCAGTTGTCTAGTATCTATAACCTAAGCTCTGCTTAGCTTAGGACTTGATAGCGCTGTGTGAAGTGTACAAGGTTATTATTATCTATTAACATACATACTAAATAAGAATGAACAAATTTTGATGTTTTTCAACTATGAATACAATAAGTATTCATACATTTCAGCGCACTAATTACATACAATAAACATTTGATTCGACTCTATTTTTGTTAATAAATTTCAACTGATTCCCTTTCTTATCGACATAGTCTCCTCCTTTACATTAGTCATTCATATCGGTATTATACTTACGTTTATATTTCTCAACATATACAACACACTTATTTCGTTTGGTGTAATCATTACTATATGGGCATTGTTTTGTTGTCGTGTTCAGATGTATAACTGGGCAGTCGGTACAGGCATAGCATTCT
The DNA here is from genome assembly GCF_030625045.1 of Achroia grisella. Classification (NCBI taxonomy): domain Eukaryota; kingdom Metazoa; phylum Arthropoda; class Insecta; order Lepidoptera; family Pyralidae; genus Achroia; species Achroia grisella. The sequence goes on from NW_026713022.1 coordinate 679,515, forward strand.
ACTGGTGTTAAGTATGGAACTGGTCTTATTCCAGCCATGTATTGGTTCGTTCCGGTATTTGCTTGTGCTAAAACCAAAGATCTGTCCTCGGCATCTTTGTCAGTTCGCTCTAAATTCACGTTATCTTGATTTGCATCCTTTGTCAGTAAAATACCACCGTCTGTTGTGAAAGTGATTTTTAAAAGGGTTACATAAAGTAACATACAGAAAGTAAATATATAGTAGACGTGACATGTATCAGCGGTTCCGAGCATTTTCTTATTTTTGTAAGTTTACATTAAATAGTAGAAAGAAGACATAAAATAGATACAAATTTAGTAATATTGATATATTTTATTATAAAGTCTAAATAAGTGCGGTCACAATTGATACAAAAACTATTCCCAAAACGCTGGTACCAATACCTCGCATAATGTTTTAATATACCTCAAAATATCTTTATAAACAAAAATTACATATCACGTTGTTTGTTCGCGATGGACTCCTAAACTGCTGAACCGATTGCAAATTTGATTTCCACATTGTAAGCAGTGTGATCAAACTTGATACTGATACTGACTGCAATATTATTTTATTCAAGAACATTAACCACAACAACGCGTGGCCGGTTCTGCTTGTATATATAAATACATATTTAATTAAGTATATATGTAAATGTAATATTAACTCATTTGAGCCATTCTGATCGTAGAGGCGCGACCACAATAGTAACTAATCAGATCATAATAACAAGTTCCCTCATTTAAAATATAGTATACACTTTATTATCTACCTGAAGATTCGACACGACATATCAAACAAAAGGTAAAATAATTGAAAATGACAAGTGTGAACATTTTTTCTTATAAACTAAATGACGACTGAGAGTATAGGTAGTAGCAATAATTTATATTTGCATGTTATCGCAATCAACAGATTCAGCATGCTTGAGTGACCCTAAAAGTATGCAATCACTCGTGCGAATCGCAACGGAGTTACGGTAAAACACAAAGTCAGATATCAGATATCAGTCACTACATCAATATTACTATATATCATAGATAAAAGAATATGTGCTCCTAGACATGTAGCATTTACACTAGCTGTTATCCGCGTAATTTGTATGTTTTTTTGAGATGAGAACTGTCAATTCTGATTCAATTTATCTTACTGTTAAATTTTATTAAAAAATAGATAAATATAATTTCGCATTTAAAATGTTATTATGGGTAGTAATAGACAATGAATAGAATTTGTATATAGTTTTGTTAATATAATATATTGTTTCGCATATTTTTTAATCCTTTCGTCTATTATGACAGTAACGTACGTAAAGAAATAGGCATATTGACGGCTAATTTTACTACTTTATAGTTGCAGGAAAATTTCATTGTATTAAGTTTTATTATATGACAGTTAGATAGTGGATAAGATAATAGACAAAGGTATTTCTAATTTATTGGTAATAAAGTAAATACCAGCTAGCTGTTGGACATAATTTGTGACGTACTATTTACATAGAGATTCGGATGTGACAAAATTAATATGTTAAATAATTTTTTCAATAAGTATTTTTTACTTAATATTATTCAGTTACTTAATTTGTTTGTAATGTATAGATATAAAAAAAATTCATCTCATTTCGTAGATAAAGCAAATGTAATGCTGCCGTTACTGCTCATTTTATTTTCGAAAAGAAAGAAAATCACAATAATAATGCGAATTCGTGCGAAACAGGGCCTGTGATCACTTTTGCTTTAATAATGTACTAATTTTAACTTTTAATAATTTTTATTTTTAATGTTCCTTTCACTGAAGCAATGTGATAAAACAATTGACAGTCAAATTAATGAACCATTATTTCCGAGCCTGCAGTAGTTTCAGCGTCTTTTTTTTAAATATATGTCAGTAGATTTGCTGCTACTCTATGACGATAAAAATATTTCTTACTTGTAATTGATAAAACCGATTAAGAATGAATGACAAAACATGAGTACATAGTTATATCAAACTATGGCAAGATTTGAATTGTAAATAAAATCGAAGTTGAAACCAAAGACTACTACTATTGTTTTAGTACTAAGTAGCATTCATTCATGTATTAGTTGCTTTTGTTTATGGACGTGTAATGTCCCTTAATTAATTGTGTCAATTACCTTCTGACATGATAACGTGTTATCATCACTTGATTAGCAAATGGCACCTACTTTCCTAGAACATGTTTCAATTAAAAATAATAGGTATGTAGAATAAATATACACTTTCACACTAACACAGATATGAGAATATTAAATACTACTACTAAACCATTTATTGATAAAAAAATACGAATACGTATCTCGTACTCAACGACTATAAGAAGAAGTTACAATAGACGTTGTACAAAGTCAGAGGTAACCTATACTTTATATAAAGTAGTCTATGTGGGTATTTCTGTATTAGATATTTCTGCTGCCACTCAATTTGCTTTGAAGGTTGTATTAAGGTTAAGTTACCCTAACTTACTGGTTGACGGCTTCTGTGATCTAGGGGTTGATTACACCGCTTAACTTCCGATGGTCGCGGATGCAATTCCTCTCGAAACAATGTTTTGTGTGGGACTTTATGGCGTTGTGTGAATTGTCATGGGTTATTATTATTAATTTTATTAGCATAAGGGGAATCATGAGCGTCACATCTATGACATCTATGTAGGTACATAGGCGATCTCTTGTTATCAGTTAGACCGTCAGCAATTTTGCAATTGTATTGTTTATAATACAAAAGGTTTTAATTTACTCTATATTGATGCAATTTTTTTATTCTCTGTGCGGAAAGATTACAATATTACATTACGAAAGCCTAGATTTAGAAATTCCTTCAATTATAAATTGGGACATTGTAAATGCAAATCAGTATTGATGTAGATACTTACACTATTTTCATACTTTGTTTTAAGTTCAGTGGAGATTACTGTAGATAGCTATTATAGTTTTATCTTAAGTAGTTTAAGACCTATTCAGTAATTGTAAGTTGATTGCAAATACCGTTGATAGATCTAATTAAATTATATTACTTTGAGTATTATGTACCTATACAAATCGAATAATTGCAGCTATGGGTGTAATATTCGTACTTAACAAATGTATCAATTTTTTTTGTAATTTACTTTAAAATGAATCCTAGCATTTATATTTATATGGCTCGAGAGCCAGCAAAATTTGGTTAATCATTTCCTATCGGCTAAAGACTTAAATGGTAATTATTGTTGTTCACTAGAGTACATAATGCTAATAATAATCTAGTATTTTCATTCTTTTAGAAGTTTTTGGCTGAGAGTAATTTGGTCATCTGGTCATCACAAAATCTGTTTCTGGCTTGAGGACTATTATTCCATCTGTCTATACATTTCTTTTATTCATATGATAAGATAGGGAGTAAATAACGAGATGACTGCGAAGAGGGATGAATGAAAGAGATAAATATATTACGCCGTCCCCAAATAAATAGGATACAGAAGAAGCAGATGGTTAATATTATATATATATACATATATATGAACACTTCAATTGTAGATAAGGCTAATACGCATGGACAAGTTTATTATTTTGAATTGAATATGGGTTTTAGGGTTATCATGATTAAAATGATAAACCAGATTAATTTTGGGAAGTTAACTATTGAATTGTCAGGGCCGATGAATTATCAAGTAAAACATTACTTAATACAATAAATTATCTCAGATTCAATTCTGCCAATAAATAAATATTAAATTATGTTATTAGTGCAGTAGATCGCAACAAGTATTTATTATAGTTATTTTTAAACCTTCGTGTTTAATATAAATTATTTGTATTCTTAAGTCATGATGTGTTGAGACCCGGTTAATAATATAATAAAGAATTTATAAATTTATAACATAATACTATTAGTTTGCAACTTGTAAATCATAAAATACTAATTATTAAATAATGCCTTACAACATTTACAACACACATAACTCAAATTAGTATAAGATATAAAATCTGAATATATATACTAGTGGTCCGTCCCGGCTTCGTACGGGTTTTTTTTATCTGATCTTCTAGCAAACCTCTACCTTGACAAGCGGCTTCGTAAGTTTTTTATCAACTGTTTTTAAATCCTGAAACGATGTTGGGCTACGTACATGATGAAGTAGTATCCAGAGATAAAAACGTTCTGACTGGGAAGGATGAATACTGTATATTCTTCCCAATGCCACATCCTTTTTTATGCCGGGGTGTCCAACTACGTCTTGCCCACGTTTCCTTCTAGAAAATATATTGTTAGCATTGAGTAGTATTGTAGCAAATCCGTTATTACTGCATAGGTCAAAAATGCCGTGAGTGTCGTTTTTGGTGGATTTTCTACTGTTTTCCGCTGGGAAGTCTACTCGTTGTCCGTTGCCTAAGTGTACTACAGTAGAGTGTCTGTCATGGATAGGAAACTCTAACAATCTCCACACTGTTCAGATGTATTGATATATCGGCCTTTTAAATAATTTTCAATTTCGTCATGAGCATTTCTGACACAGAAAATTGCTTGATCCGATGAATGGAATATACACCTACGACTTGAAAAATTCAAAAAGTAATCTGCAGGTATTGAAACAATTTTGAATACAAAATAATTTATTTGAATAAGGATTAATAAATAGGTATGAATAACATGTATAACGGGACAGCGTTATTTTTTCTATTTCTATAACTTATTAAATTCGTAATATCTACTGAATAGAGTAGCGGATTTGAACAATTTAAAAGTAATGTACACAAATTGAAACAGTTTTGAAAACAATATGATTTATCTAGATAAGGATTTAAACAGAAGTATGAATAACATGGTGTAAGTTTGGTCGGTATTTCTACCAACTTTTAAAATGTAAAAAGTGGTTATTGTGATATGACGATAATAGTTAGACATACAGGCTCACGAAGTTTTTTATAATTATCGATATGTTCTTCAATATTGTAGATTTTATTCTATCAGCAATAGTTTCCGCAGCGCACGCGACGAAAGATATTTTATGCCATTTTTTTACACCTTGAGTTTCGTTACTAAAGTTTTAGTAAGGATTCCTAACATTTTCTAGCAATAAATATACTCCTATCCTATATTACTCAGGATGAATGTAGCTTTCTAATGGTGAAAGAATTTTTAGAATCTGGAAAGTAGTTTTTGAGTTTATTCATTACAAACATACATACATTCACACAAAAATACTAATCTTTCCTCTTTATAGTATTAGTATAGATATATACATTCGATTTTAAATACATATATATGCTCTATTCAAATTTGCCAAAATGTGCCAATGCCAGTTCATTGGCACTTATTGAAGACTAGGATAGATATGTTCTTTAAGTCATTATGTACATATGTATCTACGCATGCTTGATGTGGACTCTCACTTTGGGGTTATACATAAAATCTAGGTCGCAGTGGAATTCAAAATATGTAGGTACATCAAATCGAGTAAAACTGAGGTAGGTAATTGTTGTAGGATACCAGATAATTAAGTTAAAATGGTTATGGACCGTATACGTATGTCGCCGTAACGATTGTAGATGGAACGAGTGTGTTCTGGAGTGGAGTGGACAATAAGAAGTGGAAGTAGATCACAGCCAAATGGTCCGCTTATGCAATAATTACAATAGACAAGCTATGGCACCAACACCTGACCACGAGCCGTGCCGCCTGGAAACGACCTGCCGAAGAAGACGAAGAAGATACTTTTGATGATTAACTATCTTCCTACTACCCTCGTATATGGTTAGTTCATGTCTAATACTTAAGCTTTAACACAGTTTTATATTTGTATGAACTGAATTTTAAAAAACTGTCAACGTGAATTAGATTAAAAAATCAAATTAGTTCTCGGAAAGAATTACGTCATATCTGTAGATAAACCCATATCCAAATGACACTTGAGGATGATCTGCAAAATGCCTAAGTTTACATCCTTTCTGAAATAGTATTCAAGATAACACATAATAAAGATTTAAGATATTTTATATTATATGTTATTCATGCAGTATTTCCTTGCCTATAATTAGTTTTATGTTTTTCCCATTAATATTATCTATACTTTTTGATATTCAAGAATTATCTTTTATCTATCTAATTAATAAGTGGTATAACGTTCACTGACGCATATACATTTATTTATAGGAACTGAAAACAGTAGTAGAGTTTGAAATTCTATGGGATAAAAGTACAGAAATACATGTACACATTATAATCTATCGTCCATCTTTGAATGGCTTCATTAATTTGTTAAGTGTGTGCGAAGAGATCTTAAAAACTGCACTTGTAATTTATGTTCTTAAAATTGTGTAGACACACAATATTGTAGTTGTGATAGGGATAAAATGAAACTATGAGAAAGCGTCCTTGAATAGGGGGGGGGGGGGGATGGGGGTTGGTTGTTAGTAATAAGGACTAGCGGCTCCCGTGTTGGCACAATGTGACCTATCAGTTCTGCTGATGGACTGACTGACCTAACTTCATTCCATCATCTAACCGCCAGTGTATACCATTACCACAGGCGGCTCAGTCATTTCACGTTCATCCACCAACAAAAAAATGACCTTTTTCTAACGTAGAGCAAATCTTCTTGAGATCTTATGTGAGATTCTTACTTACTAAAACTCCACGGTGTTGATCTGTACATCAAGTAAGCAAGCCACGGGAAGTATTTTTGCATTCTACCGCCACTTCTGTAGCGGTGACTCATTCTTAGAGATGTTTACAGCCGGCCTTTTTTTTAGCTCATAAAAATCGTTCTAGATTGCTCTACGCACATAGTGAAACAGGAAGCGATCTAGATTGCTCCTCACTATCACATCGTTTATAATTTGACTTCGGTCGGACAGAATAAATAATGACAAACAATGTTTCTTATGACTATTCATAGGAGTTAAAATAAAATACATAAATTAGATGTAATAAAAAAATTCATTACCATTTTCAATACTTATTATAAATATTTTAAAATAAAGAAATATATTAAATTATTTTATTAATTTACAAATATAGAAATAGGTGAGACTGAGGTACCCACGCAGACCACTTTTTATACTTACGTAAAAGTATACATTAATGATAATTGATTTACAAGCTTAGTGATTTCCTTTGTTTGGTTTGGCTTCCTTTTATATGTAAGTACCTGTTATCTAATGTTTGACTGTCACATATGAGATTGTTTTGATAGTACATGCTTGTCACTAGCTGCTAATCAATTAGGGCAGAATAATTATAACCAGTGGTGGAAATTTAATAAAATTTTATGTTTGATCGATATTACAGTTCTATTGTCAGTTTGTCTAAACTATTATGTAACTTAACAGAGATTAAGTGCATAGCGGTTTCTATGTTAATTGCCGCATGCCTAATCCTTGTTAATGCAAATCTAATTAAAACAATATTTATTTAAAAAAGAAACCAGAAGTTTATTGCTCATTCTTCTTGTGATGAGTCTGCATTCCGAATAATTAAAAAATATATGACTATTCAAAAGTGCTTATATTAAGTTTATTTGAATAAAGATTATTTCTATTTCTATTTCTATGATGGTGTGTGGATGTTTTTTTTATTAATAAAAAAATATAACTTTCTGCACTCTGTTTCCACATAAACTTCAACTGTACCAAATTAATTTTTGTACTCTTTCGTCCACGTAATTATCCTAAAAAGGGGTACAAACTTATTGGATATCGTATACACAGATAACATTTCTTGTCGGTATTCATTTTCACATATATGTTTACATACACGTATTTTGCAACAAGCACTAATTTTCATTTAACTAATATGTTTTAAAAAACTAAGTGATGGCAAACAATAAATTTATAGATACACTTATTCATATAAAGTGTAATATAAATTATTTATAATAAATAAATAAAATACGACGATAATAAAATTACTTTCATTGAGGTATAATGTATCTATTAACGTATCAGATAAAAGAGAGACTGCACACAAAAATTGTATTTCATGTACGGGTTATATACTTAAATACATATGTATGCATATTTTACACAGGTAACATTTGTTAGTTTTAAATACTACTATACTATATTTGTATAACACCAGAGAGTGATCTTTTTCCTAAAAGTAAAGAGTTTGCAAGAAGATTTATTATCTCTATCTTGTTCATAAAAAGTGAAACAATGTTTTGTCACTTTCTTTTAAATAAAGAACGTAGTTTGAAAAAAGAGGACATAAACAGTTTAATGTATGAAATAAATTACTGTCGTTAAATTGCGTCACATAGATAAATAATGCCTCCATGATTCATAGTTTTTATTAATAAATACATAATCTCTATATCGATTCTAGACAAAAATCAATGAGATTGATATTTGTGTCGTGTCTTATATTGTAGAAACACTAATAATTACTTAATATTAAGATTTGTGTATGTGGAAAGTATCCGTTACTTATATGAAATCTATGACTGTATAATATATTTTTTTAAATATATTTAAAAAATCAGAAGTTGAAGTTTTTATGTATGTTTCTCGTGAAATTTTATTAATATCTTGAGTTATACTTGTGAAAAGATAACAAACAATCAGATATACTTATGCAGAGAGGAAAGAGATTGTTAGTTGTAATAGTAAGTAAGGACTAGGACCCCATTGATAGTACCTAATGTACAATGTCAGGTCGACCTCCACGCGGTTCGGAAGTACGATATTTAAGATATAGTATCGTAACGAATTCATAGTTAAAATGACACGCACATGATTTAAATCCATTATTCTAAATGTTAATTTATAAAAAGTGAACTAGACTACTGGCAACAAGAATCACGAAACCGATGACTGTTTTCGTGGATCTGTTGCAAAGACCTTCGTCGCAAATTCTACAACTTTGCAAATCCGCATCGCTGAGGTTTTCCTCCAGTAATGCCTGGCTACACCGAGAATTGTCACCCTCATCAACATCAGATGCGTACGCGCAGCCACGGATCACATCAGTCTCGCCGTTTACTGAAATAAGATTAATTATTGAAATAACAGACATGTTGGGGGCTATTCATAAATTATGACATACTGGAATAATTGTAACAAAGTTTGACACTGTTATGTCATATTTTGTCATAAATTCGAAATATTCTCGAAAGCGAAAATTTTGACTACATTTTAAAGCTTAATGACATATATACATTCAACTTAATGTTTATAAAAATAAAGTTGAAATCAGGTTGTAGACGAGTTTACACTTGAATTACTAATGTACACTGAAATTATTACGTATTATACATTACAACTGTAATATTCCATCCCGATTGTCCATAGGGATGCCCTGAATTGAATGTTACAGTTGTCTACAGAAATGAAACATTGTTATAAATATTTTATATACGATATTTCTCGCTGGTTTATCCGCGACAAATATCGAAACCTTATAAATAACATTGTTCTGTTTATATAGGTAATATTGGAATTGTACTCCAAACAAAAAGAAGCCAATCACAAGTGTTACGGACCGGCCGTTATTGTGATAAACTTAATTATATTTCACTAGAAAACACATTTGCTCTGTTTCTGCAACTTATATCTTGTGGGACTTGATACTTGAAATCGGGTAAAAATTATCCGACATGTTAGTTTATGGTATCTATTGTGTACCAAATATTATCCGTTTAGTTATTATTGAGTAAAAGAGTAACAATCATACCCGCAACGTTGCTAGCATGAATTCGGCTCAAAAGTATCCTATGATCGCTCTTGTGATATAAATAGTAAGTATGTATCGATAACAATCTACTTAATCTACTTACTTTGGAAGACTGAAACAAAGCATCGTGGCTCATTGTCGCCGTTTTCTTCTCGGTTTAATACAGTTTTTCTTGAATAAGAACGAACATGGCGCTGAAACAAGAAGGCGCAATTATAACAAAGGCTTTTACCTTTATATACCCTATCTCATTCGAATTACGAATTATTAATTTTGTTACATTGTCAGCAAGGCTAGATAATAGAGTGTTTCATGTAATTCTTTTATATTACTAGAATGGCAAACAAGCTGGCGGCCTATCTGATGAAAAGTGAAAACAATAATAGTTTACTTTTACAGACAGGCAGTAATTTAAGTGACAAACTAAGGACTGGACAGGTTGCCATTCTGGAGGATTCTAATGAATTAAAATATAAAATGCTTGGCAATACCATGCATGATGGTGTATATTGAGAGTAATGGGGAACTTATGCAAATGGTAATTTTTCTTTCTTTATGATATTTATTATGATTATTTAATTGATATAAAAATATTAAAATTTAATTTATATATATGTTTAAAATTCATATATTCTAAATTCAAAATTCTTTATTTAGTTAACACAATTTTACAATTACATTTTACAGTTGTTGAAGACTTCTTTTAAGCATAAAGATACCTGTGCCAGGAGGCTCCACTCTTCCATAGCTTACATCAAACATTTGTAAAATGTTTCTTGTTTATTATACTATAATTAGTTATATAATTCAATATTAAATACATACATTATAGGAATATATATACATATGTGTGTGTGTGTGTATGTAATCTTGCATAACAGTTTTAGCAGTGACGATAATGATGCAGTAGTAATTCAGTTTCATTATAATTTAATGTTTTATCCAATCTATCAGTATATTTTTACACTCACGATAACTTTTAGGGTATATTTCATTTATTGTATTAAACAAGAGTGCAGTTTGCTTTTCACATTTTATACTCACGAATTTGGTTTTTGTTTTTGGCACTGATACAACTTTAAGTTTTCTTCTTTTATTTTTTAAAGCTGGGTCGTATGTAAATTCTTTATGCTTTTTTAAAACTGCGTTTAATATGTACAATTTTCTCACAGACAATAGATCCGTGATCCGGTATAAGTCATCAGTAGGAAATCGTCGGTTTTTCAAGTACATTACCTTGAGCAGAGCTCTTTGTATTTCTAGGAAACGCGACTTGAATGCACCGCCCCATACAGGAATACAATACATAATTATGGATTGTATCAAAGCAATATATATTTTATTTAAAAGATTGGGTGAGCTGTGTGGGGATGTCTGATTACTTGGTACTATATGTCTCAATGTTTTGAAAATCCAAATAAACTTCCGAATCCTTGTGGAGACTTGTTCTATTTGGGGATACCAAGATAAACGATGGTCAACTATAACACCTAAGTATTTTATATTACTCACTTTGTTTATAGTAGGGCAACTACACTTTATCGCGGCGACTTAGATGCAGTGTTGAAAATAGCAGAACCACCTAATATCAATAGAGTAAGAATTACAATTATGGATTTTTATATTGTAATCTTGTTCTGGCTGCGAGTTATTATAAATACCAAAAACAAACACAATTTGTTTTACTAGTATTTAGGGTAAGAAGATTGTACTTTAACCACTTAGCAACTTTAGCCATACCAAGCTCGGTGTTCCTTTTTACAATACTCCAGGTAGGACCAGTGAAGACAATGACAGTATCATCGGCATAGGATAAAATTTTGGCATTTTTAAGATTTATGTTGAAGAGATCATTAATATAAATAAGGAATAAAGTAGATCCTAAGACACTTCCTTGCGGGACTCCACATGACACGTTTACATCTCCGCTGTTATATTGCTCCAGTTTTACCCTTTGTTTTCTGTTGTATAGGTAATGTTTGAATATAGAAAGTTGTAAACCCCAACCAATCACAATCCAAAAAACACCAATCTTTTCCAGTTTCTTCACAAGGACCGGTAGAGAGATAGTTTTTCAAATCCATGAAAACAGAGAGACATTTTCTCCCTTTATCAAGGTTATCTGTTACTAATGTACTATTGTGTACTATTAATATGTATTGATGTAATTGTAAAGTATGATGATAAGACAGTCTCATTATCTTATAGGTATTTCAAACGTAGACTATTTAGTAGTAACGTAGACATATTTTATTCATAACGTATATTGTATATTTTATTTATATTAACACTTCAATTGATAACTGTAACCTTTGTATATTTTTGTTTCAAAAAATTAAAAGCCGTTACTTGAAATAGAATATACGAAAACATTTTAAATTATTGAGTATATTTTATTAGACGCAATATTACGATACAAAAAATAATACTTATACGTACGAATATAAATGTTTATACTATGCGAGGAATCGAACCCGCAATCATCGGAAGTAAGGAGGTGTGCTATCGACCACTATATCTACTACCGAGGGTATATCTACATATATACATAGTATGTTATAAATTTCTAATACAGTTTAGTTACGTTATAATGGCATGGTTCCTATTCTAAAAATAAAAAAAATATGTCTGTACTATTTCATAGATTAATTGCAAACTGTCTTTATTATTTTAGAAAACTTTTATTTATGCGTATGTAGGATAAACAAACTCACCAAGAGCCGACTTTGTGGCGTATCTGTCGTGTTTGTAGATTCCCTGGTCGTATCTTCCGTGGTCGTATCTTCCGTGGTCGTAGATTCCGTGGTCGTAGACGTGGAAGAAGACTCCGTGGTCGTGGACGTGGACGTAGATTCCGTGGTCGTATCTTCCGTGGTCGTAGGAGTGATTGTAGATTCCGTGGTCGTAGACGTGGAAGTAGACTCCGTGGTCGTGGACGTGGACGTAGATTCCGTGGTCGTGGACGTGAACGTAGACTCCGTGGTCGTGGACGTGGACGTAGACTCCGTGGTCGTATCATCCGTGGTCGTAGGTGTGGTTGTTGTTTCTGTGGTGGTAGACGTGGTCGTGGACTCCGTGGTCGTGGACGTGGACGTAGACTCCGTGGTCGTATCTTCCGTGGTTGTAGGCGTGGTTGTTGTTTCTGTGGTGGTAGACGTGGTCGTAGGTTCTGTAGTCGTAGGCGTCGTTGTAGGCGTGGTTGTTGTTTCTGTGGTGGTAGACGTGGTCGTAGATTCCGTGGTCGTAGACTCCGTGGTCGTAGACTCCGTGGTCGTAGACTCCGTGGTCGTAGACTCCGTGGTCGTAGACTCCGTGGTCGTAGACTCCGTGGTCGTAGACTCCGTTGTCGTAGACTCCGTGGTCGTAGACTCCGTGGTCGTAGGCGTGGTTGTTGTTTCTGTGGTGGTAGACGTGGTCGTAGGCGTGGTTGTTGTTTCTGTGGTGGTAGACGTCGTTGTAGGCGTGGTTGTTGTTTCTGTGGTGGTAGACGTCGTTGTAGGCGTGGTTGTAGGCGTGGTCGTAGGCGTGGATGTAGTTTCTGTGGTTGTAGTTTCCGTGGTCGCAGATTCCGTGGTCGTAGATTCCGTGGTCGTAGATTCCGTGGTCGTAGATTCCGTGGTCGTAGATTCCGTGGTCGTAGATTTTGTGGTTGGTGCTTGCGTGGTTGTCCGCGGATAACAAGTCTTAATATCGTCTTCAGTCACATCGTGACATCCGCGGCAGACGTAGCATTCCAAAGCACTTGCTGCAAATATTTAGAAAATTAAAATATTAGTAATGGAGTACTGTACGATAAATTAACATATCGGAAGCCGTAGGTATCTAAAACAAACAAAAAAATTTACACTTGATTAAAAGATAACAATTAGATTAGAAAAATGATCGATATCACTCAATATTAAAATATTGATAATAATATAACGATGCAATTAAAAATAATATATGTACATGTATTTGTTCTATATGGTGCAAGTAAAAATGTCCGTGTAACTAGGCATCAATTGCTAATGTTGTGTAATTAGTCGTTTAAAGTAAAGACTCTATCGCATGAAATGAAAGAGCATCGGTTTAACCTATTCTAACTATTCGTTCAATTCGTGCTAACTTCACTTTTGCGCTGGTTTAGCGGTTTCAAGTTCCGAAGGCTGTGGAAGACAACCCTCTTATAAAGCCAAAAAATCTTGTATTCATATCTTAAGTGTATAATTAAGGGGTTATACGCAGTTGCGAGGAATAAAAAAAGTCTCTTTATGATTTTTTTATAGAAACAGTTTTTATTTATTATAAGTCACAACAACAATTTTTTTTAAATAGACGCTATTTTGTTAAACATATTTTTTTTATTATTGATTAGTAACCAATTGATTAAGAACAAACAGACAGACAGACATCCAAAAACTTAAAAAAATGTTATTTTGGTGTATGTACCGTAATTATATTCATATGCATGTAGTAAAAAACGTTTATATCAATATTACAAACAGACACTTCAATAATATTTATATGTATAGATACATGTACTGAACCTACAAAGTTTAAAGCACCCGTTCAAAGCCGGGGCGGGCAACTTATAATAATAATGAAATATATATTATTTTAGCATTTCCAGATTTCACTATCATTCGTTTCATATATGCTATTATTTGTTGTTATTATTTTTAGACGGGGGAGTACATATTTCGTCTATAAGTAATTTGATACTTTTTATTTCTTATATAACATTAATAGTATATATGTGATAAATAGTATGAACTGAAAGGCCACTACATTTTCACATGAAATATTAGCCTAAACTTAGGCATATATACAGATAATTAAATAATCGAATATGTAAAAATCTATATATGTTTGTATTTCTTTTTTTGTGAAATTGCAATGGCCTGACCTAATTTAAGTCCATGGATCACCTGATTACCATCGGGTGATCCATAAGTGTAACGCAAGTGGTGACGGTTGCTTATATATTATACAGAAAAGGGATAGAACCGTGTAACTTCCGTGGCATTTTTCATACGTTGCCCTTCCGGAGAAATACGACGTTATGCTTCTACCATGTAATTTCTCTGCCCTATCTCACCATCGAATCGAAACAGCTTACAATTGCTTACCGACTGAAATAGGCGAGACTGCGCTAGCTACGCAAACTACTTCCTACAAAGTCTGCCTCGGTCATTTTTAACCACCACCATAAAATTATGTTTAATTATTACTTCTTATAATAGATGTACCGAATGAAGTGGGAATGTATTTTTTTCATGGTAAACAATAGATTGATGCACACTCCTGCGTTAAAGGTATAAACTGGCAGGCCGCCAGTGGAGGATGATTGGATAACCTGACTTCATACCAGTGACGAATTAACTACGATAGATTCCTGGGTCCATGGAGGTCGACTAGACACAGTTGTTTATGACCTGATATTGCGAGGAATGTGGCTACTAGTTTCCATTACTTGCAATCCCCTCCGTCCCTAGTGGCAATGTATTTGTTATTCTACAATATTTTATTTCCATTTATCATATTTTAAATATTAATAATAAATATGTAATCAGTAAATGATAAATAGCAAACGTCAATCAGCATTTCAAATGATTTAGCTTGAACAGTGGCACAATTATTTATTTTGCGGCTTCAATATGCCGTGTATCAGTTAGTATGTTATCTTTCCAAAATTGATATAAATCGTGACAAAATAAATTGCTTCAATATAATCAAAATATATATGAAGTAACAAAATACAAAAATTAAAAAAAGAAGTTTACCGAAGCGGACATTCGGTACCTACCTTAGGGAGGAATCTCGGAAATATCTAATAATAATTATAAATATTTTTTGTTATATACTAATATTATAAAGGAGAATAGTATGTTATTATGAATGTATGAAGTTTTTTTTAAATTTAGCCATTAGGAACAACATAATGGAGAAATTAAAAAAAATACCTAACATACCTAATGTACATATAAACGTTGTTAATTATTTTTTTATCTATAGAAAACTATATTATTATATATCAATTCAATAAAGATGTATGTAATCAATGTTAAAATTTAAAATATAATAACAAAGAACTAAATAAAAGGAATGCGTTCTTGGAACACTGACTGAACAGAAACTCTTAGACTGAAACCTAACCTGACATGGTACATTGCTAGCAATAGGGTCAACAGTCTATTTTAATAATAATGCCTTTGCCCTATGTATTAGCTTTCAAAGAATAGTGTTGGTAGATAGTGTCTAAGTACATGATCGCTACACGAGACTACTAATCATGGTGAAA
Organism: Achroia grisella; assembly: GCF_030625045.1. Lineage (NCBI taxonomy): Eukaryota > Metazoa > Arthropoda > Insecta > Lepidoptera > Pyralidae > Achroia > Achroia grisella. The sequence continues at coordinate 695,464 of NW_026713022.1, forward strand.
ATCGTGTACTATGGGATGATTATGGGACATTAATGGGTCATTGATCCCTGAAAATCCAATGCTCTTTCGATTGTTGTTGATAAATTTCGAATTCTCTACTACAATGACGGAGGTATATTTACCACACATTTTCAATATAACCACAAATTTACACTACACAGATTATGACATTTTCACTTAATTTATGATATATTTAACTTCACTTGCGTATACTCACTATTTCCATTAAAATTAATGACACTAAAAACTGCAAAGACACATAAAAGATATTTAACACGCAACATTTCCGTTTTCGTTTTGCTTATTCAATATAGAAAGGTAATTTGTACAATATATGTAAATCTATTAATAGATAAATAAGTTCACACTGCGCGAAGCAATATCGGAAAAGGTAATGATATTGTGGCATTTTGATAGTAATTTTATACAGGTATATTATCTCAACTAGACAGAGATAAAAGGATTGCAATTACCTAAGTCGTCCAGTGACATTATGTGCCTAGGCTAGGTATCTCTGTAAAACGCGTCACTCGCAAATATGATGACCACACGACACCTTCGCGACAGTAATTTCAAATGGGATAGTCAGAGGCAATGTCAACTGTCGACTTAAATATATTTTTCTACTCATGCATATATATACACATAATAAAATTGTATAGGACAAATGACCGTACTTAGAAAAAAAAACCAAAAACTGAGTCAAAGGGATGTTACAAGTGAAATAGAACACATGTAGATTTTTTCATATTTATTGTTTCTATGTACTGGCTAATCTTCAAAACTGTTGGACAGATTTAAATGAAATTTTGCGTGGAGGTAGCTTACTCCCGGTCAACAACATCTTACTACTTAAAAAAACATACTTTTAATTTTAAATAATTAAAGAGTATCTATTAAAGTAATTTTGACGCAAGGCAAAGGCGAGGAGACACGTTTTTTGTTAATTTTGGTCCATTATTCGCAGACATAATAAATAGATACGTATGTATTCAACTTTCAACCCTACATTGATGGGTTTCCCAAGTCTAGTAAAAAAAAGAGACATTATTATTGCAATAATTATTATAATAAATAGGCTTTAAATCAAATTATTTAGTTCAAATACACTAATCATTATAAACTATATTCTCTAAAAAATCATTAGATTAATTTTATGAACTCACAGTGTTTTCGTCTCTCACAACAATACATTCGACTTCTACCGAAAATCTTCTTCAGGGTTGAAGTCGTTGCCATACAAGATACGCTGTGCAAATAAACTATGATCCAGTGGAATTAGCCATAGCAGAAATTCTTTTTCTAGATGCACCCGGTTGGATGGGAAAAGCTTTTCTCGCTAAAATATTATTGAAATAAATTAGAATATCGGCCACTTTGTTACCCGGCGGCAAAACTGCTTGTACAGTGTTCAAATTCCCCATAGATTTGGACACAAGTGTACATCCTGACTGTGGTATCTCTACATATAGTGATAAATCGAAGGTTTTAAGTTAGGCGAAGACGAATACTATTTTATAATCTGGGAAGAGTACACTATGGCACAACGAAAATGATGCTGTTTTATGGGGATTTTAAACAAACTTTGACAGTAGTGCCACGGGCAACAAAGACCGATGAGATAAATGCATGGTTCAAGACCTCAATCCTTTGGCGACAAATCACAAAGATGCACTTAACTGTGAACATGAGGGCGTGAAAAGCAGGAAACACAAATGCACAGGATTTTTCTTATTTTTTGTTAAAAATTGTTGTATTGTGTAACACCCAAGACGTGTCAATTAACGAAACCCAAGGACAGACGCTGCGTATTGCGGGCGTAGATATCACTGTCAGCTATTTCTCGCACGGTGAGCTCTATGTAGCTTTCTCCTGTGTAAGTCAGTCAACCAAAATATTTGTCCATGTTCCATCAATTTACGTCAAATGTATATGAAACTTCACAGTAATATAGCTTATACATCAGAATAACATATAGGCTATAAATTATAAAGTATTCATAAGTCGATAAATATATTCATATTTCAATGCGCCATGAAATTCGTCAGCTACCGTCTTTAGATTTAGTTTGGTTTCTAATCGGTGGGTAAAACTATTCTAATCGGGTCGGTATTTATCATGAAAATCAGTTATGTTGGCATTGCTATATTTATACTTGCAACTAAACTAGCTGGCTACACTCTCTGTTTATTCGTTCTTCTTGACAACAATTACATGCTTCTCTAATTAAATTGTAAAACTACAGAAGAAGAAGAAAATTTTAAATAAATGTTTCTCAGTCAGATTTCAGTATTGTGCCATCCGCCACTCACGCAGAAAAACAACATCGAGCGTCATATTGACACTAAGTTTGGTGTCTACTAGATTTAAATTCTCGACCGTCCGGTATAAGGGGCAGTAGGAAACCATGCCTATTTCGTGCACATTTCGTGCTAAGACGTGTCCATTTCGTTTTAATTAAATAAATTTTCAACGCTCTAATATCTATTATTTACTAGGTCAGAGTCATGTAGGTTACTCATTTATGTATTTATGGAATTATATAGAATTAAATCAAACCGGAATAAATGAATGCCGGCAGTGATAAAGTATCGATAATTGATTTTATCGTATCGGTATATGGACTTTATCATGCAAAATATATTGAAAAGATATTTTAAAAATTTCAAGCAAACATATTTAGATAAGCACGTTTCAGCAAATAGTATTATTACACAAGAGGAAGATTGTAAAATGTTAACTGCATTCTTAGTCTCACTTTTTTCAGCCGCTTTTAAAGCTGTGTTTCGGTTGTGGAGTCAGATTAGGTAGAGAAATTACAACATGCTACACATGGTATTAAGGGTGTTACATGATAACGTGATGTCCGTAGTATATAGGCGATGGGTAACGCTTACCATGAGGCCCGTTAGCTTGTTTACCCATTCAAACGACTTTAAAAAAACATTTATTTTACAATTTAACTAGTTTAGAGCACATACGCCGTCCTCATATAACATTCTTTTCATACCTACTACATATGGCTTTTACAAAGATTATCGTATTCATTAATAATAATAATCCTAGACAATCCACACAGCGCCATCCAGTCATACGTCCAGCAGGGCCTATGTAATAGGTACTAGACAACTAATATAAATATTTGAATATATTTATTTTGTACATATTCTTTAGACCAATATAAACAATCGTGCTCATGAATACAAATGTTCGCGCTGTGCGAGGAACCGAACCTGCGGCAATCGGATGCAACGTGGTGTGCTAAATCGCTAGACCATTGAAGCCGTCAAACATCAAGAGATAAGAAATAAACTCATATCGAAATTATATTTGCAGTATAGTTTAATAACAAATTTTAAAATAAAGTTGTTAGGTAATGTGTAAAGTACATGAACTGTTTACACCGATATTAGTAGAACCGGCATACTTCGTCCGGCCAGGAAAAGTACATAGCGCAATCGGTTCACTTGGCCAGAGGGTTCAATTGTGTTTTCAAAGCATTTAGGAACCCATTAAAATATACACGAAACTTCATTAAAATTGGTCCAAAGACGCTTTTAAACCAATTATATACATATGTATATATTAAGATTATCAACTTTGGTATGTATTATAATTTGTAATCTATACATACACCTAGGTAGCAATGATTCATCCTTATTTATTATAATACATTATTTTATAATTACCTACATTAATTAATGATTAAAGAAATACGTCTTCGTCCAATTCGCGGACACAGCTACTTAACTATACATCGTAATTTATTATTGCCTTTTAAGTTCTAGTAATGCAATATGCATTTATAGAACTTTCTTGTTCATTATATATACGGCAAAGTCACTTCGCTTTATATTCGTTCAATGTGTGTTATATCAAGCACGCACAGCTAGGCCTGTTTATGATTAATGTTATCATTAAACAGGATGATTATGGGATATACAAAACAAATATTTATGTCTTTTGACGTGATAATTAGATCAGTATTTCTACTGTACTATAATAACAATATATCTAATTGACATCACTAGACATTGTTGCTACAGTACAATAAGTATACACTTATTAATGAAAAATATATAGTTCCCATTATTCTTACGTAATTTTGGATCAGATTTTCATGTTGGTCAAGTTGCTTCCAACAATTTAATAACCTCCGGATCATCCTTACAAGTTACTCTATCTTTTATGCCATGTATATCATTAGGTAATATAATGTAACTTCCGCACTTTATTCATCATCATCATCATCGCAGCCCGGAAGACGTCCACTGCTGGACATAGGCCTCCCCCAAAGATCTCCACGACGATTGGTCCTGCGCTGCTCGCATCCAATGCCTTCCAGCGATCTTGACCAGATCGTCGGTCCACCTTGCTGGAGGCCTTCCCACGCTGCGTCTTCCGGTCCGTGGTCGCCACTCGAAGACTTTACTGCCCCAACGGCCATCTGTCCTACGAGCTATGTGCCCTGCCCATTGCCACTTCAGAGTCGCAATTCTTCGGGCTATGTCGGTCACTCTGGTTCTTCTGCGGATCTCCTCATTTCTGATTCGATCACGCAGAGTAACTCCGAGCATAGCCCTCTCCATTGCCCTCTGAGTGACTCTGAGCTTATTGATGGGGCCCATAGTTAGCGACCACGTCTCTGTTCCGTAAGCCATTACTGGCAATACATATTGGTCGTAAACCTTCGTCTTGAGACACTGCGGAAATTTGGACGAAAAGATATATCGGAGCTTCCCGAACGCTGCCCATCCGAGATGGATTCGACGATTGACCTCTTTCTCGAAATTGGATCTACCTAGCTGGATTGTTTGCCCTAAGTATACGTAGTGATCGACAATTTCGAGTGTAGAATCTCCGATTTTTACGGGAAAAGGTACGACATGGACTTTTGACATAATTTTCGGCACCTACTCCTTGTGAGACTCTACTGAGGTCTTCGAGCATTTTGCTAAGGTCTTCCAGGGTCTCAGCCATGACCACGATATCGTCGGCAAATCGAAGGTGATTGATGTACTCGCCGTTAATGTTGATGCCCAGCCCGCTCCAGTCCAGAAGCTTGAAGACATCTTCCAACGCAGTGGTAAACAGCTTTGGCGATATGACATCGCCTTGTCTGACACCTCGCTGCAGTTGGATAGGCTTCGAATTCTGGTCATGGAGGCGAACTGACATAGTGGCGTTTTCATACAAACATTTCAACGCTTCGATATATCGATAGTCAATTTGGCACCGCTGGAGAGACTGTAACACAGCCCACGTCTCGATCGAATCAAAGGCTTTTTCATAGTCCACAAACGCCAAGCAAAGTGGCAGGTTGTATTCTTCGGTCTTCTGAATTACCTGCCGCAGCGTATGAAGTGGTCTATGGTACTGAAGTCTTTTTGGAACCCGGCTTGTTCGGGAGGCTGGAAGTCGTCAAACCTGTGCGCGAGACGATTCGTGATGACTCTCGAAAACAACTTATAAACATGGCTCAGCAGTGTTACGGGTCTGAAATTCTTCAGAAGAGATTTGTCTCCCTTCTTGAAGAACAGAACCACCACACCCCTTTGCCATGCTTGAGGCGTTCTGCCCTCGAGGATGACGGAGTTGAATAGCTTCTGGAGGATTCGTAAAACAGGTCTACCTCCAGCCCTCAGAAGCTCAGCAGTAACTCCATCATCGCCCGGCGCCTTGTTGTCTCGTACAGGCTGACGTCCGGGATATCTTCGGTATAGTGTCGGGTTAATTTGGCTCTAGGGTCTTTCGCCGTGTTGTTAACAGGTACCCGTGTTGTCGTGTATAACTGTCTATAGAACTTCTCAATTTCCCTCAAAAGTTCGGGTTTAGACGATACGATCCTGCCGTCATCCGTCTTAAGTCGCGTCAGCTGGCTCTGTCCGGCAGCCAGATCCCTGTTAAAGACTTTTGAGCCCTTGTTTCTCTCAATAGCCTCCTTTACACAATTTGTGTTAAAGTGGCGTAAGTCTCGAGTCAAGGACTTAGAGATCTGCCTGCTAAGTTGCCGATACTGGGAACCGTCAGTCGGAGACTGCAGGACCATACTTCGCCTTTCATCCATGAGTTTGAGGGTAGAGATAGATATTTTTCCGGTTCTTTCTGCGCGGCGGGTTTTGAAGTGCCGCACGGACAGTTTCTACAAACCTGTTGTTGTAATCGTCACACCGCACTTTATTGTTGCATAGAATTTAATAATAAGCGGCATATCATTCAGGTAATTTACAAGACTGCAATTACATAATTACAGATTCGTTATTTTACTTCTCTTCCATATATTTTTTAATAGAAATAAATCTTTAATTAAATAATCTTAATTTATTCTACCGCCCATTCAGAATAAGACCAAATCAAACATTACTAGAAATAGTTGCGTATTGCTCTTTTAAATAAATGTTGTTCAGTTTACATTACATATTTAAGATTTTGTACAGATACGAACTACTAAATAGCAAGATTGAGAGAAGTAAATAAATATAACTATATATGATATTTGAGTACCGAAATAAATCAGTCATCATCTGAGTTTTCAGAGTTTGAGTTTGCGTTCAAACATATTTTAGGAAATCTATTGACCCATTTCGCTACATTATGGTTTCACCAATTTGCATTTATGATCTAGAGGTAGACTCTTCAATTTTATCTTATACTAATTATTATTTCTGATTTTTTCTGCTATATAGGTATAGATAGACATATTTGTAATAAGGCATTTAGGAAAGAATAGGTTCTTTCCAATTAGAACAATCCCTTAAAACATGATATAAGTGGATTATTATAAAAGTGATAAAGTAGAACTAACTGTTTAAATTCAAATTTTTTAATTAGTTAAAATTTAACAATAAAGATTTATAACCCTATTTTGTTTTTTAGCGTGGGCAAAAGAAAAAATTGGGATTAGCTCGCCTTCAGGGTTGATCCAAAAAGGGCGTTCAAATACGAAAGACAAGGGCACAGTCACGGCAGGAGCTGGCTACGGAGGATAGACAGAATAAAGCTTAAGAACATTATATTAAATACAGTCCTCCTAAAATAAATATTTACAATAGTATATAAATCACTAGATAAGTACGAGTAGCTAAGCTAGGTTTTATCAGTAAATATAAATAATTATTAATAAAAAAAAATGAGGATCATCATGTCCTATAAATAGTGCCATTATTATAATCTTTTTTTGCCTGGCCTTGGTCCCATTTATATGGAGTCGGCCGGTCTGGTCAGTCTTCGCCAGGACGGTCTGTCCTAGAACGTCTGGGGTGTTATTTCCGCGCTTTTTAAATCCCTCTCAATAACAGACATCCATATGAGACGGGGTCTGCAGCGTCTTCTGGGCTGGGTACTTATGTTAAGTACTGATCTTGTCATGTGGTATGCTGGTCGCCGCATGACATGACCGTACCACCTTAGACGGCTCTCCAAAATCTTCTCCAGTATAGATGTCATCTTAAAACTACTTCGAACGTGGATGTTTGTTATGTCCAGCGTTGTTACGCCACCAACCCATCTTAGCATTCTTATTTCTGCGACATTGAGTTTCTATTCTTTGTATCCTTTTAGTGCCCAACATTCAGCGCAATACGTCATGGCCGAACGCACTGCTGCTTTATATACTATATATATACTTTGCCCTTAGTGTGAATGGGCATTCTTTTATCGCTGATTACCCCAGAGAGCTCCCTCCACTTCATCCATCCGGTCTATATGCGGTGGGTTATATCTGCATGTATTGCCCCATCACTACATATAATTGAACCGAGGTATATGTAGTGATTGGTTTCCTTTATGGAGCGTTCTGCAAATAGATGAAGTTGAGTACCATTATTATAATACTGGGTTAATATCACGTTGTTCGCATTACCAACCAATTCTGTTAATTCCTGGTAACTGAATTAACAATAAAAATAATGATATCTTTGGACAAATCACACTACGCTATGTAGTCTGACGTCTAAGCTAAGCAGAACTTGTGACTAGCAGGGTACTAGATGAACTGATTTATTGACACAATTTTTTTTTAATACAAACATTCCTACTCATGAATACAATATTTATATGTTTATACCGTGCGGGGAACGCGACCGGACACGCGACCATCGGAAGTAAAGCCGTGTGCTAAACCGCTATACAAATGGGGCATTTGAACGTTACTTGGTACCTGGTAAATAACTTAATATCATTGTCATTTTTTCATACTTCACTGGCGCCAGAGTACAATGTTTATTCAGGGGCGTCTGCATTCTATCATCATTTAGATAAAAAATGCCCTATCAGTTTAAAATACATACTTTGATTAATGTACTTCATTGATAATTATGTGTATTAAACTTTTTTATCTAAATGGAAGGGCAAGCGAACTTAGTCCTACATACAACAGCATCACAAATATCACATCATTTATCGCTCGTAGTACCCCTCTGGTGCCATTCTGGAAGTTTAAGATGTCATGCCTTCATAGATATTATGTAATTTAGCTTTGACCAGAAACACAGTTTATAAGGCAAGCTGCTTTCAGCTGATATATGTTAATGGGAGATACCACTTTATTGAAAGTCTACGTCGCCGCGTCGATAAAATGAAAGTTTAAAAGATGTTAAGTATGTAACAATTTTATTAACAGTTACCTTTGTTGAGTAATTCGAATTCTGACAGACATTACAACAATACAAAATGAACAATATCATACATAGTTATTATATGTTATCTGGTACGCGATTTGTTTTGTTGTTCTTTATTCATAGTATAAATTCCAAAACTATATAAATTATAAATATACCTAAATAATATAAAAAAATCCTAAATTGATTGGACTATTTCAATAAACATGTATGAAAAGCACTATAGAATCTCAGAAGATGTGGATGTTATGGCATCTAGATCGGACCTCTCGTATCTACAGTAACCAAATGCTACAACTGTGTCGTGGGAAACTGTTTTCTCTTAAGGGCACGTAAGGTTGTAATATTTAAGTAGGGTGGAAAGGAGATTGTTTGTAATGTGAATTGATGATCTTATTGCTAGCAATGTGCGATGTCAGCTTGATCTCCACGCGGTTTTACCTGGAAACCATCGTGATAAATTCGTGGTGAATTGGTTACGATGGGCCTGACCTCATGACCGGATAACTGACCTGACCTCATGTTTATCTTATCATCCTCCTATATCCTATATCCCATCCTATTTTGCCATTAGCGCAGGCGGGTGACCATTCCATTATCACCATTGCCATCTATAAAAATAATAATAATATGGTAAGTGGTAACAGTCGAATATATATATTAACAGTATTACGACATCACATTATTACGTGACGCCCATGTTACCAATTACGCGTTACCATTTTAGAGGTCTAGGATGTTATGCCACATCCTTTTTTATATAAAATATCTGATGGTAAGCGATTCCCGCCAACATCCTTTTCAATTTCATAATTTCACGGAATAATATATGATTAAGTAATTTTGACTTTTTGTATTTTTCTTATTGACTTTTGATTCAGTGATTTTGACTTTTTATCACTATGAATTTAATGTGGGTTTGTAGTTTTCTGAATTTAAGAATTTAAACTTGTCATCGATACTTATATACCCATATTATAGTGAAGATCTCTAGATACAAAAGCTTCTAGATATGACTGGCTCTACATTGAGAGTAGTATCTTACTGTATTTCTATAATTACAGCTTCTACCCACACATAAGAGTTTTTTCATTAAGTGTCAGTATTAATTTTAGTCCATTTTACATTCCAATTTTTACGTTAAGAAGCCAATGCAGTCAGGTTGTGAACGCAAGTATTTTTTCTATGTAACTGGTATGGTAACAATAGTAATCGCAACTGTAACTCGTAAACAGCAACAAGGACGACAAGTTGTCATGTGAGATCCGTGTAACCCTCAATTAGTTGCTATTCATTTAGAAAAAAATATAACGTAGTACACTTTTATTAACAGCAATTAAGCGGTAATAAAACTTTGCTTTGATAGTTTTATATCTATGTATATTTTTTTTTTGGTGTAATCAGAACAGCCTGAAATTTCAGTGGATTCCATCTCATATAGATATAAATGGTAACGAGCAGATCAGTTATCCAAATCAGTGGACCTAAATGGCAGAGTATTATTTCATGCAAATCTTTGGACGAATCGTGTTTGAGATATTATAAAATCATTTTGATACCATATCTCATTTTAAGGAAATTTGGTACTGTGTTCTATGTTCTGCGATCAGAAAGAAAAAATTGCATTCGTTCTAGATTTTCATACATTCATCTCTTCGTCATTCCGTATATGATGAAGTGTGTCAGGAGCAATGGAGGATGACAGAGAATTAGGTCAACACCAAAGTAAACATATTCAATGTACTAATATGTCACTTAACGTATTTTAGCCGAGCCTTGTGAGAGTGCTACTAAGGAAACATCCTGGTGAAGTGAAGTAGTTAATTATTTTAAGGTACAATAGGACTGGCATATTATACAAAAGTTTTAATTTATACAAAAGTGTAAAAAAAAGATCGTGCAAAACAAAAAAAAATTAAGTTGGATTTATATCTGTCTGATGTGTCGTGACGTATCGTGTCATGGCGTGTACTTGAGCAAGTATTCATATATCGCCTTGAATATAAATTTAAATCAATACTCTCTGACTCAACTGGGATCGTTAATGATGAGACACAACAGAAGCCAAAACAACACATTAAACAATACTAGTATGCACGTTACCTTACTAAATCACTAAACCTGTTCTGTTCTGACGCGTCATGTAACAATATATCAGACAAATATAAATTTGACGACTTCGGTGGTCTAGCGGTCTAGCACATCACTTTACGTCCATGATCGCGGCTTCCATTCCTTGCACGGCACAAATATTTGTATTAATGAGTATGCTTGTTTATATCGGTCTGGGTGTTTTCTATGTGTGTATTTACAAATAAAAATATCTATGTAATTGTATCAGCTATCTAGTATCCATGACACAAGCTTTAGCTAGTTTGACTTGGGTCTAGATGGCGCTGTGTTAATTGTCCTGAGATTGTTATTATTATTAAATATCAATACACCTTAACTTTATTTACTGGCAATTATGTGTTTTAACAAAACTTTGCGTTGTTAGTTTTATATCTATATGTATACACTTTGAAAGAAAATTAACACAGATTATTTTTATTAGCACATAAGTGTCTTAATAAATATAGCATTTCTATAATTCCTCTTTAAAAAGATTTTTCACCAACAAGTTTATTAAAACTTTGTTATTTAGATATTAATTTAGCGAACACTTAGCAGCTGAGTTATTAAATAATCGTTACGTATAAATCTCTTTCTCTCTTCGTTTCCAGCTTCATTACACCATCACCCCCAAATCCTAAAATCAGTAGTTACTACTCTCACAAACAGAGATCTTTGTATCACTGAATGTATAGCATGCCAGCATACATGAAATACTTACATACATAAATACTTAATAAAGACTATATTATGTGTCGACGACGAACAATTTACGTTCTCCAAAGTATCACCTACATTACGAAGATCCAGCAGTCTATAGAATTGTCTGTAGTTGTAGTAGCTCTTATATTGACGAAATAAAACGTTCAATAACTGAAACGGCCAAAACAGCACTCCGTAGCTGGTAAAAATTGACAACCACACAACTCAGCAATTAGCGATTATCTTCTATATGGAAGCAATGAGTAGACATAGTTGGATGCTACTACCACAGATAACATAATATCACATACTTCTACTAAGAAATTATTTTACGTGTGTGTGATTATTTCCAATCCCCTAAGGATAATACACAACGACACAACAGATAATTAACAATATCTCTTATATTTCTGTAGTAATGTTCGTATGAATATTTAAAATTCAATGCTCATTCAAGGAGAACTTTCATTGAATTTAAGTACGTTTATTTTAATGTGTATTATTTATATATTTTTTATTTTTGCAACAGATACTTACATAAATCTAAAATAGATATATTAGGTATTCTAATATAATTAAAATAAAATAATAGTACATATAAAACAAATTTTATTAATACCTCGTGAAAGTAATGTAAAATTTTCTTATCTTTATTATAATTTTAATTAAGATATACTTGATTATATTTTACTTTCCTATTTAAATCTATTCAATTATTGTAGAATGTTGTATAAAAAATGACAATGTCATATAAATCCTATATGCGTATAACATTGTAATTTTTCGTACGCTTAAAATACCAAGAATACATTCAAACTTAAAAATATTACATAAGGATTACTACATTACGATTTTTATTTCATATTTATTATATAAGGTTAGAACTTTTTTTATGAAAATAGTTCACACAAATTTAAAATCTAGTCAGCTATATATATATTTACAACAAAATATGAGCGAATAGATAGATATATAGTACCACATAATATAAATAATAATAGTAACAATGGTAATGATTGGTTTGACGACCTCGGTGGTCTAGCGGTCTAGCACACCGCTTTACGACCCTTGGTCGCGGGTTCGATTCCTCGCACGGCACAAACATTTGTATATATGAGTATGATTGTTTGTATCGGTCTGGGTATTTTCTATGTATAATATGTATATATTTACAAAAAAAAATATCTATCTATTTGTATCAGTTGTCTAGTACCCATAACACAAGCTTTAGCTAGCTTAACTTGGGCCTAGATGGCGCTGTGTGAATTGTCCTGAGATGATTATTATTATTATTATTATTATTAATGAGCATAATACTATTGACAGTGCATAAGGTGCATAACTGAGGTATAAGCCATATCATACATAATTATACATTATCAATGAATTAGTATATAATACGTAGTTATTTATAATTTACGTAATCATATTTACGTAAATTATAAATAAAGAAGAAAAATGTCTTAATCTTACTAATAGGTATTATAAACGCGAAAGTTGGTGAGTATAGATGGATGTTTGTTAATCTTTCACGTAAAAACTATTGGACGGATTTTAATGAAATTTTACAGTAATATAGCTTTTACATCAGAATAACACCTAGGCTATAATTTAAAAATATATTATGTAAATTGGGCGAAATATAAGTATAAATATCAAGTTTATATTATGCAGATGAAGTTGCGAGTCAGCTAGTAATTAATAAAATTGTACCAACAATAACAAATATGTGGTAATTAGAACAATCAATGAGCATTTGTATGATACTGCGGAGTTACATCTGTTAACGTTACACGTAGTACAATTGGATGTGAAGTATGCGCCTAAACATGTTGCCTGTGTTGTGTTTTGCAAAATCGCACAACCCCTATTTACAATCGTCCTCCCGCTTTCTGAAATAAAATAAGAACAATTTGAGATAAATATAGTTAGATAGGTTTTATTACAATATAGGTAACTGTATATGATGTGCTAATACTAATCTTCTCTATGAAGGACTCATAAACATTGTGTGGACATATGTATAAATGTAGATTTTATACGAAGTCCTCTACACTACTCTACTAGCTTGCCAATTATAATAACAATCTAGTTTTGTCCCTTTGTGTCTGTATGCTAATCTTATATATAAAATTCTCGTGTCAAAATGTTAGTTATCATACTTCTCCAAAACGGCTTGACCGTTTTTATGAAACTTTATAAGCATATACAGTAGGTCTGAGAATCAGCTGCTATCTTTGCTACTTGCATATCTCTAAGTAATAAGGGTTGTCCACTCCTAACATTCTTTTTTAATTTTTCGACAATGTTTTTATTTCCTATATTTTTTATAATATGGCATTAAAAATATATACAACCCAAAATTTCCACCGTTCTACCATCAACCCCTATTTTTTAATAACGATTTTAATTTATAAGCGAAACATTGTCAAGTAATAAATAAATAAATTTCAGCTACTTAGTAGTTCGTTATTTCTGTTAAAACATAGGATTGACTGATAATATAACTGTGGATACGACTGTTTACTCTAAGGTACAGGGTTTGAAATGTATTTAATTATATTGTATACTAAGGATAAAACATACCAGTTATTTGTTCTCTAACGCAGACAAATGATACAGTGGAGGTAGATTGAACACTTTCTACTCGAGAAGATGGTTCATTACAGTTGCAATTATTTATCTGTAATTAGATATATTATAAAGCGTTTAGTATGAAAAAAAAACATAAATTTCGTAAAACATTTAATATAAACCACAGAATCCACATCACTGGGTGTGTGTAAAGTCAAAACCACAATGAAAAGTAATTAAATCTGATAAAAGCTGATCACAGATAGAATTCGAAAAAAAGAGAAGAAGGTAATCTAAACACCTGTGCAGATATAGTAGTTTCCTATAGTGCGGGGAAACCCAGATAAGTACAAGTTTATACAAAGTCGTCTGTGTAGGTACATCTATCTTAAATGATTCAGCCGATAAGTAAGATGCTTTGTAAGCTGTGAATCGATTTTGATGTCAGGTATAGCAGTGAAGTCTTAGGATGCCACCTTATTCCGTAATGGCAACGCATGAGGCGCATCGCGGGCGTCCCTACAGTCCGGCCGTTCAGAGTTTGCATTTCTGACAGGTCGGGATAGCAAACCAATCAACTGTTTGTCTTTGTAGTGATGTGACCAAATAACCTTGAAACAGTGCAGTTTGACGTGGGTTGTCTTTTAAAAACTATTGTCTTCATATTTGATGTTAAGTAGTATAATTAATAATTTTAGCCCAAAATGAATACTTTTATTGTTGGAAGTTGTAATCATTGTTAAAGATATTTAAAATTTTGGCGTAAATTATACGTCAGCGCAAAGTTACATCGCTCATTCGGTACCGACCTGTCAGAAACGCAATCTCTGATCAAGTTTCCTTTCCGTTAAACGATAAACAGAACCAAAAAAGCAATTTCTGAGAGGCCGAACTGTATATGACGGGATGTCCGTGATATACAGTTCGGCCTCAATTTATGTATAATAAGCAACGGTGCGCCATTAGATTGTTTGCTAAACTAAAAAATATATATCAGAAGTCTCACTTTGAATGAATTAAATCGAAAGTAGGAGAGTTTAAAGTCACGAATATGCGAAAAAGTACAAATGGGATTTAGCTATTAATGTCATAATACTTACGTCTTTACATAAACAACGGCCATTATTTTCAGTTTCAAGTTTGACCAGTGGCGCGTTGTATACAGCATGTGAGAGCGGATTTGTAGCATTTTCAATTGGAGTTGAATTATTGTATGCGGGAGTTGTATTATTATATATAGGAGTTGTATTATTATATATGGGTGTGGTAATATTTGGTGTTGGTGTCGTAATTTGGATTAAATTTCCGCAAGTACGCAGGTGTTCATTTTTTACTTGTGTGCAATCTCTGCACATATAACACTGTAAGCTACTGACTGAAAAAAACTTTAAGGTAAGAATAAACACACCATAATATTAATATATAAGCGAGGTATCAAATTATTCTAAATCCCTGACTTCTAGGTAGATAGTGACATATTCATGACACTCTAATCTATCCTCTAATCTAATCGAATCTAAGCAGGAGTTAACCTTCAGCCGATTCATAAGATCTTCCTCGAATTTGGAGTTCCTATTAAATTTGCCCCCATTTTCATTTGGCGAAGCTGTAAAGCTAGAGCCAACAGTATTAGAATAGTTCTAAAAAACATTAAAGATCACACAACAAATGAATCGGTATCGGCATAGACAATGGGAAAATATTTATAATGTTTTAACACCTTCTAAGCATTAGTTGAAAAATAATAATATGTTTTATGATAAGTTATCAACCACCAATTGAAAACTGTGTAGACATTGACAAACATTTATGACTAAGTGCAATACAATGCGAAGTTTCTCAATGACAAACTGGAAGTTATTATTTCATTATTAATGGAAGAAGATACTAGTCAGTTAAGTTGTATATGTATATAAGTTTATTAAATAGCTTAATAAAAAGGACTTGTACAAAAGTATGAAGGTAACTGTTAACTTTTAGGGACAGAGATAGAGAGAGAGAGATACGGATATCTGAACACTTCGTTTATTAAATGACGAAATATATTTTCTACTAGTGCTTCTGTTAACATTATATATATTTTTTATTACCCTTTTCCTTCGTCATTTGTGAAACTGTTTTAAATATGTCCTTTCGTATTAAAATAGTTTTTGTCAAAATAACATAAACGAGTAAGCATCGAAGCCTAGCGATTTATGTCATCGACTTGGGTCTAAAAGTCCTAAATTACAATTTGGTCAAAATTAAATATTTTCGTGTTTTTACTGTATTTCTGACTAAATCTTCCGTGATGGAAACAGTGGTACAAAACCAAATTAATCCGAAAAAAGGGATAGGGTCTTTTTCTACCGATTGGTTTCTAATATATGCAGCATATCATATGGACATGTGAAATTAACAATGCCTCTAACTACTCCGTCAGACTAATGGACAAAAGTTATAAGAGTATATTATTATTATTAAATATTGTAATTTAACTTATTAGTTAAATTACAATATTTTTGTATAGCTAATACACATTTTTTACAATTATACGTATATAAAAGAAATCTTTTGCTTACCTTCAGAAAATGCACAAATCAGTATGACGAAAGAAATAATGAATGTTTTTTCCATTTTAGTTTCATTCAATATTTTCCTGTTCTAATCGTGTATCGCAATGTGTAACTGTTACAAGTATAATATGACATATGCCGAATTATCACATTTAAATGAAAATTATCTTGGTACATAAAAGGGATTTATATTATTTTATCAGGAAATTTTATCTATTTTATTTATAAAACACTATCTGGTACTTGGGGTATTGCTGCTGTAAACACTATCAAACCTCTAATTACTTAAACGAAAATACTCTTCATTTAAATACATCTACTGGGACGACATGCCCGCTATATACTGTAAGTTAATTGTACTAGGTATACTGTAAACTTCCCGAAAGTATGAGCAATAAGTTTTATCGCAATGAGATAAATGCTATGACAGCCCATAAAATACGAACAAACATACAAAAAGTGTACATTCTTATGCAGATATAAGAAAAGTACAAATGTCTATATACCTACATCCTTATGATTGCAAAAGTCTTAAGTAAATATCGTGTCAAAAATATAAGCATTTGTGACGGTGAGGATTCAGAGTAGGCATACAGTGACACTTCGAAACACTCTTTTATGACGTAAAATATTAAATATGAGAATGAATTAATGAAGACAGTGTTACACCTATCAGTAATAATAATACTCTCAGGACAATTTACACAGCGCCATATAGACCAAAGTGTTAAGAATGTATAGCTTTATGCTTTTACATAAACCCTGTCTATGGTAATTAAAACAATATATAAGTATTTACTGTGGAAAAAGAGAAATGAATAAAACAACGTAGTAAAGTTATTAGATATTCTAATAAAAATTAAATTCCCACAACAACAAAGGTTATGGGCAGATATATAAATAATATAAATAAATTAACAAAATTATATAGAAAAAATGACAAGTGTTAACTTACTTCCACAATTAAAAGGCAACAATTACGCTTAATGGAAATTCAGATTACGGGCTTTGTTGGACGAAAAACAAGTTTTAAATGTTTTAAGTGATGATGAAATTAAAGATGATAAAAATGAAGAATGTACTAGAATAAGAAGAGAGGCGACAGCAAAATCAATAATCATACAGCGCATATCTGATAAATATTTGCATCATGTTCAAGATTGTAAATCCGCCAAAGAAATGTTCCCTAAATTGGACGCCATATTTGAAAGAAAAAGTGTATTTTCGAAATTAACATTAAAAAGAAAACTACTATCATTAAAATTAAAGAGATGCACAAAACTCGAAGACCGTTTTCAATAATTTGATCAGATTTTAAGAGAATTAGAAAATATTGAAAATTTAATTGACGAACAGGACAAAATATGTCACTTATTATTAACTTTAAATAAAGTATGTCATAACAGCCATAGAAACCCTAAACACAGAAATCACATTAGAATTTGTTAAATCAAGATTATTAGACGAAGAAATAAAAATTAAAAATAATGAAACAATGAGTACAGAGTCGTCAGAGCAAATATTTAAAGCACATGTCCATAATAACAACCAAAGAAATGTCTACAGATCTTGCGAACAGCGAGCTTACTATAATTATCATATAAACTCTCAACAAAGTAATAAAATTTTCTGGAAAAAGTTAAAGGAAAATATTTCCGTGGACTCCACTAAAAGTGACATACTACCGTTCTTTTTCAATAACCCCGATAACATTAATGCACATTTTTTAAATGTACCTGGACCAAATAATGTGTCTTTATCAAAACTCACTTACTTTGAGTTTCATAGGTATGGTACAGCTACTTTTCAATTGCAGCCGGTGTCAGAGAGTGATGTCGCTAGGTATATCTCGGCAATAAAATCTAATGCATTGGGTAGTGATCGGGTGAGTAGAGACATTATACTACTGACTCTTCCTCGTACACTAGGAATTATAACCAACATAATTAATAAATTTATTGTTACGTCAAAAGTTCCTAGTCAATGGAAACATGCATTGGTTACTCCTTTATCCAAAATTAATAATCCTGTCGAGTTTAATGATCTCAGACCTATAAGTATACTATCCTTTCTGTCCAAAGTCTTGGAGAAAGCCGTTCATACTCAGTTGCTGAAATACGTTGAAACAAACAACATCCTGCCAAAGTATCAGTCAGGATTCCGTAAAGGTAAAAGCACTACCACTGCTTTACTGGATGTTGTAGATAATATTCTTGCTTCACAAGATGTTGGGAATGGTACTATTTTAATTTTACTCGACTACTCTCGCGCTTTTGATTGTTTAAATGTACCTCTTTTGCTTTCTAAGCTGACATATTATGGTTTGGATCGGCACTCTGTGGGATGGTTTCATAGTTACCTTAGCAACCGATACCAATCGGTAAAAATACAAAAGCTGGATGGTTCCTACTCAGTGTCGGAGCCTAAGCTGGTAGACCGTGGAGTACCTCAGGGTTCGATACTTGGGCCAATTCTTTTCATTATTTATTGTGCTGACATTGAAAATGTAATAAACGAATTAGAAATATAATAATTATTAGAAAAGCATATTTTAAATGTAGTACAACAATGTTTTTATCGCCTTAAGGTCCTATATAAAATTCGTAATTTATTATCGGAAAGAGTTCGTATTACACTATGCGAATCATTAATCTTATCCAAATTTAATTATGGAGACATTGTGTATGGGCCACGACTATTGGCCAGAACTCAACGCCTGACTCAAAGAGTGCAAAATGCATGTTGTCGTTTTTGCTTTAATGTTCCCCCCCGAAGCCATATTAGTCCCTATTTAAACAATGCTTCAATTTTAAATATGGAATCGCGAAGATAGTTACACCTGGCTAGTCTATTGTTCGATGTAATAAAAAGTGAACAGCCAGTTTATCTCTTTAAAAAACTAAATTTCTCTTCTCGTATGTATGGATGCAGATTCATTTGTTCGAAATTATCATTTCAAGTACACAGAACTGTGGCATTTACTGGCAGCTTCCGCTACCAAGCAACAAAATGTTGGAACAACATCCCGCCACCATTTAGGCATCTGACTACCGTACACAGTTTTAAAAAACATCACAAAGAATACTTATTAGAAAAACAAATTTTAGGCATTCCACAGAAATTTCTTGGCTAGCGGTTGTAATCTCCGGTAAAGGTTCTAAAAAAAAAAATTTTTTTTTTTTATTTCTCTATGTTACTCTTATTAATATTTTCTTTTTTTTCTTTTTGTTGATCCTTACCACTCAGTTAAAATTCTAACTCTGAACTATTTACATTATTTTTATTATAAACACACCACACAGACAATCACTAATAATATTGCTCCTTTTTATTTTATATTTATTTTAATTATTATTTTCACGTACCCTCAAATGGGTTGAAGCTGAAAATCAGTGTTTTGTTCCCTGAACAATGTTCCACGCTGAGCTTCGACCTTTTTGTATTGCTACAGATCACACATAATAACACAATTTTATAAATCTTATGTTGTATTATGTATTTTTATATTCTTATGAACATGTTATGTGTGTGACTAGTAACAAACAAATAAACGATATATCTATCTATCTATCTATCATCTAAAGGTAGATTGGTATACCGTGGTTCTCGAGATAGAGCTAGAGGTAGATCATATGGAAATTTTAATAATAGAAGGGGATTATATTATAACTTCATTGCCATGAATGCCGTGTCAAGACAGATAAATAATGAGAATATTTTTATCTTGGACTCTCGAGTCCATATGATTTGTTGAAATCATATGGTTACTACGAACATGAAAGAGTATATGAATAATATTGAGAAAATACAGCCAACAGAAATATATATTGCTAATGGAGAAAAGCTTATTGCAAATGAAAAAGGTGTTTTGAAATGTTTTATTAACAATAAAAAAAATTAGAATTGAAGCGGTTATAGTGAAAAATTTAACTCATAATTTACAATTTTTGATGTAATATCAAGAAAAGGATTCAGTATAACATTTACACAAAATACAGTTATAATAAATAAATATGGACATTATTACAATATTAGATAGTTGCATTGGCTACGGGATATACCTGAGCTATTGTTCGGAGTCTGCCGTCTCTTCCAACCCTTGTAATACGATTCCGGTTTCTATTGTGAGTCTCCAGGTATACAGAAGTATATAAGTATAATTATTTCGGTATATTTTTCGTTTACTGCCACGTCACGTATTTTCGGAGCCAGATACATTTAGTTTTATTGTGACCGTTGTATCGCGCACTTCATAAGTTAGCGCGTTTTATTTATTCTAAAATGAGTGAACAATCTTCCTATTCAGATAAAAAAGGAACTCACGATGTTCCCAGATACCGATCAAAAGAAGTTACAACGGTTTACTTTGGCACTTTTCACCAAAGCACCTTCATAATGGATTGAAAACTATTGAATTAGCAAATTTTTTTGCAACTTCAATATTCAATGACGGTTACTCCTCAATTTTAAAGATATTTAATGTAATGGGAGTAAAAGTTGGACCTGCAGCAAGAGATTATACAGCTCTTAAGGACGAGACGAGACTAGGAATCGCTGATCATCGCCAACGGGCTTGTTCAAAAGAGGGTCGATCATCTTGAAGAAGAGCTTCTTTAGCTCAACAAGCACTTTTTGAGGAAGAGGAAGGTGAATTATATGGGCCTGGAATAGCAGATTAGCTGTAAGTATGATTTTAATCCATTTATAACAGTGAAAACGATTTTATCTTTAAACGCGTTTTTCTCGAAACAGCACTTTTCGAATTTGCTGGAGTGATTACTCGGAGACAAATGATCCGATCGCTATCAATTTTTTTTGCATCTCCTCTATATAGTTCTCCATACGATGACCCTTCAGTTTTATGATCTGATCAAAAATCGAATTTTGGCAGGCCAAAAACGACCAAAATTTTGGGAAAAATTTAACTTTTTTTTTCAACATGCCGCCATTTTGTCAATTTTTGATTTTTTTGTTCGCTCGAGGGTCATCGTACAGACAATATGTTTTAGTTTAACGAGAATTTTTTTTTAGGTTTTATCAACAGAGAAGGCTGCAATCACTCAGTGGAGGACCTTTTTTTTTGGCACCGGTGCCGGGGATCGCGTGTCATTTTAAAATTTAATATTTTATTTCAAAAATTTTACAGTGTATTCTCAAAACATGTATAAATATACCCTCAAAATTTTAAATAGATGGATTCACTAGTTTTTTTTTAATTCCCAAAAATTTTTTTTAGGTTGTCACTCTAGGTGTGCCCCTTAAAACAAAGCCCAAAATGTTGGAATTAATGTTTTAATAATTTAGGTTTAAGAATGGGACTTAAAAGGTCAGACTTTGATTTTTGTTTATATTATAAAAACAATATATGGTTATTGCTATTTGTCGATGACATTTTATTAATGGAAGAAGATACATCAGTCGAAACAATGAAACAACTGTTACATGTAGAATTTAAAGCTAAGAGTCTTGGTCATATAAAGAAATTCCTAGGAATGGAAATTAAAAAAGTTAATAATAAAATTAAAATAACACAGATAAGACAGATAGACAAGATGTTAGAAAAGTTTAATATGACAAAATGCAATGGAACAAAGACACCTATATAAAAACATAAGTTCAGATTGACACAAACAAAATATAATAGAGGTGCCATAAATAAAAATAAAATAAAAAAGCCTTTTATTTCCTAAAATGACAAGAATATTACATGCACTTACTAACTATTTATATGTAAACATATCTTATTATTGATCTTTTTACATATTCTATTTGTTATTTATTATATTATATTATTATTTTTATTATATTATTTTATCTACATTCAATATCCCCTTCCCTCTGGACATCTGAACGGGTCAGACGTGTTGTGTTAAAATTAAATAACGCGTTAAATTCGTGAAGCAAAATTAAATTATAAATAGTAGGAGTCCATAAGTGCAGTGTACCTCTCATTCGCTGTGAAAAGAAACGTCTTCCTAGTGTGAGTGCATCTTATCATGAAGTAATCAAATATAACTATCCTTTTCTAACTTCAGTAATCAGCAACTGAATAATTATATGGTTATTCGCTCATTAGAATTTTTGCACCGGAGCTCTTGGTTACTTGGACGGATCCAATTTTTGTATGAAATTGTCGATCGGTGTCCATTTATATTGACCCCTCGATGTCATTTAGAAATTGAGCTGAACTTTTATCTATTTTT
This sequence comes from Achroia grisella, assembly GCF_030625045.1. Lineage (NCBI taxonomy): Eukaryota > Metazoa > Arthropoda > Insecta > Lepidoptera > Pyralidae > Achroia > Achroia grisella. Next base: position 718,228 of record NW_026713022.1, read on the forward strand.
ATCTATTCCTGGTACTTTGACTGGCTAAACAGTATTAACATGCCTCTAAAACGAACTCCGCCATTGTCACAGTCGCAGTCCGTAACTACTACGAATATGCATGCAGGCGTCAACTGTTGAAAATATTTTAGATGGACAAACTACGTCTATACATTCTATGCACCATTGTGCTTCTGAACCAGATTTAAACGTTACACCACTTAACAATGAAACTTACAATACAAATCTTGGTTTAATTCACTGCTTTAAACGCAAACGGAGTGATTGTATGGATGAAAGGATGTCGGAATACATGACCGAGATGAAGGCAATGTTTTCAGAGATTAAGGCTCGCCAGGAGACACAGGATATTAAAATGGAAAATATTTGTGTGGTTATGGAAGAGATCAAAACTCAAAATAAATCTATTCAAAATTCAGTTGACTTTTTGTCCGAACAATATGAGTGCATGAAGATTCAAGTAGAAAAATTAGATTCTGAATGCCGTAAAAATCAGTTGTATATTACGTCTCTGGAAGAAAAATTGGATAAGTATGAGAGCAGTAGTCGCTCGACTTGCATTGAAATTAAAAATATTCCTCCAGCTAAAGGCGAATCCAAACTAGTACTTTTAAAGAAAGGAATTTCTATTGCACAGAAAATCGATAGTAATATTGAATCATATGAAATAAAAGATGTCTTTCGTGTAAACACACATGATCCTTCAATTAAAACTGTAATTGTTGACTTCACTAGTGTACTTACTAAAGAAAAGCTGATCCATAAATATAGACAGTATAACAAAGGGCCTTGAAAATTAACCACGGAAAGTTAAGCCAATATTTATATCAGAAAATTTATCCCAAAAAATGAAAAGACTATTCTACCTTGCCCGTGACTATGCCAAATCAAATGGCTATGCTTTTTGCTGGGTGTCAAATGGAAAGATTTTTCTTCGGAAAACTGAAGGTGCACCACAACATTTCATACGTTATGAACAGGACATAAAGAAATTAACAGATTCTATGTGACTAAATTTGGTTTATCATTGGTATTTTATTTGTAATCTTTGTAATAGTCATATGTTTATCAACTTTGATTATCATCATCATCTGAGCTGCAATCACTCAGCTTTGCTGATAATATGGAATAAATCATCATCACAAACAGGTTCAAACATATATAGACACTTACATGAAACCCACACAAACATTTTATACTTCATATTACATACATACTATGATACATATTTCAGAAAGTAGCCTATGGTCTATCTATCTCAGGGTCTAGACTAACTATGAACCAAATTTCATTTAAATCGGTTTAGTAGTTCTGGCGTGTAAGTGAGACTGACAAATAGACAGATAAAGTTACTTTCATAGATATTATTAAATTTTAAAAACTTCATTAAAAAAATAACATATTTATTCATATTTAATCACCAACCTAAAATATAAGTTTCTAACTTCTCCCTTTAAAAATGATGATTCTTACGTACAACCTTGCATCTACCATTTCAACCCCCTTACAACCCTTTTTTTACATTCAAAAGTATCCTATGTGCTTTCTCAGGATCTAGACTAATTGTGTACCAAATTTCACTTAAATCTGTTCAGTAGTTTTGGCGTGTAAGTGAGACAGACAGAGTTGCTTTCACAGTAAAAAACTTTCATCGTTCTAACTTCAATAATGACGAATTTACATAAAAATTTAAATCCCCTATTTCATATTAACCTTAAGGATAACATTTTTACAAACTTTGATGGCCTATTTATTTATATTTAATCAACAGCCTCAAAAATAAGGTTCAAGCTTCTAGCTTCAAAAATGACGATTCTTTTATACAATCTTTCTTCCCCAATTTCAACCCCTTACAGCCCTTTTTTCGCATGAAAAATAGCCTATGTCCTTTCTCAGGGTCTAGGCTATCTGTGTACCAAATTTCATTTAAATCGGTTCTGTAGTTTTGGCGTCAAAGCGAGACAGACAGACAGACAAACAGACAGAGTTACTTTCGCATTTATAATATTAGTAAGGATTAATTAATTATCTTCTGGTGTGGAGTATAGTAAGAACTCTCTGTTTCATGTAAAGAAAATATTATATTTTGAAAATTATAAGTTCATTATCATCTTTAAATATTAGGAAATAAAGAACTGTAAATTTATACTTTATAGGGACATATATTATTATATATATTGGTTTGCTGTACTGTCCAATATTATGGCGTATGCACAGACCTCTGTCTGTTATAAATAATAGATTGATTTAATTTTCATAGCTGGAAACGATATAATTTTTTACTATTATGCTTCTTGTTCAGGTACCTAATCATCAATCATAAGTTATCAATTACATCTAGTTTAGTTCGGAAACTATAATAAAATTGACATTACACATATTATTGTTATAGTAATTTGCATAATGATATAATTTAATTATCTTGTAAATGATTAACTACTTTGTGCCAGACTAGACAGCTTTGAATGTCTCAGATTTACGTTAAGACATTACGAAGTAAACACAGTTATCATTTGCGTGCTATATGGAAAACTTAACACTTATCAACTAGTATGTCGTCTGATCAAGAAAATCAGACAGACTCTTATTAAACAAGTAAATGACATCCGAACGATCTCCCATCTAATTCAAATCGAAATTATGACGATCTGAGCCGAGGTTCGAACCCCTAGCAGTGCCCCGTCGTATCCGTCAGACGGGAGTTGGCCTTCAGCCGCTCTGTAAGTCCTTTCGCGAGTTTGTAGTGACATCTGCACTCGCGCTTATCGTCGGGTGAAGTTGGTATATAGCTATATAAGATAACACTACTTGTAAAATTGGGAAAAAATATTTCGTTATGAGAGTCTTCGTTGCGTGAGTTGTGTGAACTGTGACTCATCTGACGCAAATGAATTTATGTTCCACCAACTTAATCAGTGAGTATTATATATACTAACATGTTATGGATCATTATTATCAAAAATAAATAAATTATTGTAACTACAGTTCTACAGTTATGTTCGATTTCCTAAGGTCAACATCGAATTGGAGACAATGCTAGAGAGTTTATGACAACCTTGAGTATGAAACGCCTGTCACTATTGCATGGGCAATATTAAGCATACTAATATTACGAAATCTATATATCGACACGTGTATTAGATACTGATATACACATGTATTAAATGTATTAGATGCAAATATTCTCACCGTTGCTTCTCAATTTATATATTCAAATATCCTATATGTTCATAAAAATCTTGACTTATTTCCAAAAAACAGCAATATTCATACTAGATTTCATATTAAATTAATAGATATTCATATTAATACTAGATTTAAAGACAAAATTGCTGTTCCCAAGTATCGTTTAGAAAAAGTCAATAGGTCTTTTATGGGAATAGGTATAAAAATTTACAATAAGATACCAAGGGTATCTAGGGATATATTGGAATTACCCTTAAATTAATTCAAAACATCTGTTAAATCATATTTACTGAGCAAGGCCTATTACTCACTAAACGATTACTTGAATGATGAGCGTGCATGGCAATAGTTTTTCATGTACGGGATTTTCATTTAATGTTAGACATAGACACCTATATAAATACCTATGCATTGTAAATAAACTGGCTTTTAAAAAAAAAATTCAATTGAGTTTCTTGCCAGTTCTACTCAATTGGATCTATATACCGAACTGGACGGTAGGGAAAAAAAATTATAATGTAAAAACTTGATGTTCATGAGCGACTAAAATGTCCTACATGAATTAATGATTTTCGAATTTGGATTTGAATTTGATAATGCGCCATAATACAGATATCACATGTCTACAAATAGATAACAACGCACTGGCATTCAATGCAATTTAGCGTATTATCTGAATCTATTTATTTCAATTTTTGTCTGTTTCTCTTATCACGCGCTAAAGCTAGAATGGGCATATTCAATATGTGTGTACTTTTCACTAAAGTATCTCTTATTTCGTTTGTTAAATTCTAATCGGTTTATAAATAAAAAAAGTATGTAGGTTTTGTCGTATACATTTGTATTTATTAGTATACATTTTTGTCGCGGGCTGGACCATAGTCGAGGCAATGTGGTGCTCATAGTTAAGTTCACTTTAATGAAAGCAGAGCCGCGGTCGGTTACTACCGGTAATTAGTGTTCCACTGGGGGCCCGATATTTTGGTGATCGACCGCCACAAACTCTTTTGATATTTTTATTATTATTAAATTTATATTTTTGAAGAGTTCTTTTTTATATGTCATGTTATTTGATATACTTCACTTTATTGTATCATTCTCTCATATTGTTCTTTTGGATAGTTCGCAATTCTATTTAACTATATTTATATACCGATCCATTACTCAGCTACGCTAACGCAGCTAGAGAATAGATTAGACATTGCTTGATATCAATGATATTCGTACATACTACGTGGATTATAAGTGTATCAATGCTGATATTGAATATCGTATATTTTCGATAGCGATTATTAACAACAATAGATATTAAAATATATTTTTTACCTATTCAATAAGACAAGTCTTTCAATCCTACATAATTATTCAATGCCAGTTAGTATTAAGCGAAATTACCCATGTCTACGTACTGCTGGTTTTTTATCTTGTTATCAGCCATCCCGAATACTATTTTTTTACATTATTGGAATAGTAAATAAACTAATAGCCTAGCTCATAGTCATAGTAACTGCCTGTAGAGAGATGAACAGATTAACTGCTAAGTCTAAGCTTTACTAGGTAACCCATACACTGTTACACAGCCAATTTAACCTCATCCATTTAGCTGCAAGTAGCTTGCTTTATTACATGTGTTCCAGTAGAAGTAGTTTCAGTTTATGTCGATTGGTTATAGATATAACAATCTTTTCTTAGTTTGATAGGACAAATCTATTCTTAGGTAATGTCATTGTAATATTTAGTTTTTAGTAATTATTAACAATATGCATAAATCTGAGAATACATTAATGCGCATATTTATTTGTTTCATTTATTAAAAGTAATAATTTTGAAGGTACATATTAACAGAAACATATTGTATCTTAAATAAAAGTTTTTAATAAATAATTAAAATAAATGTACATTATACGTTATAATTCTGTAATTATATCATACAAATGATAACAGATATACTGAAATTAGGACAACTAATGATGATTTGTATGTTACTGCAGAGTTACATCTATCAGAGTTGCAAGTATTGCAGTTAGGGGCGAAATAAACTATTGAACATGTTGTCGCCACAGTGTCCTGCTGGATAGAACATCCTCTGTTGATAGTAGTTTCGCCATTAACTGAAATAAAATTGAGATAATTTTAGTTTTTATAGTATATTTTTATATAATATATATTGGTTAGTTATATAGTATATTTTTTATTATATATAATGGTGAGCCAACTTGCTGGTAGGCGGTAAGCCTCCGATGTATGGACATCATGTTATTATATGACACCTTTGCTACCTCTCATACGCTGCCATTCTGAGAAGTCATGTTCTTAGACCGTAATTTCACTGCCTAATTACCACTCTTCAATCGAAAGCTTATGAAACAAGCAGCTGCTAAAATAGGCGAGACTGCGGTACACGCAGATGACTTATAATTTATTTCTGGTGAGTGTGTAAACATGCAAATATCACCTAACATCTTTCTACCCCTATACCCTGGATTTGGAGTCGGCAAAGAAGGCAAGTACTAAATCTACATATAACTAATATGATGATGAATGTAGCCTTTGTGTATGGCTGATTCATCATCGAGAATTAGCTATATGTCATCTGTAACGGTTATAAGGATATTTATATTTTTATAAGAATCCTTATAACCTATATTTTTTATCCTACGTAGAGGTGAGATGAACGACTACAGTAAAATAGATGGGATATTATTGCGGCGAGTTACGACCACCTTTTCTAATTAATATACTTAAATAATATGAAATATACAATATTATATATCTATATACAAATCGTTCTCTGTACAGATTGTGCGCCTGTGGAACTTCTATGCCTTCTTCTTTGTGTGGTCTATTGTTATATTTTTCAATATATCTGCTTTTGTATGTTGGTGTAATAAAAGATTATAAATAAATAAAAAAATAAATATACGAGTATAGTAAAGTTTTTGAGGTGAAGAATATAAATGGAAAGATTACTAAGATATTTTAAGCACTTACTACTCTTTCCATTTATTTATTTATATTGCTTTGAGAAGTGTTTAGTGTGGTAAATATGAATAAAATGAAACATACTAATGATTTCATCCTTAACACAAACATATGTTGTCTCATCGTCTCTTCCTAGTCTAGAGTAACGTCCATTGCACTTGCAATTATTGACCTGTAATTAAAAATTAAACACTTTATATTATAAGATATTTTGAGAATGCCTAAGTACTCTATTTTTTTTATGATAACCCTGGACAGTTTATTCTATGCATCTAGTCTCAATCTAGGCAGAGAAAGTTGATGGAAACACTTAATATTAGTTCAAAATAATATACATAGAAATCTCCCAGACTAATACAAACAATCTACTCATTATTGTTTGCATTGGGGTCTAGTGGACTATATATGACTACTAGTTCCAATACTAACAACCCCTTCTTTCTCGAATGGTAATGTAGCAATAGATACTCAATTTATTACTTAAGAGATAAATATTATGTGATTATAATACAATTTGCAACACTTACATCTTTACAGAAACAAGGGCTATTGTTTTGAACATGTCGCTTAAACCTTGACGCTTTTATATATATTTGCGGGTCTTCGGTAGTAGTACTATTAGAATCATCACTAGTTTCTTCTTCAGCAGATACAGTAGATGGACTACTACTACTTGGAGACTCAGTTGATGTTGTTATTGTTGTTGTTGATGTAGATGTAGTTGTTAAAGCTGCTTCGCAATTTTGCACATCATCATCTGTAACTTCTGTACAGTCTCTGCAGACGTAACATTCTAAGCTGTACACTGAAAATAACATTATTTTAGTAAATCCAACACTCACCGCACTATCACTAGGTTGTCTCCTTATAACTATGATTTAGCTTTAGTGTGAGTCAGTCAGTATAAACAACATGTTAAGCATATTGTATGGATAACAGATGCGAAAAATTTCAAACGTCAAAATATAAAATACTAAAATATCAGTGCAGTAATAGTAATCGTATACCATGAGATAAGCAGTATGGTTGTTTGCCATTATTGTCATGTACAAAAACGTAACTTACTGCCTAAAAAAAAGATATACAAAACAGTTCAGGTCTGAAACCACCAAAATAAAGCTATTTAACCTATTGACAGTACTTAGCATGAAATTTTAACGTAAGATCTGTTTTTATTTCACTACAAATAGAAGCGAACATTCTTAATCCCCTTAAATAATATAAAAAAACAGTAAGGGTTGGATATAGTAACTAGCAATCTGGAATAGTCAGTAATTTCCCGATACGAATAAATAATGTGAACACATTTTTTGTACAGATAAAATATATTACAATTATATTTAGATAATTCAACCGATTTTTTACTGATGAAATAGATGGTAATCGTTCCTCATGAACATATAAGAATACATATATTATATTAACCTTATGGAATATATTCATCAGTAATTTCAAAATAGAAGTTATTGGAAAAAATACAGGTGTAAAAAAAATGAAAAAAGGCAAAATAAAAGTGAAAGGTGCAACTGTATACATAAAAAAGTTTGTTATACATTTGTGATACCTACAACACGCATTGGTGAAGATATAATAATTTTAATACATAATGCATGTTAGATTCTTCGCAAAATAATATTTTATTTTGATTGATTCCATTCTGGTTGAAAAAATATTAGGTACTGTTATTTTTTTTATTTTATATGTCATCATATCTCCGCTTTTATTTGTTAAATATTTTATTTATAAACATATAGGTACATACTTCTACTAATAATACAATCATATTAAGAAAATCTCAACAGACAAGAACAAAAGAAATAGCTAAAATTGATTGATTTAAAAAGAAAAAATAAAAGTGTTGTTATGTTAAGTTGTTATTAAAAAAGTTTATCTTACCTCCCGAAATCACACAAAACATTAAAGTAAGAACAAATAAATATTTTTGTCCCATTTTAAAAATTTGACTTTTTTCTGTTCTGTTCACAAAACACACGACGTTGGCACTAGTAGGTGACTGTCTAACAGTTTGTCTTAATTATTATATTATATAAATGTAAATTATCTAAGTAACTGATTCATTTTGATTTATCGAACTATTATCTTGTTAATCTTATCGTGCCACTAATATTAAAAACGACAACACACCTGCTTTGTTTTATAAAATAATTAAAAATAAATGAATGACTAAAGTCTTACAGCGTTGTTGTGTTTAGAAGCGGAATTTATATTTCAATTACAAATGATCAAACCAAAAAGTAATCAAAGTAAATGTCAATTGTAAATTAGCTTCATTAAAATCTATTCAGGAGTTTTTGTATCAACAAACAACAAACAGAGCAACAAACAACCATTTATGCATCCATTTTAATAATAAATCAATTACAGCTTTCGGCCCCGGTGATTTAGTCGTTTACACAGCCTTACTAGTAGAATGTCGCGGGTTTTATCCTCGCATAACACGAGTAGATGCAAACATTTGTATTCATATCTGGATATTTTTCTATCATGTAACATAAATATATGACTCACTAGAATAAAGTCGTCTTTACTGTAAATCTCTTCAAAGATAAGATCATTAGAAATAAGATGAAAGAGCAGTTATTCATTATAATAAACTTAATACACAAAAAGAAACGGCTGATAAGTTTCTTTGAATTATTATAATTTTATATTAAAGTATATATTAAAGTGGGTAATTTAAATATATATTATAATGCTGGCTAAATATTTCAGCATTGAATTCATTGACTTAGATTAAGTAATTCGTTAAAACAATTATTGGCAGAATATTATTTTATGATTAGATATTGCTCACTAGCGATAAGGTTTATTTTATATTTATTGTATTGATTATATTTATTTTATTTCATATTTATCATAATTGCAGTGTTTACATGATATAGTATTAAATAATTAAATATTATAATATAAACTGAGGTCATTGTATAAAAATATGCATATCAAATGTACTATATTAAACAACAACGGCCACGATGGTCTAGTGGTTGAGCACATCGCTTTACTTCCGATGGCCGCGGATTCGATTCCTCGCACGATGCCAACATTTGTATTCTTGAGTATGATCTTTTGTATCGGTATTTTATATATTCATTTACAACGAAATGTATATGAGTAGTTATATCAGTTGTCTAGTACCCATAACACAAGTTCAGTTTAACTTGGGACTAGATAGCGGTGTGTGAATTGTCTGGGTTATTATATTATTAATAATATTAAACGCCTATACACCACGTATGCATATAGTAGACTGTACGTAGCGACTATATTGATAGTCGAGTTTTTTTTGTAAGATAGAATGTATGTAATAAACTTACTGTTTGTATAAATACTAATAACACAAAAGATAAACCACAATATTTTTAATAACTTTATTATTGAATGGTTTAGTTATAATCATATACCGTACAATGTAAGTATGTAATAACTAAATAAAACACAAAAATATATTAAATGACCCGTTGATGCGACTAAAAATAAAAAATATTTTTAAAAATTACCAAATTATTTTAAATGTTCAGCCGGGCGTATTATGTACAATTCTTAAAGCTACATTTAATAATAACCTACAATAAAAATATCTAACACAGCGAATGTAACAACAAATTGATTTTGGACGGTCTTCAATATTCTCAAAGGCCTAATCTATTATCATATTTAATTAACATGCTCTTAATCACGCTTTATTCGTATGTTGGATAAAATTTGATGATCTCACTTTCTAAACTGATCACTAAAGACATAGATATCATTTTAAGTATAATATTTACGAGGCTGAATTGTCCTGTTATACGATTACAGGTTAGTCGTTCCTATAGAAGGTGGAAGCATTCTATGGGATAGAATCCAGAAGTTTAGTTACGTGTGGATAATGATACTTCCTACTACTATGTAATGTGACCATAAAGTAACTAATACTATCAGCACTCTATGCATGTTTTACTCATTAGGTTTTGTATTAAGGAAATTATGTACTGTCACATTAATATAGAGATTCATAAAAGAGTATTTAATTTATAATGTCATAATTAAAATACATTAATATATTGTAACATCATAAATAAAAATATTTATTAAGGATTACATATGTATATATATATATGTGTTTCTGAAATTTTAGGAATGTGTGGGTGCGCTCTGTGAAACTTTCATTTATTGTTCTTTCAAATGAGTATATACAAGAACATCGTAATGCTATGTTACACGTATATATATAACAATAAATGAAAGTTTCACAGAGCGCACCCACACATTCCTAAAATTTCAGAAACACACCTGTAACTTTAACAAGTGTTGTAAGAACTCATAGACAGTGGTAATGCCTTACAATTAGGCGTACCGCAAGCTAGCTCCCTATGCTATAAAAAGAACTTACATAACAGGATAGACATTATAAACAGTATAAAAATTGTTCTTAATAGTTTTATCCTTAATATATGAAATAGAAGCCATTATGATCCTACCCACAATTTATTGTTCTGTTATTGATGTTGACGACATTTTCTCACAATATATATTATATTTTAGCAGATACTATAGCACTAAAGAAACATACTTATATATTTCTGGTTTTGTTCTATACTTTACTTTCTTTTATTATTTGACGTATTTTCAATGTCATGTCTGATATATGGATATAAAGCGATTTGTTCATTTTTCTTCGCAAAAGCGCAGTATAAATAACGTCGTGGCTCCATGAAGATTGGACCATTAATATCTGTTGTTATTGCTATTACATCTTCTATTATATTATTGCTTGTAGTAAAGATACGATGCCATGATTGCTAACGCCGCTAGTGGCAGCGAAGCAGTAATTGCACCTGCACCGTTGCAGTTGTCTGTATTACATACACTACAGTATTTGAGTTTCAATTTTTCATCGGCAACTCTTGGAGCATCTAATATTTGACAAGTCTGATTGATGTTCAATGGATTGACGTCTAAACACGCTCTGATGACAGTGCCGGTCTCTGTAAGTAAAGATAAATCAATCATGAAAAGACAGAACTTGGTAATGGTTTTGACAACGCTATAGACAAATTTATTGTCAGTGAGGAAGACTTTTTAAAAAGTAACCAGGGTACCTCTGCCTCACCTATTTCTTTGCAAGCTTGCTTTGTCAGCTATGCTTAGGTTGCAGGGTGAGATAAGGCAGTGACATTAAAGAATAATAATGGGTATGTTGTCTTAGTTGTCTAGAATGGCAATTCATAAATGTTGTCAAGTTAACATGATATCCGTAGTGCTATTCATGTAACCACTTACTATCAGGTGTCATCGTCTTGTTTGTTATTCTATTTACATAAAAAAATTGAAATAAAATGTGTTCATTATTAACTTTTATATCGTGCTAGCCCTATGGTAATTCGGATAAATACTACTCCATTGTCTTAATCTAAGATGCGATCCGTTTACCAATCATTGGGACATGAACATGAAGCATAGAATTTGGTATATATCAAAAGGAATTGGAGTTTAAATATTCGTCGATAACAATATAACTAAACTGTGAGTTCGTCTATAAATGTTCATCCCTCATTTCATGAATATTCGTTCAGTCTTTTAGTCTTGAAAAGGCAAAAACAAACAGAATAATGTACCTTTTGTAATATGATTATGGATATATTGTAAGTTAAAGTCACCTGCTGGTTTGCTACCCTTTTGTATTATATAAGAAGTCATGACTTCAAATATGACCGTCATTAAAAAACTTTGTTTGTCAATTTATCACTGACTCAAAATTACGGGAGCAGGGCTGACACCTGCCATAATGGATTCAAATATACCCAGTGAAATGTGGTCACAACATCGATAGTTGACAGAATCCCTGACTAAACCACTTGGGATAAAAGTCGTCAGGGTATGTGTATATTCCATATATATGTAGACTATTAGTTTTTGAAAATATTTCTTACAACAAAGTAATCAATATAACCTAATATTGTTACAAATTAAGTACAAAATAATTACCTATAAATAATTACCACAAAAAGGTTTTATTTAAAAGATTTGTGGAAATTATGCTTAAAAATTACTATGGAATTCCATATTTGGTCACCTTCCTCCACTGTGGTAACATTATTTCAAAATTTGACATTTGCACCTGTTAATTTAGTCTCTGGGATTAAAAAACAGGCTATAGACGATATATAAAGTCTACGGGGTGATCACTAGGTCATTATAGACTAATATAATAATGGAATAATTTACTTACGCATGACAATCTTATGACAATATCTTGTGGCCCCTAACGCCGATGCTACATCAATAGGCAACAGACCACGCAGATATTGGTTATTGTAGTTTGTCGACTCATTGCTCAGACATTCCTATAAACAAATTGGCAGAAATAGAAATTAATAATGGTTTATAAACATTAATCTTACAAAACATTCAAAATGCGAATATTTGTGAGGATAATGCCCCTCCGATAGATCCCATGAGCCGATGATTGAATCCCTTGTGGTGCTGACTAAAGTCGTATCCATCAGACAAGAGTTGGCCTCTAGCCGTTACATCAGTCCACGCGTTCGGAGTGCTTTTCGTAACATCTTCCATATCGTTGGATGAGGCTGTAAAGACCAGCTGTGGCCTTGTAGGCCATGGCATTGGAATAGTTCCAAAACGGAGTATCTATCCGTCTCCACCTATAGAATATTTTGTCTTCTTTCATGCAAAAACTACATTCGAATTAAATTTAGTACACTTACAAATTATAGCTAAGATTAATAAATAGGTTAATTTTTATCCTAATACACACAAGTATCTACAAAGTGTACTTTATCGATATATTAATGAAATACAATTTTATAATACACTAGCTGTTCCCGCAACTTCGTCCATGCGGAATTAACTTTATTTTTCTAAAATAAAAGTAGCCTAAGTTACTACTTATTACATCAGCTACCTGCCAAAAAAAGTCCGGTCATAATCAGAGACAAGCCAGAACAAACAGACTGACAGACAGACAAAAATTGTAAAAAAATGTTATTTTGGTGCATGTACTGTATTTATATGCATGTAGTAAAAAACGGTTATTTCAGTATTACAAACAAACACTCCAATTTTATTTATATGTATAGATTATACATATAACTTGACCGTATGCTATTCATGTATATAGGCGACGGTTACAGCTACCACAAATAATATAATATTACCGCTACCATCAGGTGAGCCATGATGTTTGCCAATCTACTTACATAAAAAATATTAAACAGCATTACTTCTTCATACTGTTTTAGTCTAAAAGATGCGATATATATGAATATAAATATATATATATGACATCATTGTTGAAAAATACCTGTTAGCACTTATGTAATCACATCCCGATACTTCCCATCATCATCTAATCCTGTACAACAAGTATATCTAGTTAAAGCAGGCGGTATTTTTTTTTTAAGGTAATTTTCCAACATCATCCATTAAAAGAACCGGTTTTAAAAGGATTGTTCCGAGGGAAAAAATGGATACAACAAAACATTATTCTTAATTTCTTTTTAGATTTTCTTCGTGCTGACGGTATAAAGTTATAATATATCGCCATTTAATATTTCTTCCATAGATATGATAAGAAATAAAAGGAGAAAAAATACATATATATGAAAAGTATTAAAAAAAAAATTGAAAATCGTGTACTTACTACAATTGTTGCGTTTCTGAACGGGTCCGAACACTTTGGATCTGATTGTGAGTTGCACTGGTAGCATTTTATACATGATCCTGAAACAAAAAAATAATTATAGCATCAGTAAACGGATTTATGTAATAATAATTCTGTATCTTCTGTGTTTTACGTCATTGTAATGAATATCTCTCTACCTGTATTACAATGTGTATGTACTTTATTTATCTAAGTACAGTACACATTTACAATTCATAGCAATCCACAGCATACAATCCTCAAATATAATATTAATTGCTTGGTATTGAATTATTTTATTTATTTTATTTATTTAAACTCTTTATTGCACCAGACAAAGAAAACACACAAAATGATATAATACATAAACTGATACAAAAGGCGGTCTTATCGCTAAGCAATCTCTTCCAGACTACCAGTAGAGAAAGTAACCTTAAGATAAGAAAATAGTAGGTGGTGCACGTAATGAACATAAATATACATTTGTACATAAATATATCTATTAATATATATAATAAAATATAAACATACGTAAACATACATATACTTAATAATGCACATATCTTCAGAAAATATGAAGGGAACTATGAGAAAGAGGACAATATGAACTTAAAGGGAAAGAAAGTGGGATTTGACAGAGACTTTGAAACTAGCAAGTGACTGAATGCTCCGAATGCAAGGGGGGAGTGCGTTCCATAACCTGACAGCCTGGACAGAAAAGGATTTAGAATAGAAGGAAGTGGAATGAGAAGGATATCTGAGAAGGAGGTTGTTAACATTACGCGACGGATAGCTACTGTTCTCACTGAGAAATGTGAAACTGTCTTTTAGATAATCAGGAGTGTGGGGGTTAAAGAGAATGCTGTAAAGGAGTGAAAGGATGTGTAAGTTGCGACGAAGACGGATAGGGAGCCACTTGAGTTGAGTACGATAATGGGAAATATGATCATATTTGCGCAGACCAAATATGAAACTTATACATAAATTTTGAAGTCGCTCAAGTTTATTTAGTTGCTCTTCAGTGAGATCTAAATAGCAGGAGTCTGCGTAATCGAGGATAGGAAGAAGTAAGGAGTGAGCAAGTGCAATTTTGGTTTCAAAAGGGAGAAAGTTACGCAATCTGTTTAAGCTACCTGCTGCCGCAAACATTTTTTTGCTGACCTCGGATATTTGATGAGACCAAGACAAAGTACAGTCAAAAACAACGCCAAGATTTCTTACAGATTTCTTGTATTCAATAAGGACCCCATCAAAGACTACAGGTGGAAGGTCATTCCAAGATATTTGCGAAATATATCTGGAGCTACCTATAATGATGGCATGTGTCTTCGAGGGGTTCACAACAAGGCCGTAAGACTTACTCCAGGCAGATATACGGGCAAGATCATCATTAATTGTGGAAATGGCTTGAGAAATATCTACCAAGGTAGCCTGAGTGTAGATTTGGAGATCGTCTGCATAAAGATGGTAGGAAGATTGAAGTGTAGAAGTGATAGAGCCAATAAACAAAGCGAATAATAGAGGAGATAAGACACCACCCTGAGGCACGCCAGCTGACGTAAGGCACCATTATCTTATATATAAAATTCTCGTGTCACAGTTTTCGTTCCCATACTCCTTCGAAACGGCTTGACCGATTCTCATGAAATTTTGTGAGCGTACTGAGTAGGTCTGAAATCGGCCAACATCTATTTTTCATCCCCCTAAATGTAAGGGGTAGTTCACCCCTAAATTTTTATTTTATTTTTTAGACAAAATTTTTAGTTTCTATTTTTTTGTGATACAACATACAAAAATACATACAATCCTAAATTTTCACCCTTCTAACATCAACCCCTATTTTTTATAGCGTTATTAATTTATATGGCAAAACAACGTTTGCCGGGACAGCTATTAGATCTATAAAAATCCAATTGAAATGTCCTAAAGATATTATAAATTTTGCTTTTTTATCATACAGTCGAATAAATTACTGTTCAGGTAAATATCAATAAGTATTCATGTACTGAAATTGGATGTAATAATTATGATCTTGAGTAGAACCATTACGAAGACTAATAATTATGTTTACATATGTCTGCGTATTGAATTTAATTTGTTGTTCTATTTATATCATATATTATGTTTTATTATGTAGCGCGGTGGTTATCCTCATCACTGTAGCGTTATATATGTTGTGATGAGGTGGAGCTACATAATATATTATTTATGTAGGTAGTGAGTATACCGGTAAAATGATTGCACTATTTACTATATATTATTAAGTTTAATGGTAGTGTGCACATGACTTATTAATAACGCGTACAGTCAACGCGGAGTCGGGACGAGGAGAGTACGAGGGAGAGTCGTAGACTGATTATACACTTAACTTAACTTATATGTTAGTGGAGACGTAAATTAAGGGAAGGGTCTCACTCTCAAGTGTTGACAGAAATATTACATGTGTAGGCACAATTGCATAAGTTAGCAACATGACATTAAATTAATTTATTATAGTATTAAATCATTTTTAAATTGAAAATAGAACTTAACTCAATATTTAAAATCTTTAATAAATCAGTACTACAACCATTAACTATTAATAAATTTAATATATAACAACTTCGTCTGCGTTATTTCTTCCTTATTCGCTACATTTTTCATTGTAGCTCAGCTCCTATTATATTAATTGTAGCGTGATGTTATATAGCCTATAGCCTTCCTCTATAAATTGTCTATTCAATATTAATAGAATTTTCAAAATAGGTTCAGACAACCAGATATTATCTCCTAATACCTCACAAACTCACAAATTTAACTTTTTTATGATATTTAGATATTCTTTATTTATTATTATTTTCTTCCATTTAATGAGTGGTTGTAATATTTTTGAAATCTTGACCTCGGAATCATAATTGGTTGGTCAGTCGTTACTCACTGGGTCTTCGTGCCTCCACTAATAGGATTAATTTATAAAACTGTCTTTCATCTACTTGGGCCAATCATCTCATAAAATACTTAACTTTATTAGAATTCGTAAGAGTGAATAAACTGGGTGGGTCACACTGATGGACAAATCAGTTATATTATTCATATAATTAATATTTAAATTTATGAAAAGAAGATATAATTGATCATTCTACAGCGAACTTTATATTTAAATTCCTCGTTTTTCTACACTTTTTTCATTATCCATATATGTAATAATAACACAAGAGACGACTAAAACTCGATTGAATCCTTATTATTCTTGGTAGTGTATAGTTAGTAGTTATTAATGGTTTTACGCGATTACATGTACACAAATACTAACATTGAAGTATTTTTTATTTAATTACGTCCTTACCTTACTATGTTTTAGTATATATTGTATTTGAAGTCGGTATTTTACAGAAGATATAATCATAAATTATAATATATAAACTAAACTATACTAGTAAATAACAATAATTGCGTGTATAGATCTAATAAAAATAGAAATTACAGTAAATAAAAACTAGTTTTTTTATTTGCCATTTAAGCGTATTTGTGGTCTGGTGAACAAACAATATTATAGTCAAGGAAGTAAATTTATAGCAATGTTTTCGTGAAAGTATCTGGTGGAATAGTGAATTCGGAGAAATGTTATATTCTTGTTTACCTCATGTTAAAACAAACAAACCGTACGTAATAATATTATTTAAATCTTAAAACCATAATGTCGTAAAGTTTTTTATTATGTAGTTAGAATGGCAAATAAACTGACGGCCCATCTGATGGTAGGTGGTAACCATCATATATGTATATATATTGACAGCACCACGGACATCACGTATTCAAGTAATGCCCCTGTACACATGCATTGCCATTCCGTAGGACTAAGATGTTATGCCTCTGCTGATATCCTGAAATTTAACTGCCCTCTCTTATCCTTCAACCGAAACACAGTTTAAGAAGCAAGCAGCTTAGCAGCTGAAAAAAGTAAAAAGTTGTAGTCTCTAGTGTATTTCTAGGTGTCTATGCAAATAGACGGCCTCTTTGCCCGTCCATATTTTTTATCATGGAATAATTAACCCACCTGATTTTGTTTGATTAGGCACCGGTGTAAGAAGAAGGTATATAGATAAAATTAGGTTAATTAGCTAATTGTTTTAAATTATTTATGAATTAACTGCTATAATTACCAAGTGGGATACCATGTAATATCGTTAGAAGTGCAGAATTAAAAGGACCCAGCAGTCATTGATATGTGCTGTGTACGGTAAATCCAGCATACGACTTTTGTATGATTTCAATAAATAACTGCAGCGTTGTGCAAATATTGTCGTTGGGATAAAGGCTTTAGGATTGTTTTATAACAATTTCCGGTGCAATTAAGTATTTACTAGTGTAAATTGCGAAAATAATGAAATATTGTATGTTCTAGATTAGATTAGCTGGAATATGGCAAGATAAGAGAAAATGTTCATACTGTTTATACTGTCCTTGTAAATATATGTAATAAAATAATCAGCATTACGGAAAACAAAAATATGTATATCGAAAGCGTACTTAGGAACTAATTTTAATCTATCTATTTTCCACAAACAAAATATTATCTAATCGAACAATCGATTAAGCCACTTATCAAAAGAATGTCTAATTATAAGGAAATCATTAATATATTAACATTTTATACAATCTAGAAACAGTCATGTATATCCTATGAATAATGCATGCAATTGCAGCATAATTTTGTGTACTATCTATCTAATGGGAATAACAAAAACAAAATATTTGTAACAAAGATATAATTTTTTGTCATCTAAAGTATAATAATAATGTGTAAATAATACCCTCCTTTAATGTATATACCTTAAAAGAAGAGAAAATGACATGATGATAATAAAATTTTATATGCCAAATGCAGGCAATTAATGAGGTGTTATCTGTATATTAAATATATTACCTCATTAGAGGTGTGCCAAAATTCAATAGGTACGTAAAAATACAATTTCTATGCAATTAAATATTTCTTGCGTCATCCTTACTAATATTATAAATGAAACTAATTAACTCTGTCTGTCTGTCTGTCGCTTTCACGTCAAAACTACTGAACCGATATAAATTAAATTTGGTACATAGATAGTCTAGAACCTGACATAAGCTACTATGGGTCGAAAGGGGAGATGAAAGGTTGTAAGGAAGTATCTATTTCTAGAAATACTTATTTTTTAGGCTGTTGATCAAATATAAATAAATATGACATTAAAGTTTAAGTCAGAGTAAGATAAAATAGATGATGAACGTTTGTATGTATGGTAATTCATCATTATAAAACTAGAACAATCAACTTTTTTTTTAGCATTTTTGGGTTAAATTATTCAATATTTTTTTCTTTATTAGGTCAACGTCACTATTCCATGCGGACGAAGTCACGGGTACAACTAGTAGTATATATAGTATCCTATTTATAGTTAAGTAAGGAGATTTCCTTGCCAAGTTATTATAGCAGTAAATTTTTGAAAGATGTTTTAAATTAGTATTATATCATTAAGGGGTAGATTTTAATGCGTTAGCATGTTTATAATTTGAACTCAATTCGAAAAATATTCTTTATTACAGTCTACTAAGACTGGAAAGTGACTTGTCATTATTATGTAAATGTTTTAAGAAGATTGAGGTTAGTTTGACTAAAAAACGATATGACATAAATGTAATGGGACGAAGTCAATGCAGTGCAGATTTTGTTTTGAGGTAAGTAAAACTGGGACTTCATCGATTGAGAAATTCTTTCGCTATTTGAAAGATACATTATTCTAGAGTAAACACCATATACTGTTAATATAATTTTATAAAACCCGAGGGTAACCGGTAACCACTACTAAGAATTATAATTATTCTGTTTCAAGAAACTCCATTAATGTACCGATTCTAAATTATTTTAATATCTACCAATGAAAATATTACCAGAATTACATTAAATGTTATATAATAATATAAAATTTCTTGTACCTATTATAAAATTTTCGAGAGCCATATCATACTTTGGAGAGCTTTATAATGAAAGTATAAAGTGTTGTTATTTTGTTAAATTTCCAATAATAGTAACAGTATTTATTAATCCAGGATTACAGAAAACTGTTCTAAATTAAATATATTGAATAGAGAAAGTTACTTTACTAATCATTTCACGGAAACGCAAATAAGTAATTTCTTGTAAACAATGAATCACTCTGTATATGTCTAAACTAATTGTATTTAAACGAAGTAGGATATCAAAAGTTTAGAAATTATCAAACAAAGAAATAATTTTAAACTCGATTGATGTTGTCTTTGTTCTTTTGAAATTCCAATGATAATGGTATGAATGTACAATAAAATTGTAATAACCCATTGTCACGAATAATAACAAATATCTAGTTAATGAAATGAAAGGTATATTTACACTTGTTTATTGAATTTTGTTTGTACTCGTAATATTTGGATACGAATAAATATTTTATCTATCTATTTATTTGCTTGAAATATGGTTTATAGGTACCATAATAATATATATTTTTAATAATACTAACATTCTTTTAATAATATATTAAAAGAATGACAGTATTAATATAATACTTCACATGTTTCGCTATTGTTTTGCCATGCAAATTTTAATATATAATATATTTAATAATAAATAATATATAATTAATTAATACACAAATATTACATTACATGTTAAAATTAGGTAGGTTAATAACACTTATTTTCGTTAGGTATTAATGAATAATTATTTGATATACAATAGTAAATATTACTTTTATAATAAGTTAAATTTAACTAACTTGTGAAGTTATACCATTAAATTGATTTGTATATTAAATATATTTGTTTATTTATTTAGAACTATGTCTCTATTACATAAAAATTTCATAAACTACATATTAATCGTTTCATTAATTTGGATTTATGCATTGGTCACAATTGAATTCGAAAATTATTTTGAATATCTAAATTATATCATGTTAAATTTTGATACGAAAAAGTTTTTAGGTTTATACAATATCTAGAGATACCCACTAATACGTATTTTCAATCATCGAGACAACATACAACCGATCCGTCTAACAGCAGAAATAGGCTAGATCTACGGGGTTATAAAATTTACGCATGAATAAGCTAATAATATGTTTAAACATAGTTAATGTATTTTAGGAGAATGCTATGAATCATAGTAGAGATTAAAATTATATGAATGAGTTCATAAAAATAGCGACATTCCACTTGTAGGAGAAATTCATATTTAATACTAGCTACTTGCCCCGGGTTTGCACGGGTTATTCATGTATTATTATATATATAAACCTTCCTTTAGAATCACTCTAGGCATCTAATAAAAAACCGCTTCAAAATCCGTTGCGTAGTTTTAAAGATTTAAACATACATAGGGATAGACATCGACATCGACTTTGTCTTATACTATGTAATGAAAGAAAGAAAGAAAAATATTTTATTCAGTGCAATGTAAACAACAAACCAAAAAAAAAAGAGCAAATAAAATGTACATGTAATTAAACTTAATTTACCATAATTAAAAATAAACATAAAATAATAATTTTTTACATCCAAAAATGCACTGAAATGGCTCCACTCAGCTTTAATGTATGTCCTAGGTGAACATACAGCTGATTTTCAAAAAGTATTATCATAATAAATAATACTATAGAAATGTTATAATCAGACGTTTTACGAAGAAAATTGACAAACGAATAAAGGAAAATATAGAGGCATAGTCGAAGATCTTACTCAGTAATATAATAAAGAGGGAGTAGAAATGCGAGCTTTGTATTTTTACGTATATAACATTTATTATCACCTCTATAACAATAATTAGTAATTAAATCAATTCACTTATATAAAATACTATTTCAGAATTTGAGAGAAATATCTTTCAAAAATCACGAGCTCAGCTTTTTATATATAATATAATAGTATATAACAAATTGAGCCCGTGATTTTGTATACGTATATTTTTTTTGTTTGTGAACCGATTGGCGATAATGTACAAATTATACCTCAGTATACAATTTCTATGTATTTTAATCGCTGTATGTTTGTCATATTTTATATCTTTGATTGGGAAATAAAACATACTATTATTTATATCTATAATATATATTTTCATTGTAGCACCAAGAGACATTACATACAACTAAGGATAAATCCTTGACCAAATAGGAGTGGTATGAATGTATGTCAAGACGTCAGGTCGACCTCAATGAAAACGCATTCAGGAAAAATTTACATCAGTGCTTACCTAGGTACTCATTGTTAGTAATGAGTAGGTTGATAACTATAACAATATTTTAAGTTATTGTTATATCTATAGAATATAATTAATATACCTATTTCGATATTGGTCTATTGTTTAATATATGATTTTATTTAATTCTTGTCAAAAGTCTCAAAATGTTAATCTTTTTTATATTAAAGTTGCTTCTCCTGCCTTCTTTTTTATGTTCTACTTGTTGGTTGTTCAGTCATGTCATTGTCAGATATGTTTATGTAGTCCGCCATATATACTATAACGTTTGTATTAATATTATATAAATAAAAATAATATACCTCCAGATAAAAAAGAACCTTGTTAGTCTATTACACTGCCTCACCTTCTGATGGTCACGCGTTTGAACCACGCACAATGCAAACATTTGTACTCATGACTGCATGCATACATATATGTATTTATAGTGTAGGCGTACTGCATCGAGGTATTCGGAATTTTGTAGTACCAAAATAGTACTGAACTGCCTTTTAGCGTATTTTCCAATAGTTCTATATACGGCAACTCTTCGTTCACCCCTCTTGTAACACATTATACGCTCCGTAGTGTTAATAGTAAATAAATTTTAAACGAGAAAATCTTTATGTGAATTCAGATAAACTTTACCTATGTGTTATATTAAATATATCCATCATTTGTTACGTTAAAGATCTATCAAGCATCCATCTTCACAAGATTCCGCATTTACCGCAACATTTCAAATTGCCAATAATTTATATTATATTTAATTCTGTACTATAAATGTCTCTATAGTTTAATCTATTCCTGGACGAGATTGATTCTATCTTTGTGTGAAACCCGATAGATAATATACTGAATGTACGAGAATAGCTGATAAAAATTATCTATGTCTCTAATTACAATATGTTAAAAATTAAAGGTAGCCCCGGTAAATAGATACACAATAAGGTAAATTATGCGTGTCACGTATACCATCTATTCACGTAGTGGTGATAATGAATTACGTTGTTCGTGTACTCACTAGATAATTCCGTAAGGGTTATGAAGAATATTATTTATTTATTTATTTTTATGCACCTAATACTAGCAGGGTGATTACATATATAACTTTTCTATTTGTATATGGATAAAAGAAATATATTTTTTTAAACGAAATACCACCATGTACTATGTTAGTTATCCTACGTTCATGAAGTCCCCCAAAATAGTTCTTGTTATATATATTTCATGTACAGCGATCAGTTCATTTTAGTTATAGATATAGAAGAAAACTAGTCATTGAACCAAAACCGTTTCAAGTGTGTGCCTATTTAGGATACAATGATAACGTTTGCAACTGATGATGTCACTTCAGTCCATTGTTATTCCTGTGATAATATTATTGTCTAACTCAGGCAAGGTGAGGCGAACATATTTAGTGTCTAGTTCCAAGGAGTCACAAATTGTGATGTAATGTAATAAAGAAACCGTAATATACTAAAAAGATAGCTAGTGAATGAGAAATACATGATCATTTATGCATATAAATATATACATATGACTCACCTATTTTAGGCGGCAAGTAGTGTTTCGGTTATAGGTCATCATAGACCATTAGAGAATGAAATTACGTAACTAGAACTGCTAATCTCAAGTACCGCCTATATACGTGATTGAATGGACATTACGTTATCATGTGACACCCGTACTACCACTATACGTAATTTTACTGTCTTACATCATCCTTCATCAGTAAACGATCATACAGAGCAAGCTGCTTGGCGGTTGAAATAGAAGAGATGGAGGGATCCACTAAAACTTTCTGTGATAGTTAATCTAGATCTCATACTGACTAACTTATGCAGAGTATAAAAGACTGAAAATAATTTCGCTAATGATGACGGCATAAATTTGTTATCTCAGTCAAACAATATATGATATTCATATTAGACGTGCTTTATTAACATTAATAAAATGTGAAATATCGTACAGTTGTAAGAAACTAAAATTCATACGAAAAACTTACATTAAGTAAGATAAGGAAATACTAAACAGTATAAAAGTAAAACATTTTCTTATAGTGGCGTAAAATAATTAGGCTCCAACTTGAGATTAATGGCCACATTTAACATAAGTAAGCAATTTATTTTACTTTTTATTTATTTAAAATTTTGGACAAAATCCAAGCGTGGAATTTAATGCAATGCAGCATTGCATTAAGGATTGTATACGACTTTTTTGTTTTTGAACCGTGACTTCACGCAATCTGCCATGAGGATTTTAGACACAATGGTCCCGTCTGTATATTTTAATTGTAAGTGTTAGGTTTCGTTCATCTAGTAGAATTTTACTACACAAGTTATTTTTCATGTCAACTTTCTATATAATTTATACTAGCTGCTGTCCTCAAATTGGCCTCTGTAACCATGATTAATCGAGACAAAAAAGTATGTCAGAATGTCCTGCTCTATCATGTTGAGTATATACTATGGTTGGTCTATATTGGACCGCAGTTATAGTTATGTGTGTTTCTGCCGGCCGGCCACCATTTGTGTACATTACAATCAGTCGCCAAAATACAACCGCGAAGACACAACGTCGTTTCATTTCAATTTAAGTACAAAATTTCCACTTCTCCCAAAGCAAACAGAAAGCAGCTTTAACACATCAACATACTAACTTTCATAAACTGATTAAGTCATTAAGTCTTGAAAACAAATAAACATACATTCGGTATTTATAATATTTTATTAAGGTTGACAATAAGAAAGCCTGTTACAGGATAGACGAATTCATAGATGACAACATATCAAGTAAATAATTAGTTTATTAGCATACAACGTTATAATTTAATTTTCTCATTGCTTTCTTGATTGATTTTAGAAATATGAAAGCGTAGCGGTTATTGTATTGATTGCCGCATGCATTCTTATGTAAAATGTGAATACTATAACTATCAGATGGCAATTGTAAGTAGCTTTGACGTAGTCTAGTGTTTTGAGTAGTCATGCTCACTAAAATGTCCAGACTTGTGGCGGCGTGGTGGGCCGGGTCATTGAGCTCACTAAAATATGGTCGAGCGCAGTGATGGCTGGCTCATCCGTCATACTCGTGAACGGATGCTGCTTGTAGGGACTGGTCTGCTCTAATCACTATGACTGATTTCCTCTTATTAATTGTTTAACCAGTTGGTTATATATTCAATATTTTTTCTATTTGAGTATTTAATTGAATTAGTGCTAATTGGTGGTTTGTATTCACACACTTAAACTTAAAAATGTAAAGTAATAATAAAATTATTTAAAAGAGCAACACGCAAGTTTCTTGCTCGTTCTTCTTGTGTTGAGACAGCTTTCCGAACGAGCGGTAGATTAAAAAATGTAATGACTATTCAAAAGTGCTTCAATGTAAGTTTATTTGAATAAATGATTTTCTATTCTATTCTATTCTAATATCATAAAAAAAAATGAAAATAATATGTTGTAATATAAAAAAGATCTTGCATGATTTGTTTATAATAAATTCCGAAAGTAACAAGTACAAAAGCAATGTTTTGTGATATTCACTCATTATGTGTTAGAAAAAACTATTTTTATTAACCCAATATTAGAATTGGGCCACAGCAAAGTAAAAGTATTTTTATAAATAATGTTCTGATAAATAACTTTCCAAGAATAAATTACTATAAAATTACAAATATTCACATTTTTACTCCTCATAACAAGCTGCAATCAACCTAGTCCATAGTGAAAGAAGCGAATTTATTTAGAAGTTTTTTATGACATAAATGATTAAATTGGCCTCATTTACTACATGTACGAAAGAAGTAATTAAAAAATCGTAGTGTGTGTTGACAAAAGACCAGTATTTGGAAATGGAAATATACAATCAGCAAACATTATCGCTAGTAGGTACGGTAATAACGGAATGACATCATGTTCGCTGTTGTATGTTGTCATCGCTCAATATTATCTATCTATCAAGTCTAACCTTGCTTTTCTTATTGGTCGTTTAGTTTAAATTGCATTATCTCGGTATATATATATATATATATCTATAAATGGCATATTTTGGAAATAATTAATAGTTTACTTTATATGTACAATACATACAAAATAGACTTTGAAAAAAAAAAATAAACAAAAAAGACAGTGTTCACACAGACAATTCTAGTTCAGCTACTCTATGGCCAGCAGTGCTCTAAAAAAAACTTGTACACACGATAGTAAAAAATAGAAGTGATCTTTTTTATTATCGTTTTTATATTCACTTCTATGATTGCGCTTTGCTATATTAAACGTATATACTTCATTCATTCATATATATTTAATAATAATCTCAGGACAATTTACACAGCGCCATCTAGACCCTTGCTGTTATACATATATTATACATACATGGAAATGAAAGTAAATATGACTAAGTTATCTACGTTATTCCTAACCTATAGATGGTATTATTAAAATTTTGTAATGGGATCAAAAATTGAATAATCACTTCATAAATAGAGAAATTTCGTAGCATCAGTATATATGGTATTTATTTATATACTTATTCAGAGATAAATTGAGCATGCACGAGAGATATTCTTACGCCCACTAAATAAGTATGCATTTTGTATTTTTTTTCATTATTTTTTTAATAATTAGACATTTGTTTTACAACTACATATTTAACTCTTAAAATAATATAATACCATTATAAAATGTATACCTAATTTAATTCTTTTAAATCATTCAAAAAGAAAAATAAATAATTAATTAATAATAATTATAACAAATAAGTAAGTTAATATAACAGAATAATAACACAATATATATAATATAACTGTCATAATAATCCGTACCGTCTCGTAATTGCGTAATTATAAATTCTGAAAAATATTGTTTTCAGTACAAGCTAATGTAATGTTTTAAATATGTATAAATCAGAAGTTATTATTTTTACTACTTACTTACACTTAGTTAAAAAAATAAATATGTATAGAGTCATCTTAGGATATTAAATTATATTTAAGCAAAGATAATAAAATCAATTATCTGTATTGATGAATACTGAATCTTAATACGATGAATAAATAAAAATATTCAATTATTTTGAATCAATTACATATTTTAGTAATTTGGGGTTATCTCAAAGTTATTACTAGCAATATTGTTTACTAATCATTTAATTAATTGTAATTTTAAATAAGAGATGAGTATTTTTTTTTTTATTATACATAAGAAAAACGATTTATAATTAAAAAATATGAAATACTACTGTATGTGACACACAATATATATTCTTTTGTTTATTATTACTCTATCTATCTATCTACTCTGGGTTCAAATTGAGAATAGAGATATAGAGATGAGTATACGCAATATTGAAGTTTTTATTTTATTGATCTTGTGATTACTCCATCTTATTTCGTATTACACACTTGAACTATACTTTTTGTTACTCTCAGATATATAATACAATCACAGACTGTTTGCATATTTATTGTTTTTAAAAATTGCTACACTTGCAACAATCAGTAATATAACTAATAACATTTTTATAAACGCTTCACAGCCCTATGCGTGATTTGGGTCTGCAAATATCTTGTGACGTTTCGTTATTGTGAGTACTAAAATAAAGCTGGCCGGTCTATCTCGCGTCCATAGCAAGTATGTATATACACAACTAGCAATCGTAAAAAATCTGGACAAGTTCCAACTGTGTCATTCTGCAGGGAATATACACATGTTTCTGGTACAAATTTGATTGGACACATCATGGAGCTTGAGGAAACCTGTGCATTCAGATGAAGTGATATTGTATTAAGTGGCTCATGGTTCATAATAATGATTGGTCCTTTGTGGGAATTACCAATTGTTCTTATATAGATTCTCATGACGGCTGGTCTACTATATAGGGGCATGATATTGTTTGCTAGATATAGGCAGAGATAATGTCAGCTATCTACCGAGGTAGACTTCACACGCAATCTAAATGATTATTACATTATTTATAAGATGATTGGCTGCAAGGTGAATAAGGTAGTGATATTGCAGAATAAGAATAAAAAAGCGTAGTCCTCCGGAATGACAAGGAATGTTTAGTGCTGCAGACGTTGCATGGGCACATGATATACGTGGTAATGTATGTGTAAGATATATGAGCGACGATTGCTCGGATACTATAGCTTGTTTGCCATTATAATTAATTTAAAAAGTTATGTGATAATAACCACTGACTATACTCGTACTTAAATACCTACATTTCATTTAGTATATTATAATCTAACTTAGCAACGTACGTTATCTGTGGTTTTGTATGGCATTATTCCTCATCGAAAATATAATCATGTATTAATAATTTTAATGTCGGCTATATTTGAAGTTAAGATATAGATTGTTATAGTACATATAATATTAATAAATAGATAAGTCGGCTCTATTCAATACATATAATAAGATCGAGATGAGCTCATAGACTACTTTTTAAGTTTTTTTTACGTTTTCATATCAGTTTCATATCACTGGCTACTGAAAAAACAGGTAACAATTGAAATCAATCTAAAAAAAATGAAATTCAGTTAGTGTCTTGCCAGTTCTTCTCAATTGAATAGATTGTATATACCGAACTAGACGGTAGAAAAAATATTATACAAAAAACTTAAACTTAATAAGCGAATTTACACATTACGGCGAGCATATCATTCATTGCACACTCAAATTGTAATTTTAAAAAGTCGACAACGTGATAATTATTTAATAAATACTAGTTTATTATGCTGCACTAAAGAAGACCTGAACGAAGCGACCAATTGTACCATAGTGGCAAGCTAACCTATCCTGTTAACTTGTTTCCCGCTACGTTATAGTAGAACACATACCTAATAGCTATTTTGATGGTTTCAATACAGCAATAATTATCTATTAGAAATATTTGGCAAACAATCTATGACTGTACATCTTCCATTCAAATTCAAAAGACTGAGAATCTTTGTATTGAATAGTTATAGCTACAAAAATAGATTGCCAATACTTGTAAACTTGTTATGATTTCATCGCTGGTTATTATTATACATTAAGATTAAATATCATTATATTAGATGACAACACGATATAAAATTTTAATTAACTTTAACATATGTTTATGTTGAACACGTCCTACACTAGCGTCTACACACAGCCACAGATAACCTTGTGTTTAGAAAAATTATAATCATTATTATTAATTATTCTCCGATATTATTAACGATTTGTGCGACATGAGACCGTTCCCCACCAGTATTTTTATACAATTTTTATATAACGAAGGATTTAGCTTATTATTGCCAGATTTCTTTTCGAGATTGCCTTCTTTTGCTCTTTTATGATGCGTTCAATTATTTTGTTTTATTTAATTGGAAGTGCAAGCTGACGGCTGACTTCATTGTAAGTTGTAACTTTCGCTTATATTACATGAACAGCCTCAAGGAGATCACGTCATCTTATGACCGACCACTGGAATCATATGATGACGTGATGTCCGTCATGTTATTCATATTTATATATAGGCATTCATATATATCCTTCACTTATCTGAAAGCTTTTGGCTCGTAGAAGGTTGGAATATAGAAAATAACTATCGTACTAAGGAGACATTTTGTAGAGGATCCACGCAATGCAAGAAATGCATTACAGAGTGGGGTGTATAACTCCAATGATTTAACTTTTGGTTACAATTGACATTGAAATAAAAAAGGGTATTCTCTATATCTATAATACACTATTTTAGATATTGACAATACGTGACTCTGCATCTGAGTAAAGTAAGCAGTATAGATGCTGTAAAGTGAAGTCTGAATTTGTAGCGATGATCATAGTCTTAGGTAATTCTTAGCTGAATCCTACATAGATTTATTTATTCAGCAATATTTTTGAACTTATCCGATCTTGTAATGATATATCTTAAAAATTTGCTGTTGACTAAAACATTGCTCGACTGCCAAAAGCAGTAGAAGCTAAATATTTATTTAAATACATTCCTAACGAAACGAAACATTTCCTCAAAATATTAACATTCTGCTCTCCTTTATGTAAGTTATAAATGTGAGAAATATCTCACTCCTCCTTCCGATTGCTATTATTTCTTTAACAATACTAGGTACTGTAGTGTTCTGTGTGTGTTGTTACTACTTATTTGTGTGCTTACGTCAGACTGAAGCAATAAAACAGGCAAGTAACAAATGAAGTAAACGTGACAAGGTGATCCTACTCATTAATTATTAACTATTAGCACACAACAATGATACATTTTGAGAGAATTTAATGTTATTTATTGTTAAAGTATTTAGATATAAATAATAGATTTACTATTATACTACTACTACTTCGAATTAGACACAAAATTCCTCAGGTCGAATCTGTCTGAGTGATTGATTGACAGATAGAGATACCCCTGCCATGTCAGATTTACCAACACAACATCAGCAATTGAAAATGCTTCTAATTACACTATCTGGTATAACAGTCGTGACGGTATATATATATACACACGCAATCACAAATATTCAGAAGATTATATTTGATAATTGATATTGAACTTTTCTGGTACGCGATAACTTTATGTCCGATTACTGCAAAAAAAATTATACATTCATATGTGGGAATTACCTAATGTATGTGTATACTTATATTTTTATATTTTAGTTTTACTACAACAGGGTCTTGTCTCAGGGTTATGTTTCGTTTGCCTACCATGGTAGGCAAAAACTAAACATGCTGAATGCCAATATGCTTCAACTTAAAAAAAAGACCTAAATTTGATAGGTTTTTTTTATTTATATTAATCATTTTATATGTAGGTAAACATACTCATATAATCATACTTTTAAATTTGAGTAAGACATACGTAGTTTGTCATTTTTGTATGTACATTTAAGCTACAAGGTCATCATGATGATGTTTTTTTCCGCTGCCCATGAACTTGGATGTAACTACAAACGGCCATAAAAAATGTTTCAAGGTTCCGCGTTGTCTTTATATATATAAATTACGTGACACGTTGTTTGCCCGCGATGGACTCCTAAACTATTGCATCGATTGCGAATTTGATTTGCACATTGTGTGCAATTTGATCCAACTTGAAAGCTAGGGTATTTTTTTTTTTTATTGGGTTGTTTGGGCTATTGTCAGATGTGTAGCACCTGTAGCACTGCGACCTACATAGATCTATTGTGCTCGCCCTTTTCAGAGTTCGCTACCTAGACCCGTCAGGGACAAGAATTGAAGGATATTCTTAGGAGCGATCGTTTTTATCTCCTCGGGAAAGAGTGTAAACTTTCCAAAGGAGATATTTCGTTTATGCATGAGTGGGCTACAACCACATAGGATGTGAAGCGACGGTTCCTCTTCAGTTTAGCATAATCTGCAGATACTTGCCGTGCCCTATGCACGCCTAGCTTAGCCATATGTTTGTTCAATTTGCAGTGTCCTGTGAGGGTCCTAGTCATGATGTATATGTTGTTTTTACTCAATAGCAGTAATCTATTGGAGTATTTGGTCGAGAAGCCCGATATTAGGTCTTTTGAATGTATTAATCCTGGCATTTCTTGCCAGTGATTCAGTGCTTCTCGTTTGGTTATTAATTTGAGATGTCCCAGTTTTAGGCAACGAGGCACACCACAGAAGGGTTCGGGGCCCAGTTGGATGGTTTTTGCCCCTAACTTTGCCAGTAGGTCGGCATTCTCATTGCCTTCAATATTTGAATGCCCGGGGACCCATCTCAGTATAATATTATTTCTGCTTCCTACTTCATTTAGTAGCAGGATACAGTTTCTAATAAGTTTAGAATGGATTTCGTACGAGTTAAGTGCTAGTAGAGCAGCTTGACTGTCCGAATAAATGTATATGTTCTGATTGATGTAGTTGAGGCTTAGGATTACTTCCAGACATCTAATTAAGGCGTAAGTCTCTGCCTGAAAGATTGAGGCGTATTTTCCTAAGCCTATATAGTTGCAGATTTTGGGTTTTACACCACATATTCCACATCCTACATCATCTCCTATTTTGGACCCGTCTGTAAACCAGACTAGGTCATGCTCTGAGTGAGTCGGTGTATGGTTATTTTGTCATTCGTCTCTTCCAGATATTTCGATTTTGTAATATTGTACAAAGTTACACTCTGGTGCCATGCTGTCTTCGGGCATTCCCAGAATAGGATCACTCATAATCGAGTCTTGTATAGTTTTTATGGCCAGGGAATGCCAAGATATCCTCCTTTGGGAACTTATTCTGAGCATATTGGCTTTCGCCTTTTCCTGTATAAATAAAAGAAGGGGCGTCAAGTCCAATAATGCGTCTAGAGCTGCTCCCAGCAGGTGCTCATGGCTCCTGTAATAATCAGACAAGCAATTCTCTGTAGGCTATTTAGCTTGGTGGCAGCTGTGGATTGGAGGGTTTTCCTCCACCAGATTGTGCAGGCATAGGTGGATATAAGATAGGGTAGCTTACATCTCAATTTATAGTCGCAATATTATTTTATTCAAGAACTATAACTACAGCAAAGCGTGGCCGGTATATAATGAAAAACCGTACGGTAGATATAAAAATATCGGAGTCATCTTGTTATTCATATTTAATTGTATTTAAAACAAAATCAGTGCCTAATAAATAAGTAATTTAAAATATTGTGTACTGATTGTTACGCACACTTTTGTCCCGTAATTAATCCTATGTCCTTCTTTATTATATAATCAATTTTCATGTCAAATTTCATTAAGATCAGTTCAGCCGTTTAGCCATGAAAAGGTGACAAACAGACATACAGGTACACCTTCACATTTACAATATTAACTTGCTGTTGCCGCGACTTCGTCTGCGTGTTATAGTGATCTTGACCGAAAAACAAAAAAAATTATCTCTCTTATTGTTTAAAAAATTTTATTTCCGTACAAACATTCATCCCCTATTTTATTTTACCACCTTAACAACAATTTTTAAATGTTATATTTATTTATATTCATTCAACAGTCACATTTATAATATTATATATATAATAGGGATCCCACATCTAATTTTATAACTATTATTCGTCGTTTAACATTATGAAACATGCCAGTAATACTCATATAATATTAACTATCGGATCACATAGAGAAAATCAATCACTTTATTAAGCTAATGGTGTAACTATTTTTCATACGAAGAAGGCTCCCAGCACACGCGCTACTGTTAGTTGCGCGATGCAACAATTTAGCGTGATACAACAATAGTAAGCCACCATAAATCGTCAGTTGCGTCAACATTTAGTTGCACTATCGCCCAACTCGCTACATGCGATCGCAAATGGACACCTATGCATAGCAGTGCTAAAACGCTAAAAAAAAGAAACCCACACTAATAGTAGCTAGTGTGCATAGACAGAAAAGATTTATAATATCTTAAGTAATAAAATAAAGAGCTTATTTTTTTATTATGGATTTACGATGTATCATACTATTATAAAATAATAAAATCGTAATATCTTCAATATTATAAAACAAATTGTACGAGTAGTACTTATAATATAGAAGTTAAAAAGATCAGTTGAAAATAATATACACGATTTTTTGTCCGTTTGTGTACGTGAATTTCAAAGAAGTAATTATATTGGAGCAACCTTTTTGTAACATCTATAGAAACAAATAGTGTTCGTATCAATTTAAAACAATTATAATATTTTCTTTCACAACATTTGTGTGTAGTGTGATAAACCAAACCAAATAAATGTTAATAATCCTTACTAATTTAAAATGCGAAATTAACTTAGTCATCTGTCTGTCCGTCTGTGGCTGTCTGTTGCGCTTTCACTCCAAAATTATTGAACCGATTTAGGCTACTTTTTATGTGAATAAAGGGTTGCAAGATGTTTACTACAAAATACTTTATTATACATATAAATAGAAATATGCTATATTATACAAACTATGCACTCAGATACGAAACTACCGTAACTCATTCACAAGTTTAATATCTAATCAGTCATTAGATAGAAATAGTACATATACCCGTAGTAAAGATACAGTCACGCTCACAAGTTAAATGCAATTAAAACTTACCAATTTCAAAGACTGCAAGGAGTACAGCTAAGCTCAACGGTGTAAATACACTTCGGGCCATGCTGATATCAACAGTATACAGAGCTTTAAGTTTTCAAATCGTACGAGCGAACTCTTGCTGTGAGTGTCTGTGACTGAGAGAACACCGCGCAGTCCCGACACAGCGACGCCGGTCGACGCATTTACACATAGTGTCGGGTGACCCTAGTTAAGAAATCATTGTGGACAAAGTTTTTGTGATAGGTCAAAGAAGTAAAAAATATGACACGCAGACTTTGTAAAAAGTCGTCTGTGTGGACACCTCTGCTGTATTATCTATTTTCGGCGTCAAACACTTTACTTTGTTAGTTCTATTTTGTTTGTAGAGTCAAATTAGTCCATGAAATTAAAAGATCAGTCGCATCTTAAAATTATGTAATTTGTGGAGATGAAATAAAAAAAATATTATTATTATTATTATCTAGTCCATATTCATCTTCTAAAACGGCAATGAAGGAGTGGTATCATACGATAATGTGATGTCCATAGCAATAGCTGTTTATGTATATAGTTACCGATTACCGTCAGGTCATGTCAAAACGGGGCCGTCGTATATTTGCCATTCGAATTATATAAAAAAGTAAAATTGTCATGATTTGAGTAGATTGAGTATATAACTATATAATAATAATAATATAAAGTAAACTTAAAAATTAAATAGGAATCTGACCGATACCAAATCGTTGTGAAAAATTTCTGACTATGCAATGATCCATCATTGCATAGTCAGAAATGTGGGCTATAGAATGGACTGTGTGAATCATTCAATGGATAGAAATAGGTAAATACTTATAATGGAACAGGAACAATGCCAACGTGACAATAATAAAACGCGACACGACACACACGATAATTCTGTAAAATAAATAAAATATATTTAAAATTAGAAAAAAAATGTGCAGACTTGCAACAAGGAACATTGATAACAAAAATTCTACAAACTATTAATTGTATGTCAGGTTGGAATTTAATAAACACGCCGAAATATAGTTGGGTTTATCACAGCATCAATAGTTTTTAGTGCCTCTGACTCCCCCATCTGGAAGGATAAACATGAAAGTATATCATTAATGTTAGAACTTAATATAATTTAATGAGCAGGAACAAATCGCTCGTTTTTATTGCGGTCTGCGCTAATCAGTTCATGTTCATATATTCCTAATAATATTATTGGTACGTTGAATCCCCTATATCCTATTATATTCATGTAAATTGTATATTCAGGGGTGTATTGCATGTCTGTGTAACTGGTATATTCCACTGTAAATGTAGAAGATATATTTATATATTTATTTAAACTTTATTGAATTGTATTCTACAATAGGTGGGTTTAATGCAATAGCATTCACCAGTCAACCTTAGGGAGTACAGAGATACTCGAAGGCGGTTTAGTTAATTAAATAAATAGATATACATATTATAAATAATAAAATGTAACATACATAGATGTAATGTATATTATAAACAAATTACACATATATATAGGATGCTGATGAGTCTTATTACTGTAATATGAGATATGATTTAAAAGATAATCATTAACTCGGTTTTTACTGGTGACTACTGGTGAATATGATGTCCATTGCCACTTTAGTTCGTTAATATTTTGGATTCCTTATAACACTTCTAATTCATCTATGATTATTTTTGTTTCAATTTTAGTATTTACCTCACTGAGAAATAAAGTTTCATTTGCTAAGCCGCGGTATCGATGGTCCAGCGGTTTAGCAAACCATTTTACTTCCGACGGTCGCAGGTTCCATTCCTCGCAAAGTGAAAACATTAAAATTCATGAGTATAAATGTTTGCATCGGTCTGGGTGTTTTCTATGTATATTAAGTACAAATAAATCTAAATCTATATATATATACTCAAAACTCAAAGGTGACTGACGTAGTGATCTCAACGCACAGACCAAACCTCTGGACGGATCGGGCTGAAATTTGGCATGCAACTAGATGTTATGACGTAGGCATCCCCTAAGAAAGGATTTCGATAAATTCCACCGCTAAGGGGATAACTTAACGCGAGCGAAGCCGCGGGCAATAGTTAGTAGTAACTAAAAATCATTTGGCTGTAAGGCACTAAAAGCATAACAATATAATATTTAGCATAGCAATATATATTCATACAATAAACAAAATTAAGCAGTAAATCTAGCTGAGTCCACTAGCATAGTGCAATAGGCCCTTATAAGTCTTTATGGTCATGATTATAATAGTCTTCTACAGAATACTTCACTTACACTTCTTCAATAAAAATGTCCTCAATCTAGTTTTAAACAATATGAAATTATATTCCCGAAAATTCCCACGACTTCGTCCCCTTGAAGTTTTATTTTATTTTTCTAAAATAAAAGTAGCTTAAGTTACCCCTTATTACATCAGCTTCCTGTCAAAAAAGGTCCCGTCAAAATCGGTCCAGCCATTTCAGAGATTACCCGGAACAAACAGACAGACAGACAGAAATGATAAAAAATATTATTTTGGTGTATGTAATGTATTTATATTCATGTGCATGTAGTAAAAAACGGTTATTTCAATATTACGAACAGATACTCCAATTTTATTTATATGTATAGATTAAAATTATTCAACTTTGAAAACATTAGAGGTGACATATTACACTAATTTAGATGGAAAAGAATAAAAAAATATACTTATATAACTCTATAATTTCTTGTATGTATAGAACAAAATCGTCGATATAAAAATATTTGAGGTTTGGTGTGGTTTATAACATACATTATGTTAAAATACTTGAAATTCATAGCGCTGACAATATTATCTGATTGCACTAGGAATGAGTGCGTAGCGGTTTCTATGTTGATTATCGCATGCCTCTTACTTGTTGTTGTGTATTTATTAATATAAAAAAAAACATTTACTCAAAATTTTCCTGCTCATTCTTCTTGAATGAATCTGCGTTCCGAATGAACGGTAGAATGAAAAATATGACTATTCAAAATTTATTTGAATAAAGATTATTTCTATATTTCATTTCTTGACGACATCGGTTGTCTAGCGGTTTACGACATCGCCATACATCCGATGGTCGCAGGTTCAATCCCTCACACAGTAATACATTTATATTCATAAATTATGATTATTTGTATCGGTCTGAATATTTTCTATATATGTTATGAATGTATTTACAAAAAAAATATATGTATGTATTTATATCAGTTATCTAGTTACAACGTAAGCTTTACTTTTTGTCTTTACGCTTTCACAAAACTATTTGTGTTTTTAGAGTGACATTTCTATGAATTCCCTGTCGATAGCGAGTGGTGTGATGGAAAAAGATAGATAGGGTTGTGGCGTGGTCAACAAAGTGCCCAAAGAGGTGTTTATATATATATATATATATATATATATGAGTTGCCCAGTACGCATAACACAAGTTATGCGTACCGTGGTACTAGATGGCGCTGTGTCAATTGTCCAGGGTCATATTTATTATTTATTTAGGCTATACGGGGATTCCTAATATGATTAACGCCATGTTTTTACATTAATCATCACTGAAAAAGACACACTTGTAAACATGGTTTCACTGTTGACTGAATCAATTTACATTACGTAAGATCGTTGGTAGAACCAATTTTTTAATGGCCTCGGTAATATAGCCGTATAGCACTGATCCTGGTATACTTTCGATACACATATTTTCAATTCTTAAATAAATTATTGTATTTATAAGTATGATTGATATGAGTGTTTTCTACGTAAGTATATCTATTTCTATTTATATTTCTTGTATTTATATAATTTAGAAAAAACATTTTTAATATAATAACTCATAGTACATGCTCACATTGTTACTAATGACACTGTTCGTTTCAACGCCAACCAAATACATATATTTAAATATATTTTCCCCAGAACGCCGCGACAACCCTTGCGCACTCCGTCGCATCCCTTAGGTCCCCTTTTGTGCAGGATACTGGGCACAAAGGTCAAGCCAGCAGGTGTGCCATAGTCTGGGATGGCGCTCCGCAGTCACAAGCACCACTCCACTTTACCAAGTTGTACCTGCAGCGGCCCATCTGGGTTCGTAGTCTGTTGAACGATTTCCAAATGGGCCATTGCAGGTCACTACGTGAGGGCAGGTCGACTGGTTGAATAAAGTTCAAAGGAGCAGGATGATTTAACTTCCATAAGTCTACTTTGGCTTTATGTGGGTCGATGGTCAAAGCACTTGTCTTTCTTAAAAAACTCTTCCTGCTTTTTAAGGGGACATTGGGAATAGAGTGGTTATGAAGTGGGTGGCGGGAATCGGTTTCCTGTCTCCTTTTTTCTGTCTCGCACAACACCTGTCGTCGAACATCTGGTGGAGCAATTCCTGTTAGTGGATACATCATGTATAGGGGTGTTGGTTTGAGGCAGCCCGATATAATACGACATATCTCTTTCAGAGCAATGTCGACGCCTTTCGCGTGGGTGGACCGATGCCACACTGGACATGCATATTCACCCACGAAGAAAGCCAATGCCAGGCCAGACACACGAAGGACATGCGGTGCCGCGCCCCAGTGGATGTTAAACACCGTAATAGGTTGTTCCGTGTTTCTATGTTTTTTTTGGTTTGAGGCAATGAGCTTTGTAGGTGAGGGAGGTCCCTCACCTACAAAGCTCATTGCCTCAACATTGTACCTGGGTGTTACCCTAGATAGGTATCTAGGGTAACACCCAGGTACCTAGGGTTAGGAGAGTGTTCAATCGGTATGCCTCGCCATGAGATGTTCGTTTTAGATGGATTGGGTCTGAGAGAATTGTCGTCATAAAATTTGTCTAAACTTTGGAGAGCACCGTGCAACCTCCCTTCGGCTTCGTCGAAAGTTTTTGTTTGGGCCGCCAATGCTAGGTCGTCGGCATATAGGTAGTGCTTAGTATCTGTTAGTATTGGTTGGTCGTTTGTGTATATATTAAAGAGTAGTGGGGCCAGAACACTACCCTGGGATAAGCCGTTTTTTTTGGTAGCACCACCTACTTTTACGGTGGTGTAGGTGAACTTGAAATCTACGGTTACTTAAATTTTCTTTTGTTATAATGAATTATATGTAGAGTTTGGTCGATCAAATACGGTTGTTATTAATTTTTTATACAACTTTGGTAGTAACCTAGCATAATATAGGGAAGTATTTTGTTGTAATACAATTATTCGTTTGTGTATAAATTGCACTGATGGAGTAGTATGTATATGTAAACAATAGAGCTTTGTTTTCCTTCCTTCCTGCGTGGGGTTTTTAATCCTTCAATTCCCAGTGTCACCTGTAGGTGACATTGGGAATTAAAGGATTAAAATTAGAATTACAGAAATAGTACTTTTTTTTTAGATGGAAGCGCACATTTTATTTTTATCTATTCTGGCATCACTGATATAGATGTCTAAAAAATACAAAAAAAACATATGTTATTTGGCAAATTAATTTAGTTATTTCGCGTATAATTGCTTTGAGTGTTTTCTTATAATATAAACTGAAAAAAATACTAGGCCGTACGTATTGGTATTTTTTCTTACTGCATATTGTAAATGAATATCTTAAGTGTAATATTTTTTTGTGCTAGAGCAAGCTGTACAACCACACGTGGTTGTTCAGCTCGATTGGGCCGCTCGAACCGGGAAATACCACACCTCGGCAGAAAACCGGCGTTAAGCGATATCGCGTTTCGCATGGTGAGCTGTAGGTTCCGGATGCCCCTCCCCCTCCCCCTATCCCTTTCCTACTTCCTTCCCCTACCAACCCCTTTCTTACATACCATGGCAGCGGATTATAAGAGATTTTTACCCCAGGGTGGTACCAGTAGCCATGTTACTGGAGAATCCACCCCTTACATATCACACTCAGGCTGCCCTGCGTATTCTGGGGTGGGCAATTCTCCGCTCAATTTGGCCAGAAGGAAATCGAGCAAATCTCCATCGGCGTTTCCCTTGCTCATAGTTAGTTTTTGCAACATCAGGGGAATTCATTCCAATCTCAACGCCGTTCACCACCATCTAGAGACGGCGAGGCCGGCTTTGCTCTTCCTTACGGAGACGCAAATATCCTGTCCCGACGAAATTTCGTACCTGACCTACCCTGGATATAAATTGGAACACCATTTTATTCCACGGGCCGGTGTGTGCGCTTATGTCAGAGAGGATGTTTGTTGTCGCCGTCTTGGTACACTTGAAGGTACTGACCTGTCCATTTTATGATTGAGTGTAGATTGCGATGACCACCCCCGCATCTATGCATGCTTATACAGGTCCCATAGCGGTAACACCGAAACTGACCGACTCATTGAACACGTCCAAATGGCTACAGATTTTTTGCTCCAACAGATTCCCTCCGCTGAGGTCGTGATTCTAGATGTTGTTGACCATATACCTTGACTGTTGGACCTTCTGCTGACTTCTCATCCGGACGGATATCAGATCTCTGTGGAAGCCCCACTGGGATCCTCTGATCATTGTCTGATACGGAGCGAAGTGCCTCTCACGCGTCCTTCTTTGCCGCGATCTATTGGTCGACGTCGTGTTTGGCATTTTAAGTCGGCAGATTGGGATGAGATGCGAAGTTTTTTTGCATCTTACCCATGGGGGCGAGTTTGCTTCGCACTGGACGATCCCGATGCAATAACTGAATCTGTCACCGATGTAGTACTTCAGGGAATGGAGATGTTTATTCCAAATTCCCTGGTACCTGTCGGTGGTAGATCTCAGTCCTGGTATGGCGGATCCTGTAGATCGGCGTCTCGCCATAAGCAGGAATGCTTCCGTGCCTGGATTGCAGCTGTGAATCGAGTGATCCAGTGTCCATAAAAGGAAGTATAACTTCGCTTCCAGGTCCTTCAAAAGAGTTATAGCCACAGCAAAGTCGGAGCACATCAGCAGAATTGGTAGGAGACTGAACAGTCTTCCATCTGGATCCCGGGCTTTTTGGTCTCTTGCCAAGGCTGCTCAGGGAAATTTCTGTCAGCCATCTTTTCCACCACTGCGCAGAGAGGATAACTCGTTGGCCCAACATGCTAAAGAGAAGGCCGATCTCCTTGGGTCTCTTTTTGCATCCAACTCGACACTGGACGATAGGGAGCAATCACCGCCGGTCATCTAGCGGTGTGAGACTTCTATGCCAGAGGTAAAATTTACCCAAAAGCTGGTACGTAAGTCTCTTTTCTCCCTAGATATCCACAAGTCGAGTGGGCCCGACGGTATTCCTGCTATTGTGCTCAGGACGTGTGCACC
The DNA here is from genome assembly GCF_030625045.1 of Achroia grisella. Classification (NCBI taxonomy): domain Eukaryota; kingdom Metazoa; phylum Arthropoda; class Insecta; order Lepidoptera; family Pyralidae; genus Achroia; species Achroia grisella. Next base: position 759,589 of record NW_026713022.1, read on the forward strand.
TGAGTTGGCTCCGGTACTAACGCGTCTTTTCCGGTACTGCTACTCTACAGGTGTAGTCCCGAAACTTTGGAAGACAGCTTTGGTTCATCCAATCCCTAAGAAGGGAGAACGCTCAGATCCAGCTAACTATAGGCCCATAGCCATCACCTCCTTATTCTCAAAGATCATGGAGTCGATTGTCAACCGTCAACTCCTACGATACCTAGAAGTGAACCAGTTGATTTCTGATCGTCAATATGGCTTTCGCCAGGGTCGGTCGGCTGGTGATCTTCTAGCGTATTTGACACATCGATGGGCAGAGGCTATTGAGAGTAAGGGGGAGGCCCTATCTGTTAGTCTGGATATTGCGAAGGCCTTTGATCGGGTTTGGCACAAGGCTCTTCTTTCAAAGCTACCATCCTTTGGGTTGCCTGCGAAGTCATGCAAATGGGTCGCCAGCTTTCTCGCTGATCGGAGCATCAAGATCGTTGTCGATGGTGCTTGCTCCGACCCACACTCTGTGAATGCTGGTGTTCTACAAGGCTGTGTGCTATCTCCGACTCTGTTCCTTCTGCATATCAATGACATGTTACAAATCAACAACATTCATTGCTATGCGGATGACAATACCGGAGATGTCTTGTACAGCGGCCATGCTAATATGTCGCAGGCAAAAGTTATAGAGTACCGGAACAAACTTGTGTCCGAAATCGAAACTTCACTCCATCAAGTTTCGTTCTGGGGTCAGGAAAATTGTGTTCAATTCAACCCCATGAAGACACAAGTTTGTGCGTTTACCGCTAAAAAGAATCCATTTATCGTATCTCCTCAGTTTCAAGACACTCTCCTTGATGTGAAGCCAAATTTCGAGGTCCTTGGCGTTGATATATCCAGTGACGTTCAGTTTTGCGGTCATTTGGAGGACAAGGCTAAAATAGCCTCAAAGAAGCTTGGTGTGCTCAGTAGAGTGAGACGGTATTTCACGGCGGCCCATCGCTTGCAATTATACAAGGCGCAGATCCGGCCGCATATGGAATACTGTTCTCATCTCTGGGCCGGAGCACCACAATACCAGCTACTTCCATTTGACCGCATTCAGAACCGAGCAGCCAGAATCATTGGTAATCAACGTCTTTGTGACAGACTCGACCCATTGGCTTTGCGGCGAGATATTGCATCTCTGTGCATTTTCTACCGCATATATCACGGGGAGTGTTCTGAGGAATTGTTCGGATTAATACCAGCTGTTGAGTTTCACCACCGTACCACCCGCCAGAAACTGAAATACCATCCTGATCATCTGGATGAATGGCGGTCTTCCACAGTACGGTTTTCTAGAAACTTTTTGCCTCGCACAACCACATTGTGGAATCACCTTCCAGCAATGGTATTTCTGAACCGATACGATATTGAAACCTTCAAGAAAAGAGCTTATTCCTTTTTAAAAGGCCGACAACGTACTTGCAATTCTCCTGGTGTTGCGGGTGCTCATGGGCGGCGGTACATTTACTACATTTACTTACGTGTTATTCAACAAACAATGACTCAAACATTGTACCATTGTATACCTTTGGTATTTATGCTAGTTATTGCTCTGTGGGATTTTGTAGCTTATGTAGCGTATCACAGCTTGACCTTTAGATGACATTATAGAGGAATCATGCGGGGAACTAGGCAATATTATTTTATTTTCTCCGATTCGATTTACAAATCGATACAGTTTATAATGAAGTTCATATTGAACAGGAATTGAACCTGTATTACAGTAATACGATTAAACCCTACTTGACAATTAAAATATATATTAATTAAGAATCATAAAAGAAGTATAAATGGGCGGTGGGTATTGTTAAGCCCGCCTAATGTACAATTTTTTTTATTAAATATTTATTTTTATTATCTTGTAATTTCACAGGCTTATCTCATACTGCAATCTAAATACACTTTGCAGAGCAAGCTACATCGCAACTGAAATAGGTGAGCCTGAGGTACCTACGAAAACGGCTTTTTACATAGAGAAATAAATAATTTTATTAATAATAAAGTAATTATCAATTAATCACAAATCGTTGCTTGCAGTCTTACTATCTACCCCATACGAGTTGACATGATTATAATACCTTATACTTTGATAATACAATCAAAGTCCATGCATAAAGTATATAAAACGGATTGAATTGATAAAGAAAGAAATGTTGCTGACGTATAAAAAATATTACAATATATTTATATAACATAATCAAATATGGAACATTTTTACAACAACAATTTACGATAGCAAACGATTAATCGATTTGTTAATTACCTATTAGTTTAATTTTAAAGATAGATAAAAAAGTGACAAGGTTAACTCACGTCAATATCTATATGTTATCTTTATTTTGATATAGATATTAGTGAACTAGCTGATCCGCGCAACTTCGTCTGTATTACATTTTCCCCGTTTACGCCTGCAAAATTACTCTGTGGTAAAAAATGGGATTTCCCATAGTCATGACATTTTAGTTCTAATATAAGGATTAGCAACGCATGGGTGGTAACAAAGTAGTTACGCCATAATGATGTCTGCGGTGCTGTTCAGGTTATACAGAAGACGGTTAACATGGTTACCACTGCCATCAGGTGAGCCGTCAGAACTAATATTTTTTTTTTTTTTATTTATTTATTTATTTACTTACACAACTATTATTACAGACCTAAGCCCAATACAATAGTGTATCTAATTCTATATTCAAACAAATCCGTTGTTTCTGCTATTTTATTGAGAGTGGCCAGTGCGAGTGTCATGGGCGCCTTGTTTAATAAATTAGTTCTGCCGCGAGGTACCGCTAATAACTGGGGCCTTCGTCGCCGCCCCAGGTAATTATCTGGTACCCTAAAACTTATCAAACCAAGAACCAGAGAATTGGTGATTTGACCCCGAAACACTTTAAATATGTATAAGACAATAGCCAATTCCCTGCGTACACGTAATTCATTATATCCCACCATGCCCAATACGAACAGAGTGGGATACATCAAAGGATACAAGGGATATACTCCATATTGCCTCATATATATATACCTAATAAACTTATTTTGAATTTTTTCCAACATTAGTCTATATTTTATTTCATATGGATCCCATATTACAGCGTTGCACTCAAGATGGCTCCTTACTAATGTGTTGTACAATGCGATTATTACAGTAATACTTGAAAAATTCTTAACAGTACGAAGTATGAATCCTAACATCTTATAAGCTTTTTTACACGTATCTATTATATGTTTCTTAAAAGACAAATCAACTGTAAAAGTCACTCCCAAATCTTTCATCTCTGTGACTCTCTTCATCGATTTAGCTTCTATTGTATAGTTACAATGGATCGGGTTATGCGACCTAGTAAAACTAATACTCATACATTTTGAAGTATTAAATTGCAATTTATTTTTATTGCTCCATGCTACTACTCTGTCTGTAAAAAATATTGTTCTTTATACTCATTTCCTTACGTTTCCTTATCCAAAATGTCATATCAGTGAACTAAAAACAATTGTAAAAACAAGGAAATGGGTAAATCATATTTATTCAGAACATGTCTGACGGCCTCATTTTAGGTATTATTTTTACGTCTAAACATTATCGGCTTAAAACAATAAACAGCACTTTAAATGATGAAGGCAAATTTAATAAATTACATCATGAATATCTGGATGTTTTTTAAAATGCATTTAGGAGACTATATGACCATTTACCTAAAAGTGTATATGTATATGGCGAATTAACGCCTGATGGAATTCGCTACCAGTTAACCGTACCCGGAGTTGGATTTCAGCCGCTCCACAAGTCCTCCCGCGGGTTTGGAGTGCCATCTGCACTCGTCTCCTATCGTCAAGTGATGCTGTACTGTATACACGAATAAAAAGTTTTATATTTATATAAATAAGTAATGTATATGTAAATGTATATATAAACACCTCTTTGGGCACTTTGTTGATCACGCCACAACCTACACACTTGCTGATTCCACCTTTTGCACTGAATAACTTGACTCCTATCGCGTATATCTCAGGCGGTATGGCAACGTCGCATTCTATTTTGCGATGTGGCCATATATATTCGTCGATAGTACGATATACTCGACACTTTTTTTACTAATAATTCGTGACTGAATGGCTCCGAACGGCTAAATTTTTGGTATACACAAAGACTTTTTGGCTCTGAATATATTCCAAAAATCAATTAATTATGTTGATCACTTTATATACTCGTCCTTACTGCGATACTTACTTTCATCCGAATATATATAGATACCGTAACGGTCTATCAATTATGAATTTATTAATTTACTAATGTAGATATTTTATATTCGCAATGCTCCATACATGCAAGCTCCAGCAACGGTGGAGGCAGGGTCCCCCCTGCACCGTACACCGCACCCCGCGCACACAAACAAATTAGATATTTTTTGAATACACAAAGACTTTTTGGCTCTGTATATATATTTCAAAAATCAGTTAATTGTGTTGATCACTTTATATACTGGTCCTTACTGCGATACTTATTTTAATCCGAATATATATAGATACCGTAACGGTCTATCAATTATGAATTTACTAATCTAGATATTTTATATTCGCAATGCTCCATACATGCAAGCTCCAGCAACGGTGGAGGCAGGGGGGAGCACCGTACACCGCACCCCGCGCACATAAACAAATTAGAATAAATTAAATTCATAAGATTATTTATATATTTCGACTGCCTCGGTGGTCACACCGCTTTACATCCGATGGTCGCGGGTTCGATTTCTCGCACGATGCAAACATTTGTACTCATCGGTCATCGATTGTTTTCATCGGTCTGGGTTATATTATATATGTATTTACAAAATAAAAATATCTATTTATATCAGTTCAGTATCAGTCTGTGTTAATTGTCCAGGGTTATTTATTATATTTTTATAAACGGTTATCTTTTTCCATCGCACCGCTCGCTATCGACAGTGAATTCATAGAAATGTCACTCTAAAAACAAAAATAGTTTTGTGTTTTGTATTTCAAATACTAAATGCAAAATAGGTATTTTCAAAATACTTTTTAAAAATTAAGTACCTTTTGAATTTTTGTCCAAACCTCAGATATTTTATTTATTTTAGGTATATCAATCATTACATAGTAATATAAAAACAAAGTCGCTGTCGCATCTAACAGTACAGAAACAAAGAAAGAAGACTTTGGCTCTGATACCGTAACGGCCTATGAATTATGAATTTATTATACCTAATCTAGATATTTTATATTCGCAATGCTACGTACATTGTAATATCCGCCTCCATTCATTGTAACGGTGGAGGGACTAAATAGTTGAATAAAACTGAATAAGCAGTTGCTCCACTCTATAGCTACTGCGTCGTCGTCGTATGCTGTTCATTTTTTCACTCGTTTTGGCGCCAAGAGAGGGTCACATAGTCGTGGTCAAGTTAAGAACTTATAATTTAATTTTGATAACAATAGATACAAGTAAAAAGTAGGTATTATATTAATGTACGTAAGTACTGTACTTAAAAATATTTATTCTTTATTGTACATTTGAAAAACTTAACACTTAAGGACTTGTACATATACACGTACATACTGCCATTTTCTCTTAAAGACATCCAGAGAAGTACTATTTATCAAATACGCGGGGTGCACCGACCTTTGACCTTATAACACCTGATTCGCGCGTAACGAATTACATTGCTACTTTTTGGTATTTTATAGTGGATATGTCACTATAAAATATTATTATTTCTTTAGATTATGACATAATAACATAGTTTACATGATTTTAAGGGAAACATACGATAAAAAAAAATCCCGTAAAATGTAAAAGATAAAAAATGGTTATTGTTGGTTATCCTTAAGAGATAGACATATACCATCACGGACTTTTTTGTTGACCTTATTTTGATACATCTCAAAGCAGTAGACAACACGCATTTTCATTAAACAGTATTGTATTTTTTTATTTCTTTAACTTTAATGCACAAAAAAATTTGTACATGTGGCGGACTTAATATTTTGCCGCGTTATTTACCAGGCAACCATGAGTGGTGCAGAGAAAGATTATTGGCGGTGCACTAATATAAATAAGAAATGTCAAAAAAAGATTTATAAAGATAATAAAGATAAGCAAAATATACATTTCTATAAAAAAATAACAGTATACATACATAAATATATATGTAAATATAACCCATAAATGTATAAATATTATATATAAGTAAATACATAATGATCCGATAATCAAATTATAAGTACAGTCTCAAATTGAAAGTAAGAAAAACAGAAAATATAGAGAGAACTATATGGATATAACAGAAAGATGTGAAAAAAGGAGAAGGACAGTAAAAAAGTTACAAATTTAAATAATGTTGCCGCAATTTCTGTTTAAATGAATTTATTACATTATTATATATATTAGGCATACGACTAGCCTTATGACTGTTACTTTTTTTTAATCTATACATCTATACATGTAAATAAAATTGGAGTTTCTGTTTGTAATATTGAAATAACCGTTTTTTACTACTTGCATATGAATATAAATACGGTACATACACCAAAATAACGTATTTTACAAGTTTTGTCTGTCTGTCTGTCTGTTTGTTCCGGCTAATCTCTGAAATAGCTGGACCGATTTTGACGGGACTTTTTTTGGCAAGTAGCTGATGTAATAAGGAGTAACTTACGCTACTGTTATTTTAGAAAAATAAAATAAAATTTCACGCGGACGAAGTCGCTGGGGCCAGCTAGTCTATAGATATACCGAGATTTAATGTTTAAGTTGCTATTATGTTGTTGACAAAATTTTACTGTAATGTTACTATTACGTTATCCTACACAATTTGTATTATTTTGGATGAATAAATAAATAAATAAATAATAATCTATACATCTATACATTTAATAAAAATTGGAGTGTCTGTTTGTAATATAGAAAAAACCGTTTTTTACTACATGCATATGAATATATATAAGGTACATATACCAAAATAACAATTTTTATAATTTTTGTCTGTCTGTCTGTCGGTCTGTTTGTTCCGGCTAATCTCTGAAATGGCTGGACCGATTTTGACGGTACTTTTTTTGGCAGGTAGCTGATTTATAAGGAGTAACTTAGGCTACTTTTATTTTAGAAAAATAAAGTTAATTCCACGTGGACGAAGTCGCGGGAACAGCTTGTTTTTAATAAAAACTGTTTATTTGATAAAAAAACATCTTTTTTGTGGTACTTGAGAATGTTGAAGCCTGTTGTTTGTAATATTGAAATAACCGTTTTTTACTACTTGCATATGAATATAAATACGGTACATACACCAAAATAACATATTTTACAATTTTTGTCCGTCGGTCTGTTTGTTCCGGCTAATCTCTGAAATGGCTGGACCGATTTTGACGGGACTTTTTTTGGCAGGTAGCTGATGTAATAAGCAGTAACTTAGGCTACTTTTATTTTAGAAAAATAAAGTTAAAAACCACGTGGACGAAGTCGCGGAAAACAGCTAGTGTATAATATATTAGAGATACCTACGTGTTTTTTTATTGATGACTAGCTGTACACGGGATTTCGTCCGTGTTGAATTTAACTTTATTTTTCTAAAATATAAGAAGTTAAATTCCACGCGGACGAAGTCGCGTGTACAGCTAGTTGTCAGTAGTCTAGCGATTTATATAGCACACCGCTTTGATTCCTGCTTGGTGGTCGAGGGTTCAATTCCTCGCACGCTGCAAACATTTGTATTCATGAGTATGATTGTTTGTAACGGTCTGGGTGTTTTCTATGTATAGATAATATATATGTATTTACGAAAAAAAATCTTTGTATTTATATCAGTACCCATAACATAATCTTCAGCTAGCTTAACTTGGGTCTAGATGAAGCTGTGTGAATTGTCCTGAGATTACTATTATTACTATAATAAATCTTTTCAAATCAGCCGATGTTTATTTTTGCCATAATACGTGCTGTTACCATGTGATAATATTACGTACGTACTTATTAAACTATTAACTTATTATTAAATTGTTTGTAACGGTCTGGGTGTTTTCTATGTATAGATAATATATATGTATTTACGAAACAAATCTTTGTATTTATATCAGTACCCATAACATAATCTTCAGCTAGCTTAACTTGGGTCTAGATGAAGCTGTATGAATTGTCCTGAGATTACTATTATTATTAATTGGTACACAGGTAAACTACTAACTAGGTCATATTGGTGTTGTTTGTTATGGTGAAAAAACTAGTAGGTATATATATAAGTTACACGTACAATTTCAAAGACTTATTTCTTGAAAACTACTGGCTATTCTGAAATAAAACTTTAGTGTTTGTATATGTAATGTTTGCATATAAAATATGATTAAAGGTTACCAGTGTATTTACACTTTTACTGAACAAACAGAGTTGTTTAATACTGAAAATATTGTGTGGAAGGCATCAATTACTTTCAGTGCATGTATAGCTTTTCTCTTTTCCTAATTATTATTATTATTAAGTTTAAAGTGGTTGAATTTTACGTAAGGGGTTTTTATACATTATTTCTAATTTACCATTTATTTTAAGTTTTTTAAACTCTATTCATCGAGACCTATCTAATGAGTCCAAACACGATATTTCTGCTGTAAGTTTTCGAAGAGTATGTTCATCATCTGATAATACTGGTGCCAGCATGAAGTCAAGGTTAACAGATAACTAATTACTTTTATTTCGTCAAAATCTTTAGATTACGTATAATAAATTCATAATATCGCTACCTATTCAAATCAAAACAAGTATTAGGTACTTCATGTACTAGTATATAAATTCATCAACACACAAGTAAATGATTTTTAAATATATTCAGAGCCAAAAAATCTTTGTGCATTTAAAAAAAATGCCGATACGGATTCACTATTGCAGGAAATTGTTGAAAAAATATATATCGAGTATAAGTATCTACTACTATCGACGAATACATTTGGCAACAACGCATGGTCTCGGCCGGAACGGCAACATCGCATATTAGAATACAAAGATAGTGATAGAAAGAGAGAGACAGTGGATCAGCAATATCTACGGATCGTGGCTGGATCAACTAAGTGTGCAAGTGTATATAAATATATATATATATATACATTTGTCTTTAATTCAAAGGAAATATAAATAATGAACGCATCACATTTAAAACAGTATAAATAGTTAATAATTTAATAATAAGTTAATAGTTTAATAAGTACGTACGTAATATTATCACATGGTAACAGCACGTATTATGGCAAAAATAAACATCGGCTGATTTGAAAAGATTTATTATAGTAATAATAGTAATCTCAGGACAATTCACACAGCTTCATCTAGACCCAAGTTAAGCTAGCTGAAGATTATGTTATGGGTACTGATATAAATACAAAGATTTTTTTTCGTAAATACATATATATTATCTATACATAGAAAACACCCAGACCGTTACAAACAATCATACTCATGAATACAAATGTTTGCAGCGTGCGAGGAATCGAACCCTCGACCACCAAGCAGGAATCAAAGCAGTGTGCTAGCTAAATCGCTAGACTACCGACAACTAGCTGTACACGCGACTTCGTCCGCGTGGAATTTAACTTCTTATATTTTAGAAAAATAAAGTTAAATTCAACACGGACGAAATCCCGTGTACAGCTAGTCATCAATAAAAAAACACGTAGGTATCTCTAATATATTATACACTAGCTGTTCCCGCGACTTCGTCCACGTGGTTTTTAACTTTATTTTTCTAAAATAAAAGTAGCCTAAGTTACTCCTTATTACATCAGCTACCTGCCAAAAAAAGTCCCGTCAAAATCAGTCCAGCCATTTCAGAGATTAGCCGGAACAAACAGACAGACAGACAAAAATTGTAAAATATGTTATTTTGGTGTATGTACCGTATTTATATTCATATGCAAGTAGTAAAAAACGGTTATTTCAATATTACAAACAACAGGCTTCAACATTCTCAAGTACCACAAAAAAGATGTTTTTATTAAAAACAAGGTGTTCCCGCGACTTCGTCCGCGTGGAATTTAACTTTATTTTTCTAAAATAAAAGTAACCTAAGTTACTCCTTATAAATCAGCTACCTGCCAAAAAAAGTACCGTCAAAATCGGTCCAGCCATTTCAGAGATTAGCCGGAACAAACAGACCGACAGACAGACAGACTAAAATTATAAAAATAGTTATTTTGGTATATGTACCTTATATATATTCATATGCATGTAGTAAACATTACAGTAAAATTTTGTCAATAACATAATAGCAACTTAAACATTAAATCTCGGTATATCTATAGACTAGCTGGCCCCAGCGACTTCGTCCGCGTGAAATTTTATTTTATTTTTCTAAAATAACAGTAGCGTAAGTTACTCCTTATTACATCAGCTACTTGCCAAAAAAAGTCCCGTCAAAATCGGTCCAGCTATTTCAGAGATTAGCCGGAACAAACAGACAGACAGACAGACTGTACTATGCTATACTATGTATTGATTGATATACCTAAAATAAATAAAATATCTGAGGTTTGGACAAAAACTCAAAGGGTAATTTATTTTGAAAAAGTATTTTGAAAATACCTATTTTGCTTTTAGTGTTATAGTACTTTAACTGTTATGTTTTAAGTAACAATGTTTAATTATAATTAATACTACTGCACCAACACTCCGATCGTGCAAAAAAATTTGCTGTTTCATTATTTTTTAGTTCAATTAGTGGTCTACCTAAGTTCTGGGCTAAGGGGGGGGGGGGGGGGAGAGTCATGACGCCCCCATGACTCCCATGACCTCCATGACGCTCCCCCCTGGATCCGCCGTTGCGTCTTCTCTTTATTCGCTCAGTAACGTTGTTACAAAAGAAAAGATTCCCGTCCAAAAAATAACAAGTATTGAGGTTTGATCTGGAGTCACGTTACTCCAGACTGATTTCTATAAATATTTAGATTAGATAGACTATTATTCTTGAAATACTAGCTAGACATTATTAAGTTACTGTAGCCATAATGTAGTAGCCCAAACGTGCCAATGAGGAAGCCCTTGGCAAATGCTGCACCCTGATTGGCCCGTTTGAATTGGATCAAGAACTGCTCGTATGCCAAAAAGGTGGATTTGTATAAAATCGTGTATAAATCACTTAATTATTATTATTACTCGTCGTGACAGTTGTGGCTCAAAACGGAGCAACATTTACATATGGTCATCTGGCATTAGATCAACAAAAGGCCTCCGGATCAACAAGTGAAAAAGGATCAACAAAAAACTACCTATACGGCACGTCTGAGCCACAAAGTGCCCAAGGGGATATTTATATATATATATATATATAAATAATATATATATATATATAAATAATATAGGCTAGCTTTTATCTCAATAAAATGGACGAAGTCGATAATTTATAGTTAATCTGGTATCGCTAATTAGTATCTGGAACAGGAATTCCTGATTTGATTTATAAAGTACTATATACAGATAGATATATAAAAATAGTACGCCTTTTTATATTATAATAACAACGGTCTTATTATTTTCAGCATGATATGGATAATATTTAGATGAACTATGTGCATATATATATCTACTATGATTCTATGACTACTACAACAGATGATAATGCTTACATACAAACGAGGTACAATCAACTAAGTAACTAAGCAAAAAAATAGGAGAAGATTGAAGAATGATTATACATTAGAAACGACCACAAAGTTTATATACTAAATTAAATGAAAGGTATTTGTATAATAAAAATAAGGCTTTATGTTTGTGGCACGAAAACTGGTTATTTGGTAAACAACCTGTCTTCTCAAGGACATCGTTGATATATGGGAATGTGGCGTCTGTAAATAAATATGAACCTAAAAATAGGTAATATTAATTTCATACCACAAATAAACATCGAGAGATGTTTTTTCATCGTATTATTGATATTGTTAGGAGTCAATTTTCGTACTGTCTTAAATATAATGATACTTGCCTTGTTTAAATATTCATCTTTTGACGTTTCGTATTAATTTTTTAATTAATTAATAAAGATTTGTTAATCAGGCATTCGTCGAATTATTGTATTGATGTAATTCCAGCCAAAAAATCTAGCTTTGGGAAACTGCACTACTGTAAAGTGAAATTGTTTGCCCATCTGCCTCTTGGCGCCTTTCAATTATTATGCAATTTGGCATACATGTAGTTCTTAAAAACCACTCTAAACTGAAAAAGGTTCCGAACAGTTAAAGCTTTATATCAACTTGTTGCTGAACTCTTATTCATATTCGCAAATTTATTAATAGACTGATAAACAAATTTTAAATTCTACTACTTCTATTTTTATCAATGATAAATAATAATCGGTCAAATCGTGCACATCACTGAATCATTGTGAGAATTTTAAAGAGAATCGAATGTGGAGCGTTTAAACTTCGATTTTTCATGTGTACATTTTTTTTTTAATGTAAATATAATAGTTAATAATCTTAACGTTAAGATTAGACGCACTAAACAACAAAATATGTTATAAATATGAATAAAACAATGGAAAAATAAGTTAATTCGATATTTCTACAAGTTGTTTGTCTATTCCCGTAAAATGCTACGTTTACATTCAGCCGCTTCACCTGCCACTCGCGCTGCCAGAAATATTGCCGGGCGACAATTGAGCGAGAGGGCTGAATGTAAACACCGCTGCCACTCGCACTGCCAGTCCTTTGACTTGCCCACAAACGGACAACGGAACAAAACGAAAAACGGACAATTGAGGGAGCGCCGGGCAGTGCGAAAGACAGTGCCAATGGCATGGGAAGTATCGTGTTTACACACTCGCGCTGCTCACTTCCCTGCCTACTCGGGCTGAGTGTAAATTGGGCTTTAAAGAAATGTTTATATCTTATATATAAAATTCTCATGTCACAATGTTAGTTACCATACCGAAACAGATTGACCAATTTTTATGGAATTTTATATGCATATTTAGTAGGTCTGAAAATCGGCCATTATCTATTTTTTATACTGCTAAGTTTTGACACCCCTAAGGGTTGTCCACTCCTAAATATTTTTTTAAAAAATTTTGACATAATATAGATTTATTTTATTACGATTTCGCATCGAAAAATAACCTTAAAATTTCGTTTTTCTAGCCACTTCCCTAATTTTTTAAAAGCGATTTTAATTTATATGGTAAAAACAACATTTGCGAAGCCAGCTAGTAAGTATATACGTATAATAGTCGCTTAAAAATTAATTACCAATCATTTGAAATGATACCGTAATAATAAAATAAATAAATTTATTACAATTTCTTCTATAAGACAACACAATAAACGCTGTTGTCAGGATTTATTTGTGGGCTAACTATAACTACTACTACTTATTTATAGCTCTGTTATTCGTGTAGTACCGATCAGACGATATGACGTCACTATTACTGAACACTGAACTCCGCCCTTTTGTACAAACATTTTTCTGAAAATAATGTTTACAATTAGATTTCATATAAAATGCTGACTGACAAATCAATATTGGGACAAAACAATATTGGGTAACTATGCATTAACTTGACAGTCACCATTTATGTTGGATATAAATAAAAAAAAAACATAAAATATTGTTTTTTTATATGTAAGTATACTATGTAGATGTGTACCTACATCTACATAGTATAGATAAGGTAAATTTTAAAAGAAAAAGAAAGTAGATACTACAGTTACGAACAAATCAAGTACAGAAATATGTGGTTCCCCGGATTTAAACAAAAGGAACGTAACTACCCTATTATAATAAAACTATTATACCACCTACATTACACCTCTACCTTAATTTGGAACTCCTATTTTTTTTATAGATGATAATGGAATGGTGCACCCGCCTGCGGTAACGGTTTACGCTGGCGGGGCACCAGTGGAGAATGATAAGATGAACATGAGGTCAGGTCAGTTAGCCCATCGTGACAATTTCACCAGGAAGTTACCACGATGGTTTCCAGGGGGAACTGGAAGTCACCTGACATGGTACATTATAGTACATGGTACTAGTAATGGGGTCATAAGTGCACATCACTAACAATCGCCTTCCCCCTGGAACTCTTATTTAATACCTAGTGAACATGTAAATTATTAATTTACAATTTAATAACAAACCAATGCAGTATATAAGTTTACACACATGGAACGTATGTGACTAGATAAGAAATAGACTATTCTTATCTAGTCACTTATATTTCAAAGATGTCTCTATAATAATATTATAGATTCTATAAATTATCTCTAGTATATAGCATAATTCATAAACGTCTTCCGGGCTGAGACAATAATAGCATAATTCACTTAACTGGGTCCAATTATAACATACGTATTTGTAGGCCGTATACCGAATAGAAGCCTATTCGTGGCATCTTAAGTGTTGTCTATACTTTCAATATGGTTTTTAATCAAGTAATTTCTGATACTCTTATAGTCTTAAATAATATAGGCACCAGAAATAACGTTCATCATAACTCATATTTTATCGACACATTTTCGGAGTATGATTTCCCAGGATGGTGTTATAGATAGCCTGTTAAACGTGAAAAAAAACTTGCAATTGATTTTATTAGGTTTTGTTGAACAGCTCCCTAAAATCCATAATTTTCTATAATATTGTTTTCGAATATGTAGATACGAAATTTAAAAGACATTATTGAAAGTAATAATTTTTACATTACATACCTATGTATATATCTTTTACTATATTATCGTAGCAGTTTGCAGTACTAAATTATACATTATATATATCTTAATTATAAACTTAATAAGGACTATTATTATTTGTAATATTAGCATAAACCATTTATGCACACTAAAGGGAAATTACACAACTTTTTTTTATATAGTTGAAATGGCGACTAAGCTTGACGGCCCATTCTAGTAAAATGTCATGCGTGTGTGCTCTGTAATTGCCCTATGTATATAGACCATTCAACCAAAACATAGCTTGGAAAAAGACAGCAGAAAAAAACTGCTTGGTGGCCTATTTTTTTGGATTAATCTAACACTATTGGGCACAGCTCCATGGCCTTTACAGCTTCACTGCGCAATAGGGGACGAGAACATAATACACTATTGTGTATTAGCCGCGGAAAGACTTATGGTGCGGTTGGAGGCCAACTCTTGCCTAATGACAGACTTTAGTCCGAGGACGCCGCTAGGGGTTCGAACCTTGACTCAGGCCGTAGTAATTTCGATCCCCGTTTAACTGGACTGGACACCGATCTGGAGGCTCAAAATGGCGAGACAGACATAAAAAATACACGCAATCAGTTTTGCACAAAGTTAGCGGTTAACTATTTTATACTAGAGTTTTTCATGCTAATTTGCTTTATTTAGTCATTGTTGCCGGGATGTAATTAATTTGAAAAAATCCTTTTCTTAATTTTAATTTACCTCGACGGACGAACGGAGCGCTTCTATTCTCGCACGATTCAACATTCGTATTCATGAGTGTTAATATGTTTGTTCTCTATGTACATATGTTATGTATTTTTATAAAAAATATATATCTATAACGTAAATATATTGCTCCACAAAATAAAAGCTTAGGTCAATTTTACAAATGCTTTTTTCACATACCATTTCTTATATACCAACATTTCGTATGCCCTCTAATAATATTGAAAGTTTTATAAACTATATATATAAGTAGCAGTTTAAACCGTTAGTAATGACGAGAGCGGTATTCTATCCGATGATGATTCATTCATAATTTATATGCTTAGCGGTGGAGCATTAAGATCGACGTTTATTACTTAAATGTTAATACGACACGAACGCGAATAACCTGTTTTCTTTATCATTCTACCATCCTCCACTACTACTACATATTATCCCTAAATTAAAACCGACTATACCGGGTAAATTAATACCTAAAATTAATTGAATAGGTAACAGGCTCACACCTACCATGTTGGATTCAAACATACCGATTAAAATGTAGCCATGTTAAGTGCTGCGATCATCACGTTGTCCACAGTTTATTGGGATACCATCAAGGATACTAGCTGTGATGTTATATTTATTATTTATGGTATAACGAGGAAATTTCATGAGTTTCCGTCATGTAGTCACGCCGTTCCGACGAAGGCGTGATTAATTAGACGAAAACAAATACGCGTATATTGCGGTTATAAAATTATTTTCAGTAACTCACTGAAAATGATTTTATAACCGCAATGCCTATATGTTTGTATCTTCTGCGAAATAAACTAATGACAAAAATTCTTATTTTCTGCTAAAGGTTAAACTAAGGCTAAAATAAAATGTTGGAATGAATACTGAAACTTTTAATTAAGTTAATAAAAATTAACAAATTTTATTTAAATTCTAAATAAAATTTGTGCGTAACCACTTACTAATTGACTAATGAATAATTATATCAGGTGTATTTCATACTATATTTTTGATACTAATATTTTATTGGTGTGTTACAAAAGTAAATGAGCTAATGTTCTCACTTATTTTAATAAATTAGAATTTAAAAAAAAACAATTAATAAAATTAGCTCATTTAGTTTGACAAATTGAGATAAATAGAAGAATTAATAAAATCTTTGCAGACACCATTCTCATAGATCTACTTCCAATCATATGTCTTAAGTACCATTAATTCATTGCTTTGTTTTATACATCCTTGAAACAATAAAAAATATTTCCAGTGTGGTATAAAATCAAACTCATTTATTCATAAGGCCCCTTGTGTTCGTCATATTTTTTATAACTGTTCATCTATAATTTTTTTTTTATTTTGGAAATTGTTTTTTTACATCATTCGATTTCAATCTGTGTTTTTTTATATCCATATTTTGCCCTATAAAAGAACTATAACGTCAGTTTTTTTGCAGTTGTAATACATATGTATTTAGACATCAATTACGAAAACATAAAATTCGTAAGTATTACCAAAAATATTATCCTTGAGATTTTTTCCATCTAACTACTAGTTTAACCTTCTAGAACACATATTTCAATTGGATTGATGTAATTTGATTGATAAAGTTCGTTCGGATGTAAGTAGACTGTTTTTGAATTCCAATTACAGTAAAAAAAAATCAATACAAAAATATCCTACTCATTATGACACTAATAATATTTTTTTTCGATAAGACTTTATATAAAATTTCCGTTAGCTTTCTATATCTTATCTTGTTTGTTCCGTTGAAAATTTATTTTTGTGATTTTGGTGTTATTTTAAAAATTCTTTACCACGTTACTGGTTTATTAAATATCGACCCTAATTATCTAGACAAACCTGAAAGTAATTTACGTGGGTCAATCTGTGTCATTTATTCCAGCCGATAAGCAGCTTGCTTTGTAAACTGTGTTTTAGAGTGAAGGATGAGGTATGGCAGTTGTTCCATTTTCTGCACGGTCAACACGATACTTTTTAAGTTTTTAGTCTTAGCTTTTTACAATAGATAAATGTAATGTCATGGTCATCTTTGAAGTATATACTTATACATTAAGAAGAATATTTATTTTATGACCAAAAACATTACTTGACGAGAGAGCTAAATCCAGAACACAGTGAACCAACAAAATAGAAATTCAAGATCCCCGTAAGTCCTCAGGTATGGCACCGCATGAGAAGGATATCACTGGTGGCACATGACGACGTAATATTCGTTAATTTTTTTATATATTAAACGGATAACACCGTTACCCTCAGTCAGATCGTTTATCATATCAGTTAATTTTTTTACATACTATATAAAGTAGTTTTTAATGCATTTTGTACAATGTATATACTGTGTGGAACACAGTCAAATTTCAAAGTTTAGGACTACTTTAAAGTAAAAGACCCGGTAGTGAAATAATATTGTAACAAACTTATTTACTTGCAAATGTAAAAACTGGTAAAGTGTAACTCGGATTTGCACACCGAGTTTGGAATAACTGTTATTTAGTATTACTACCTGACCTATATAGCTAGCGGAATGTAATTCTGTACCTCGTAAAGAAGATTGTAATTTAATTGATTGGATTTAATGGTAAACAATATGAAAATAAACATAATATGAAAATATACAACTTCTATCTAGATGACATAAAACCGCTAACCCATATGACACGACTGTAGTAACAATCGTTTATCATTAGGTACCGACTTAGGAAGTACCTAAGTACCTAGTTTAATTCGATTAGTAAAAGACTTTAGTTTCCCTATATCATCATCTGAGATATTTTGATAATATTTATAATGATAAGATAATTTAATCATTCTAATCATTTATTTCACACCCAGATATAAATATAGATAAGAAGGGTCCGCTTGTTTGAAGGCTTAATGTTTAATTTAGAAAATTTTACTTTATTATTTTCCAGTTTAATGCTAGACGAAAGTAATACATGTCCTATATCTAGTTTATAATTATGCTACAATGTTAAAACATCGTCCAATAGTCAGAATTCATTCTAAACAAAAACGAATGATATAACGTGGGAGAACAATATGACGCACTGGATCAAGCGCCGTTGCAATTTCTTTTAAACTGGAGTACAACCGCGGGGCACCACTATTCGTGTATAAAGCTAATACTAGATACTAAAGTACAGTAAAGAAATTATAAGGAAACATAAAATCTATTGAGCGCAGGAGAATAGGAAACATCAATGTCTTGAAATTGTTGTTTTGCAACTAATAAAATAAGAAATTATTAGATAAAAGTTTCGTGTTGTGTCGCGACTCAATCGATACCCATTTGGTCTTCCTACACTCGTATTCCGAAGTCAAGTTTATGGATATTCGCTTAGATATACACCATTTTCACGGAACATTTTGTATGTTATCGAAAACATCGTTACCGGTATAACGCCATACGTATCTTTATCATTGTAATCAGAAACAGATTCAAGTCCATTCGATTCTTAATTATCTTTATTTTTATATTTATTCATATTATAGTTTCTATTAATTACATTTCCACTATAATATTTTCTAAAAGTATTCTAGCTACCTTACCAAACAACATCAACAAAATAATACCAGTGGTAACATCGTGAAGCCTGTGAAGGCTCGAATCGATAAAAATTCTGACATTGATGTTCAATTATCAAGGATGCTAACCGTACAATGATCCTCGTACAAATATGATATTTTTGGATACTGTAAGAGCACCTACAAATATAGATCAAAATACTATAATGTTCAAGTTTAGAAACCCAAATTGAGGTAAAGTTAAAGATTGTATCAGACATTTTATTTTTTCGTCCGAGGCTATATACGTTATTAAATACAAACTGACACATATTTTTTTTACGTCAGCCAGAATATGAACTCAACACGTTTAAGATCTATTTCGTAGGTAAATGACTGGTATTCGCGTCGTCTATCTATATCTACTCGTATCTAAGTCTATGTGGTGCTATGTAATGATGGTCGCCACACCGAGAACAGGGAGAGCGGCGCCGGGGTTCCTATCTAACTGGGTCGATGTTGTTTATTAAATCCACCCCTATTCGACCTTGTTTTTAACGCCACCAGGTCAGATAGTTTCGATAGTGAAGGAGCAACAAAATTCCTATTTCAGTCAACCCCTACCATGAACAATTTGATTCATTCTAACAATATCTACCAGTGACTTAACGCAGCTTTGTACGGGTATACAGTGTAAATGATAAAGGTTCTGTATTTATTACAATTAATAATCTTAGGGAAGAAAATCTTAAGATCATAGTGAACACTATTAAAAGCAGTTGCGTAGTTTAGAAGAAGTAAGCGAAAAAACACACAGATGACACCGCGGCTTTGCTTCATAAGAAGTTTCTAAAATAATACAGGAGATATTGACAAAAACTTTTAATTTTAAATATCAGATATGATCAATAAAGTATTGTAATAGCAAAGTACAGTAATAGGTAACGTGTAAATGGTAGTTAAGAACAGTTTACTAACTCTGTGGCTTTATAAAGTAATAGTAGAAGTAATCCTTTTACAATTTCTCAGACTTGATTTTTGTTTTCGAAAACGGGATATCCTATATATATATATCTATATATATATCTTCTTATTTATATAGCCACTGAGTTATAAGCAGCTATAAAAGATGTTTCAAATAGTGTCTATTATGTAATCGTCGCTTAAAAACATAAAAAAACTGCACTAACCAATGTTATACTTTGTAGTTTACATATATACATTGTAACATCAAACTTGGCTCTGCCATCGTCTAACTTAATTTGCTTCAAGAATACTCAAATGGACAGTAAAAATATGAATTACATCTATAAAACCTACGTACATAAAACTAACCCAAATATGTTTTTTTTATTAAATTGTAAAGCAAAAAAACTGGATATCCATTGGGTAACCACTCCTTTTACTTGTAGTAGAAAGTAGCAACCCTATCTATTTATCTACACGGCCAGGACCACCAACATCCATGTTGTGATGCCTGTGGTCCATGAAAACTCAGTTGTTTTGATTCTCTACACTGAAATTTTGTTGTTATGTCTCTATCGAAATACTGCTTATGGATGTCGCATGGCAGTCAGCGCAGTGGTAGGTATTAATACTCTGATGCCACTTCCAGTCAACTTTTGGGTAGAGGAGAGAAAACAGAAACTTGAAGGTAACGCAAAATTGGACTAGATAAAAAAGGTGTAGTAATATTAAATATAAATAATAATAATTGACACACTCGTACATAAAATACAGTTTATATATTAATACATATGTTGCCATACGTATTATATATTGATATACAATACATAAAAGTGTAATGTAAGTGTAATGAAGTATGAGTGAATAAGACTTGTTTACTTGGGAGTGATAATGAGATTTAATAGAGTACCTACTTGAAAACGGGTAGAACGGATAGGTGTGAGTTCCACAGACAAACGGCTAATACTGATATACTTACAGTTTTATTACAGAATGAGGATGTATGGGAAGAGGTTTTAAAACGGAAGTTTATATTCGTAGCACTATGTATAACTCACCGAAAAATAAGAATATTTCTTTAAGGTGGTGATGAGTAGTGGGATTGAAAAAAATGGAAAAGACTAGAAAGAATATATCAATCACGGCGAAGGCGCCTTAACATTCTTAATATCCTTTACAGTTTAAATGAGTCAGAATTGAACTGCGACCGAAATAATCAACCTGTTACCAATACTTTGAAGACGCTCAAGGTTATTTAATTTGTGAGGTCTAGGTAACGCATTTCAGCTAAATCAGGAACAAAAGAAGCAGCGAAATTTTAATATTAACCGACAAGAAGTAACCTTAATGCACCTTAAATAATAAGTTAATGCATATTCATTCAATGTCTTTCTAGAGAGTCTTTGTGAAGGTAGGTATCACGAAGAAGGACAGAGCTTACGTCCTATCTAAAAAAAGGAACCGGAGTCGAAGATACTAGCTAAGAAATTATTAAATTAGACTATGTTTTGTCTCTCCCACAAAAAGAGGATTCCACAAGTATTCTTCCTATCATAATATGCCTTTTACACGGCTAGGTATAAGGTTTAATTCGAAATTTTCCTTCTTTTGCATAAGTGTGATATACCCAGTTTCCCCTGTTTTCTTCCAGCCACATAGCCCTATGACGTACATTTATGAATAATACGTATGTACCTATGCTGTCAGTAACTAGTAACTTGCTACTAATTATAATGGTAAATGATAAGTTAAAGTCACTTGTTTCCTTTTATTCAAATGCGTCAACCTTATGACTAAATTATTACTTATTTTTTATTTTTCTTGATCAAATCATGAAATGTACCTCATAATCCGAGGATATTTGATTAGATACCTGCCTAATTAATCAATCACTGCGATCACGTAGACAGGCTGTCGTATAATCTGACCACGTGCCAATGTCTCCCCACAATTTCTTTGGTGGTTTCATGTGAATTTAGGTGGTAGATGTGTACATATTTTAGTTTTCCGGAGTGACCACGCAGGACTAATCTAATACTACTTCCGTCACATGGTGCTGTAATGTGTCTGGCACTATTCGAGTAAACGTTTATGCGATGATTGCCAGGTGGGCCGTCAGCATGTTTACTATTCCAGTTACATTCAGAAAAAAATTATATAGGTCACAATAAGAGGACATTCAATTTTACATGTATAAGGAATGGTAACATTTTTAATTAGGTTATATAGTTAGTCTTCTTTTTTTTTGAAGGATTACGATCCCTCATAATCTTTCAAAAAATTAAGCTCCAGCTTTCGCCAATGATTTGCGGCAACGAAACTCCTGTGAAAATAGCAGTACACCACACAGACAACTTTGTACAAACTATACCTCTAGTATGACAAATGGTAATAGTTTTTTTAAGTTATTTAGGTGGTTCGATCTTGTTATTTGATACAGGTGACGAGACTCTGTTATTTGTGGAAGAATTTGTTAATGTTTAATTTTTAATTAATGGGAAGAACTACAGAAGAAGTGAAGGCGCGGCCGGAATCTGCAAATTTAAGATAAAGAATTGGTTATACGTCTTATATGTTGCCACATTATACTTCCGGCTGCACATTGGAGGGGCCTGGTCGAGTTTCGAATTACAGAGTACATGGAAATATAAACAACAATGGTGATTCACCACAGTATATAGTGAATAGTTTGTACTAAGTACATGATGCTAATTATTTATAAATTATATCACTTGCGAAATTAATAAACAAACCAACATTTTCTAGTACTGACAGTACACTAATTCTTGTAGCTTAGTACTTGCTGCATATTTATTGTCATGCGTCATCTGATATCTCAGCATTAAAGGCGTTTGTGTGTAATTAGCAATCCGGATATTAATGATAATAATGATAATTTATTTTAAAATACTATTTATGGGTCATTACACATAATACAGCTATTATCTATTCTATATAGGTATATGTATCTACTCTATGTAAAAAAAATATTTAAAAAATTTGACGTTTATAAGCGGCTAAAATGTCCTACATGAATAATGGATTTTTGAGTTTTGAATTATATATTTTTCTTTGGATAATTAGTCAATTTTCAAAATGAAATACTAAATAATATGTGTTATATAATCATAATTATAAAACAAATGTTATACATATTTCGTATGATTTGTCGAAAGGCTATGAAGTTGTAACTTTGTATAGCTTATAACAGCAAACATCTTATTTTATTAAAAATTATAAAAGTGATACATTTATTATAAATATAAAGATATTTCTGTGTCAGTATATTTTTAAATTAACTTAAATATTTTAAACTTATACTCTATTATGAAGTAATTTCTGATAAAGTACGTAATGTACGTACAAAATATAGCAAGTAGATATACTTATATCTATACCTTTGTATTAATATTAGGAAGCGGTAAAGTTTGTATGTTCGGGGTTATTTACGGTTTTGGTGATCCCATTTAAAAAATTCTTTGACTCTCAGAAATGTAAAATATCCTTGAGGACTATATAATATTAGACTATAATAGGTTATATATATTGTGCACATATATAGTATATATTAATATATATATATATATATATATATATATATATATATATATATAGGGTATCGTAGCAGCAATTAAAAAAATAACAAAATATGTGAATTTTAAAATGTGAACGAAGGACTGTATATATATGGGGCTGGTAAATATAATTATGCAAACACGGGTTTTAGGAAGCAATAATATAATATTATGTACAAAAGTATAATAATAATTAACAGAACAAGAATTGACAATGACAATATATATTTTTCTATATAAAATAATAGACAAAATACATAAATAATATACAAAGAGGTGCGTCGTGCACATAGTCTAAAGATCAAAAAAAAACAAGAGTCTTCAATTTAGTGAACTAAACTAAATTCAGCTTTCATACTGGAACAATGACAAAACAATAATACTAAAAGAAAATTAAATGAATCTGGGTAATTCATTATACATAAAGAAAAATTATATGAAGTACGAACTATGACATCACTATCGGCACTAACTTATTTAAAGAACGTTTTAGTGTTTCTTCAACTGCTTGAACATCCTTGTTTGAACATCAGCCAATTCTTCAGAGAAAAAGTAACCACACGTCATCGGGCCATCTACCTCGGGGAAAGTTTCCATCGGCTATTATAAGAATGTCTCCAATAGTGGTAGTTCAATCTGAGTTTGAGTTTGAATGACGAGATAATAGTCTTGGGAAGCACTCTCTCACCCATCAACTCCAAGCTTAAGCATACTGCAATCCTCCAGTTACCGTGTGAAATGAAATCGCAATCTCAGTCGGACTGACAAAAAAACTCCTTCAAAAAAGTGCATGGACAAGAATCTGTTGATAAGGCTGTCCACCTCCGCTAATGTAATGATCTCTACCTTTGGAGTTCCTTATCGCTCTCTCACCTTCATAACTCGGAGAACCATCTGTATGTACTAATATGTTCTCTATCTAAAACAAGAGGAAACTTGACTTCGTCGCTGACATCTAAGACAAATACCATACGAGCAGTGTAGTTTGTCAGGACCATTCTGTGGAGATAATACAGTTAACTTTGAGGTTTATGAAGCCAGTGGTCAGCAACACAAGCAATCTTATTACTAAAAGCATCTTCTTGAATATTGAATATGACGTCTATCTCAAATATATTTAAATCTTCAACCATCAGGGTATTTCAAATATAAGACGTTAACGCGCGAAGCTAGTGCCGTTACAATAATAAAAATATCTATAAACAACAGAAAATACAATAATTTAATTTAATTAATTTAGATATATCAAGTATTTTAAAAGTATAAATTGTAAACATAAACTACGCAGTCGCAATATAAAAAACGCAATTGCGGTTATAATTAATGTTGTAAACTATCAACTAAAATGTTCTGGCACAGATGAGTGACAAATGTAAATGTGAAAAATTGATGAACGTTGGCATTAATGCAGCTATGTACTTTAATTTTAGTTCAAATAGTTCTATTAAAGTAATGAAGATAAGTAGTGTCAGTCAATAAACTCGTCCCTGAGAGTCATAATAAACCAAGTGCATGTACTGGTGCGCTAACTACTTCTACATGAAACTCATCTAATGATTGATTAAAGCACAAATACTTTGATATCAGTGACAGCACGCTTGGTTCATCAAATATCTCAAAATTAACCTCCCAATATGTATGAATAACAGCTAGTAAACGAGTAAATCTCTCAACAGTCTCTATACCTACTCGTAATGTAGTTGTCTATATAATGATCATGAAAGATGACGTGTGTGACTCTAGGAAACTGATAACGAGATTTATTATTAATTAACAAATCCGTGAACGGACTCGATGCAGCGCCATATATCATTGAAGACATAAGATATGTTTTCAATGGTTCTTTAGAACTGTCTCTCCAAGTAAAACGTTGCGCATCACAATATACGTTGTGGATTTTAACATGAGGATATATTGCTTTAATGTCATCGTTAATTATGACACTCTCCTCGTGAAAACGATTTACAATATTAAGAAAAGATTTCAAGAGATCTGGTTCACGCAAAGGTAACTTATTTGAACTAACTCCTAATTTGGCAACTGCATTATTGACAACTCGTAACTTGTCACTACCTAAATCGTAATCACATACATTATTTACAAAATGAACAGTATTTGTTCTATTCGCTACAAACCCGAAAAGAACCCACCCTAGTACCGTAAGAATGGCAACAGGTTGAGAACTAGTTCCCTGTCTTACTGCCATGGGAACAGACAAATTCCAATTATCTATACCGATTATAATGGTAGGTTTGGCATTATAACATAATTCGTCAGCTATATCTAACAAATATGGAATTGCAAGAACATCACTCTTATTGACATTTCGATTCGCCAGTCCGAGGTTACTAATAGATCTAGCTTGTTTGATGACAAAGGAATCAGCAGATCTCTTTCCTTTTATTTGAAAGTCAACATACTCGACTTGCGACTGTTTTGATAAGCCACCAACACACTGCAGTTCAATTTGTTCTACTGTACCTGTTACTCCAATCTGAGAGGTAATTTCTGAGTCAATGAAGGTAGCCGTGGATCCGTCATCCAGTAACGCGAAAGTATCAACAGAACCCGCGGGACCAGATACTGTGACAGCGACAATCTTAAGTAATGGCTTACAAGAAGTAGTGGTACTAACAGAAGACGTCTGTGATACCAATTCCGACGGAGACTGCTCTGCATTACCATTACCTGCATGTGACATTGGCCGACTTGACTCTTCAGATACCTGTATATTAGCTGCTGAATTAATAAAATTTGGATTATGAAGTAACTTGTGATGTTTATGTGTGCAACCGGCTTTATTGCAAAGTCCTTTAGTACGACAAGTATTATAATTATGTGAACCTCTTTTTAAACATTTCTGGCATAATTTATTTTCTTTAACGAAATGCCATTTATTATGAACTGTCAATGCCAAAAACTTATTACAATTGACTAATGCGTGAAATCCTTTACAATATGTACAAATTTGTTTTGATGAATTTTTTAATGAATTTTCAGCCGTTGTAAAAGATGTTTCTATACAGAAACCCGTCTCGGATGTTTGTGATGACTGCTCCAGCAAATCATATATTTCTGCGGCATTTACACGTTCCGGTTTTTTATGCCTGTCAATATTGGAAGTTGTGTTAAAACTAAAGTAATCCGTGACACCAAATTTAGCCTGAATCTCAACCTCACGACATAAAAATTCAGCGAGCATTTCTAGCTTGTTTTGACCACTATATTCATGAGAAATAGCAAAATCATACCATCTACTTTTTAACACAATAGGTAGTTTTAATAATAATGTATTAAATAATTCAGGTGATTTTATATAGTCACCGCCATCTAATAAGCGTAGAGTCTCTACACAATTACGAACTTTACTAGCAAATGTTAATAGATCTTTATCGTTACCTAACCTCGGCAACGATCTCACTGAATAAAGTTCTTGTAATATAATTAAATCTGGTCGTCCAAATCGAACCTCGAGCATATAGCGCAGTATAATCCATCACATTTAAAATAAGTATTGTTGCTAAGTAACAGTTTGTGTGTAACGTGCAACTGCAATCGGAACGAAATAAATTATATTTACAACTGTATACGTAATCCACTGAATATCTCTATCAGGTTATGGACTAGCACTAAAGTAAATATAATTTAGTGAATTCTAGAATATAGTGGTGAAAACAAATCAAAATTCTGAAAATGGCAGATGACGATACGTCGAGTCATGGAATGTACGGTATCATGAAACTCAAGGGTGCTTCGGACTTTCCCAACTGGAAATTTCAAGTACGTAATTATCTTGAAAATAAGGATTTATGGAAGATAATAGAGTTGGAACACTTTGATGACAAATTCAAAGATGACGACCGTAAAGCCCGTACTACGATTTGTTTATTATTAGATTCCTCATGTTTTACTCATGTATATAATGCGAAGACTGCTAGAGAAGTATGGTTGAGACTCTGCAGAGCATTTGAGGATAAAGGTTGGGGAAGACGCATCACGTTACAGCGACAGCTTTGGCAATGCAAACTTGAAAATTTCGACTCTATGAATAAGTATATATCGCAAATAATATACTTATCACAGCAGTTAGCTGATATTGATGCAGAAATATCAGATGATTGGATTATTTCCATCATGTTAAGTGGTTTGACTGCGGAATATAACCCGCTCATAATGGCTGTGGATAATTGTGAGAAAACAATTACTCTTGAGCAAATAAAAACCAAACTGCTACAGGAATCGAATAGACAGTCGGAAGGAAACTCAAGTGAAGTACAAGCTCTATCTGTAAATAAAGCACGAAAATCTGCGGGATCATATAAAAAACCAACCGATCGTAAGCAGATGACTTTTAAGTGTTTCAAGTGTCACAAACCAGGACACAAGGCATCAGAATGCAAAGAGACAAAGCAATATACTAAGAATGTCTCTGGGTTAGTTTGTCTGAACATGGGAGAAACTAATTCGAAAAATTGGTATCTGGACAGTGGCTGTTCTAATCATATGACGCACGATAAAAATAAGATATCGAATTACAAAAGTCAAAAAAGTGACTTAAAAGTGAAAGTAGCGAATGGTCAAGAATTACCAGTACAGGGAAAAGGAAATGTCGAACTATATACAAATGGAACATCTAAATTGAATTTAGAAGATGTTTTACACGTTCCCGATTTGTCCATGAACTTAGTCTCGGCAAGCAAACTCATAAAAAATAATTTTGAAATTAATTTAAACCAAGAAGGTTGCAGCATTAAGAAAGAAAATAAAATTATTGCGGTTTGTCAAGAAGTTGGCGGAATATATGAAATAAAAGAAAAACCGATAGTCAACTTGACATTGTCAAATAAATTAATTTCAAATCTTTGGCATAAACGTTTGGCTCACCTAAGTAGAAAAAATATGTACAAATTGAATGGATTAGTAACTGGTATGAATTTAAAATCGACAAATTTAAGTGAACCATGTGTACCTTGTATTAATGGAAAGTCATGCAAAAGTCCCTTTAAAAATCAAGGTACGAGAGCTACGGATATCTTGGAAATAGTGCACACTGATCTCTGTGGCCCAATTGAAACAAATTCTCTAAGCGGATGCAGGTACATGTTATTATTTATTGACGATTTTTCAAGAAAGACACATGTATATTTTTTGAGAAATAAAAATCAAACATTTGCTAAATTTCGCGAATACAAGGCAGAAGTAGAGAAACAAACAAACAAATCTATTAAATGTCTAAGATCTGACAATGGTTCAGAGTATTGTAATCGTGTTTTTGACAAATTTTTGAAGTCCTCAGGTATACAACATCAGACCACCGTACCATATACACCTGAACAAAATGGTGTAGCTGAAAGAGCAAACAGATCCATCATGGAGAAGGTGAGAACATTGCTTTATGAAGCAAATCTCAGTAAGAAATTTTGGGCAGAGGCAGTGAACACCGTAACATATTTAAAGAACAGAAGTCCTACAAAAGCTATTACCAATGCTGTACCAGAGGAACTATGGACAGGAAGAAAAATTGATGTAAGTCATTTAAAAGTTTTTGGTTGGCAAACAAAAGAGACAAAAACTTGATACAAAGACGGAAGCTTTGATCTTTGTTGGTTATTCCACAACAACAAAAGGATACCGACTAATCGATCCAAAGACAAGCAATGTAAAAATTGCGAGAGACGTCAAATTTTTAGAAAATATTTTTCCTGGCGATAACGTTTCTGATGAAATGAAAAGCACAGTGGTTCCTATAAATTTGGAGGAGGTGAAAAATGGGTTTAATGAACCTGTCAACAGTGAGATTTTGGAGACTTCAGAAGCTGAAATCGAAGCTGATCCTGTGGAACCCGAGAGGAGATACCCTCTTCGAGAACGTAGACCTGTAAATTATTACCATTGTAATGCTATTGCAGAAATTGATGGCGATCCATTAACAATAAAGCAAGCATTAGCGAGATCTGATCGTGATTTATGGCAGAAAGCAATTGATGATGAATTGCGATCACTAGAAGAAAATCAGACGTGGAAGCTAGTAGACCTTCCACCTGATAAGAAGGCTATTCAATGCAAATGGGTATTCAAAATCAAGAGAGATAGTGATGGTAAAATAAGTAAATATAAAGCTAGATTAGTTGTCAAGGGCTACACACAGGTACGTGGCATAGATTATAATGAAACCTATTCACCAGTAGTAAGAAGTTCAACTTTAAGGTTACTATTCTCATTAGCTGCTGAATACGATTGGTTTATTGATCAATGGGACGTTACTACTGCATTTCTATATGGGAAATTAAAAGAAAATATTTACATGCATCAGCCCGAGGGGGCGTTTGTTAAAGGTCAAGAATCAAAAGTATGTAAGTTGCAAAGATCACTTTATGGTCTGAAACAAGCTTCGAATGCTTGGTTTAATGAGTTAGATAGGGAAATGTTGAATTTAGGTTTCGAACAATCTAAAATAGAGCCATGTTTATATCAAAAACTGTTAGATGGTGATAAAAAGTTAATTGTTGTAATTTATGTGGACGATATTTTTGTTTTTGGTAATTGTGAAAACGAAAAACAGAAACTGAAAGAGGGGCTACTGAATAAATTTAAAATTAAAGATTTAGGTCCTGCTAGGCATATTTTAGGTATGCGGCTGAGGAGAGAAAATGGTGTCTTATATCTCGATCAAGAACAATATATAACAAATGTCTTGAACGACTTCGGGATGACTGACTGTAAACCAGTTAAAACCCCAATGGAGCTAGGTCTTAAATTAGAAAAAGCATCATATTCGGAATGCGACTTGCCATATCAAAATTTAATAGGATGTCTTAATTATTTAGCTGTAAATACTAGACCAGACATAGCACATGTTGTTAGTTTATTATCTCAATTTAATTCCTGTTATAATGAATTACATTTCAATTGTGCTAAACGTGTTTTACGCTATTTAAAGGGGACATTGAATCATTGTCTTTCTTTTAGAAAATCGAAAGATGTTAATTTTTATGGCTATGCAGATGCGGATTGGGGTGGGTCTTATGACAAAAAATCTTTTACAGGTTTTATTTTCAAATTAGGCACAAATATTATATCGTGGGAAAGCCGAAAACAACAATGCGTATCACTCTCCTCAACCGAAGCAGAATACGTAGCTCTGTGTCAAGCCTCAAAGGAGGCTGTATATTTAAATAATATACTTAACAGTTTACTTAAGAGAAGTAGTAAGCCAGTTTTGATTTATAATGATAATCAATCTGCGCATAAAATAGCTGCAAATAAAATGAATCACAATAGGACTAAACACATAGATATAAAATATCATTTCGTTAGAGAGGCAGTGGCTAATAATAACATTATAATTAAATACTTACCGACCGAAAAAATGATAGCAGATATCTTGACGAAATGTGTATCAGGTCCGAAGTTAAAGGTAGTTGTGACTCAAATATTACAAAATTATTCTGTTAAGGGGGCGGTATAGGTCCAACAGAAATTGTTAGTATTTTAACAGATTTAATTTTGGATATGTTTTTTGCTAGTAGTTCTATTGTTTACTCTTCTGTATATTGTTTTATATTATGTATGTTATTTAAATGTCGAGATGTGGAATGTCTTAAATGTAATGGATTAAGGGACCGTATTAGGCACATTGATTGAAGTAGAAAAAGTATAATCCATCACATTTAAAATAAGTATTGTTGCTAAGTAACAGTTTGTGTGTAACGTGCAACTGCAATCGGAACGAAATAAATTATATTTACAACTGTATACGTAATCCACTGAATATCTCTATCACTCTCGCGCGATACCTCGTAATGCGTAGCTCAGACGAGCTAAGTTCTCTGTTGGTGAATAACCAGACTGTGTGTCCTGAAACACACGTTTAAAAGAAAGCCATTCCGTAGGGGACTTTCCATCATAATGAGGAAGTTTTATATTAATCCCTTTCGGAGCGGTAATTTTATCTGTCAACTTATCTACTGCCGATACTAAGGCAGCGATCGGTTCAACTAAGGTGACAGTAGGGGGATGTGTGTTTACCGTAGGAATCTGCGGATTATTAAGAAATTGAGACGAAATAGGATAATTATTGTTATCTAACCATTTGTCCACAACTTCCGAGCAGCTACGATGAACACTAGCACGACTACCAGATCGGCTGCCCCGGGAACTGATTGCTTCAATTTCTGCTTCGTATTACTTCCTCGCCGCCTCCAACTTAGCACGACGAGCTTCTGCCGCCTCCATTTCAATTTGTGCAAGGCGGTGTGCATGCTGTGTTTGAGCTGCAAGTTTTTTAGCACGTACCGTGGCAGATGAGCGGCTGCAGGCCGATGTACTGTGAGTACTAACCGCGATCGGTGGTACGGTCGACACCAGCGCCGTGGCGCGGGCATCAGATTGCGTTTCCTCTGCCGGTAATGACAACGCTTTTGCCGTACGAGGGATTGCCGATCCTAGTTTACGACCCGACCGTGTTTCCATATTTATAAAATTGTGAATTTAAAATTTAGAAATTTGTTAATAAATTATGGGAGAAGGACCAAAAATGTGAACGAAGGACTGTATATATATGGGGCTGGTAAATATAATTATGCAAACACGGGTTTTAGGAAGCAATAATATAATATTATGTACAAAAGTATAATAATAATTAACAGAATTAATTGACAATGACAATATATATTTTTCTATATAAAATAATAGACAAAATACATAAATAATATACAAAGAGGTGCGTCGTGCACACTTTGACTCTCAGAAATGTAAAATATCCTTGAGGACTATATAATATTAGACTATAATAGGTTATATATATTGTGCACATATATAGTATATATTAATATATATATAGGGTATCGTAGCAGCAATTAAAAAAATAACAAAATATGTGAATTTTAAGTACTCCCGCTGCGTGTGCTTCATGAACGGTTAGTTACGGTAGATAATGTTCTCTCATCTGTGGTTACGCAAAAAATAAGTATGACAGAATTGTTCTCCTTTAAATGTTAAAAAATAGTCCAGGACAACATATGTCTATCTTTTAAGGTTAACTCACTACAATCTTTTTTATTGTAATCAATTTTCTTCTAAAATAATGTATTATTTGCGAAGCAGTTTTTACTTACTAAAATCTAACAACAGTTTAAAAGTTAAATAAATTTTGATCCCATGCGAATCATGTGTAGGTTGCTAGTATATCATTAGGTACTTCTGGTAAATAAAAGCTATGCTGACCCTATACTTTTAAGAAGAAGCGTATAAAAAGATTTTCTTAAAAACATTACAACTGTACAATTAGGTATATAATGTAGTTTATGTAAAATAATAATTCGTTTAGATAGTCAGTTTCGTGTTGCTAGCGCCATCTAGTATTCTTTAATTAAGTTGTACCTACAACTTAGCTGCTATTTTACTACCTATCATTCAGCATAGGATTATTAATACAGGTTATTTTCGACAGATGGCACCACTATCATACAAATTCAAATTCTATAATTATAATTTTGGCGCGAACAGACTAAAATTACTATTATCGTAATAATTGTGAATTATAAGTCACATGTTATTTAATAAGAAGTACGTTGACTTGCAAAAGTTTTTATTTTTTAATACTTAAGTCACATCTTTATTGTCTCGAGTGAACTTAAAAATACATAACTTCTAAATACAAAAAAAAAAATGGAAAATGTACATCAAAATAAACCAATTTTTAAATTGTTACTTGTAAAAAAATATATATTTGGTTGGTATCCAATTGAATATCTCGTTAATGCCAGGCTTTACATATAGATAATATTTCACTATTAAGTACTTCTGTGCTATACAGGTAAATAACATATTTGGACGCGACGATGTATATATAATAATAATAATAATAATAATCTCAGGACAATTCACACAGCGCCATCTAGACCCAAGTTAAGCTAGCTAAAGCTTGTGTTATGGGTCCTAGACAACTGATACAAATACATAGATATTTTTTTTTTCGTAAATACATACATATTATACATAGAAAATACCCAGACCGATACAAACAATCATACTCATGAATACAAATGTTTGTGCCGTGCGAGGAATCGAACCCGCGACCATCGGTCGTAAAGCGGTAGACTAGACCGCTAGACCACCGAGGTCGTCAAAAATCAAAATATGTATCTGCTTCATAGTATTTCGTATATTGAGTGTGGATTTTTTTAATAGTCCAGTTAAGTTGAGTATCAGAGGACAGCACTACAGAGAACAGAGCATGCATTCCCTGTTACGCTACGAATTAGTAGATAGCCTGGCTATTACCATTATTACCATAAACAACCATTAGTAGGTAGAAAATATCATCACTACATTCTATTAAATAACACTGTACATCTTTTGTATCTATTTGAACTCAAAGGTTAACTACTATACGTGTAATTTGAAAACTGTAATTCACAACTTGACGCTTGTGATGAATAAATCGGTCTCAGAATCATGATGTATAAATCAATGGCTCAACTAATCGACTAAATGACAAAAGACATTTCGGCCAAATTCCATCCGGAAATGTTTGCCGAGGTCGAGACGGACGGTTGATTGATCATTTCACCGGTTTCCTGCCACTACGAGGCCGACCGCCATTGTTGGGCCGAGAAAAGCCAAAAGCTCTAATTAGCCCCGATGACAATATAGACTCTATTATTTATAATATGTTTTTTCACATTGCATTATCATAC
This sequence comes from Achroia grisella, assembly GCF_030625045.1. NCBI lineage: Eukaryota > Metazoa > Arthropoda > Insecta > Lepidoptera > Pyralidae > Achroia > Achroia grisella. The sequence goes on from NW_026713022.1 coordinate 793,781, forward strand.
TTTAGGATTTTTTTATGTAATTGGAGTGGTAAACAAGCTGATGGACTACATGATGGTATGGTCACTGTCAGCTATATACAAGAACAAAATACACCACGTTATCATGTGACGTGATATTGTTTATGCATTGTTATTCTTGAGGATAAAGATTTCATACCTCTTATCATGTAATTTCACTGCTTCATCTTACCACAACCAAAACAAAGCTTACAAAGCAAGCTGCTTGGCTTCTGAAATAGATGGAACAGAGGTACCCCCATGCAGGCAACTTTCTACATACACTACACAATTTTTTTCCATATCATTGATATAAAAATTGTCTTTTACAAGCGTTGCATGCAATGCATTACCGCGATATTGGCGACAACGATGCTTCTAACAACCGGGTCTAGTTTTACAGTCATGAACTTTCTATAATTAACTGAATGCACAAAAAACTATTAACTGAATAAGACATATAATTGAATTCACTACGAGTGTTTTTCATTTGATTCTAGAGTAAACTGACAATGATTTTCACATTAATAATACAAGGTCCTGCGGCACTCAACAAAAACTAATCACGATTTTAACAAAGAAGTATTTAATGTGATAAAATTGCCTTTCTAATTAATTCATAATGATAGTAATAGACTCCCTGTAAAGCAATTAAACTTTAGTAATGGTAAGTACATAATTGTTTAACATTACATATACCTAATATCTATTTACATTTGTATACCTACATACGAGTATGTACAGGTATTTTTGACCAAATATATACAGACTATATAAAATATGAAATATTTTATCTCTTTCTAACTAGGAGTGAAAAAAAATTTTTAAACTTGTGATCTGTTTCAAAACATAAAAGCGATATGCAGTAGGTACAAATAAAATCAAAATATCTTTTTTCATGTAGGTATATAAGAGGCATATGATATGTCAAATCTATCGTGATTTCGGAATGCTTTCGTGAGAAAAACAGAAGAATCTCAAGCTTATTCTGTTCAAATGAGCTTGTTATATTTAGATTATATGTTAGATTATAGAAAAAATAGATTAAATTAGAGAGAATGTAGTGACCACCAGCAATTGCAATTGGATTTTTACCGTAACCTGAACAGATCAGTCCACACGACCACACAGTCCCCACCTGTTCACGAGTATGTCGAATGAGTACAGAACGTAGAGTAGAGTAACGTATAGTAATTTAATTAAAATTAATATGTATACTTATTTACTTTTATGCCAACATGTATAGGTACCAATTAAGTTTTTATAAAACAGCATCTAACCGTTAACTAAGCAGACCATAAGAAAGATGGAAAATTCAAACAAAATATTCAAACTTGGTAATCTTAAGTCTTGACTAATGAAATGATTATTAGACTATTAACAAAATTTTAATTTACTATAAATATTTATTTTTGAAGACAAATTTATAGTATTGTTATATTAAACTTTTCAACGCAATAGTCTTTAAGTCACGCACCACAACAAAATTAGACAATGTTTGCAATTCATATTTGCTTGTCATTTGTCTACGTTTCCTCGTAGTACAACTTGATATCTATATCGTGCTGTTCGTAACAGAATTTGAATAATTATTATTATATAAATTTATGAAACAATATCTAAAACAATGTATTATTTTTTGTTTGTCCTCATTTATTGCGTTATATTATTTAATGCTTTGCGAAAAAAGTCAGGCAGCTTATTTCGCGCACTTAAGAACCTTACTACTACCTCTCTATGCATTCCCAAGACAATGTGTCTGTAACCTATGTATTTTTCCGACAGCTTTTAACTCTAAAATTAAGAAGCTTATGTCTATGAAATTTATATAGAACACCTGAGCTGGTCAAATTTAATTTAATTTAACGTATTTTTATTTAAAATTACTCAAAAACTTTCTTTTTACATATATGCTGATCCACTACACACGCCGCGATGAATATATAAATATTATTATTGAAAGAAAAATAGAGAGAGAAGAGAAGACCAAAACAGTTACATGAAGAGAATTAAGGACAAAGTTGGAGTCGTATCATATCAATATTTACAGAGCATTATGGAAGTGTTCATAATTATGAAAGAATAAATGAAATACTCCCATTACATTAATTAGAATAATTATTCAACCCATACAGTTTTTAAAAATAATGAGAATCATTTGAAATCTATTTCGTGGTATATAATATTAAAGTGCATTATATAGAAAATAGCTGGAAGTGACGTAAAAGTTCAGGGTTATTTGGCTCTCATGTGGTATTCCACGGTGACCTTTTAACAGTCGTCGACATTTCGAAACTACTAGAAGGAACTGCGACTTAGTTAAACGTAACATGCTTTATTTATTTCGTAACTCGAACCTTGAACTAGAAAGAAGGCTGTGAAGCGACGAAACACAACAGGTGGGTAGATATGTGACCATTTATTATGTGAGTGACAAGCGGGGTCTATAGAATATTGGAAAAATGTATATTTTTTAATAGATGATAATGCAAATATATTAATAAATTTCCAGATGGAACCGCATAGAAGTTAACCTAATATTGCTAGCATTGAGGTCATTAGTCCACATTACTAACAATGCCCACCCCCCCTTGAGAAAAGTAGCTAGTTACTCCTTCATAAAAAAATATTTATAGAAGCAATTTAGACCGGATCTAAATTGTATAATCTTATAATTTTACGTATTTTAATGATACTTTTTATACTGCAGTGTTACATGCGTTGAAGTTAGCTGATAAGTGTTGGCATGGTTATATTTATTTTACCATAAAGTAATTGCTACTATTGTGGGTAAGTATTCATTTTTTGAGATAAAAGTAATCTATTTCAGTCCTTATGTCACAATTTATGATCATGTCAAACATTATAATCGGTACAGTAGTTTAGTTATAAAAGGTTGTACATATAATATTGTAGTATGGATTAGTCCAGCCATTGAAATGCAAATGAGTAGCAAATATACATACAAATGTGTAAACATACAGACGTATTTAAAAACTTTTAAAATAAAGATATTAATAATATATACAACCAACATACAGACAGACTGACAGATAGGTAAACACACTTTCGAACTTATAATATTAGTATGGTTTAGTCTAGCCATTGAAATGCAAATCAGTAGCAAATATACGTAGGTAACATTTGCTGATCCCGCGACTTTGTACGTATAACTTTTTGGTAAAGTCACATTGTTTGTAAACCAATTGGAATAAAATAAACACAAATATTAAGTAAAGCTTACCACAATACATTAGTGAAAACCGCAGGCATCGGTTAGGCCGTTTCTAAGATTAGCAAACACAAACGCACAGTTAAATAGACAAAAATTCAAATAATCTTAGTTTTAGATTCTAATACGTTTAAAACGTAATATCCAATAAGATAATAGTTTTGTCATATATTTTCCATGTACAGACAGAGACTGGTTAGATTTTTATCTATGTAAAAGGATTTTTATATATAGATTATGTGTACACTCCATTTCGAGTGGTTTTTTTTAATAAAATCATACCATGCCTTACTTATCATACGATGCTTACTTTTTAAGTTTTTCGAAGTATTTAATATATAAATTTCAATGTGTGTAAGATGTCAGAAAAACTAGATTCAATATTAGCCTTAATATGGATCATCTTGGAAGAATTCGGTGTCACTTAATATATCCTAAATTTAGGTATGTGTATATATATGTGTAGGCTGTAATGTAACTTTGTTACCTGACTTTCTTTCATCTTTATATTTATGTATAATTGTATACACAAAAATCATGGTGTATGATTTACAAAACATCTTTAGATCTCTAAGACTGGCTGTTACTCACTACTTTGTCTTTCTTTTTTAGATAAATAGCCTATGTTCGACCTCGTAATATAATCTATATTTACTCCAAACTTCATTAAGCTGTAATGTAACTTTGTTACCTGACTTTTTTCATCTTTATATTTATATATACACAAAAATGATGGTGTATGATTTACAAAACATCTTTAGATCTCTAAGACTGGCAGTTACTCACTACTTTGTCTTTCTTTTTTAGATAAATAGCCTATATTCAACCTCGTAATATAATCTATATTTACTCCAAACTTCATTCAAATTCGTTCCACTATTTAGTAACAAACAACAATCAGAAAGACACAATTTTGCATTTATAACTGGATATTATAAATAAATTGAAGAAAAAACTCTTTTTAAATAAGATTTTAATTATATACATTATAGAATACAATAAACTTTTACTAACAACTCATAACATATATTAACAATTTATATGACATAAAAACAAGATTGACTACTCGTATTTATTTCGTTTTGTTTTGTTTTTTTTTAATTAAAATTAACAGATCCATATGTAGTTATCTACATAGGCAAATCTAGCAATAGACTATTCTGCTTATGAGACATAATGATTAATTTTGGAACAGAGTGGTAAATTATTATTAGATATTCTTTTCGGTTTCAATAATTTTATTGGTTCGTGCATTCAATTAGAAAAATTTATACAATCAAGAAAAATCAAAGTGGATATAACGGTACAGTTATATATATATTGTCTGCCATATACAAGGGTCTTTAACGTGATGATGACACTTAACATGACCACAGTTATATATATTATATTTCGTTGTATTAAACATTTATAAAATGTCATAGGCTTATTAATTTTTATTTTTTAATATGCTGATTAATTTTAGATACGAGAATAATAGATTAGCATACCGTTCAGATAGTACACGATATTTTTGTGGAGAACAAAGTAGTTGAATATAATATAACAAAATAGCTGTCAAGTTAGTCATCAACAGCAATCATTATCAGACAGCGATTTTTAATACCTAGCAGTATGTATAAATGAATGCAATTCCGAGAATATGTTTTGAACTAAATGTTTAATGTCGTATAGTGAAAGGATTCTGTTTGCTAACGTCTGGAATGTCGGTACAGCCGACAAAGTAGGTACCTACAATCAATGCCAGCACTATATAGTATGCAGGGAGAGACATCTGTACTCTCTACTACTAAAATACTACTCTACTAATAAAATCTGACTGTAAATGAAAAACATGTGTATTTTATAAGGTAATTGGAATGCCAAAAATCTGACAACCCACCTGATGGTAAGCAGTAACAGTAGCCTATATACATGAAACACCTGGATATCACGTCATCAGAGATATCTTTCATTTGTTATTCTAGAGGACAATGTTTCCTTTTTTCCGTATCCCATAATTTCTTACTTTATCTGATTTTTTAACTGAAACACATCTTATAAAGCAAAAAAAGAAATACGACTACACATAAAGTATTATTTCAGTAGGAATATGTTAGAAACGATTAATATGTAATGTATCATGGAAGTAGTAGGGAAGTATGTAGGGAAGAGCATTGTGATCACTGATTTACTATTCTGACTAATAGTAGAAGTCGATTTATTACAGTATTTTAATAAAACCCTTAGATAAAATCTAATAAATCCCATGTCATACACCTACGAGGTGATATAATGACAGTTTACCTAATAAGGTGCATACGAATACATATTTATCACTTTTCACCATACAAGTACATTGATTACATAGTCATATATAAATAATATTTATTTATTTACGATAAGTCAAACCCCAATAAGGTTCCATTTATTAGTTGATAAGGTTTAATTTTATTGTAACTTACATATCGATATAAGTGGATAAAATAGCATATTTGGTATGAGACAAAGAATGCGGTGCGCCTTCGCTTAATCCGTGGTCACGACTCAGAATTTAGTTTCAATGGTTTTATTATTTGATTCGTACTTATATATAACTTATTTAATATATATCTACCATTATGCATAATATTAGGCAACTAATATTTAAGAGCATTGTCTACGAGAAATGTATAACAGGATTTCTGAATCATAAGTGCCTGAATGATGCAAGATGAATTCTACTTACTAAGATATTGGAGAAAGCCGAGGTACAGCCATGTCTTTTGTTTTATCATTAACATGAAAGAACACTTAGGATTGAAACGAGAGGAATATTTGGGCAAGTAATAAAGATATATTTCTGTTACTTGCCTAAATATATAGAACGATTGTAAACAGAAATATTCTTTATGAAATAAAGTTATTAGAAGCACATTCGAAATATAGATACGGCGAAGAATCGATGGATAATATCAATAAATAGGCAAGTTGCTCTTTAATACAATATTTCGCTATTTTGTAAACTGCTTTTAAATTTCAGACAAACTGTACATAGACAGATAGGTATGTACAGTTTTAAGCACACACTTTTAATAAATTATTTGCTAATTGTCTAATAGAGAAATTTTATCCACATGGCTACATCGACTATCGACGAAAAGTCGTCTGAAAAGAAATCTTTCTAAATAACCACGTGTCCTATCTTCCTATTTCGAGTTTCAGTTTTCATGATTAATTTTTTTATTCCTTTATTTGCATTCAGAACAGAAGTACATTATTTATATACATAAATATGTATTATATACAATAATATGCCAAATATATACAACGAAACAAGATTTTAATTCCTCTTATCACAACTGCATTTAAAGACGTCGTATTTGCAATAATTCATAGTAATTACCTGACTAAATAAATACGTACTGCTGATATAGATCTGAGAAATAAGGTAAAACAGTGAAGTCTCTTAATCAATGTATTTTAAATTACATATTAATGCAGGTCTTTATCACGATTATTAATTATTGAAATAATAAATTGTACTTACAGAAAATTTTATAATTACACCGGTAGTAAAATTTAAAAATGCAAAGTCTGCCAATATATAATTATAACTCTGTGAAGAAAAATATAATGTCACATATACCTCTTTATGTAAATCTTTTATTAACTAAAAGAAAACGACACACAAGATAATTATACAAGTACATACTCACTATAAAAATGTAAAAATATCTAGTTCGTTGCAATGACTACAAGCTAGCTATTTATTTGAAGTCTAAGACTTTATACTTCATAAATTAATTGAGAAACATTTTCACCGTGGTAGCCTTTATAAAATCATCTGCATGGGTAACTCTTTCTTACCTTTATTTTTTGTTAGTTATGATAATGGACCGTTAACGCAGGTGGGTGTACCATACCCACCTGCGCTAACGGTTTACGCTGGCGGGGCACCAGTGAAGGTTGATAGAATGAGCGTGAAGTTAGGACTATTTACCCATCGTGGCGAATTTACTAGAAATTGACTGTTATGCTTTCGAGGGGGGACCGCATGGCGGTCAACCTGCCATAGTATAGCTAATATTTCTAGCAATGGAGCTAATATTCTTATTATAGACAATCCCTTACCTCCCTTTTTCACCTACTTCAGCATTTTATGCATTATAGACTGTTTCGCTTGATGGGTGAGATAAGGCAGTGAAATTTCTGGATAAAAGGCATCTTAGACATCTTAACCTCCGGAAATACAACTCTTGAACGGTATACCTTTATTCATATCAACTTTATGTTCCGTAGTGCTGTTCATATATTAATATTTAGGGACGGCGGTTACCACTTACTAGTCAGCTTGTTTGCTATTCCTATTAATACAACACAATATATTATTACCTTGTTAACACAACAATTGACGTTTTTACAATGCGTTGAGTATATTTCAATATAGTTAAAAGGGTACTACTCTATCACTGTACATAATTTTATATTTTATAAAATTACACATAAGGTAGTTTTAGTGTTGGCCAGATTCTAACTTACACCACTTAGCCATGACACTTTTTGTAATTTGTATTCAACAATATATATATATATATAGAAATAGAAACAGACTAACAGATTCACTTTCACATTTGTATTAATCTTAGGAATTAGTACTAATAATAATTGATCGTAATTATAAACGTATAATTACATAGATAGCTGAGCAGTGATTATCAATACAAATTCTTATATATTGCTTGTTTCCCAGAACTGAAAAGTGGTCAAACCAGTTTTATCTGATTGCATTGTTTTCGCTGAAAAGTACAAGATAGTTATATAAGTACTTACTTTATAATAATCACTGTTAGATGTTAGAGAAGATTATAAATATGAAAGTCGATTTGTATAATACCGCTTAGCATCCATCCCCAAATGCATCAGAGAGACGGAATGCTAACTGTTAGAATAAAAGTATTAATGCCTGCTAATTGAATTGTCTCTATTAATAAAAATCAATATATTTAATAATATAGCACTGTATATTATACTTTATTCTAAATTTACGATTTATGAATAATATATTATTATAATGATGGAAAGAGTGAGTATCGAGTTACTTGCCCATTCTTCTTAGCCCGAAATACTTTCAGAACTGGCGATAGATTTGACTTATATTTTGAGATGATGATAATATAACATTATAAAGATATGCTGGTGATCACTATTCACTATATTCTTCCAAATTTGAATTTAAAAATTAATTTATATTATTATAAAGATGTACCACCATATTTGAAAACAATACGAGCTGAGTTTCTTGTCAATTTTTCTCAATTCGAAAGCATTCCGGGATAAAGATAGATTTGACATAATCATAAGAGTCTATAATATACCTACAAGAATAAAGATATTTTGATTCGATTTGATATAATCCACTGCAATGTGTACATAAATATGTACATATATAGACAGTCGGGTTCCGTTTAAGCTTATGAATTATAAATGTAATCTAATATTTATATCAACACGCAGTTTAAAGTATTTTGATCCGGTAGCGTATTAATTGTAATCGCTTGAGGCATAATTTAAATCATATCTAGATAAGTACAATGTCGACAGTTTATTCCTATTTGTCATTATTTATCTACGTCCGTCATAGATTTGGGGTGTCTTCACTTCTAACTAAATTGGAAATAGCAACTCCTCAACATAAAGGTTTCTTTTTAAATTTACGGAAGGCGCTTATAACTTTATAATAATTATGTTTTTTTTTAAATTATTAAAAGAAAATAGGCCTAATGAACACTTACCCATTTCTTAATAATTATTTAAATACGTAATATTCTTGCAGTAAAGTACAAATATGCAATAAAGTTTGCTGATATCCTCTCATATATCTTGAATTTTATGGTAGATCTATATGTTCCCTTACAGCTAACTTAAATTGTTTTAATTAATATGCCAGGAATATGTGTTTTTGAACTTAAAATTAACATAATAATTTTGCTTCAGTCTTAATTATTTGTATGTACTTATATAATTTATAAATCCACAGACTATTGTAAATGCGAAAATGTGTCTATCTGATTGTTAGGACTAAATGGTTGAACGGATTTGACATAAAGATACGTTGTATCACGAAGTTGAACATAGGCTACGTTTTATCTCAAAAAACAATATTAAAGATAGTACGGAAACAGGTATGTAGCATTTTGTGCAGACAGTTAATATACTACTAAAAGCTTTTATTCTAGATAAAAATTATAATAGGAATTCCTAAATATTCTTACTGTATATTCAGTAGTTTTATTCTACGCCGGGCTTGCCAGAGACAATCAATCAAACAAGTTACATTCTTTCGAACAATAGTATAGTACAGATTATCTGATTAAACTATTTGTACTGCAACATTGTCACAGCATAGCAACAACAAGCAACCGTCGGTGTAACTCAGCGGGTGCCTTTTGTAATATCTGCTTTATCTTGATCTACATACATAATTTACAGTAACATTCACGCAGAACTTGGGTAAAATGGTATCGCAGACACGACGAGATATAGCCGACGTTAATTATGATAAATCGATACCTTTATCTTTAATTCACGAATAATTAAACTTGGAAATACATTAATTTGCATAATAATATATACAATCACGTTCGGCCGTCTCATGAACAGAGTTCTAGGGTCAATTCGAGTAGACCGTCTATTATTTTCAGTATTTGTTATTGCTATTAATAAAAAGATATAACTGATTTGCATAAAAATATGTACAATCACTTGCATTAGTCTCCTGAATGAAATTCTGAGGTCACCTTGCGTCGAACATCAGTTTGTTTTATTATTAATCTTCTTGTATCTCGTTATTGGTATCGAAGTACTCGGAAACAACTTGATTTTTTGTTATTTTTAGTATATATTTGGTAGTAATAGGTCGCATTTTATTTTTATACTACTAGTTGCAGGGCGGCCTTATGCCGGCTCAGCAAAAGTTTGTTGAGTTAGCTAGTAAAAAATAAATATATATGGCGACTGCATTCCCTGATGATTTGATGAGTATGTAGCATAGAAGGTAAAACAAGCGCTATGTATCGGATTAATACAAACAAAGTTTTTTTACGTAAATATACAACCTAATGGTAACCTAATAACTCATTGTCGAATTTTCGTACGGAATTTTCTTATCAAACTATTTTAATATCTATTTTTTTCTATTACTAAGATTTATAAATTTTTTCTTAATTTGATATATCATAATAGCTATTGAATACATATGCAGCCAAACTTTATTTCTAAAACGCATCGATTTAATTTGTCTTTAAGAATATCTTCAATTAATAAAAGTAGAATTACTACGCCGAGTTCCGTTTCATACTAAATCATAATATCACACTAATTACAACTGTATCGACATAAAGTTATTAATTCAACCGTTAAAGGACGTCTCTATACATTTCTACGAACAATCGATGTAATTAATAATTAATTTGCATAAGAGTATATTCAGATTGACTTTCTTGTTCATAGAGAATTCATCGTTTTATTTCTTATTTTGGATATATAAAAACGTATTTTACTTTTTTATAAAAAGTAAAACATAAACAAACAATAAATTACACGAAATTTATGTGTTCTTTGTATATTCTCTACATAGGAGAATCTGCTTTTATTTTTATAATATATATTTAATTATTAAAATTCCATAATATTTAATTTAATATGTCATTTTTATATTCTAAAATTGTATAATAGCATTTATTAATCAATAATGTCTTGAGATATCCTATAAATATATAAAATAAATTACATTAATAATTACATTAATACAGATAATAAAAAAAAAACAGATAAAAAAAAACACCTAAAAGTTAATTGCTATGATTGTCCCGTATCGTACCCGGCTTAAAGGTTCCCATAACGCTCGCAGCATTTCCACGTTGAATTGCTAGGGAAATCCTTTGCGCCAGATACAATCCCGAACGTCGATCATGGCCACTGTCGACAATGCGCCGCCCCAACTCGTTTATAAATACTTTTGCCTCCGCCCCCCACACCCCAGTAGTTTCGAAAGCCACCGGTACGAATAAGTACGTCGTCTCCAAGACTGGCCTGCCTGCTGCGGACTCCGCTGCTGAACCCGCCCGACTAATGGAGTCCCGCAGATGAGAAGCAGCAAACGTACTTACGCACGTCGCATCCCACAGCAGGGAGCGACCCTTATGCCATGGGATTAAAGTTAGACCATCAGGTCGCTTTCCATCTGTACGACATAACCCTGCCGGCTCCAAAACAGCAGGGATGTTTGCGGTGCTCATGGCCTTATGAATAATATCATTAAGAGCGTGATGCCTTGGAAATCTTCCTGCACACCTCAAGCAGCTCAGTCCATGATGTCCCTTGGCATCCACCTGTGCCCCACATATGCATTGATGCTGCTCGCAGATATTACATCCCAGTCTAAGCCCTATCGCTATACGCAAATAAACCCGTCACCATTAGAGGATAAAATACGAGTGACGAGGTTTAGAGCACCATGCGAAGACGCCAGGAAAGCTGCGAGGCCAATGTCCTGTACTCGACGGATACCAAGACCTCCATGTCGAATAGGCAGAGCTGCCTGTAGCCACTGATCTCCATCCAACTTAATATTCAAGATTCCCTCTAAGATATTTTTAATAGAGTTATCAATAGAAGCAACTTCATCGGGAAACAACCAGACCGGCGATGTTCTTAAAATATAAATTAAACGCGGCGTGGACAAACAACTTCGAAAAAGACTTAATGCAACATGTGCTGATAGTTTTAATAAAATTTGCTCTGATTTTAAAATAATATTTTCCCTCTCTTTTAAAGACATAGTAATGGCATCGGAAAAAATAGGGGCTCCAAGAAGAGTGAAATTGGTTTTATCTACCAATTTAATACCCGGTAATAGTCGATGTAATTCACCTAGTGATGTTTGTGCATTACAAAAGAATAGTTCGCATTTTTTTGTGTTTAGTACTAAGCCAATCTCTTTAAATTTGTTAATGATGGTTTGAACATCTTTTAAGACTACATCTACGCCACCTCCAATCGCCGTCATCCAAATACCATACATTCAAAGGAGATTCAAGAGAAGAAGTAATTTTATGTATAGCGAGACTAAACAACATAGGACCTAACGGATCTCCCTGATGTACTCCGACTTGCGATGAGATCGACGTTGACTCATAAATTTATTCATTTTTATAATACCTCTTGCGTTTAGTTATTTCAATCACTAAGCATAAATTTCTTCATTTATATACATGTTACAGAATTCTTGTTCTTATAAGAAAACACAAAATAAATACCACATTTTTAGAATATTTTGTAGTAATGTCCATTAATGAATGTGACGAACAAATTATTTTCCTGTTATGCGTTTTTGGCCATCTGTATGGCTTTGCAAGAAATATGACAACCGCATCGTTATGCATGCACCGCTTTGACACACTGCCTCACTTACGATGATTGCGGATTCAATCCAGCAAGATACAAAAATTTGTATTCATACATATACCTGTATATATTGGTTTGATTGTTATTTGTATTAATAAAAAAAATAAGTACGCCTATGCATAATTACTTACCTAATCAGAGTTCGTAAGTTGTTCAGGATTATTTATTTCATTTTTGTATTATTTACTGTAACTTATTAACTTTATGATATTTTGATAAACAAATATCCTTAAAGTTATAAATCATTATGAAATACAATAATAGTATATAATACTGTATATTTTAAAATGGTGCAGAAATATTTTAATTTAAGGTTGCTCCTACATTTGTTTGATATATCTATTTATTTTTAATTAATTAATGTCTTTCATTGTGGAACAGTCTTAACAGTATATGACTTGGACCAGCAAAACTGCCAACATCAACAAAATGTAGAGGTCACGGTTTAATTGTTAAAGAAAACCCGAATTTACATGAATTATGTTGCTGTGAATTTATATATTAACTAGATATTACCCGCGACGTCGGCGTCGTCTGCATAAAATTTCATCCCCTATTTCGCCCCTTACAGATCATTTTTTAAAGCCTAAGTATATCCGCACTCGTGATACAATTTATCTTCATATTAAATTTCAGTAAGATTCGTTCAGTCATGTAGTCAACATAAGCTAATAAATAATCAGATAGTCGTTGTCGCCTATAAGTTTTTCGCGTGTCGCCCGTCTATAACTTTTCTGTACTTAAGCCATTTTTTAACTAGATAGTCATAAGTAATATGTCAAACCTATGAAATAATTGTTGCATAGAGAATGCTAGATTTCTCATATATGAGTATTTAAGCGTGTTACAAACATCTTATATGATTCATATATACGTTATTTCGATGTTTATATGAAATAGAGCACAAATAGGTTACAGAAATTGATTGTAAAGTAGCAGAAAAAAAAACTGTGTATCTAAAATTTAATAGAGACCAGACTATTCTATCAACGTGGTTTAGAAATTTAAAATTCAAAATACTGAATGCTTTATGACCATTATTATTGGAAAGTCACAAAACAGGAATTCTTTAAAATTCCTACAAGAAATACAGGAGAAAATAGACAAAGTGGTACGCATAAGCAAAGCCTAGTAAACGTTATTTACAATCCTTTCCTAATATACATGTATTCGGACTATTTCGGACATTTCTTGATTTGTTTCTATAGACAAATATCGAAACGTCTATTTTTTTAATTTCTCGCAACACAACCGTCAACACTTGTGTGTCAACTGCCGTATTTGCCCTGCAGTACTATGGATCAACTACTCGTGTTTATGGTGACGTTTAACCCTGATTTTATTATCTACCTACCTGTGTTTCAATTTTGAACGGATGAATGGTGCAATCTAAAAGTCGATAGATCTACCCACATTAATAACTTGGAACAATTGGGGCGTGGTGATTGACACTTGTTTGCTCTAGTGAGCAATGAAAGAATACACAATTTAAAAACAAGGTAAAATATTCATGAGAATGAACTAGTCTCTTTTAGAAGCATGAATATATGTTTCTTTATGTAAACGATTTCAACCTTGTATAGTCAAAATAAATCTTAATGTAACTAAACTAAATACTTATTTTATTTCTTATTTTACTGCTACCTATAAAAAAGTTGTTAATGATATTTACCCTTTTATGATGTTATTGTATCTATCGATATAGTTAACAATAGAAATAAACTTTATTTAAATAAAACTGAATGCACTTCAGAATATATATCTTTTTCACCTATCGCTCATATAGCCAAGAACATACCTAGTTAAATCTGCTTTACCTATAGAGAGTGAGTATAGGATGTATTTGCAATGCTCAAACATTAAATCATGTGAAACATTTGTTTTTAACTAAAATAACATCATCTGAATCTTGTTATTCTGTTTTTCTTATGCCGTATTTGTCAAACAGATAATGAGAAATATTATTAAAAAACAAATAATTCTAGTATTGTTATTTATACCTATGTTATAATTACAGAATAATAATTACTTCTTATAAATTGTAAGACAATGTTCATTTCCGATACGGATATGTATTATTTACTACGTACTATATAATGTTCGTTCATTGTGAACTTAGATATAAGTACTCTAATTATCTAATATTCTAATCTAATCAATGATAAAATGCTTATTATTCTTAACTTACTGCTGCTTAATAATAGATACAATTTATGCCTTACTGTAGACACGGCATAAATATAGCATAATAAATATGAAGTATAGTATATATCATGGCAAAATTCTGTAATATTACGTCTGTTTCCCGAACTTAGACTATAGTGAAATTAATTTTTAATGCAACTTAATTGAATAAATTTCATAAATATATAATGGTCATTTTCGTTTCAACTATAATAGTGTAATATAACATATTTAAACTATTTTAATGCAGATATATGATTGCTATATAAAAATAATCAACATTCGGTTAATGACAATACAATAATTAGTAAAATATGACATGGTCATGAAAGAGTAAATATTAAATATGGACTAAAATATAATAAATATACCAATAATAATTAAAAATGAAACAATACATAATAGATATACATATATGTGTGTATGATTGATATCAAATTACTAATATTCCGTAATAAATACCTGGTTCTACCTCTAAGAGAGCAAAACATTGATTAGAAGCTGAGTGAATGTACTGCCAACGTGCCGCCCCGCCCTTACAATAAAAAGTAATTTAAGGCCAAGATCTTTAAGGTAATATTTTAACTTATCTGTATTTGAAATGTTTTTCCTGTTACTTGTAGTACATACTATATATTTTTAATCTGGTATTCTTACTAGGTACTGCTTGAAAATATATTTGTAAATGAAATAATACCAAAAATGTAATGCATAGAAACGTTATTTGAAAATATATTTGTAAATGAATTATAATCAACAGTTAAATATGCCTTTAATGATTACATATATAAGATTTCTTTTTCCTTTATTTATATTTTTTCTGACTTAGGAGATCATAGAAAACTATGTAATACTAATAAAACGAAATTTAAATTATAAAATTCAGTATTTACTGTAAATTTTTGAAACATAACTGAGTCTTTGCAGAAAACATTGGCCCTGCTACTCCAACAAAACATTTTATATTAAGATATCGAATATATTCTAACATCATCATCAATGTTTAAAATTCTCGTATTACATCAATTACAGTTACGTTTGGTAGTAAATACAAAAGTTGTATTGTATCTATTAATCTAGAAACTTCCATATGTAAGATATTATATATGGATCTAAATACATAATGCATGAACTATATGATAACTACCTCTTAACAGCACAATCGACACAAGCGGCAACCGTGACATATTGCTGTCGCTAGTTTTATTGAGCAGTTATTATAAACCAATAATAATTAACATAACCAGGCGGATAGTAGCCGGATACGAAGCAAACAATGTACAACAGATGTTAATTAAACACACTACAAAATTCAAAGATCTAGAATGAAAGCTTTTTTGACTTACTAAAGGTTCAAATCTGGCCAATACAAAAAAACCTTTAGGTGTCAATTTATATTTCAGATCAATTCTCCGGTGTAAATAATACCAATATTTTTTTTTTGTAGTTATTTCCAATCGCGCGCTCAGATTATAACTTTAGTATTTTCACATTCTTTGTTACTGACAGAGATTGAATTTCATAAACATAAAATAAATATAATGTTAGATATAGATATTTTTACTAAAAAATAAATAAACTGTGATACAGTGTCATCCAGTCCCAACTTAGGTTCCAACAGAGCTTGTGTTATGGGTATAGACAACTGAATATGAATTTATTTTAAAAAAATCTAAGGATATGTATATATTCTTAATTTTTTTTTATAAATACATACTCATGATTACATATGTATGTACCGAATGTGGAATCGACCCGCAATCGGGAGTAAAGCGGTGACATTATAAGTTTACATAACAAATGCACCACTAATCGCAATACAATCCTTGGAAATTACCAGTAATTGTTTATCTATTCTAAGGGATATGAAAATTGAATTATATTAACCGCGAATGGTGAAAAAAGCAGATCCGTCTTACAAGCGGAACGTGCGACAAAAACGTTTCATATAGAAAAATACCCATCGCTAAGGCGGAAGTAAGGAAATCCCATAATTGCCGTCATCCATTTATGTCACACTATACAACATTGGTACTTTTTTTTACTGGACGATAATCGAATAGCACACTCACCTGCGCTAACGATATACGCTAACATATAGTACTTAACTGCGTCCAAATTGCTAAATAAAATGATGTATAGAAATAATTTCGAAAATCCTTACTCCTTACTAATTTACAAATGCGAAAGTAATTCTGTCTGTCTGTTGCGCTTTCACGCCAAAACTAGGGAACCGATTTAAATTGAACTTGGCACACAGATAGTCTAGAAGACCCTAATAGAGGATATACATAGGCTACATTTTAATGCGAAAAATGGTTTGTAAGGGGTTGAAAGCGTAGATGAATAGTTGTATGGCAGTATCGTTATTGTCAAGCTAGAACGATAAAAAAATTTTCTTTGCCTATTTAGGTTTAATTATTAAATACTTTTTCTTTATTTGGTCAAGGACACTATTCCATGCGGACAAAGACGCGGGTACAGGCCTACTCTTTTTATAATGAAATTGTAATTATTAATATTAACATTATGATAATATCTATGTGAACTATCAGTATATGTACATCATAATTTATGGACAAATACGTTCGTAGATATTGTATTCTAATGTATATATTGTGCTCTGCTATTTATAAAACAATGGTCATAGATAATTCTTTATAAATTGCTAACAGGTAGACAAAGGAGTCTAAGGTCTCGATCTATGTCAAATCGCATTACATAGTTCATTATTCATTACTTTCAACGTAAGTAAGAACAGTTGTAATGAATATTTGACCAGTTTTTTATGTACTCATTTCCTAGTACACATTGTTTTGTATTTATTTGTTATCACAGATATTATGTATTAATTTAGGCGTCTTATTTATCTTCATTATTGTGGTCCATTACAGAAACCGGGTCCGGTGCGGTAGGTCCGGGACCTAAGTCTATCTAATAATTATTTTTATTAGATAATTTCGTTATTTCATCTTTGTCAAATTCATGGTAGAACACATAAGATTTTTTTTATTTGTTATATATGGGTTTGTGCTTGGTCTTACCTCATCTGATGGTAAACGATGAGAAGGCCTAGGATGTAGGGCTTTACCAAGAATTTGACAAAGACGATAAATACCTATATGAAATCTTCAGCGAAGATGAATGCGGAAGAATATCTCTATGAACCTTCACTTTACTTAATAAAATTATCAAGTAAAGATTTTAAATTACGAATATTCATTTAAAGTCGAAGTCGAGCGGTGTGATTATTGGTTGCGGTGAATTCCTATCAAACTTTTTTTTTCCGGATTACTCTAATGCTGTTGGCCGCAGCTGGACATTACAGCTTCACCGGACGTTAGGGGGCGAGTGCAGATGGCACACCAAATCAGCGGAAGGACTTATGGAGCGGCTGAAGGCCAGCTCCTGCCTGACGGCAGTCATGCGGTTATCCACACCGTCTTATCCTCGAAAGTTGGGGGTACGGTTCCTCGCACGGTATAAAAAAAATATTCATAAGTATTGTGTCTTTTCTATAGATATGTTTTATAAAAATGATTTTATGTATATCTATTCTATTATGCAGTTGTCTATTACGCAGAACACAAGCTCTGTTTAGCTTGAGACATGACGCTGTGTAATTGGTCTGCACTATTATTATTGTTGATTGTCTACGACTGCTTTCTTTACGCTTTATGGCGTATACCACTCCATCATTATTATTATTGTTATTCCTATCGTACATCCAGTCAATTTATATAATGTTTTACTTTTTATTATGTAAATATTAACTTATTTATTCAAAAATGACTCATTGATGCGTCGTTACGTAAATGCTCCTTGCTATCTATTGTGTTATGACTCAACTAAATTGCATGGTGGCAATTGAATTTTAAATGTATTAGTCAACGAGTAGAAAATATAACATAGCTAAAAGTAACTTGCAAAAAGTAGCCTGTTTATATAATATTACATTAGAATTGTTCGATATGGATTATTTATTACTAAATGACTTGAAATGGATACTATAATAAATAAATAGTCTTGACAATTAACACAGCACCATCTTGTCCCACGGTAAGCAGAGCTTGTGTTGTGGGGTAGGTACTAGACAACTGATATAAATAATTAGTTAAATAATAAGTTATAAATAATTATATATCCAAAATCACCCAGACCGATACAAACAATCATACTCGTGAATACAAATGTTTGTACCTTCGTGCGAGGAATCGAACCCGCGACCGGTGAAATTTATGCTGAACCGCTAAACTACCTAGGCCGTCGAAAAATAAATAACTACAAGTAGTTTCTAATTTTACATACGACAATTAAACTATTGAGGACATTTAAATCTAATACTATTTTATAAATCTTATTATTAATTATTAATATTATAAATGCGTAAGTTTGTAAGTATGGATGTTTGTTACTTTTTCACGCAAAAACTACTGAATGGATTTTTAAAACTTTACAGTAATATAGCATCAAAATAACATATACCTATGCCATAATTTTTATTGTAATTTATGCATTGAAATTTTCCGCGGCTGAAACTGCAGGCCCAGCTAATATGTTGTATGTTACGTTACGTTAAATGTATGTTATGTGTTTTAACCAAATGCCTCTTGGATTCAGTTGAATTATTAAAATTGTTTTTTATCATTTTAATATAACGATTGAACTCCTGATAAAGTAGGCGATGACATAGTATAAGTCAGTTGTCTCAAGCAAACAATGAATTTTTATTCAGACGCAGGTTTTCCCAACGCCGCCACGCCGGCGCGGCGCGTCGTAGGCGCAGTGTTCTGCTGTTACGCTTGACTTAATCTAGGGCTGTCGATATTATAAACATAATTATATATAAATTTCCATATACCTATTTAATTTTAGAAATTTCCCTTTGCTTACTCACTGGTCGAATATTTGAATATACATATGTAATTTTCAATATGAACATTATTTTATTGTCCATGTTGTGTTTTGTGTCATGTCTGTGTCATGTCATGTCATGTGTAATTTTATAAATTTTATTATATGAATATTAAAAAAAAACTGAAGATTAGTAACCGTTAACTATGTTATATACATAGTTAACACATTGTGGCACTTACGTAATAAGGGGCAATTGATAAGGAGTGCCTGCCATTGACATTACTTCAAAGTATTTAGATGTAAACAATTTATTTGTGAAATTGTTTTTATTTTTCATATCTAAAAAGACCTAAAAAACGTCTAAACGAATATGCATAGAATTTACTTCACGTGGGCGATATTGTATATTAACATATAGGACTCTGTTTATACAAATTACACGCGTGTAAATTTGTTCTCCTATAATTTGCTAAGATTCGTCATTTTTGACTGACGTTTTTGTTGATTATAACATGTGAAGAATACGTTAGATTACATAAGTATGACTCAATATGCCATTATTCATAGTTTTTTTTATAGCTAAAAATAGTGAATAAGTTAACTACTCTCCTCGTATGATGAAACCAACGCGTTATAAATATGAAACCCCATAGCTATGACGGATTATGCTGTATCAATCAAAATACGTCTCAGATGCGTCATAGTACTTAAAATTAAATATTTTTTTAAATCATTTCAATTATAAAAAAATGGTAATCGTTTTATTTACATCCGTATAAATAATCTAGAGATGTAGATAATAAAAAAAACTCAGTGAAAATCGTGATCGTATTCTGAGTTGCGTTTCTTATATTTAATATTTTTATACGCTGTAAAATAATTTAAAATGTTTTTTTTTATAATTTACATATTCAACAATGTTTATTCAATGTTTATTCAATTCCACTATTTTCAACTAATAAATTCGTTAGTGTATTTAATAGAGTGCTTTACCTTGTGATAGTTGCAGGAATCGACCCTAAATATAGTGTTTGGCTTACTATTCTATCTAACTGAACTCTATTAGTTCTGATAGAATATTATCTGTGATAGAAGTGAGTTGTGATTTCAAAAAGGACGCTTTTATTTTTGTTTTCTAGAAATAGAAATGAAATGGAAGAAAAAAAGTGATTTTTTTTTAATATATGTAAACCATACTAACTGCATATTTTTTAGAACAATTAGTATTATAGTTAATAGCAATCGTGCGAAATCGAGTATTATATAAGAACAGGATTTTTCTCTCTCTATATTATATAAAAGGATTTTTGTTTATTAGTTTCGCTGCACAGTACATTTTGTTTAATTCGGATAAAGCTGTGTGATATATCTAGTCTCATTAAAATTTATTTTTATATGGTTAAGCTGCAACCCTAAAGTAACCTGTTACTGGGTTATTTCATATTACGACTATTCAAATGCGTTGTATTGGCGTGTCTAAAGTCATTACACGGTCATCTTTATTTTTTTCACCTACCAGTCTACCTATTTCTTTCTGTGTCTTTAAGCCTTTACAATAGAGATTATCTAAATTTACATAGTAATAGAAAATCTTGCAACACACTAAGTCGCTATTCATTTCGTATTATGTAAATTCAACAGGCTAATTTCTGCAGAGGTCGCATTACAGTCAATTTGCCAATTTTCTCCCCCGGTGGTATATATATACATACAGAGAAATACAACAAAAGAAAATGTTTTTATTGTATACAGTAAAAATATATTCAATATTAACTGACTTTGAATTATTATGGTATATAATATTGTACACAATAAATCAACATTATTATTATTAAGTACCGGAGGAATTTTGACAACCTTTTATTAATTTTTTAACAACAATGTCATTGAAAATATTTTGTTAGATGGATGAACTACAGTACAATTACGCTATCAATACAGTTATTGACAAAAAAAATAAAATACGAAAAAAAGAAAATTATTAGTTATTTTTTAAAAAACTAGAGTTTTAATATATTAGCAATATAATAACTACACGTAATTTTATTTTTTTCGTGTATAATATATTACACTGTAATCGTAGATCAGAAGACCCAAAATAATTATGTTACAATAATTTATAACCAAACTCTCGTTGATATCTTTTAATATAAAAATGCATATATTCTTAAAATTAGAAATGAAAACATTCAGATCAGCATTGAAATTTTCATTTTTTATAATTGGTATAGGTAGTTTCAAAAATAGACTATTAATAAAGAACTAATTATTCTTAAATATTTTATGGTACCTTTGAAAAATAATAATATACAAAATACATGTTATAACCATACTTTAATTTTTTCTTTTTATTATCATTAGGATACTACCGCATTCACTTTTATATTTATGCATTTACAAATATAAAAATCTAATATTGTAAGGCTGAAGAGTTGGTTTAAAGCACTGATTTTAGAAACAAAGAATATAAGCTATTTATCAAGGAAGGTTATAGGCTTATATAATGTCTCACTAGATAAATAGAAAAGGAGCATCATTGAATAACGCAGACAAAGTTGCGCGGATCAACTAGTTTGAATATATAAATAGACTAGGATCTTTTTTACTGTCATACAACAATAAACGAAACGCATTTCAATGAACTTTAAACCAATTTATTTATTAACGCCAGTAATTTTGTTGGTAATGATTATTGTAAAATAATTATGAAAACCTATATCAATAATGATGCAAATATTAATCGATACAAAGAATCGATTCAATTAATGCTCGCTAAAACGAGGATTATAGTTAAATTAAATATTACTGGATGTGGTTTTTGTGTTAATGTATTTTAAATGGTTTCTTTTATTTTTCTGTTTAATGTGCTTTGTTAATAGATATTTTTCCAATTGCAAATTATTTTTATTACAAATACTATGTCGGCATATGTAGAAGTTTAACGATATGTCTGTATGTCTGTGTGTGTAGTATAATAATACTCATTTGAAGACATTATTATTTCTAAATATAAAATTTATAGTAAATATACGTTTTATGCTAAAGATTTTTTAGTAAGAACTATGTTAATTTCCATTATATATTTATTATGAAAATTATAATCAAATTATTACTTATATTTGATATTTATAACTATAGAATGTCACAATTGTAGATAAAATTTATACCTATAATTTTGACATAACAAATTAAACTTATGAAATTTCGAAGAATGTCCAAGGTCCGTAATTATTTTCCCCATAATGAGGGAGATATATACTCTGAACTGCGGACAATAGATCGTTTGTTATCAGTGAGTAAATAAGCACTACAGAAAGTTTTAGTTGACAAATCTATTTACCTGTACTGTTGAAATATCATTCTAAGGGTGGTGCAGTGTTGCACATAAATTTGTATTGTTCTAAGTGATGCGAACCTAGTTGTAATTATGTGGTTATAAGATGACCAAAATCTTTATATCTTTTTAACAAATAATTATATATAAAGAAAAAAATATTTATTTATACAACTTTAATTCACTACATACAAAGATAATACAGGGTACAAGTCGAATGTAACACGTTATGGTATTTTCTGCCCATTAACCATGGGTGGTGCACACTTACATACAACAAGCAGAGTTGATATATATTTGTATACGTTTTATATAATTTATGTGTGTATAACACATAAATTAATATAATACGTATACAAATATGTATCAATGATTAACAGGCTATGATGGGATAAACAATTTACTTCAAAGTATGTAAAGGGAGAATAAATAAGATACTCATATTATCATGAAGAACAGAAAGAAAAAATTATTATAGAAAAAGCACATGATGTTTTTCTAGAGAAATAAACAAAACTGTACCTTGTATTGTTTTACTAATTTATATTTATTAAAATTTTTAATGTACGTGGTAAAAACTTAATAGAAAGTATAAATATATCTAAAATTTCAAACGTATAGAGAGATAAAAATGATTGTTATACGTATATTTTAATTTACAATGCGACGTCAAAAGGTCAAAAAGAGTTGTCTGTTAATATACTATATAGACATAAAGCAACTGGTATCTATTATATGTATTTTGGTACGACAATGTCACATTGTGATTTTATCTACAAAATTTATTAAAAAGTTACGCTGTATTATAAGCAATTGCGTAAATAAACATTAGGGAAAGACCAGTGTAGAGTTTATAACCTTTACCCCTTAAGCGCAAGAGTCCCTGCTGATACATATCAGATAAAGATCACATGAAAATATTTGATCCGCAACTGTTTCCGCGTGCTGTACTTATAAACCATAACCAATCATGAATTCCAACCGGAACACATATATCATCGGAAGTTTATACATTGCTCTATAACCATTGACCAGTGTCAGAACAGCTGAGGTCTCTCGAGTAAAAGGAGCCTACCAGATATTGCTCAGTTACCGCGTGATCGCCAATGTCTACACACGCATCACGGTTAAGTGTTACCCGCGTCATTGCAAAACTTTTAAAAATATCTCGAGTTTAAAGAGTTTGTATTTCGAACGTGACAGTTTTGTTTCTCTGTGGAGTAGTATTTTGGAAAATTGGCGGCAAATAGGGACGGAAATTGAGGACAGTAAGGTAAGGGTCATGATGCCTTTTTATTATCGAAAGTTTGCAATTGAATTACAACTTTCGCGAAGTATGAATGAACAGGTATATTGACAGGCTTATCTGTTATGTTCGTAATCATGTGATAACACGATGGTTTGCGCTTTAGTAATCGATCAATGTTTTCATATATAATTAATATATTTATAATCTGAGTTGACGTTACAATGTTATTGTTATTTTTCACCGTCCTGAAAAGAGGAGTTTATAAATTAGAATATACAGTTTCGTGTGTATACGCACTAACGTATATTTTGGTAATACATAGAGTTTAATTTAAAGATATACTAACTGGAGTTTTGTAAAATAATAACTCTACATATATTGTTTGTTTATAAAATATTAATCTGTGTATATATCTACTATATATTTATATTATGAATACTGATATTGGTTTTTGTAATTTTAGCATCTTACTCAGCTATATTTTTTTAAATTGCATGGTGATGTCACATAGGTAGGTCGAATTACTGGCGTACAGGTAATGTACAATTCACGATAGGTACCTACTATTTAATTGATAGATAGATATAAGTAAATACATTTTTTGTAGTTAGAAATTAACCAGACTTATGCAAACTGTCATACTCATAAGTTTTGTGTTGTGTGCGAGTTGAACCCGCGACCACCGGAAGGTCAGACATTGTACCACTAAACCACCGAGGTTGTCAATACATGACATAATCACAAACAAGCGCAAGATTGTATGCTGCCAATTCTTTAAAATATTTTACATATCGTTGTTTTAGTTAATCAATAATTATGTTCATCTTTTTTAATTTATTTACTAAAGAATTCTCGTGTTGAGAATTTACAATTGCGTCACAGAAATATACTGTAAAAGCATCTGTAACGATTATAACGAAATCGAAACCATAAATTTCACTTTCGTTGCCGACGTAATTTTATGATAATGAGGTCATTAGTTATATTTGTAAACTTGTATATATTAACAAAATAAGTAAAATGTTTATTAATTAATATATAAATTTATCAAAACAATCTATTCTTGTTAAACTATCTATATATGTAGTGTACCTAATACAATAATAGTAAATAATCTAACAGGTCTCTCCATTCGGATATAGCTTTTTTGCTCCGTATCTAATGTTGTAATTACTCAACTCCTATAAATGGTAAGTCAATATGCATAATATACACACATTATGTATGTATATAAACGCGTCTCGGCAATTCATTCATCTCTTCACTTACTTTTTTATTGTTTTCTAATACTTCTCAGAATGTTTAGTCGGTAAGAAAATTAAGGAAGTTCACGGGTATGGTAACAATTCGCGTATTAAGGGTATGACTAAGAATAAAATATTTTTTGTATCAATCTGTGTAACATTTTTTTTATTATGGTATACTAGCTGATCCGCCCAACTTCCTCTGCAATACACTTGCATAATTTACATTATAGCTATTATATAATACATAATATATTCTGATGTATAAGGTTATTTACTCAAAATTATTAAAGTAAAGTTTTATCAATATCCATTCAGTAGTTTTTGCGTGAAAGAGTAACAAACATCCATACATCCATACTTACAAACTTTCGTGTTTATAATATTAGTAAGATTAAGATTTGCGAGCAATTATATCTATAGCTTCAATGAAAGTATGCAAACTTCTTTAGAAATATTATTATTTATTCAATTTACGTTCCACTCTCAAAACGGCGGTGCTCTTACAGTACGTAGAGTTAGTCGCTCTATGGTAAGTAATAATTACGTGACGTTCTACATGTATGCTGGTAGACGAATTCGCTCGAATATCTACGGAATTTATAGCTTAATTTATTAGAGCACTGACCCTGTCAATCTTATGAAATAGTATTCAATACTTTTCATTTCAGGAAAATTACTAGCTACTGTATTGTCTGATTTGTCCTTTCTGATGTTTCATTGAAAGATGTAAAAATCTTTCATGGAGTTTTGTTATTATTTATTAATTTAACATTATAATTATTGATATAATTAATTTTGCCCCTTTTTAAATTTTTCATATGTGATAATTTCTCAAATATTTAAATTTTACTTTTACATTTTCAAAATTAATTTATAAGTTTAGATTTACCGTTTTAGCTTATTTATCATCAGCTATCTACCGGTATGATGTGTACGTATGTATAAAAAAATACAATTAAAATCAATGCTCGTCTATAAATAGCCTTTAGCTGAAGTGGAACAGCCTTGAATAAGTGTCGCCAATATTTACGCAAACGCCGCCGCCTCATCTCGTTTCGATCAAACTTTTTCAATGACATAATGCAACACACACTTAATATACACATGTGTAAGGGGAGGGGATTGTCAGTAATGAATAGTAGCCACGTTGATATTAATGTACCACGTCAGCTCGACCTCCATGATCGCCCCCTCTCCCCTGGAAACCGTCGTGGTTAATTCCTGAGGGATTTACCATGCTGTACTAATTTAACTCCTGGTATTCCCTATATCTCCACTGTGTCCATGTCTGGCCAGGACGAACTACAGTCAGAGGATAAATAGATATATAATTTTATATATACTAGCGTACACTTCAGACATCATAGCGGAAACGCAGAGTACCTTATCGGGTCCTATTGTATGATCAAATAATCCAAGAACTGATTGAAATATACACATAAAATTTCGTCGTGGATTTCGACGAAATTTTATGTGTATATTTCGAGCCATTTAGAACAAAGATGAATGATACAGATTGAATGATACAATTTTATAAATTTTATGTAATTTATTATACAAACATTGATAAACTAAGTTAGCAATTTTTTTCAATTGAAGACTGAAAATTCAAAGATTATATTGTGTTTTTTTACTATGTATTTTAGTAATCTTATTGTCTCTACGTATTTTATATGTAAATTCGTAATATGATATCAGAAAGCTAGCTTTTTAATAAAGATAATAATACATACGAAGTAATGAAAACTTCAGATATGACGATGGTTTTTTGTTCTTTTAGTTGGAATAATGACAAATATATTTTACTATGCGGTTTACTAGTGAGCACGCTTAAAGGATTTATTACGATTACTTTCTACAGTATGGCGGGAAGCAGATCAAGCGAGCAGTTCTTATGTTATAAAATATACCAGTTATTTTTTAAAATAAAAGCTGCTTACTGATAAAAAAAATTAAGGAGAATAATTTTAGTGTTAATGTATACAATTATTTTTATACTGCGTTAACTTTGTATGAACAACCGGTATATAGCTTGCTTTTAGTCTTATAAATTTAGTTTTATTTCAATTTACTTAAAAAAATCTATAATTATACACATGTTAATTTATTTTTTATCTTGAATACAACAATTTATTTATTTATATTCACAATATTTAAAAACAAATAAAATTCCAAGACAAGTTTATGCTTTAGTATTGCATAGTATATAATTTAATTAGGTGATTTAAAAAAAATAAAGACAAAAACAGCTGTACCCATTCATGTGCTTTGGTTACTTATTATTTCAAATTTATTCAGTTAAGTACCTTTAAGTAGATAAATTTATTTAAATTATTCTAGTTATGAAGTACCTACCGATGTCTAAGTATTTAAATATTACTACATAGGAAACATATTATATATATAATATAAGACGACTATACAACCATTTGCAGATATAAAACACGTACATAAAAACTACGTCTAATAATTCTTAATTTATAGTGCCAATAAAATATTATGTATCAAGCTTCCTCAGTTGAAAACTTCTTCAATATTTACCATGACATTTACAGATTCATGTGTGTTTATATTATACATTTGTATACATATAAGTACTAAACAAGTATACACGAAGTTATTTGCCTTGTGCAATGTATGTAATATACAGCGACTAGCAGATTACTGGATGTAGAATTATATTAAAAATATTTACTTTATTTCATCTAAAAGTTAAAATTTTGGTGATTCTATATCTATTTGTCAGGAATGAAATTAGGGTAGGAATATGCGGAACGGTGCAATTGCATAAATCACTAAATCGAATATTGAAAGCAGTCGATATATTATAAGTGTGGATGGTATGGGGGAGATATTAGGAATAGGGAGTGACATTTATGTGCTTGCTATGATGTACCATATCACACCAGACCAGATTGATGTCTCATTAGTCCCCTGAAAACACATGACGGTTAATTCCTGGTGAAATGTTATTTTAGGCTTACTGACCTGATGTCACGGTGACATCTGATATATTATCATCCTCCACAGGTACTCACCAGTAAGGTATACGTTAATCTACCATTCCATTATCATCCACTAAAATAAACTCTACCACACTGTAATTAACAATATGTATGTTTGAATGATATAATAGTAGGCTTGGATGTTCCTCTTATTTATTACTGCTACTGAGAACTGGTTAATACCATTAAAACTTGTATCTAGTAGGTGATAATTTAATTTCTTTAGATTTGTTGTAAAGACTACCAATAGCCTGAAAGTTTTCTAAATCTTAAACAACAGTGTCCATATAAATAATATCTGTTATTTTTAGATAAATAATTCATAGAAAGCAGAATCTGTCTACATTTATATATATCAAATGGGGCGATTCGCAAAAATGATATCGCATCCTAATACATACATCAGTACTGCCAAACATGCCATATTGACCGTTTTTATGTCAACGCGGAAGTATTTTTTTCTTATCTCTGACCTTACATCGAAAGTCTGCAAGCAATTAAACAAGTTTAATAAGTAAGAACAATTTATATAATTCGATTCTTTCGCATGGATCATTACGTTTTCCGGGTAACCTTGTCAAGCCGTTGACACGCGCTGGAATATGGTTATTTTGTGGAAATCACAATTTTTATTGTTGCTGTCACACGCTTTTGTATGACACAATACACGCCATGTCGTTTGTTTTAAGTCTTCTAAGTTAAATGCTGTAAATATTGTAATACATTTTAACTTAATAGATATTAAATACAATAAACCTATAAAAAACCAGATGAACTATTTATGTAATACATATATATATATATATATATATATATATATATATATATATATATATAATATAGGTATATATTTTGATAGAAACTTTAAACTCGTATAAAAAATACGAGATTAAAGTTTCTATAAATATATATCTATATCCAATTTAATTGTTATAAAGTATACACACTACTTTGTATCGTATATCGTGGCTATAATTTAATATTATGTCGGTACCATGCTTCTATCAATACAATTCAGCTTAACATTTTAACCACGCATTTTACTGATAGTAAATTTTACAATTTGTTATTAAACGCGACAATACAACGATAAACACATGAAATATTGTCTTAAGTCTTGGCTTTTATTAAAGCCTTGAAATTATAAACCAATTTAGACTTAAATTATCACTGATTACAAGCTACTTACGAGCTTCACCATACAAGTATACAATGGAAATTGATATCACATGTCATATTTAGATTGGTACTTGGTCTGTTAAGATTACTTACTCTATATGTGGGTATGTTATTATTAAAATTAATTTAAATAAATAATTTAACAACTACCTAAACTATAACTAAATAATTTAATAACTACTAAATAAAGTTGTTAACTTTAGCATAATATAAAACAATACATATATTTTTTAAATTGATTAGTCTTAATTTTAAAATCGTTTTTTTTATTTTAGTTTGGATATTATATAAATTATCGCAATCTCGCAAAATAAGTGTAATTTGTATAAATTATGGATAATTGTTATTAGAATTCTTGGAAACTGAAGACAGTAAAAGTAATGCATATAAAAATTAATTAAGAAAATAATAGTACGTTGTATAGGCATATATTGTCTTTTATGTGACACTATAACTAAATTTGTATGTTTAATATTTCTTGATTGTAGAATAACAAATCAAGTAAAAATTATATGGTTGGTAGAAATCAATATAATTAGTATAGTATTATATATTTCCATAAAAATGTTGATGAATTAAAATGAATCATCAAATAAAAAGTTTATACTAGTTAGCAAATCAAGTTAATATATACATACAATAATCCTTCTACAACTTTAATAAACCTGTTGTACTTTCCATAAATATAAATCTAGATCATAACCATCTATAGTATGACGTAAGATACCTGATTGACGGAATTAGGTCAACTATCAGACGAGCTCAGGTTTAAGGCTTGCAGCCAATTAACGCAAAAGCATTTATTAATGACTTGTGCAAATGTTTTTTCTGTTGTATTTTTTTAAACCTATCGTCTTTTTTTTCTATTATGCCAACTGAAAGGTACAGGCTTAACCGTTCTTCTTTGGTACAAACTAAGCAGTTATTTCTTTTAAAATTTTTGGTGTATACGTCTAATATTATGTTGAAAATAATGTAAGACTTAAAGTCATATCTGTCACTTGAGTAATTATTTAGAGAGTCTTTATCAGTAAGAGTATTTTAATAATACGTTTTAAATTTAGTTAAGTCTAGCTCTTAAAAACCTTTATTATATTTAAACCCATTACTGTATTATATAAGACCTATAGATTTTTTTATTTGCTACTTTTGACGGCCTCGGTGGTCTAGCAGTTTATAGCACATCGCCTTACATTCGATGGTCGGAAAGTACAAACGCTTTAAACGGTATAAACGTTTGTATTCATGAATATGATTGTTTATACTGGTGTTTTCTACGTATAATATTAATCAGTTATCTAGTACCCATAACACAAGCTTTAGCTAGTTTGGCTTGGCTTAGTTCTAGAAGGCGCTGTGTGACAATTCACACAGCGCCTTCTAGAACATATTTATTTTACTTTTTTTTATCCCAGGACAATTCCTGGGATAAAAAAAGTAAAATAAATATGTATGTATTTACAAAAAAAAATATGTATTCATATCAGTGATCTAGTATCCATAACACAAGCTCTAGGTAACTTAACTGGACTAGATTTCGCTGCGTGAATTGTCCTGAGATATTATTATCACAAATACAATAACAATTATACTAATTATTATACTTCGGAACGGCAAAGTGCTCGGTCGATAAGTTATAAGTACCATATATAATGTACATTCTGTGTGACCTGCGGCACTGTGGATACAATATCAACAACACGTGTTATGTCAATTTGTACAATTCCAACGGCCAACGTGCACCGTGTTTTTGTTCATGTTAACGTAAACGACATGAGTAAACTGTTAGAGGTCAAAATGTGGAATTACTCTTATGAGTAACTTATAATACATTAGATGATTTTCAGTTATACATAGGTACTTATGTTTAGATATATGTTCAGTAGACGGATTAGAATTTAGAATTCATAATATCCGGTCATTCTTCTTATAATATATCAATGTTCGTTTCAATTCAATGTGGGTACGAAAAAAATCTAAACATGATTATACCAAACCGTTCTACTGTGTGTAATCACCTATAACTGAAACTATAAGTAAAATGAAAAACCTATAAGTAGTAAACCTACAAGTGAAATGAAAAATTTTAACTTGAGGATATTTATGTTTTTTTTAAATGTATGAAATAGAAATATACTAGACTGGGTAGAAATTTTCAAAGAAGCGGTAAATAAACATTATAATATCATTGCTTTTAATTAAAGTCGGTACTAAAAGTCATGTCATTTATTAAATGACGTTGACAACAAACAATCTGGTATATAATCATTTACTTAAGACAATAAGCACGTGCGTACCAATTAGATAGGTAGGTACCTATTTGCAAAGTTAAAAAAATCTTCCTAGTGCTACACATTCACGGTCATTGTTATACATTCCAATGGACTGTTCGAATTATATTGACAAGGTCGCCGATGTAGGCTCGCCAACTGTGAATTTGCACTACTTACTGTAGCTAATACGTGTGTATTTTTAGGTTCAATTACACAAAAGTTACACGAAACTAGCAAACCTGTAATATTAAATACAGATTTTTAATATAATTTTAGCGAATTTCTATACTTTAATTGTACAATAAAATCATAACTTTACTACACCAGCAATAATGATCAGATTCACTTTCGCCTGTATGATTAGTAAAATATATTAATACTTTTAATTCTATGTACATATGTATTGTAATTTATGAACTTGTAACATCTTGCATAGAAACACATTAAACACTGTCTGCACACCATTTCAGTCATTCATTAATTTATCTTATGGAATTTTATATATATATGTATGGAATATGCAATTACTAATTCATCATCACCTTCATATTATAAACCGGTTAATACCTTATTATTGGTACAAAAGTCTCGTAAACGAGTCATAAGATAATAGAGGCTTGTTAGTCTATATTTACAATACTGGTCAAGCGGTTTATTTATAAAGGAGTGGTTACACATTATATTACCACAGATAACATAATATATTAATATATACCTAATGGTAGCTACCCGCTCCAGATTTACAGGCTATTTTATCAATTAATTGGTGACATGCAACAATTGAAATAAAGTGAGAAATTGAGTAAAGAAATGTCAATCTGTCAATGGATATATTTTTAATGCAGTTGGTCGCAGGTGGGATTTACTGCTTTACTTTACAATGTCACTAAGTCTAAATACTGTAAAGTAAAAAAAAAGTTACCAAACGTTACTCGTAATTAAATAACCAATAAAATTATTGATTGATTATTGAGAACAATACATTATAATAATCAATATGAACATCCACCTACTTTACATCAAAACCTGTTTGGTCAGGAAGTGATCTTAATACATCTAATCAGCCATCATTAACATCAGCGTTTCAACATATGTGGCAAATGTGTTTTTAAAATGATAAATTATTGTAGTATAGTTATGAAACTGTTTACATCAACATTTAAATGTCATTAGTATTTAAAAACGAAATGTTATCTAGAAATTTTAGTGATTGTCGACATTGAACGGCGCCTAATTTATAGAGTTAAATTATGTAATAGTTAACTAACATATATTAGTTTATTTTATTAAGATAATTTTATATTAGTACAGGTACCGAATAAAATGTATATCTAGACAGAATACCTACTCGCAGCAATATAGTAGTAATTTGAGCAAATTTATTCGAGAAATGATTTTTTTAAATTGTAGTTTTAATTGCTTTTTTAATGTGGTTATTAGGCGTAACTATACCGTTCGAAGCCCGTGGCAAATTCAGCTATCCGGGGGGAGGGGTTCTCTGTTATTTTACAACAAATACACTGAAATTTTAATACATTTTTCTTGGGTATGCAACTAAGTAGGTAACTAACATAAATTAAAGACGATACATTTTTTAAAATTAAATTTTTAATAGTAATAATAAATGTTGGAAGTTGAGACTATCTGTGACGGTGGCCCCTACCGGCTAGGGGTCTGAGGTACATAAAAGTTTTGTTCGATCAAACAGAGATTTTGTAGCTGTCAAAATTGTTGGCGCGAAAAGTTCGCTGCTTAATGGCGTCCATTGTATCATACGAGTATTAGAGATTTTTATAGAGACAAAAGTTGGGGGGATAGGTATTAGGCTGTTAGTTTGTAAAAATAAGTTAAATCTTATAAATATGCTCACGACTGTAATTTCAGGTGGGGTACTCAGATAGATTTTGTAGTGTCGATGTTGTGGGGAATGTAACACTTGATATACTTGCAGTTATTAGTGTGTCAAATTCATAGCCCCCCCACTACGGAAGATTTTTAATATATAGAATAGCTTGTAAATATAATTAAATAGTAAGATATATGTAAATTATGTATTACTGTTAATAAATTGATTTTTAATGCTAATTTTTCCATAGATATTTTATTTGGAAGCAATATACGTACTACTACTATATAATGACTATTTATTCATGTACCTATATCTTTAATAATAACTATAAGGTACTGTATTTTCTAGAAATCTGTCCATATTATGATTAAACTATCATAATTTTCATAAATACATCATTCAAATTCAAAATCACTCAAACGTAATCTCCTTACGTAATAACTATCAGAACACTGTCAGTCAATAAGTTATATTTTTCTTGTCTTGAATTTCTACATTTTTAACGTAGTATTTTTTATGATCTGCGCAACAAGCTATAAGAGTACGATGTTCTAAATCGAAACCAATAACACCTGATTCTCGCAAGACGGTATCAATTAACCTGACTGTTAGATAACATTAATAACCATTCTTTCATCTACTTCACAGTTCTCATGGTTATTTCCCACGAATGCGCCGGCGCATCGTGATCTAGATGCTCTTCGGCGATAGTACATAGAATTAAACGTGAGGGATAAGCACGAAGCATTGCCAAAATTTCCGCTGAAATCTTGTTACACATATACTGCTTTAGTTGTGACGAACTTTGTCAAATGTAATGTCAATTGTAAATAGAATATTTAATAGTCTTCTTTAGGATAGGTATTATCTTAATTTGGTAAAAATCTAAATATTAAAGAATCTATAACCTACTAGGTCGTAGAATTAGATACCTACTTGTTTAGTTTTTAGTAATTAAACTGCAAATAAATTGAATGTGAACTTATAATTTCAGTGTTTTGCATGGGAAGGACAGAATCTTGATACTTAAAAATAATTTAGTCATTGGAAAAATAGAGTATTATTTATGTATTACAATGAATAAGTAAGCAATTATGAATAAACAATATTAAAATTAAATAAATAGACTATTGCAATTTAATTCTTCTAACCGACTCATAAAAATATGATAACGACAAGTAAATATTGTTAAAAAATAATCTATTTTTTAGACTTCGTATCTCCACAGATCTTTATAAAAAAAATGACACGGTTGTTAAATTTGATGTTAAAATTAATTCATTGTTACTTGATACAAGAGTTATATAAAATATTGTAATGTATCGGGTTTCCCCAGATTTACACTAAAAGCTGACGGCACTTGGATCGCATCACGATTCGCGCCTTTCAAACAAACTGCCATTTGTAAAGTGGCAAGGATATCACGAAACTGGGGGGAAATCCAGTCATAAAACGACAATTCACATGATATGAGATGTTCACGTCTGTCAAACCCTTATTGACGATAAATTATGAGCGATTAAAGGACAATATTTTTTATATCTGATTGTCAACGAAACTCGACTGGACATATTAATTATTGGATGCATAGAAATAATTAAATTAAATGTAATAATTTTATACTTATAAGGTCGCCTGATAAATGCCAGTTGTTCTCATCTAAAATAGACGTTGGATATAATTGTTATTATATAAAACAATAATTAATCCACATAGATACGTCTCCTATGTGGCTAAAATATATTGAAATTATATGGACATATTAAACGATTTTGAGTTGGAATGTTAACCCTAACTACACGAAATATTGTAAAGATTATTATCATCCTTAAAAATAAATAAATTAACTAAAAAATATATTGGCAATATGATAAAAAATATATAAAAGTGGAAACACTGTATAAAAAAAAAAATAGAAAATAAATGTTCCTAATTTATATTTGAAATTTTTATTTCATTAATTTCGTTTATTGTTATTTATGCCATATTTTATATACAATCATTATCATTGTAGTGCCTTCATAAAACTTTTGAGCTTAAGGCTAGAGGGAGAGATACAAATTATAATCAAAATATTATTAAACCACAAGATACTGTATAAAAGTGAGAACAAATAAAATTATCGCCGTTTATAAAAAATCATTAAATAACCTGATTCCTATAATTGATTCCTGATGCTATTTTTTAAGCAGTACTATAGGTAGTAAAGTAAATACGAGTAGTACCTAAATAATGGCATGTGAATGAAAATAATGATAGATCTATTTCCATTGTTTCAGATAAAATCCAGGACGCGTGTGTATTATTGTGAGTTATTGTGTAGTGCAGTGTCCCTTGTTACAACAATGAGAAGACGCTCGCGCAGCTAGACGATCCCACGCTTACATTATTATGCAAGTGTAGCTGTGACGTCCGTCGTGCATTATATTGACTTAGTGAGTTGGTATATCGCACCAATGCCGACTGAATAAGCAATGGCTTTGGCAAATTTCACGCTGGCGGCAGCTTCCGCAACAACACCAGCGCTTGTAACCACTTCCTCGACACCGTTGCGTGTCGATCTTGACGACTTGCTCTATTCTCCTGAAGTACAACAATCCGACTACCCACTATCTCCAAATGAACCTTTTACGCCACCAGCTAATCAACAAAAGCGATCGAAGCTTCGAAAACGAGCCGGTTCCGCCTACCTTCCACCCCCAAACCAGTTTACACATTACCCACACAATGACGTCCCACATAATCCATACAATGGTCAACTGCACTCACAGGTATATCAACAGAACACAAGACTTGACATACAGATAGAAAATCAACGAGTGCAACAAGTGAATCGATTCGATAACACGGGACAGTACATTCATGATCCTAGTGGCGATTACGATTATGAACAGAGGAGACTTAATCAAAATGGGCAACACCCTTCCTACAATCCGGGTTATGCGGACTCGCCATATACGACTGTGACAACGTCAGCCCCCCCTTCTAGTCGAAGATTCGATGTAAATTCGAACCAAAATGTTAATAACTATAATTATATGAATAGACCTGTCACTACGGCAGCTCCGTTGCCGCAGAGACCGAACAATGAAGGTGAAACAAAAACGGGAAGTATTAGTGGTAGCATTGGACAAACACCACCCGAACGACCTCGAGGTTTTACGAAAGTGGAAAGTGGCAGCCCCGGCGGGAAAACGCAACTCCACGCCGTTCTTGACTACGATGATGATTACTATGATGATGTTCCTGGACCTGGTAAATATATTTATTTTATACTGCATTTGGCCTGTGTCTTAATTTACAAATCATTATGACGTATAATTTATTATTAAAATTTAATATAATACATTCTTTTCATTCATTACTATTTATTAGTTGTGAAAATAATTAAGAATATATAGTGCACACTCTTTGTTAGATTATTGTCATTTGAAATAGAAAGTGTAATTATCCATAATTTCTTTCTTTGGTAACTGATATTGACAGATAGCATATATACATAAACTGTAACTATTAAATTGTTTGAAACTGAATATTTTAGTAACTGCGTTAGTAATTTTCATAGTCCTGCCTCTGGCAAAATTTGTATAGTCTATGGTTTAGAGTGCGAGTAAGCAATCAAGACAATTAAACCTGTTCTTAAATTATAATAATAAGTATTAGACACAAGCGATTATTGAAATACAATGAATAAAGCTATAACAGATTATTATTCAAGAAATAGACTCTCAGTGTGGTGGATACAGAACCCAGCACCTGCATTAACATTTTTTACTTTTTATATTACCGTATTACATGTGCTACGAGGATATCATCATCATCCTTCTCTTGTATCATATCATTTAGGATATTATTATTATTATTGCACTTAAGTAAAATTGTACAATTTGGCGAGCTTATGATCATATATGTTTTCTCTTCTATTAATTTCTGTTCTCATTACAGTTATCTCGTCTGATCTCGTTATGTACTCCCCTGCTTGGCATATGATCTTCAAAACAGTCCATTCATCTCTTTTTAGGCCTTCTTCTTACAACCAAAGAAAATATACAGAAGTTCTAAACCTCTTCTAAGACTGTTTCCTAGTTCTCAATACTATGGCTATTATTATTTATAATGGTATTTCTTTATATGGATATACATATCGCTATGTAGGTACAGTACCTATCAGTTATATATAATAATATAGATATAGTATGAGCGACATTATTCTTTTATATTATTATTACTTTTACGATACCTCTTTTTAAAAATAGGTATATAGTATTTAATAATATTCATTTAAAATTATAGACGACGTGAATGATTTTTAATAATGCAATACTAAAAATAATAACTTACGTTTATAATTTCCAATTTTATAATAATTTATCATAAATAAGTAGGTATATTAGGTAACTTTTACATAAATGTATAAAATGAGCAAGTTACTAATTTAAATGTATAATTTACGATTACATAAACACGTGAGTCTCGAGTCTCGAGTGCATCTTTTCTCAAATGCAAACCTTCGTTTCCTAAGTTGCGAAATAGTTGAAAAATTGTATTATCAGATCTTGATTGTACTATTTTATATCTATATAATGTCATGTTTAAATATTGTATTTACATATCTTTTGTTTATGTATTCACAGTCATTATTCACTTGGTTAGATCACTGATTATAAAACCCGTATCGTCTTTTGAGGCAGTTTAGAAAATTTCGATTTTTTACTAGAAATCGGGTTGTTGCAATTATTATTTAAATTATTTGCTGGATTATACTTAGCATTTGTAATTCCTTTTGAAGTATCTTATTAGTATATTTTTAAATATGTACTTTTTCGTAAGTATTTGTATTTTATTTGCCTATGTCATATTTAATAAGTACGTTTAATGTAAACAGAAGTTAAACAAAAAACCAAAGCCCACTGTTTATTTAACCTTGTCGTAGTTTCGGACATTTTAACTTTATATTTATAGGTTATTTTATAATTTTATTTTGTAGGTTATCATTATCATATTATGCGTAATTTAATTCAATTATTGAATTTCATTTTGGATAGTCGCTTGTGCCTATATCTTGGGTCTATCGCGAGGCCTTCGAACGCTTTAACGCCAATGCCAAATAGACAATGGCTACTCTACTGCAGCAATTGATATACGAACATAAACGTTGTCGAGTCCTAGAAATGTGTCTTAATTATTATTCAACTTCAAAATGAAACAAGATTGATCTAATTACAAAATAATAAAAAAAATGTTTTTATTTTACATGTACAATAGTAAACTTAAACTGACGCACT
The DNA here is from genome assembly GCF_030625045.1 of Achroia grisella. NCBI lineage: Eukaryota > Metazoa > Arthropoda > Insecta > Lepidoptera > Pyralidae > Achroia > Achroia grisella. The sequence continues at coordinate 832,898 of NW_026713022.1, forward strand.
GACGTTTATACTCTCATTTTTCTAACTCTAAAATATTCTTAGATACTATTTTCTGTAATATATATACATCACAAAAAATAATCTCTCTTAATCTCCACATACCTATATACCAATATCACTATTTTTATATACATATAACGAAAAGGAAATAACTCACTTTCTACTTATGTCGTTATTATATGATTAGGTATATGGACACCTCAGTCGCCATCCTCTTGGAACCACAATGTAAATCCACCACGAATTTTTATACAAGAATATTACATTAGGGTTCTTTTTGATATATATATATTAGTATAACCTTAGTAAAACACGGCAGTAATAAGTTTCATGTAGAGAATATCATATGTATATAAAATCGTGGTAATAAGATAAAAAATAGGGAAATGACGGAGTCATCAGGTTCGGTCAATCGCCCTGACACAGGACATAAACACGGTAAACTTTGGCCAAACGTGATATAACGCCCATAAAGATCACTATCATTTTATGTGACTAAAAAAATATTCCATAATCTTTACAATGTCATGTTTTCAATGCCAATGCATGCAAAATTACTTGGTAATTAAATACTTAAAACGTACAATACGGATGTCATAACCAATTTATTGAATGAAATAAAAAATAAATATTTTAGATAATTATAAAATTTTACTACTTCAATAGATAGTATCACTGTAATAAGTATATAGACCTAAATAAAAAAAAAATATATATATATTATAAAAATATAGATTAAGGAGTATACGTATGTTTTGTCAGTTCAGCGTAGCGTTTAGCGTTCACTAAATCTCTGTTATGACTTAAAATGTTAGAAGTGTGGATGGATGGATGGATGTTTGTTACTCTTTCACGTAGAAACTGCTGAATGGATTTTAATTAAACTTTACAATAATATATCTAGTTTATACATCAGAGTAACAGACAGGTTATAAATTTCAGGGTGTAACCGCGGGCACAGCTTTATTATCATCAATTTAATTAATGTTTATAATAACGTGTAAATGCAATTTTTAAATATCGTTTATAATACAATAAAAATATACAAAATTAAGTACATTTGATCAGAGAAAATCTTAATACCGATTTAAGCTATGTATCATAACTTATTAATTTAAATGAACAGACAGTATCGTTTCGTTTTCTCATTTGGTTGAGGATCTCCATCTAATATATATATAGTTAAACTATATAGACTAGATTACAAATGACACCTTAGATTAACGCTATCATATCATGACAGGGAGCACTCTAAATCTCAGCACGCTTTCGAGTTGTTTTGCATCACACCTAAGCCTCTATTCGCAGCTAATAAAATACTTACATATCTATTATAGATACCGTTATAAATAGATTGTGAAATGTCTATATATATATATATAACCTTTCTTTATATATGAACTGAATACAGGCACTTTTTAATGATATTTTTATTCTACCTTTCATTCAATGAAATAAAAATGAGCAGTCTGAATTTTTAAACAAATGTTATTGGACTGTATTTAAGATTTTGTGCGAATACAGACTAACTAACAGAACTATTTATTTGAGTAACAAAATAATTCAGTCACAATGAGCAGAGCAGCCTACAAGCAGCACCTGTTCACAAGTATAACAGATGAGCCAATGGTTGCCGTTGTCAATCAACATAGCTATTTTATGGAACCCAATAACTTGTCCCATCTGACTTTACATCTTTCTCATACATCTTTCTCATCTCATATGAAATTAATTCTTAATCTTGTAAAATTTGTAATGTTATTAAAACACTGGCAGACGAATTTATGCGGAATCTACATTTTAAAGTCAATGAATGTAATTTATTCATATATTAATTACATCAATTACTAAAAACTAACATAGGTGCCTATGATTTATGAATATAGTTTGAGCAAATTATGCGACATGACTACTATATTATTCATTGCATGATGTCGCATAAAATATCGAAGGCTTCATTAATTAAGTACCTATGTCGTGTATATATTGCAATATAATGTAACTGTTTACTGTCACTGGAAACAAGAACTTCCACCTTGATTTCACTTTCGAACTTTTATTATAGTCTGGCACTCCTTACTTACTCATTCTGGCACTTTCACAAATTTAAATGTTTTACTACATGTAATTATTTCCAAATTATGCAGTTCAATACTTTGAGACATTTGCCTACCTATTAAAATAAATAATAATAATCTCAGGGCATTTCACACAGCGCCATCTAGACCCAAGTCAAGCTAGCTAAGGCTTGTGTTATGGGTACTAGACAACTAATACAATACATAGAAAATACCCAGACCGATACAAACAATCATACTCATGAATACAAAATGTTTGTGCCGTGCGAGGAATCGATCCCGCGACTATCAGACGTAAAGCGGTGTGCTAGACCACCAAGGTCGTCAACGTCTATTAAAATAAACCGACGTTAATTAATAAGTACATTACTAATAATCAAAATTGTACAACTGTAATAAAAATTGTGTCATTACAAATCTAGAGTCATCGGTTTATATACTATATTCTATGTGTTTATTCATTCACTTTTAGCATATTTTGGCACTTACGCACGTGACCTTTTTAATCCCTATCCTTATTGTCCAACAAAAGTACTGGTAAGAAACCATACTTGTATTCATGGACACAGTTGTACTTTTCGAGTTTTCCTACTCTACCATTTGTTTTATTCTTTACTACTCCATTAGTCGCCTATTACGACATACTAAGGATGATAAGGAGTGGCACATTATATTAGACCATCACCACACCTTTGTGACTAAGGCCAAAAATAACCTCGAAGTGCTTTCCAATCATCAAATGCGACTATGCTAAAGTTGAACTCATCTGTTACAACACAGTTATAAAATGTGTAACATGAACAAGTTGTGAGCAATCAATTAATAATGAGATCGAAAACGGCCTTGACCCGCCAAGAGAAAGCATTTCGTGACCGACCTACGCCGTTAAATGAAGATATTGTAACAATGTACTTAATGGATATTCTGGTTATACTATATCTTCGTGTTATAACAAAAATGTACATGAATTTAAAAAAATTAATAAAATGTTAAATATTACGAGCTTTATACCTACTTAAATCCAATTTAAAACAATTATTTTTCAAGAAAAAATACTAATAATATATTAATAAAATAATATATACCTACCTAACAAAATAAATTTTCCTAACACAATAATTAAATTTTGATTGAAATTTATAAGATATAAAAGTTTGATCAAAATACGAAATGACTGAAAAACAAGCCAAATATTGGGTATATTTGTGTTTTTTATAAAAAAAAAACATTTATACAAAAAAATTACCCATTTCTTGACAATGTTTATTATCATATTATATAGCGTCTATGCTATAAGTAAAATATTATTATAAGTCTGAAAACTCTCAAATCATAGACAATGAAGTTTCTAAGTAATTGTTTTATTTTATTATAGAGTAGGTTACAGACAACAACAAGTAATAAACCGAATGGTCGATATCACGTAAATACTTCGCAGCCCTTTCAAATACCGACCTTACTATGGTCTCAAACTGGGTTAGTTCTTTGTGCCAGTTATTTAAATTGGTATACCTAAGATGTGAGTAATACTGATACTATAGATCAGACAGTGTCTCTTTGCAATTAACGTAAATTAAACAAGTGGTCACCCAATGGAAAGTCTGCTATGAACAACAAGTATTTATATTAAACTAGTGGATCGGGCAAACGTTACTTTGCATTTTATAATTAAATATCGCTATTAAAAATAGGTGCTGAGGGGTAGAAGAGTGAAAATGATGTATTTTCAATAGTGAATGATTAAATTTTTTGTCCTCGAGATATAAAAAACATCGGAGTGTGTTTACCTACCAAATACATAAAATTTCATAAGAAGCGGTCAATTTGTTTCGGAGTATAACAAACATACAGATAGACACACTTTAAGATTTAAAATATTAGTATGTAAAATTGTTCTTGTCTACAGTTTTTATTTGCGGAACTTTTTGTATTATTTTTCAATATTGCATTCATAAATTGACTAATATTAGAAACTCTACTTGATATTCAGTTATTTGGCTGGCTTTGCTTACTATGTCATTGTATTATAGTTAGTGACATATTATATTACACAACATCGTAATTTGTGTCGTGGTTATATAAATAATTATCTATGCCTCTAATGCAGTATGTAGAAGTTTTGTTTAACTACTAATAGGTGTGAGACATCAGCAGGCTTTTCTAAATATCGTATTGTCCTTAAATGGGCATGCTCTTGCGCAGCTCAAGCCTTGAACTAAACCCTGATTTCACTAAAGCAGTTTAAAAGTAATTTTTAACAACTATACCTAATATTTACAACAAGCCAGATCTTGTGTGTAACAAAGAAAAAAGTACTATTACTATACATATATATATATATATATATATATACTGGTATACATATATATATATATGTACAAAAAGATTAAGTGTTGGTTTGTTGTCTCTTGGCGTCTTAATTTCTCATCCAATCGTGATAAAGTCTAATATAAATTAAGTATTTTGGACGGGGTAAAGTATATATATTTATTTATTTTCATAACTTATACATAGCAAGTCTAAATAATGACTATTAAGTAAATCTATTCATTCATTCGTATACCTAATATTATATAAGAATTTGAAAATCAATTCAAACTTTACTAATCTCTATTTATGATTATGTATTTTTAATCTTAATATTATAAAGGGGTTTTATACTCGCATTTTATATTTACTGACACCAATCAATCTAACACTGCATTTTGCCAACTAAATTTATGTTTAATAGAAACGGCATTATTTTTATTGTATAAAGTTATAAGCACAGGCTACAGATATCTTAACATTTACTTCTGAAATATAAGATTTTTGTTTATTACCAGTTTCAGATTCAGGTCAGCCAGCTATAACACCACTTCAAGGGCCTATACTTGTCAGAAATGGGACAGTACCGGTAGTTCCCCTCACGTCGTATCCAACGGTTGCCAATGGATCCTTCTACCAAATACCGGTACGTTATCTATTTTTAATTATTTTGTATAACCTGTAAGAAGTTTAGAAAATTTCATGGGTAACTGGCTGCATAATAAGGTACTGACCTCGTGAAAAACTATGGGTTTATGTTACTCGCTGATAATTGATATAATATGGATTTTTTTTAATGAAATGAATTAATTTAAATAAATACTTGTCCGATTTTTATAACGGCCATTAACATATTTAAATTACAAAAAAAATATTATACGGATTTTTTATAAATTAAAATTACTGGATATATTATATCAATGATATCTATTGTATTTATATGAATACAATAGATATGCAACAAATATACTTGTAACTAAGTATAATTACTGTTCGGCTCGACTGAGTGTGTTCCGACTTCGTACTCGTGATTTATCTTCACGTCAAATTTTATTAAGATCATTTACTCGTGAATAGATAATAAATAGACATGCTTTCTATAATATTAGTATGGATAAAATGTACCTACTATAAAAAGTACTGGAAATACTAAGTCCACGAAAACTAAATCATAGCCTCTAATATATATATCAACTAGTTTTATAATTAACTTATTTGCAGTATTACAAATATTTTGATCACTTTATTAACTAGCATCAATAATTCAGAAACTTCGCTACGCAACAAAGTAGAAAAGTAATTAGATGTATCAACGACTCAATTTGAGCTCGTTCGCCAGTAACTAGTAGGTAATAGGTATAGATTTAGTACCAATCTTACGACATCATTCAATGTAAAGAAGCTTTATGTTATCGGTTTATATTTACTCTGAAATATCACGATAAAATAACATGATACCTATTTCCGTTTTATTTCGGGGTTAGATGGAATAAAATGCCATTTTATGGTAACGTTTTATTTTGTAGCCATGAGTAGACACCAAATAATAGAAGTAACTATTACTTCTGTTGTTTGTCTATTATATAGCTACGTATATTAGCCTACCTTCGGCAAATTGATCGAAAATAGGCTAAAACAGACTGCCACAAAACGCACAGATGTTGGTAAATATATCTTAAAAATCGAACTACAGATAAAAATAAAAATATTATAAATTTAAACTAAAATCTTTAATTGCTCTTGTAAAGGTAACACGTAAAACTCTTTCTAATGTTTTTATTGTTTACATTATACATACTCGTAAGACTAAAGTATCGTACCTACGTACCACGTAATTTTAGTGACATTACAGGCTTAAAACAAATTAGCGAAGCGGCAGAAATAAGCGACAAAGACAAAATAAGTGACAAAGAGACAAAGTAATTTATATACATAAGTATATATTTTTTTAATGGCTTAAATTTTAATTTTGTTAACTGTTTAACTCTTACCTAAGATTGTCTGGAAGAGATTGCGTTAGCGATAAGACCGCCTTCTGTACCTACCTTCTTTTTTCTTTAATGTATCTGCTTTTACAATTCGCGCAATAAAGGATTATAAATAACTATAAATAAGTGAGACAAAGTTACTCACGCAGATAACTTTATGGAAAATCTACCTTGGTAAATGAGACACTGTATGACATGGTCATTGTATTCTTATTCCCTCACCATACGGATAGCATATTTGATCACGCAGCCAATAGGTGTTAATTGTATTTTGAAACGCCGTGACGAAGAGTACAATCAACAAACATGCGCAGTGCAATTTATTTGCATACAGACTTAGGACGTAGGTTAGCTACATTGCAGAGTTCTTGTGTAATATGAATTATCCCCATATTCGTTGAAAGTAATATTGTAACTACGAAAGTTTGTCCATCTGTCTGTTTATTGCCTTTTCACGGTTAAATGACTGATCCATTAGGTTTTCGTTGATGAAATATAAGGTGAACGAACATTATCACTAGAATTACCTTTCCATGACTTAACAACAGAAGGACGGAAATCGTGATTAAATTTAAAGCAAAAAACTCTCTTTTGATTTGAAAAATCGAGTCTAAAATACTATCTGAAAAGTATATCTAAATATATGCAATTAAGTTTTAGTACTTCTAAGGACCCGCTTGTATTGTAGCTATGAATATCCTAACTTAGCTTCTCTAAACAGTAAATTGTTCTGATCTTATTCAACTCGGACGCAATATTAGAATTGCGACGGCGTAGGTCGGCAGGAAACGTGAGTTCCACCTAAACCACTCAAGCAGGGCTGTCATGCAGTGAGCGAATAATGTATGCACGCTTAGAATCGCAAACGAATTCACAAACGAATTTCATTAAGACTATTCTATTTCATACATCTTTTTCCGAACATAACCCCGTTCGATATTCTGCATTGACTGCTCCCATGAGAATAGAATCTTTTTTTTTACAATTACCTGAGGAAAAATCTACATTGTACTTCAGGTCAGTTAGTAGAGTATTTCAGTATTGCTAGCGCAAGTAGTTTTGGCTATTTGTTATCAGTGCAGTCTGTTGGTAATTTGGATTTCAACACAATTATGATATTAATTACATTTACTATGTTATACCATTGTTAAAAGTTGTGTGACTAATCATAAAAGGCATTATTACACCACTGCCTGATGATGTTACTCTGGAATAATTACTTGTTCATGTGTATGAAATCTCTAAGTCAAATGAAGAACTTACTAAGGTTGTGCGCGATTAAACTTATAAAAACTTAGAAACATAAAGGCAGCTTTAAATTAGCTCTACATAAATGAAAGTGTTCTAGATAAGTTAACATATAGGATACCTAAAGTCTAAAGTTATGTGAGTCAACCCTGAAGGCTTGACTCACACGCGTGGGCTTAGCACTGATAAAACATGATACGTGACCGATTTATAAGATATTCGTCCCGTGTGGACAACGTAATAAAATTTATACCTAATATTGTGTGGATAGTTGGATATAATTGGTAGAGCATTCACCTTTTTTAATATTAGACAGGTACTTGATAGAATTGACAGTTATTCAACATTAAAAAAAATATTATAAACACCAAAATACGTGTTAGTATTTTCTGAAAACTAGTGACGTACAAACTAGTACTACTGTCTAAAATGATCTGGCTATTTTTTTATATAGTTCAACTTTATGTACAATATATATACATATATATATATTATTACTTAATTGGTTATTTCTAGAGTAAGTGAACTAATTTAGTTGTTATGTTTTTAGAGTTTTGTTATTATTTTATTTCTTATATTCTTATTATTTCTTCCTCTACTTTGTTAAGTTTCGGTTTTGGACAAATAGACAATGCAAGGACCTCAATTTATATGAAGAAAAGTCTTCATGCAAATTAAAGTCCTTGTTTCTATACCTTGTACATATATCTAGTTTAGTATGCATCACTACTAAACTAGATACTTCACATTTACATTGATGTTACAAAAGCTAAATTAATTTATCAATTCTATAAATTATTTATTAATATATATTTTATGTGTGCAGGAATATAAAAATAATATATGTATTAGCCCAAAATCACATATATAAATTTAATGAATGGCGTTTAAAATTGCCTTTATATTTCATATTATTTTTAAATATTTAAATTAATCGAATTTTTGATATCTGTGAATACATAAAGAATGATATTTCAGAATCGAACTTGATGTATACACTGTACCTAAAGTATAAATTCATTGGACCATATCACCAAATGTCAACAAACTTTTGTCATGAATAGAAAAAAACGTAATTATCCAATTTTATGTGGTTCAACTAAACAATGGGACCAAGGAAGGATTTGTTTTTCACAATTCCATCGATAAAACAATGAATGAAACTTAGTAGAGTTCATCAGTTTTTAATTAACCTATGATAGAGATATTTAGTGGATATACAGCAGCAAATTTAATTTACTCTTGATTTCATCATAGGTGCACGTAATTATTACATAATATAAAATAAAGTCGCTGTCGGTGCCTGTCCCTATGTATTCTTAAATCTTTACAACTATGCAATGGATTTTGAAGCGGTTTTTTTTTAATAGATAAGTGATTCAAGAAAAAGGTTTATAAATATAATACATGTGTGTGCGAGACCGGGGCGAGTATCTAGTAATTAATAAACTTAATTGACGAACAATTACCTCATAATATAGTTCAAATTGATAAAGCATGAATAGATATAAATTAATATTGACCATATATATATACATATCTGGTTTATGCAGGTGTAATATTTATACCAATTACAAGTGCCAGACGGGGTCCTCCGCGAAAGTCGGACTTCGATACATTTCATTTGACATTGTAGTGCTAGATTTCAGTGCCTGCCCAAGCAGTGGACACATCTCTCTTCGATGACATGAAATATGGGGCAGTGTGAAACTGCCCCATATTTCCTTGAAAGAAAAGCGAAAGGAACAATTGCAGTTTACTTCGGTTCGGAAATATCTGTTTTTTTTTTTAATTAGTACATAGAGATCCTGAAACTTGACAAATATTAAATAATTTCGAGAATAATACAGGAAGGCCTTTGGCTACGCCTCGATATTTTCATTTGTCAATTTTATATGAATTGTTTATGATGATTTGAATTCAGCAAATAACGTGATTTTGACAACTTATATTATTTCTTAAATTATATCAAAAATAGGAAAACATAACAAAAAAGGAGAATACCTTTCTATGAAAAAACAGTGTCCGAGTTTCCTCTTAATGGTATTATTGTTAGTAATTTTATGATTGTTGTCAACGGACCCGACCAGAGTATATGGTAGAGAATCGATAGCTTTCATTCTTACAATCTCTAATTTGATACAACAAGTATAATAAACAATTATTTCGTAGTTATAATGCACGCGATTTTCGATTTTTATGTTTCCGCGTAGATAAAATTTTATATTTTTATATATAAAGTTTCCGTTAGCATCTACATATACATAGGTAATCAAAATATCTTTAACCTTATAAGAACATTTTATTAATCAGGTGTAGCTATTGAAACAATGACCCTTTTGTGACTAAGATCAAAATGCCAGTATTTACGAGTTGACGCATTTTAAGACGGAGTTTTGTTCAAATGCGTTGATTGTATTTTCATATCCAAGTTTGAACTTTAGCGCAATCGATATTGTTACTATTTTGGCTAAATATCTAATATAAACAACAAAGATTTGCAATACCGTGGGCCGCATATAAAATAGCCAATTAAGTACTTACCTAACAAATGACTAAACCCGAACAATAGCAAAAAATATTAGTACTGTAGATTATATATTTGCTCGTAAACATATAGCCTCTAATGTATCTTTATTCTTTTTAGTTGTATGGTATAAATAGAGCGTCATAACTTAGATTTAAGCCGCATGATACTGACCGCTGTGAATTCTAATCCTGCCAAAATAAAAAATAGTGTTTAAATTTACATTTCTGACTGACTTTCATGTGACGAAAACAATAATAACAAACTAGTCTGAGAAGGTGGAAGGTGGTGGAACGCACCTTGCCACGTTGAACATATTTTCGGATATACTGGGATGATTTTTTTATAGCATAGAGAAAAACAAAGACTATGTAAGTGATTATCGCCGCCAATGAGCACCCGTAACATCAAAGGAATTGCAAGTAGGTTGGGGGTCCTTTAAGAAGGTATAAGCTATAATTTTTACCGCTTTTCGCGTCGATATCAAAGAATTGACAATACAAGTGACTACTTCATGTAGAAAACCTGTCGAAAAGGTATATTTGCCTTATTTGTTTATACCTATAATTTAGTATTATTTTTCTTCTGTACTCAAGTTATAAGTATAAGAATGAAGTTAGCATTTATATAATAACTATTTTTTTTTATTGGCCGGGACACATTACAAACCTTTTTTATTTAATTTATTTAGCTAATCAGCATCTTATACAAATTATACACATTATTTAGTATTACATAATTAGCATCAATAACAGATACCAGATGAATTTATCAAAATTTGTGAGAAGAATGACATTATCTGTTTACAACAGATAATGTCATTCTTCTCACAAATTTTGATATACAAGAATTTATAATATTAGTTAAGATTGAAATTAAAACAAATTGTTGTACGTGTTAGCTATAAATAAATGCGAGTCAGAACAAAATATTAATAGTCACATGATGTACCCATTATCTAATAGTGGCAATGATACAAGATTGCTAATTAATAGACCTGAGACTGTTTGAACCGCCTCGTTAACATGTCCAATGGCGAAATTAATTGACGTAGGTAACTTAATCTGTGTTAAATGATTTGTGAACCATTTATTATCCAAAGAGATCAGTGATTGATAGATTAAATTGATACGCGTGAACATATTACCGACTATCTTTAAATAGGTAAGTAATAATTCAATAACTATCCATTAGGGGGAAAGGGATTGATAATAATGTTAAATAATTACTCTATAGCAATGTACCAAGTTAAGTTAGCCTCCACGATGATCCCTCTGGAAATCATCGTGATGAATTCCTGGAGAATTTGTAACGATGGGGTCAATGAACTGTCAGTCAATTGTCCTGACCTCATGCTCATCCTCCACTGGAGCCCCGCCAGTATAAGCGCTTTCATTCCATAATCTGATACATAAAAAAATAGTAGGTAAAGAATTTTATTTTTACAATACCCACATCAATTTACCTAGGAAATATAATATATAATAGATATAAATTAATATATCTTATCAGTACGCCACAAGTCGAAGAACTAACTTAGCTTGGTACTTATACATAAACGTGTACAAGAAAACAATAATAAAATGCTATTATTACATACGAACAACTCAAGATGTAATTATGTTACCTCCCTAAGTCATTAAGTCACTCCGATTAAAATAACACATGAGGTTCTATGATATTATATCGTAAGAAACATCTAGAGTGATATTTAAATACTCAAATACTTGGCGTAATTAATTTGTATTTCTCGGTTTAATAATTACTTTTGGCCTTATAGTGGCAGTCGGAAGACAGATAAAAATTAAATAGATTGTCCATAACATCATAAAAATCGGAATATTATTTAGATGTGCCTAAGAAATGAACTTTACCATTGCAAATGTAACGCAAAAACCAGTACATTGAGATGTAAAAATGTAATAAATCATCAGCAATGATGTTTAAGCGCCAGAAGTCTGCACGCCAAATGCTATTTTTTATGTTTAAAAATATATGTAAATTTATTTCGTACTATGCAAGGTTATTGACACACTTGATTCTAAAGTATACCTACTGGTGAACTGTAGAATTGCTAAATAACTAGCTCTTGCTTAAATTAATGATGCGATCCAATTTTCCGTCGTTTTATAATGCAATGGATTATTTTAACTAATTCGATTATACATGCATGTCTGAATAATAAGAGAAATTGTATTTTGAATACAAATATATTCATAGGAAAGCTTAAGTTTATTCCGATCGAGTACGTTTTGCAGAATTGCCTATATTGAATTTTGATTAACATTAGCGTTACTTACACTATACAACATAGGCATCTTTCTATTTGTATGCATGATAAAAATACCATGAATAAGTGGTGAATTATGGGCGCGTTTGTATGAATATATAAAGGAACGATAGGATATATCTTAAGACTCATCCTACGTGTAGCGCTCAATGTGGATTGAAGAAGTTGTACAGAGCGTAACATCTTTTTTCGGTTATTATCTGTTTTGGATTCGTTCAGTTAATTAACACACAGTACAGTAGCTGGACGTGTTAATTAAAAATTTGTCCAGTGCCGGACATGGAATTATTCAGCTTAAATCGTTTAAGTGTGAGTTTACATTGTGTAATAACGTAATACGTGCATAATGTTATAAAATTTAAACTGCAAGATACATAACAGTTTGTTCCCACATTCTATTTGGCCATTTGTTATAGTGAGACGTGTAGTAACTTATTCAGATTTATAGGATCGTGTTTTGTTACATGCTGTACAAACGCGTCATAAAATAGTAACAATATAGCCTACCGTTTGATAGTTAGATGTTATCTACCTACTAAATTTACACTTTATTTTGATGCAATAGAACTTGGTTAATATCTTTACATAGTATAAAAGTCGCTTCCGCTGTCTATTCGCTTAGATCTTTTAAATTACGCAACGGATTTTATTGCAGTTTTTAGCAATGGGTAGAGTGATACAAGAGGGAAGTTTATATGTATAATACATGTACACCTGTGCGAAGATTTTATATGTATAAGCTGCACCCGAGCCGGGGTAACTAGTCTACAATAAATCTTACTGACTAATTTATATTATACGTATTTTTAGATATATTATATACAATGTACTGTAATAATAATAAGTAACTTATAAATATAAACTTATAATTTTAATATGAAATTTTTGCAACCATAGAAATTGTGATAATTAGTGAATATGTTCATAAAATAAATCACAATCAGCTCTTAAGATGTGTTATGTAATCATTTCAGATCTTGTGGACTGCGCTCTCCGTGGCACTGGGTTACGAGTTACAAGGTCAAGTTGTCAGAGGCATACCATGCGTCAAACGAAACTACCAGCTCTACTGTCCGACTGCTGGCAGTGCATACCCTTTGTAAGTACAATTTTAATATTTTATAATAACCCATGAAGTCCAAGGGCTCGTCACGCGTCTCTACCTATATATATGCGAAGTTTAATATTCTGTAACAACCCTTTGAAGTCCGATGGTTGGTCACGCGTATCTACCTATATATACGCGCAGGATATTAGTGTACTATTGAGATGCTCATTTTGGTATGACGGGTTTCATTTCGTATATATAGATATGCCCTATACACTGGCGTATAGTAATTTGTTATTTATTCCATAATAAAAATTGCAAATTCTTAATTAATAATTGTTTTTGCTCTTTGGATATCTGTTTCATACCAACTTTTCACGATGGAAGTATTTCTTATGCAACGAAAGCTTAATTAGCATATTAAATAATAATTGTCGAAATATATAGGTAGGTATTTTCCGCCCAACTTGGAAATGAACTTCTAATCGCAGAATTCAATTATAATATCCTTGAGCAACTACGACCTAATACTAAAATTACAATATTATGCCTGGACAATTCACACAACGCCATCTAGTCCCAAACTAAGCAGAGCTTGTGTTATAGTTACTAGACAACTGATAGACTACCGAATACATAGATAATATTTTTCGTAAATATACATAGAAAATATACAAAACAAACATTGAAAATACCCAGACCGAAACAAACAATCATACTCATGAATACAAATGTTGGTACCGTGCGAGGAATCGAACCCGCGACCATCGGAAGTGAAACGGTGTGCTGAACCGCTAGGCTTACGAGGTGTAGGTGCATTGTCACGACTGTTATCCCAAATGGTGTAGTACACTTGACATACCCTCAAAAAGACATGGTGTGTGCGCTTAGTATTTATTTAACATACTCGTATTTGAACTCATGATCTTATAGGTACAGGCAGGTCGGAATAGTAAACAACTGGGCCATAATTCTCTAAATCCGTCATGTCAAAGATACGGCCCCGTGGCCACATCCGGCCCCTGGGCTGTATCCACTATATAATATCCATGATTGCATATATATTTGAAATTAAATGTTAGAATAATCCAGTATATTTTTGTTATTTGTATCTGGCCCGTTTACACATGGTAAATTTAATGATTTTCTACATAATTGAGTTTAGCACCTCTGCTATAACTAATGATATATAACATATACTTTCAGAGATAAAATCGAGAACTTCATAGACGAGAACAAAGCACTAATAAAACGTATGTACGGTACATTCACGACCCCTGGTGGAAGCAGGGTGCGTCGAGCGCCCGGTGTACCAGACCTACATTCCGGCGACTCGTTCTTTCGTCACGTTCGGCAGACTAATACACCGCTCCCGCCTGATGCACAGAATGTAAATGCTACAGACAGGTAAATATTTATTTCCTAATATCCATTGGATGATTTTCGGAATGGGTATAAAAAATAATGATTCATATTGAAATAAAAAAAAATACAATAAGATACTGAAAGATATATTGACTGGAATTGCCTTTAAATAAATTCAAAACATCTGTTAAACCATATTTATTGAGCAAAGCCCAAGTAGCAAAAGAGCATATTCAATTGTCTAAACGATTACTTGAATGACAGAAGTGCATGGCAATAATAGTTCATACATGTGTTAGATATAGACACCTGGGTACATAAGTTCAAAATTTAGATAAATTAGCTATTTAAAAAAATCTGTCGTGTTTCTTGCCAGTTTTTATCAATTGAATCTGTAAACTGAACTGAACAGTAGGGAAAAATATTAATACAAAAAAACGATGTTAAACGATGGTAGATCATAGGTCATCGGGAGGTGCCTGCAGTTTTTTCAACTATCATATGTATAATAACATATATATTATCCAACGAAATATCGCTATGTACAGCAGTCATGGAATCCGTACACTCATTGGCCGACGATAATAAACTTTGTTTATACTTAGAGTCTAACATACGTCCTAAGAGAGATATACCCTCATTTATTCGTTTATATATTAGAGAATATGTAGATTAAGAAATCATGGGTTGTTAGTCCAAATCCTGGATGAGTAAAAAAAGATTCTAAGTACCTATAGGTACTTTGCATAAGAAATACTTTAGGATACCACATAACACATAATTAATTATATAAAGTGCCATTCAAGAAAGATATACGATATAAACTAAAAGTTATTGACAGTTAAATGTCATACATATATTACGAATGCAGTAAAGCGAATTATTTCATTTCGTGAATAATGGTTCCGTGAAGTCACTTCAAATATTCTACGTGGGGTATTTATACTTTTTCTACTTCCGATGCTCACGGGTTCGAGTCCATGCACTGTACCTACTAACAAGTAAGCGTAATAGTATTTAGAAAAAGTATTCTTATCTATCTTATCTTATGTCTAGTACCGATAATACAAGCATTATTTACATAGATAGGATAACTTCGCAGTATTCATAAGTCCTGATCATAGTTAAATGCAGAAGCTCATCCGTTGCATTCAAGTGGTGCGTTCACGCTAGCGTGGAGTCATTCAGTCACAATATAGTCTTGAAGGTAGGTACATACTTATATTTTTTTATTTGGAAAGCGTTTAATCCTTTTGTAATTCCTGTTTTAGAGTAGACGCCTGTGAAAGCAAGACGACGATCACTACACCGTACTGGGCAATGAACTCTGCTAGCAAGTTACGGGCTATCGTCAACACTATGCACTTTGAACAAGCCATCCATCAAGAAGTATGCAGGTAGGTACCTAATTAAAATGGTATTACCTGTTACAGTTTATTTGTACACTATTTTATTATACCGATTACCGATACTATACATGAAACTGACCCAAACTAACCCGAAAAATTAAGATGAAAATATATTTCAGAACCTTCATACATACACAGCGCAATCAGGTGTTCAATTTAGTATTAAAAAATAATTTACTTTTTGTTGGTGAAAGTGGTACAGGTACCTACTATGACTATATTACCTGACTTTAGGCTAGGCGTAAGCCAATCCAACGGCTATATATGCATAAGCGTGTATCATACAATTTACATTATTTTGTAACATAAATCTCTAATATCTACTAGAACAGGACACTTATTATAAAGGGTTTTTTTTATTTTCGTAGTACTTGTAACTTGAATTTAAAAGTAGATATGAAATATTATGTATACCTATAATAATGTTTGTTTCAGTAAAACAACAACGTCTCGTTGCTCAGGCGATTGTGGATGTGAACAGAAGTACAAATGGCACCGTCTCTTGGCCTACGATCCAAATAACGACTGTATGGGTATATTTATGGACTGGTTCCTATTTCCATCATGTTGTGTATGCAGATGTAATCCTTGAGACTAAAATTTTCACCCATAATTGTTTTCCTTAATTACCATAAACCATTTTTATAATACTGTGACTGTTTAATTGAATATTTACTATGATGGCAAGATCTTTGTTATATTTAACGACTTTTTTATAATTTAAATGGATTCCGTATTAAGCATACTTTTATTTTTAACCAGTTCTCTCAGGAATGTAAGATAATGTATTTGGTACGACTTAAAACGGATGGAATAACCATGTTAAGTTTCGTCTTGGAATTTAGTAAAAAAAACTTTTTTGAACATTTGGTAACATTCTAGACAATTAATATATTTTAATAGTATATTTACTTCCTATGCTTTACGGTTTACGGCGTCTTAAGGCCAAATGCACTTCAGTTTTCTTTTCCTATATGTACGGAGGCTTCAAATCATAAGTATTAAATAGAAAAATATACTCCTAATGAAGATTTACTTTTTAAATTACCTTAGTATTACTACTTTAAGGGTCATCGTACATTTAGAGCAGACATCGCCTAATCAGCACAGATAACTTCATGTCAAGGAGAGGAAAGGATAACTAGAGAATAGCGTGCTATTCACCGGTTTTTTTATTAGACATTTAATTGCATGACATGACATGTAACGTACCATACTTCAATTTTTTTAACTCGATTAGGCGAAGCTTGCGAAACGCGTTAAATGTACGATGACCCTAAACCAATTAAGAATGTGTGGAGTGTAGGTATTCCTACGCTATTTTATAAGCATTGTATAATACATGTAATTGTTGTAATCAATATTTCACTTCATGTAATTTGCAATAACTTATTTAATATTTTAACATTAAGTTACTTTTAGTTATTTTACTTTAAATAAAACACTGCCATTGTACAGTTTGAATTTTAAAAAAATGTGTATAATATCTATGACTAATGCTAATATGAACATAAATTACTTGAAAAAATAGTACTAAATACATTGTAATAAGGATATACATATATACAAAATACAAAGTATGAATATACATTGAAAATATTCAAATCACAATACAATATAGGTGCATTGTGATAATTGTACTACCTAAAAAAATGCATCGCAAAGAAGAGATTTCCCTTCCTAAAGCTTCTAAATATTATAGGTAAAATTATGGGCTCCAATAACCGTAGTTTAAAGATTAGGTGGCGCCCAAAAGAATTCGTCGTTTTTAATCGAGTTTATTCCATATTAGAATTGTGCGAGAAATATAAACGTGAATATTTAAACAAATTCAATGTAATATATTAAGATGTTCTTATATACAAATATATTACGATTATATATATTAGTTCACTTAAGTTTCTATATATAGAAATTCTGAAAATAAATGATTTGATTATTTGTGGATTATTTATTAAGTAGAGGATTTCTTTTAAATTTAATTTTTCGAATTGGTGTAAATCCTGGTATCGAATAAATACTTGGAAATACTGTTTTCACACATTCTTAGGGAATATGTGATAATAAATATACAATAAAATATACGAAATTTGATTAAGGTCAGATATAGTATATGATATATAGATATATTAGCAGACACTTATCAGCAAGGAATAGCAGTTTTATTCTGTGCTATTAATGCCTTTAATTTACCTATAAAAATTAATTCAAGATATTTTGATACGATGCAAAGTATTAGTCATACAAATTAAATAGTTATACTTTAATTTATATTATAAGATCTACAATGTAAAAATAATTGAAATAAATTCAAATGATAATAAATTTATAATGTTATGTAAACTATTTTATATTATTTTTATAGTTAGGTACAGAATTGTATTTATATTTTGTAAGTATTAAATTAAGAATATATAAAACACAATTGTATTATTTTTAATGTCTTTATTTCACATTAAAAAATTGTATTTATAGCATTTTCTTATGTTTATCTAAATTCAGTTCAGTATATCCAACATTCGCTGGTCAACAATTGGCGAAACTACATACTCTAACTACGTAATTGTCACCACTAAAAATCAACATTAATAACAAAAAAATATTTTTTCTACTATTCATAAATAATAGACTTCCTATAAAAAGCTACAAGTTATAATCATTGTCATTCAAGTTATGTTGTTGTTGTTAAAAAATTTTAAAACAATATTATATAATTACATACAATGTAATAAAATATATTATTTACATAATGGATACTTACAAAATTTACATATTGAAACCAATTAACTAAACGACTTATTTTTCTTTATTTTTTAATTGTTCGAATTCCTTAAAAACTTTATCGCTTAATTTTTCACCTTCATCATCAATTTGTTCTACAGCTAGTACCTCAGGTATGTAGAACTGCATCATGTTTTGTACCTGTAAATTAAGTTAATTTGTAAAGTAAAGAACTATAATTTGTGAGAAAAGAACGTTGAGGCTACGGAATTTAACGTAAAAATGTATTTAGAATGACAAACAATCTGACGGCCCATGTGATGGTAACTGTCGCCTATACACATAAATTGCACTGCGGATACCACGCTAGGTCTAAGACGCCCCTTGGTAAGGTAACACTCGTGTGTTGCTATACCAAAAGACTAAGAGGTACAGAGTAAGAGGCATAGTAGCCTCTTACTCTGTAATATGGAAATATGGGCGATTATACCCCTACCCCCTTTTTTTCGGATTACTCTAATGCTTTGGCCGCAGCTGGCCTTTACAGCTTTACTGGACGATAGGAGGGCGAGTACAGATAACAATCCAAACCCGCGGAAGGTCCTCTGGAGCGGTTGAAGGCCAATCCCCGGCTCCCGCCTGACGGATACGACTTTAGTATGAGGGCACCGGTAAGGGGTTGGAACCTCGCCTCAGGCCGTCCTAATTTAGATCCCCGTTTGAATTGGAAGAGGGATCGATCAATGGGTGAAACTGAGGTACACTTGTTGACGTTATAGTTCTTTTTATCAATATCGAACATCTTTGGTGAGCATCAATTATTTTTAGGTAACTTACCACTTTATAATGCAAGGGATTTATTACCAAACTAAATTTTCTGGACCAAACAGATTTTAACGATGGATGGATCGTTTCTTCATTGTAAAAAATGCTAATAACTAATCAATTAGGTAGACAATTTATTACTCGACTTACTCCATTTTTTAATGTCACTATTGAACTCGGACAAGAGGAACAGGATCCTTGCATTTTGAGTCTTAGCACACCATCCTTAAAGTCTACAAAGAGTACATCACCACCATCTTCTTGCACTGTTGGCCTAATTCGGGAGTCCAGTAGTTCCTTTATCATTTGGACAATTTCATCGTCATCCTCATTTATCTCTGGTAACAAACATCATGATAATATTATAATAGTTTAAACATATCAAGGGTTACACTGAACAACTGACTAGAACTTCAAGAACTTGGTGTGTGCTGTAGTATCAATTATGTGGTCAGATGACTTAATATTTTTAATGCTAAGTAGAATTAAGTCCACTCAAATTAATACTACCTTGAGATCTTTACTGACTTGATTGGGTACCATATGAGTACATGTCAAAATTTTATGATAATAATTAGTAAAGTTGTTAACCGGGCAAGATGCATAAATGCGTCAGGCGTAAACAATATCGGGTACGGGTAGGACATATGAATACGTCCTCGAAAATTTATTTGCGTCCTGGAACGGACCGAGCGTATATTTTCGTCGTCGTCCGAATTGTAGTCTAGCATTATGTATTAATAATGATTTTAAAATATATCTCACAGAAATTAAGTTTTGAATATTTATATGTACCTATTGTGTATCTTGTTTTGTGATTCCTTTTGTACTTCAAAAATATTAATAAACGATATATATTCAATAGTTTTTCTTTTATTTTATGTAAAGATAATAATATAGAAATATGAAATGATATGAGCTGTAACAAAACCTCAATATAATAAATGTAAATCTATTCCATTTATAAAATATTAGTTACGGCATATACATATAATAATTGCACTTTGTTATACCGTCATTTATTAATCTATATATAATATAATATTAATATATAACAATACATGTAACAATACAAAGAACTGTAGTTTTATATAGTTTTAGACAAAAAAATATGTAAGTGCCAAGCAATAAGCCAAGGACAAAATGATAATCCATGAAACTAAAGTAACTTCCCAAAGTCAAATGTAAAAATAAAAACAAATATTTTTACATTTGTGTGGCCATAAGATCAATTTAATTTAAAGTGTCCATTCATCGTCAAATCTATTTTCAGGAGTTAGCTGACTTTCGGATTGACACCGACAACTATGAGACCATCATCAAAGTAGACCATATTGCATGATAGTCTGTTAGTTCTCATTACAAATAAATATATATAAAATTTAAAATTCTTAGTAGGAGCATGTTTTTGTTATTGTTCATAAAAAGATAGTTACGTGTGTCTCCAGAAGGTTTAGCATCAGTGACTACAGGTAATCCACTGGCAAAGAAGTCCATGATGGTAGCATATATATCAGGTTTTAATAATTTCCAGTCAACATCATCATCTTGCTTTGTGATTGTAACAAACTCAGGGCCAAAGAAAACAGCCTTCACACCTTCAATACGGAACAGCATTTTCGCTGAAATTTTTTTTTATTATTATTTCATAATCAATATATGACAAACTATTGGCTGTATCTCCATTCGCTTACATAGAATTTAGGTACTTGAGTAGCATAATTGTTATTCATATGATGAATTTTATATCTCTTTCTTGAGAAATTATTGATACTCCATAGAAATATCAATTCCTATCTTCCTACCCAGATGGTTTCTTTATTCAAAAGACAAACACACATAACATATCATTTACTTGCAAAAAGGTAACAAACACACACACTTTAACATTTATTATAATTGGTAGAAAATATAATATACTTTCATAAGGTTCTATTTACTGAATACAATTTCTAACAATTCAATAGAGCTAACAAATAATAATATCTTTCTTATAAATTCTTGTTTTTTAATGCTAAAAAATTTAAAACTTGACTCACCCAGTGGACTACACTGCGCTGACCCAATATTAGGAAAATCCATAGTCTGCCCAGGTTCTAAAACCTTAGTACCCGGCAAGAATTTTAAACTATTTGGATTAGGAGTATCTTGTGTTTGTATGAACATAGTGCGGGAAAGGCAACTATTGAGCATAGGTACAACTTTACCAGTATTTTTAAACTTTTGTGACTGAAAGCCACCAAATTGCTTCATATGCGTAAATCTGTCAAAGAAAATAAGTTTTAAATATTTAGTTGCAGAAGCCGCATGAGTACATCGATGTGAAAAAATGTGTTATAATACGTACCTGCGTAGAAACAGTATACTAGGTTGTCCAGTTACATTTCCTTTCAGAACAAACTTTAGCGAATTTCGTAACATTTTTTTTATAATATTAACTACTTAAATGATTTTATACCTAATATCATCAGAAAATAGAAAATATCTAATTATTTACTAAAATAGTGATGAGCACTAACGAGCTCTGGTAATTTATTACTGATTATAAATAATCGATAATATTAATCGTGTACTCTTGTCAACGATTACATGAGCGGCGATAAAAGGTCGTCTGAAACTTCAAACAGACTTTTTTGTTGTTGGGATTTTTATCAAAAACTAGATCTTGGAGCCATTTTTCATGTAATTTGTGTAAAATATTTGGAAATAATATTGTTTCTTTTCTAATTTGCCTGTTATATCTAAGGATATTATATTAATATCATCTAAGGAATATTGAATCAATTCGAATCGATTAAGAATAAAATCAACGATTTTTGGCAAATAAAATTTTATGACTATATTAGAATTAAAAAATAAATGAAGTTTATCGAACTTGTCATTCAGCGTATTATATATCTGACATAAAAGTAGAAATAAAAATGACAAGCGCTAACAAATGTATTTATGCATTTAGATGAGTAATCCCACTGTGGAACAAGTGCATACACTCCTAACATGAAATTATAAAAAGCCAACATCCTGCCAATAGTACTTGCTATATTTATATAATTAATTAGTTTGTGAACAAACACAAATTAAGTCAGTCAATACTATATTTTTTTAATATAAAAAATATATACATATACAAAGGACAGGCGAAGGAATCACGTAGCCACCTCTTGAGTTATTGAGTAAATTTATTAAACTAATTCTACATAATTTCATGGTTCTTATTAAAAAAAAAAGTAATTTCCAATTTATGGGGTAAAATAACATACAACAACAATAAACAAAATTATTTATATGTTATTTTATCCCATAAGAAAAATCTAATAAGAATAAGCAAAATCGATTATTATGAATCGATTTATAATCGATTTTTTTAGGTAAGTGTCAATCGCGTCCCTAATCTGATGAGCCTTTCTGAGAGATCTGTGATTCTGTTGTATTCTGTGGCTTTGTTCGTCTGTACAAACTCGTAGAAACAGGCTTCTTTGAAAATTTAATATTTTGATTGTTTGCCACAAGTTTACAGAAGGTATAAAGACATTACATATATATACAGTAATAGACACACACTTGTAAATTTTGTAGTTTTATTTATAAAATATTACTTTCACTACTTTAATAAATTTTATACGTTTTAAAATTGTATTTTTATATTTTATGACGTTTATGTCTGTTAAAATTTAGCAAAAATTTTAGTTATTTTATTATATTTTTCTTTATGCAATATATTCTTTTTACTATTATCGGCTATAAAGCTTTTACTGTCATACCTATATTAATTAAAATTCTGTTTTATAATTAAATGTTCGCCTGAACTATATAAATTTATCTACAAAGCACTTTTATAGTTTGTAGGTAGTCTTGACGATTGAGCATCGATTACATTATTAATTTTTACATTACAGAACATCATGACTGATCCAAATAGAGGTCGAGGCCGGGGGCTGGCGTTGCTTCAGGCCTTGAAGAAGTCACAAACAACAGATTCTACACCACAGTCGGAGCATCCTTCTCCAGATCCCACTCCTGGTCCCTCTGTGGCACCTAGTGTTGTATGTTAATTATTGTTTTAGTACTGTAAGAGGTTTTTGAACCACAGTTTCAAGCATATGGCCTACCTAATGGTAAATGGTTATTATAGCCTATGGATGTCTGAAACACCAGGGTATTCATCACTATATGGCATCATGTATTTTAGTGTAGGTGTAATAATGGTAAAGTCAACAAAGAAAAACAAAGTTTCTGAAGTATAATGTATGGAATTTCACTATCTTAATATTAAATTAAAACTATGTTGTTCATACATATGCAAGCCATTTGTGGCCACTATTGTATCTGCTTATAAATAAATGTAGATTAAACATTTAGATATGATAATAATTATAATTTGGATAGATATTTTCATCTATATCATAGGAAGAATAATAAATCTTAATGGCATATTTTTCTCAAACACATTTTGAATGGCATTTTTATGTAAGTACACATAATTCATATAGAATATGGAGAAAAGGTAAATGAGGAAGACCTTTCTCAGTTGTGCCACAAGATAGGTAAATTGTAAATGTTTAAAAAATATTGTTTTAATAAGAAAACATAATTACTTTGTTCAAAGGTAAGCTCAGATGCTGGAACAACTACTACAATAGGTGGTAGAGGTCGTATAGCAGCTTTGATGCTTTCAAAGATGCATCAGAAACCTGGAGGTTTGTAAATATATTTTATGTTACCTGTTTTGTATAACATAGTAGTATCAAAATTGAGTATCTAATTTATTTATGTAATTAAAATGCTGAATAAACTGACAGCCAAATACACCAATATGATGGTAAACACACACAAAGCAAGGGATTTCAGATTATCATAATAATATGACACCCCAACAATATGATTACTATGTATATATGTCTTGTAATTCCACTTATCTGGTAATTTCATAAATGTATTTATTACTTTTAGATATTCCCTTCGTTCCTGCTACTGATGTTAGCCCTAGTGCACAGACAATCGGTGCTGGCCGGGGCCTGAAGCTATTACAGACTCTGTAAGTTTCTTTATAACATTTTACTAGTCTCTACTGATTTCACATCTGTTGAATGATCAAAGAATTTTCAAATAGACTAGGTCTGGAATTCTTACCATCTACTTATCTGCAATGATAAAATTCACTATTTATAATGTTAGTGAAAAATAAATATTTAGTTATCCATATTTTAATAAATTGAGGCAAAATGCAAACAAAATGTCATTACTTCTTTTATACTACTGACATATATTATGTTATATGATACAATTTGACACTCACAATGGATCCTTACGCTGCATGCAACTGTAGCTATGTAGTTAAGTACCTAGTAAATGAAACCAAAACAATGAGTGAGCAAGATAAAGAAATTTCATCCTATTAAAAACTCTTGGGAACAGATTAAAAATGTAAATCTACCATTAGGTAAATAAAAAATGCTAGTTTTTCATTTCTGTTCTTGTATTATTTTTAAGTTTCTCATTCAAGTCAAGCATGGAATTTTTGAATATGTAAAAGATAATATAAAAGATGATACTTATGACTGAAAACATATGTCAGTTGTATTTATGTATGATATTAACACTTGTAAAACAATAAATAAATGATTAGTGTGTATTAGGATAAAATATGTCATCATGTAAATTGTGTACTATTGCAGTTATAATATGATAGGTAGTAAAATCGAAATATAAGGATTGTTATTTTTTTTTATTTTAGTTTCTAGTATTTTTATAAGTAGAAATAATATACAATTTCTTTTTTTAAATCGATGATAGCCAAGTAATTCACACATAAGGGTGGTAGTTGAAATGAAGATAACTGACACTACACTGATAAAGGATCTGATAACTGACACTTATGTTTTTAGACAAGCTTCAAAATTGGCGGGTAAGGCTCATAGTAGTGTTGAACAAGTTACCACAAGCATGGCAGAAAGTACAATCTCATCCACAGCACAGTCATCATTTGTTGCTAAGAATAAATATTTCGTAAGTAATAATATACCTTATTCACTTATAATGTGTGTGTGTTGTGTGAATTAGACGCGAATTTTTGTAGATTGGTATGTACCAACTATCATGTGATAATAATCATAGCACTACTATTTGAAATTAAGGGGGTCTTCCTATGTGACGGCCTGTTTTTTAGGGATATTTTAGGATTTTTTTTCTACGACCAGTAAATATTTAGAGCTTCAAGTTTTTTATCATTTATTAACACATATTTGGACAGTATAAATATAAAATTTCAGCTAAAAATATTCAGTCAAACTAGAGTTACAGCGCTCTGAACACCCCCGCCTCGACAAAAAGAGCTCCCACTTCCTCCACGATTCCGGCTGATCGGCTTATCTGTAAAGTCAAAAAAAAAAAAAAACGGCGTTTTAATTTGTAGGCTTAAAAGCACGGAATGACCTATAATCAAATGAATATAAAAAAAATTGGATTTTTGATAGACATTTGAAATAAAAGTTGCAAATTAGGCGTTTTTTTTTTTTGTTTTTTGCTAAAAAAATCGAAGTTTTGAAAATTTTCGATTGATAATAGTTCATTCCATGCGTTTACATATATTGAGTGTGCCCTGTAAATTTCAAGTAATTCGGTCCAGCCGTTTCTGAGATACAATGGAGGAAAGTTTGAAAAACACAGTTTTGAGAAAAACGCGTTTAAAGTTTCAAGTCCGTTAAAAACTATTAAAATATCAACTTACTCTCAATCGGCGATGCCTGGTCCATAGAGTATTCCTTCCTCTTCCTCGTGAAACTCTTTTAAAGCAGATTGTTCAGCTCTTGAGTCAATCCTGCCTTGTTTAAGGACATCACTTACGCGCCGCTCAGAGCGTAAGATTCGCTTTTCATCCCGTTTCTCAACATACGCTTGGGCTTCACGACCAACAGGGCATCCCATAATCGACATAACTTTTAAAATACCTTGAAAACCTTCATTAAAGATAATAACTGCTAAGTAGCTAGCAATTTCAACAACTTTGGGACCAGAATGAAGATGTTTAGGAGCGAAAGTCCAAATCAAAGAATTCAAAGATTCGTTATTGTTTTGTGTCTCTGCTCCTAAACAACGAATTAATAATTCGTCTTTCGATAAATCTTCGAAAACCGGTTTGATAGCTTCTTGGACTTGCGGAATTAGAGGTGGTTTATCGTGATGAAATTGGTCCAGTTCATTATTAGCTTCAGCCTTACGCCATTTACACCAACTGTCTTCGCCTTCTGGACAAAATTGATGCTGAGGGTTTTCATCAGAAGAACATTTGTGATAGTACGTTGCCCAAACTTCCTTTCTCATATCTTCAAGCGAATCTGGATGGCGTCGAATTGCTAATCCGTAGAATTTTGTAATTTCTTGGATAACTTTATCAGTAAGTTTACCTGCTGTTTCCTTTTCTGTTTAAGTCTGTAGAAACGTGTCTAAACTTGTATAAACAAATATATTAATAAAAGGGAGGCCAGGTATAAAGCCGACGGTACACAATAGGCCCGGTCTCTAACTGCCAACTCACCGCTCCGAACCGCTCTTTCTTTTACCTGCTGTATCTTTAAAACGACTTCGAATTTTCTAAAATCGCTTTACTACCGTATTCTTGACATGTTAAGGGAGCAATTTATTAAAAAAAAAAAATCGATTTTTTCAACCCATCACATAGGAAGACCCCCTTAATATTGATCAATACGCAAGATAACTTATATGTCACTCCGACGACCTCGGTGGTCTAGCGGTCTAGCACACCGCTTTACGTCCGAAGGTCGCGGGTTCGATTCTTCGCACGGCACTAACATTTGTATTCATGAATATGATTGTATCGGTCTGGGTGTTTTCTATGTATAATATGTACGTATTTACGAAAAAAAAAATTATCTATGTATTTGTATCAATTATCTAGTACCCATAACACAAGCTTTAGTAAGCTTAACTTGGGTCTAGATGTCGCTGTGAGAATTGTCCTGAGATTATTATTATTATTATTATTATTACTTTAAAATTAATATGTATTTGCCCAAATATGCAATAAAATGTTGGCCTCGGTTAGAATTTTAGATTTTTTTTTTCTTGTTAGTCTTTTATAAATTAATTACAGAGAGAAGTAAAAGACACACCTCCAGTAGTAATGAAAGGAGACTCAGGTGCACCGTTGGAATGTACAGCCAATTTCATATATTTGAATTTTGAGGAAAACAATGTTTTTGAGTATGAAGTCCAATATGAACCAAATCAGGATTACAAACATCTGCGCTTCAAGTTACTCAATGGTAAGTGTTTATTTCGCATTATGCCTTGACAGAGTAAGTATAAAATGTCTGTTTTTTTACCAAAGGTACAAGAGGAGATTAAGAGCACACACAGCACTAAGAAAACTACAAAAATTACTGAAGTTGATTATCATCACAATTATTCCTGTCTGTTAGTAATCGTAAATTAATATTTTATTGAATTAATTAATATTATTATTTCTGAACATCCATACATTTATTAATAAATATATTGGATACTATGCTATTTTAATATGAATAGTTTGTTAGAAAATAAATGCTTGTAATATGATGATTCCCTTTGTTATACATTCTTCAATCTAATAATGTTTATATTGTATAAATTTCAGAACACAATCATTATTTTAAGGAGAAGACATTCGATGGTACTACACTGTATGTGCCACACAAGTTACCCGATGAGGCAACAAATTTAGTATCCACAAATCCATATGATAATAGTAAAGTACAAATAATTGTAAGTACATTCATTATTGTAAACTAAAATTGGACATTTAGATGAAAATGGACATTCTTTGTTAATAAAATACACACTGTGCGTCAAAAGGATGAAAATTGATATTCCCATATACTTTTTGATATTATATTATAATTGTTATATGATATATATATATATAGATATATATTTTGATATACATTATTTGATATCATTGATGTAAAACGAAGTGAAACAAATCGAAATATTCAATACAAAATTTTATTGAATGTTTCAATCGTTCAATTGTAATATGCTGAGTATATTCTCTCTGGTATGTGTGAAGCTTGTTAATATGATACACTAATGATTGTTATATATGTTTACAGATAACATTCAGAAGAACTCGTCGCTTGAGTGAGATGATACATCTATACAATGTGCTGTTCAAACAGATAATGAAAGACTTGCAACTGGTGAGATTTGGCAGGCAACATTTCAATGAACACGCCGCTATTCAAATTCCACAGTACAAATTGGAAGTTTGGCCAGGGTAATTATAAATCTATGTAGTATTAAGCAACAACAATAACGATTTGTCATATTTTCTAGTATATTAGACTTAGACTATTTTTATATGAATTTATATAAAAATAGTCTGCGAATAAATGTGTACTACAATACACAAAAGTTTGTGCAAAAAAAAATTAATTACGTTTTTTGGTGGCCCACACACAAAGAGTAGCATTTATAAATAATTTACATGTAAAATAACACTCGCGTAGACACGGCGTGTTTGTATTGCATGTGTGAACAAGTCGCCGACAAGTGACTCAGTAACTTGTCAGAAAAAATTGTTTCGGTTTAGTATGTATTACCATTTTATTTAACAATATGATGGGAGAGAGTAGAAAAAAGCCCACGGGTCACATGTTATCCATCCCATTCCTACATTTAAAAACTAGTGCATATACAAGCTCATGAGTTGTATCTTGATCCCTTCATTGAAGAAAGTTCTATAAAGACATTTTTAGTCCGATGTCCGTGTGTCATTTCATAAAAATAGATAACGTAGAAGAATTTATCCCATTATATTTTTACAAATATGTTTATATTCCACCTCTGATTAGATACGTAACTGCAGTTGACGAATATGAAGGCGGTCTGATGTTAACATTAGACTCGACGCATCGCGTTCTCCGTACGCAGTCTGTATTATCGTTTATCAAAGAGACAGTCCAACAAGAAGGGGCGAACTGGAAGAAAGCCTTATCAGAACGGCTGATTGGTTGTTCTGTCATGACTTCATATAATAAGAAACTGTTTAGGTAAGTTAATTAACTAGTATATATGTACGGTTTACTTATTTGCTAATTGGTTTGGTATTCGTATGTATATATATACATACGCATATATATATATATATATATATATATATATATATATATATATATGATACACTCGTCTGCGCTAACGGTTCATGCTTGGCGGGGCATTCATGCTTCCAGGGTGAACCGCGTGGAGGTCATTCTGTCATGGTATATTGCTAGCAATGGGGTAATTAATCCACATACTGACAATCCCCTTCGACATGAGAAAGAATTGTATTCAGTAGTGAAGAATTTGTGGCAAAAATACGCGATGTTGCCATATATATGACTTTAACAAAAAATGTAGCTGATTCTCGGTCTACCTATACCTCTTGTCTTTTTAATGTTAAATTATTAGTTCCCGTGATCTGATACATACTTCTATTTACAGAGTAGACAGTATCAACGATTCAATGACGCCGAAGTCAACATTCCAAAAGAAAGAGAAAGGAGAAATGGTCGAAATCTCTTACATTGATTACTATAAAAATAACTATGGTATTGATATCCAAGATTGGGATCAGCCAATGCTTATTTCCAGGTAATTTTAAGCTAATATATATGGTTTTAGAACTAATATGGTAGTAAATTATTTTTTGATTACAATATAAATCATTGAAATACCATCAGGTTTGGCGAACATACTGCAAACGTTTTTGAAACCAATCGTCATTATATGATAGCGAACTATTGCGCGTTTCTACGTATCTTAGAGATGTGCTAACTCGTAATAAACATAACTCGAATTGAAATTCAGCTAACTCGAGTTACCTGGAATAAACAGTTTTTTTAACTCGACAGTCTATTAATACCAAATATAAAATTTAAAATAATTGCTCCAAGTTAATTATGTGACAGTCCATATCCAACTTTGGTTATCATGCCATCCATGATATGCACAACAATTGTCACAATGAAATAACAATTGTTGTGCATTTTCTGCACTTCTGATATCATATTTTTAATATTAATAAATTTTCAGGGACACAAAACGGATGCCAGGTTCAGAAACTCCAACAGACTTCATGATCTGTCTTGTTCCTGAATTGTGCCAGTTGACTGGTCTGACTGACGATCAACGTAGCAATTTCAGGCTAATGAAGGATGTAGCTACTTACACTAGGATAACACCAAATCAGAGACATGCTGCATTTAAAAAGGTATTTTTATAATAAATTTAGTAATATTTATTGATATGATGCATAAATATAATATTATTAATTAATCCTGCAATTAAAGATACAATATTAGCCGCATACGACGACGACGGTTACGATGGTTTCATTAATACACCAAAATAGCTTTGTATTTATTAATTAACACATGAAGCTGATTACCATCAGCATAAGCGTTTATTTAGAAGCGTGTAATTGGTACAAAACTGGATTGTAATCCAACACAATGACTAGTTAATAAAAATTATAGTAAACAGCAAATAATGCAGAACTATGTAATGTGTTGTACTCGTATACATGTATACTTATAATAACTGTTTTAATATAGCAGTGTCGTTTTATTCACTTTCTACTGCATGTATTTTCTATTTGACTGAAACTGGTTCCTTGAAGAGAGTATTAATTATAATAGAATAAAACCTATGCCTGCTACATGCTTTTTCTTCTTTATACACACAAACGAGAATGTTGTGTGACATCACTAGTGTCCATTATTTCTTCCAAGATAAGTTTAGTGACTTACTTATTAAAGTTATGCTATTTTTTTTCAGTACATTCAAAATGTGCTCGACAATGAAACGGCTAAGAAAAGATTAGCTGGGTGGGGTTTGAGCATCGCTAAAGAGACAATTAACATTACTGCCAGAACACTACCACCGGAAACTTTATACTTTGGTAACAATGTTAAAATACCTGGAAAGCCGAATGCCGACTGGAATGGAGAGGTGACGAAAAACGCTGTGATGCAAGCCGTAGATATTATCAAATGGGCGTTATTGTTTACTGAACGGGACAAACAAGTCACCGCGGTAAGTACTCGTTACGCTTACGTGCGTATACGTACATAGAGAGAGAGAGAGAGGAACGTATAAAAAAGAGAGGGAAACAGGGTGAAAGAAACTCTGTTCACTTCATAAATGACTAGGTGTAAATATATTTAGTTTGATAGTATTTAATATGTATTTAGGATTTCGTCGAGGTACTGAAACGCTCCTGCCGTCCCATGGGCATCACCGTTCACAATCCAGACATGGTACGTCTGCCGAACGACCGTACAGATACATACGTTGCAGCATTGAAGAAAACAATTTCAGGCCATCTACAGTTGATAGTGGCAATTTGCCCCACTTCGAGAGACGACCGTTACGCGGCTATAAAGAAGATTTGCTGCGCTGACAACCCTATACCGTCTCAGGTAAGAAATTTAATATCAACACTAAAATTATTGAATAAATTTGTGCGGTGATATATCAGGCTGAACAAGTTTATATAAAGTTGATTATTTAGGTATTTTTTTATTGATGATAATGATATGATAGAGCCGCCTGCGCTAACAGTTTACGCTTTCTAATTCACCAGTAATTTATGACGATAGAATCCAGGGGACCAGGGGGATCCTTGTGGAGATCAACTGACGCAATGTTGACCTGACCAATTGCTAGTAATGTGCTATTACTAGCAATTAGTTCCTTTGTCCACATTACTAACAATCCCCTAAACAAAATATTTTATTTTTTATGAGAGAGTTATGAGCACCTAGACGAATCCGGGCAGACCATTTACATAATGATTTGAGAGTATTATTCCATTTAAAAAAAAATCTTTCACAATATATCTGAATACTTTAAATGTTTATGTCTTTGCACTCAATTATGTACTTAAAAATTTATTAAAATGACTACAATATAAAATAATTTGTCCCAATTAGTAGCTATTGTCACAGAAAGGTAGCTGTACGCAATAAAATTGTTACGTTCACAGGTGATAAATGCGCGTACCATAATGAACCAACAGAAAGTGCGTTCAATTACGCAAAAGATCCTTCTTCAGATCAACTGCAAGCTCGGAGGCACACTATGGAATATCGCTATTCCTTACAAGACTGCAATGATTATCGGCATTGACTCTTATCACGACGCTAGTAGAAAGAAGCGTAGTGTATGTTGTAAGTATCATATCTTATTACCATACATATGTATGTAATATTTACATGATTGTACACACAGCGCCATCTAGTCCCAAGTTAAGCAGAGCTTATGTTTTGGGTACTAGACAACTGATGTAAATACAAGTTATTTTTTTAATACATACACACCAAGACATATAAAATCCATACCGCGACCATCGGAAGTCATTTTGCCGAATCTTTAGACCTCAGCGGTCAATAATTCGTTAAATATGAATTTATGATCACTAGTATTTTATTTAGTTTTTTTTATGGATCTGAAATGGAAAACAAGGTGACAACGACACCACCCGGTGGTATGTGACTATAGTCGCTTATTGACCTGAAGAACGCCAAGGATCTCACATTATTATGAGATGCTCTTCCGATCCATGTAATTTCAGTATCAATCCAGCTATTACCTAAAAATATATCTATTATTATACAACTCCTACCTTTAAAAATCGGAAATATATCCTAACATAGTTTTACCACTTTATTCTTCTAAATATTATACTGTACATGCCTTTTGATCTCTGGAACTCCTTGCCATTTTCCATTGGTACAAAACAATCCATTACTCAAAATTTACAGTAAATTTTGAGTCTCATTATCGCTACCTGTAATAGAATTATATCTAAATTTCCTCTTGTTCTCGTCCATTATGTGTTCTATGTATTAGTGTGTAAATTTATTTGTTTATCCTTATAAAATGTATGTTTATATATAAGTGTATAATAAATATAATGTCTATAGTCGGGGTAGTGGTGTACCTCGATACCGATTTGTTTCATCGGCAACTTTTTTTTTAACTTATTAGTTTTATTTTAGTAGCTTTAAAGTACGTTTCCAGAACATAATTTTAAAATTTACGTAGATATACTAGTGTTTCCATAACTGTCGTCGTATTATACAGCATAAAAATACATTTTTGTCGTTTCCTTACATATAGTAATTTTTACAGTATTAACCTACAAACCAACATTTTTTTCCTTTAAACAAATAAATATTTCAAATAGGTGTTTGTTTTATGATATATGACACTATGAAAAGGTCATTTGTTATATAAAAAAGTCATTTAGTCTTTATTTTAGTGAAAAATAAGAAATATATTTTGATACAAAAACAATATATTTATTAAGACATAAACATTATTAATTTTGTGTTAATGCGTTTTAAATAAACACCTACACATTATTACTGAATAACATAAAAATGAGTAATTAATATTAATTTCTGATAGTGCCACAACATATTTAAAAAATGCACAAACCTGGCAACATCGGATATGTAAAATTGTTTTCCGGGATTAAAAAACAGAATATAGTGCGTCTCCTACATACTATCTGTATGTAAATACCAGATGTAATACCAGATTGTCAGTAAGATATGACGGCGTTTTGTAGATTATTTTTGTTGTACTGTACTTATTGTTCTTTTTTATGCATAATAAATAGTTATTATTATTTCCAGCCTTTGTAGCGTCTTACAATCAATCGATGACACATTGGTACTCTAAAGCGGTATTTCAAGAGAGCGGTCAGGAAATAGTGGATAGTCTGAAATCCTGCTTGGTCGACGCTCTGAAGCATTACCTGAGGAGTAATGGGAAGTTCCCTGACCGCATTATAATATACAGGTAGAGACTAAGTTACATTAAAAATATTTTAGTAAAAACAATAATTACACAATGATTAATTGACAATTGCGATGGCATAGCACAAAAGGAAGTTCAAAGCTTTGATATGTCTATGTCTATTTTTATCTAACGTTCTTTTAACAAGGAGTGAAATTTATGGCACTTTGTACCTCAACATATATACAATAAATAAATAACCCTGGACAATTAACACAGCTCCATCTAGTCCCAACTTATATATTTTTTGTTGTAACGAGACAACTTAAAAATGACTCGATAAAAAATGGCCGTGACAAATTTAAAACAGTATATTTACCAATGCGAATTGATTATACATAGTTAAGACAGAAAATCTGTATGGTTAGCTTGTTGGTTATAATTTATATATAATTTAATGTTAAAAAAATAATCATTTTAATAGAGATGGTGTCGGTGATGGACAGCTGAAGCAGATTAAACAATACGAGATACCACAGATGGAAATTTGCTTCACTAACATGGACGTGACCTATAAACCTACACTCACCTATGTGGTTGTGCAGAAACGCATTAATACCAGAATCTTCATGAAGGCTGGTAGTGGGTTTGAAAACCCGCATCCAGGAACAGTTGTTGACCATTCTATAACCAGACGGGACTGGTAAGTCTAATAATATTATGCGGATTTTATATGGTGGCTCTATTTTTAAATTAAATTACTGGTAGGGCACCTGACGGCGAATATGTTAGAGATTGCGAACTGTCGCCTGTATACTCGAACACCATAGTGGTATAAAGGCATGTACCAAAGATGACACCGAACATGGCTCCTACGTATGCTAACGCTTCGTCATGGTACAGAAGAAGCACACAAAGAGGACCAATCGGAACGATTGTGGCACTGTACCCTCTGGGCCGAACTTTATGTTGCATAGTGCTACACCGATCACGGTAATGTACCTGGCATCTCCTACACTGCGCCACCAAAAAGCAGGACATTGTCGAGTATATACGGTCCAAGAGTAATCTGACATTGAGGGGATGCAGCTGGAGTCGAGTCACAGCGTGAGTTCGTGGCATTTGTGGCCCCCAACAACATACTGACCACTTACATTCTTATGTTGGTGGGGAATTCCTAGACCTACCTTCATGACGTTGGGCAACATATTGGTGGAGACCCGGAAAGCCTTGAAAGTCGTGTTATAACTCGACTCCTGGCTGGTGTATCGCCTCTACCATGGTGTGGTGTATTACGCTCGTCAGTCCCGTGACCATACAAGCAATATATATTTATGTAAGGTATTATTATATTTAGAGTAGATAAAAATACTTTAAAAACATATCTGCGTCCCCAGTTTATGTCAGCCGCCAAGCTGCTTGTAATTTAAGCTGTATTTCGATTGAATGTAGTGAAAATACAGCATTGACAAATAGTAAACTATAATGACGTGACTCAGTAGTATTGTTCTATAGGCGACAATGACCACTTACTGGAAGTAAGTGGGCCATTTTTTGCCATTCCAATTTAGTAGACAACAAATGTAACAACTTTATATTATTTATTATTTATAATATGTCTTACATTTCAGGTACGACTTTTTAATCGTATCGCAAAAGGTGAACCAAGGAACCGTAACACCGACTCACTATGTGGTCATCCACGACAACAGCGGTATGTCTCCTGACCAGTGTCAAAGGCTGACATACAAAATGTGCCATTTGTATTACAATTGGCCGGGCACGGTCCGCGTGCCAGCGCCCTGCCAGTATGCCCACAAACTGGCATACCTGGTCGGACAGAGTATACACCAACAGCCGTCAGAAGCGTTAGCAGATAAGTTATTCTTCCTGTAATATAATCGTTATATTTTATGTAAAACTGGCATAAACACAGTACTCTCGTATTTGATTTAATTAAAATCTTGCTATTGAGTCTTCTTTTTTTAAATATCAGAACTATAAAGGTAATTTTGTTTTTTTTTTTAATTATATTTTATATCTTTAATACGTGTTTATGTCAGTTTATATCTATAGGTAAAGTATATATAGATATATCTATAAGATTTTGTTAAAGAAATCTGTTAAGACAGCTCAAAGTATTTGATCTATTTTTATACTTTTTCAGTGATATTATTAATCTCATGTAAGTGTAGATAGTGTAAGTTCTACCTCAGTTTGTTTAATAAAAGTGTATAAGATTTAAGTATAGATTTGGTGCTATACATTGTACTTTGTAAATGCAATGGTACTGTAATATATCAGTATATAATTTAAAACTTATCGGCATAAGTACATGCAGTATGTTATTGCATGGCCTATGTTAATATGTGTACTCAGTGACGTAGTGTGGTAACTAAGGGCCGCTGCTGAGCAGTAGGGCCCTAAATTACAATTTTATTAAAACGCACATATCACTATCCGTCAAATTAAGAACACTGCCAGCCCACAGGAATAATTTAGGGAAATTCCGATGGTATACCTTTCGAATTTCTCACAACTGAGTAGCTATGATTAAAGTCGGGTTAAAGTTCGATCGAGATTTTCTGGTAAGGGTTCGAGGGCCCCCCGACCTTGAGGGCCCTGGAGCACTGCCCCGCCTAGCCCTTAGGTAGCTACGCCACTGTGTGTACCGCAATATGTTTTGTTTAATACCACTGTGAGCTCAGTGCTCTATTATATTTCATGGGTATCTTAAACGTAAATTTGATTACTAATAGAACATAAGCGCTTATCCTAATAACGCATGTCCATACTGATTTAGTTGAAATCCTTCACAAACAGAATTGAAAAACTATAGAGTCTTACCCGGAAATTAGGAAAATAACTTTAAAGAAAAGGAATACGGATAATTGTAAAACAAATAATTGTGAGGAAAATTATGCTCGCTTAGTCGCTAAATCCAACTTATATTACAAAATCACTTCGAGAAAAATGTTTGTCTAAGAGATCAGTTTCTCTTAGACAAACATTTTTTAATCATATATAAAACAGTCATAATTGACTAGTTTAAAATTAATTTCATTTATATCTGATTAGATACTCTCCCTGGCTTTGTACATGTATTATACATATAAAGCTTCCTTCAGAATCAGTATCTATTAAAAAAAAATTAAATTAATGATTCAAATAAAACATTATTCTTGTATACGAACTTATGAATTGCATAGGCATGGTAGGCAGTCACGATTAATATGTAAACACTTCTGTACTGCATGTCACATTGCATTAAGAACAACTCCAAACATTTTTACTCATTACGAATGTATTGTTGGTGTGGCAAGTTACTACATACTGTATACATATTGATACATATTGTTTACATAAGTGTTTACATATTGTTAACATACAGTATTTTTTAAAGGTGCCATTGATTTGATTCATTTATATTTATACTAATATTATAAAGTTCCAAGAAAAGTAAATAGAAACTCTGTAACTATTGCTGTGAAACGCCGATATGTGATTATTTCACTGTTTGCTAAATACAGTACAATACAGTTTGCTAAGTAAAGTTTAACTAAAATAATTTATAGCGCCCACAAGTTCTTACTTTTTTTATAGGTATATATGTCATTATTGTAATTGTTTGTTAATTAAGTAATATGGAATTTATTAACGTAAATTGTATTGACTATGCGAATAAGTATTCACATTTTTTATATTCATTTCTTGACTTATATTTCAATTGTCGAACCAATTAATGTTCTATTCATTGCATTGTTGATTACCGTATTAGACTAAAAATAAGAATCTACAATGACATTTTTTTAAATTAATTATTACATTATTTCATATTGTACATCTCAAAGTATTAGGCCCTTTTAGTTAGACTTTATGACGGTATAATAAGAATAACTGTTATTTTTATTTAATATTTCGATATTTCAAGACATACGTATTCATTTTATCCGTAAAATAATTCATGGATTTAATGAGAATGAGTAACTCAGAGCATATATGTACCTTCACAGACTATATAGGATATTTTCGTGTGTAAGAATATTAAAGACATTAGGGACTCGAAATTCGATATTCTATTTCTGTTACTATATGTATATCTATTATTGTGGTCACGATAATGATTGAATTTCGACAATACTTTACTACTTTTACTAATTTTGTATCAGCCTATATAATCAGGTTTTATCCATTGTCATAAATATCATTTTTGTCAAACATTCCTTAGATAGTCTAGTCAGTCTGATAGTAGCATCCTATGTACTTTTGTAATGTAGTCGTGATTAGTTTTTTATTTTAAATGCATGAACCACCGAATGGCTTAAAAAACTAATGGATTAGTCTTTTTTGGTAGGGATTAATAATAATGTTTATTTAGAATGTTGCGTGGTCCACGTAAAATGTTTGTATGTGTACACTTATGGTTCATACTTTTTCTCATGGTCATACAACCCCACATCCAGTATTATTTTTTTTTGTTAGTAGCGATAATTGAACTGAATTGAAACAGCTATGTGTGGGTGGGAGGGGGGAAAGAATTAGTTGGAAAAATAAAATAAGAAATGCTTCTCATTTAGTAGGAGTTGGGACGTATCAACAACTAAAGAGATGGAAAAAATGGCAAGAGTTCCGCCGATATGAACGCGATTCTTAAATTATGAATGAATGAATGAAGACTGGTCTTTTATTATTGCTGCGTTTCCAGCAATTTTTTCGAACTATTCTAATGCTATTGGCATTCCAATTGACAGCTGACATTCCAACCCCGGAAGGACTTATGGGGCCACTGCAGGCAAACTCCTGCGTGACGGATACTAGTTTAATTTGAAGGAACCTTTAGGGGTTCGAATCTCAGATGTATGCAGGAATAAAACGGCCGCCGAGATCTGATTTCGGGTCACAAAAAAAAATGCGTAGCCTACAAAAAAAGGATTTATTTTTTTAGGAGTTTTAAATAAGTATTTCTTTCTATTTAGACGAGACGTGTTTAGATTGATTTATTCTTGAACGAACATTGAAATTAAAATTTCTATGGTAATATTTACCAGTATAAAATATTAAAAAGCTTAAAAGACTAAAGATCAAAATAAATTTGTTAAAAAATATTGTTAAGGTTTTTATAATTAAATTTGTTATTTAGGATAAGTACTATAAATGAAAGTACGAGTGATGTATCTTTGCCTGTAACTCTGTAATAACTTCAATAGAAATCTCCAAAATCATAAACAATATTCACGTTACAATGTATGGTACTTATATAGTACTTTACATTAGGTGGGCCATTAATATGTTTCCCATGCCAGCTACATTAAAAAAATAAAGTCCTAACGAATTCATACCACAAATCAAAAATAATTTATTCATGTAGGACATTTTAGCCGTTTACGATATTTACTTTGATATTTTTTTTTGTATTAATAGTTTTTCTGCCGTCCAGTTCAGTAAACAGATTCAATTGAGAAGAACTGGCAAGAAACTCAACTGAATGACTTATAATACGGATTGCATAATTAGTATTAATCTAACAAAGTCGCTAATCCAAAGTATTTCTTCAGCATCATCTTATTTAAACATCTGTAGTATGAGCACAATAAATGTAATGTAGTCTGAACGCTTTCAACACGAGGAAAGGGTAGAATAAATACATATAAATTTGATAGAAATTCCCACTAAGCAGGAAATTCATTCCACAATCTCAGTTGTAAATAAAAATAATCCTTATTTAAATAAATAAACTTTATATTAAATAGCTGTGATTAGTATTTTTTTACAACTCATTCGGAATGCTAATGCGCAAGAAATTCTTAGTGTTTACGAAAGAATTTCCACTAGAATCACATTTTACACGATGCTTCAGGTTTTATTGTATGGCGAATACGTCGTTTGTGTGGAGTTCTGAAACATATTTTGAACTGTTTCATATACCTTAAGCCATCGCAGGGCCTGTAGCAATTTTTTTCAAGATTCCTAAATTCACTTGTTTAAAAAAAAAAAGTCCGTTTAGTTTGTCAAGTAAAATAATACTTAATCCATTATTATATTAATTTTTTGTTGTATTATCGTAAGACGTAAACTATAATACTAGGCTAATCAGGCACTGTATATTAATCATATTACGAAGAAGTCATATTTTGGCCTACCTCAATGCGTGTGTATGTGTATGTGTTATGTATGTTAAATTGTAAAATTTACTTATCGGTATAATTTGATAGCATCGTCACGATTTTGTATGGTCTTTGAGATTTTTATTCTAATTATTAGACTTATTTGGAATAACACAGGTACGGTTTTGTCTTTTACTGATTTAGAAGCTGATTATTTTTTTTTGTTTTCACATAAATGATGATCTAATGTTTTTTAAATAATATGAGGAATCCTTGCCTTATATTTCACTCGTATTTTAATCACTATCATTTCGTTAAATATTTCGAAGCGGGTTTATATTTCAGATTGTCCTACCGATTTATTTGAATGATAAGTTCGTTTTGTTTATTTTAGTAATAAGAGTTATATTTTCCACTGGAAAATATTGTTTCGACAAAATTAAAGAATCAAATTAATATGTTGGTTTTATTATTCACATTTACTAAGTAGATATATTAAACTTATTTTTTATAATTATAATCTGGATTACTGACTTAAATAATTATTGTAGGTAACAACTATAATAAGTCATGACCAATATCTTTATGGTTCTTAGACTTTATAACAATACATCTGCATGGATGACTCTGTCTAACTTATTTCGTTAGCTTATTGCTTTTTAAGATGTATTTCACTTGATGAGGGATGAGAACAGGCAGTGAATTTATAATATATATATATATATATATATAGGCATAACATCTTTATCTTCCGGAAAGGCAACGCATGAATACCACGGGTCTCATGTGATGTCTGTGGTACTGTTCACATATAGGCTATGGTAACCACTTACCATCAAGGGATCTATAGCTTATTTGCCATTCTATAAAAATATGCTGTATATTAGATGATTAGTCAGGTATTCAATGTAGGTATAAAGAAACTAATTTAAATTGATAAAAAAACTAATTTAGGTTGAATTTTTAAAACCAGTAAAAATTCTACTAGAATTGCTTGCTGCAAGTGACAATCTTATTAAAAAATTTAATCTCTTTATTTATATCTTTTATGGCCATATATTTTTAAATGTTACATTTTTTATCAGTTGACAAAATGTAATGTACCTATATGTATAGACTGCTTTATTTAAATTTTACTAATACTTAAAGTAGAGGGGCTACCCTCTGGTAGAAAGGCCGTATTACGTCACTGATTTATTTACAATTACCTAATTTTATTTCAGTTTACCGTAATATTTAACAGAGAAAACCGTAACAATCCATACTTCCCAACAAATCTATTATAACGTCCAACTAATACAAATAGGCTGTATTAAAACAATGATTGCTGTTAACGGCTAAATCCATCGTAGCGGGCTAATCGGTGTCCGAAATATTTCGTCCTAATTAGCTACAATGGGGCCAGCGCCCGCGGCATGCCTTGACAGGAGACGAGGTCGGCACGAGCTCTAGACAGATGGGGAATTAGACAACCCTGTACCACTAAGCGGTGATTACTTTAAACGATTGTTGAATCTACACCAAGGCATATCCAATGCTTGTTTTATTTCAAATAAAGTATTCAAACTCACATTATGCCAGTAATGGATCTGGGGAATTGTTAAATGTTGTTATCGTTAGGTTTTTTATGGTAAAAGTCACGAAGTGATCCACTATTGCTGATTGTGTTGCAATTCGAAATTGGTGGGAAAGTCTTCTAGATAATTTTATCTAAAATTGTAAATTATACTATTTTTTTAATATTATTAGGGATTAGATGGACGTCTAACTGATGGAATGATTTACAATGATTATGTTCATTTGATTTCTACTTATTTATTTTGAAACTATAATACCTATTGCTCTGAAAAAGAATTTGATCACGCAAAGGTCT
The DNA here is from genome assembly GCF_030625045.1 of Achroia grisella. Lineage (NCBI taxonomy): Eukaryota > Metazoa > Arthropoda > Insecta > Lepidoptera > Pyralidae > Achroia > Achroia grisella. The sequence continues at coordinate 875,465 of NW_026713022.1, forward strand.
GGTTTTAAATATAATTTGCATCAATTTTAGGCATATTTAATTGGTTTTGTTGTAAAATAACAGATAAAATAAGATTGCATGGGTAGATATTTTACGACAAAAAATTTAATATACCTAAGTAAGATTCGTTTTAGTAATTTAACTTCTATCTGAATTTTGTCAGCCGCAATTTTTAATGCCTTTTATATATATGCAAGTGAAATAATTATCATTAAGTTACTTTCTGCAGATATAACTTGAAAAGCAATCTGAGGTAGGTACATGTAGAGATATTCATATCTTATTTATAATTTTGCATCGTTAGATCAAGTATTGATATCTATCTAGGTACTTACTACAAGGATCCTCCGTTTGTAGACCAGCGTTGAATGAAATAAGGTACAACTAGACCGTAAAATAACAGGTGCCTTGCCCAAATTAACCTCCTTAACCAGGAGCCAGGTATGATTACCTTTAAAATTAAATATAATTTTGAGGGTTGAGTCATAATATATTTGTATCTAAATCAAGATTGAGATGAAAAGTCTAAATGAGCCATTCTAGCTAAATAATAGAGTATTTTTTCGCAAATATACCGACACCAAAACTAAAAATAATCTGAGAGTTGGTGTGTGGTAGCTTCGCCCTTTGAGGTTGGATTCAAATATATCGGGCGAAATGTCGGCATGTCCAGTGTATACCCGTGTACCATAAAATCGACAGTTATCAATGCCTCAGACTATAACATTTGGGATAACTATTGTGTAAATTAGCTATAATTAATGTAGTTTTATTTAATGTTAACAGACGTGTATCATTAATAGAATTACGTGCATAGGTGCATACATACCTACTTACTACGTATTATGAATGTTCTGTCTGATGATGGAGAATAAATATATGTGTCACTAGTCACTACTCATTTTCTGTCACAGGACCTCGTAACAGGCGTCTACGTTAACAAAGGTACTACGCGGATACTAAAAAAGCATAATTTGAGAAAATATATGTCTTTAGTAGGATAATTTCTGCTCTTACGGGAAAAAACCTACGCCCTGTAGTGGTAAGTGAAACGTAATTCATAATCATAACATACATAGTTGTGTTTGGATTTTACGTAGACGTAGGTGGGAAATTTAGTAGAGACAAGTGGAATAGGCCCATTTTTGTATCATTTCATACACACTCACTGCGTGTATGCACTTGTTATGACACATTAGTCATAACAAATGCATACGCACCTATCAGTACCTACTGTGTACGTGATATCAATTGTAGGTTATTAGTTGTCTTTTTGTATTTTACAACTACGACATGCGTAAGGTTATGTGTAATAAATTGGCCATATATCGTGCCCAATATCGACGGAGATCTCCATGTCCAGCAATGGATTGCAGTGAGCTGATGATAAATGATGAATCGATGAATGTTTTTTTAATTGATTCCCTGCGCACCTACTTGCGCTAACTGTATGTGAAGATGTAATATGTGAATGAATTCAGTTCATTAAGATCACAGTGGCAAATACCACGTATATAATAATACTCATTAATTAACCGCGGTGGTTTCTAGGGAACCATTTCGAGGTAATTATTAGTAATGTGCTCACTACTCCCCAGTAATAACTATATCCCTTTCCCCAATAATTAATCTGTTTAAACTGTCAAGCCTGAATTTGCTGTTGTTAATTAACCTTTCAGGAAGTGTTTTGTTTCATGTTACTTCTTGGAAAGGTTATACCAACAACAAATATTGTTATGAAAGACGTAAGTATTTTACTAATAAGTAAACACTTTAGTTTAGTTTGTATGTAGGTAACATAATTCAAGTAGGACGGACAATAAATATTTTATCTGTTTACAAGCGTGAATAACACCGAATTAGATATAAATTATCGTGGAACTACCCTATAATTTGCAATACATGAAAACGCAGGGTAGGGCACGTAACAAGCAGTGCTATATCGATAACAAACTTCTAGCAGCCAAGTCGTGGGCTGACGTAATCTATGCCGGTCTCCACCTCGGAACAATCTGAAATACCGACGGTGTGTGTGGGTGTGCTTCGTTTAACGAAAGAGCGGCAGTCCATCAGGACGGAGAGGGACAGCGTTATACAGAGTGAACGGTGCAGGCTTATACACAGCCCGTGGGAAATGCACAGTAGTGGTCAGATCAGAGTGCGCGCGCGCCGGCCCAGTGCACGTATTATTGTATTGGAATCTTCGTAGCCTGCAAAGGCTTATAGGATTATACTCGAAGATTTAATATTGATCTTATGAGAAAGAGTTAAGGGTTACTTTTCAGTTATAAGGCATAAGCATTTGTGGTGTAGAAGTTAGTATTGAAGTTATATAGGTAGTTACGCGTCGAGTATAATGCGATGAATTTTTTTAGCGATCGATTGAGGTGGTTTCTGCGGCGGGCCTCGCTCGGGATGCAAATGTGTTTATGAAGTTCGCCGGCACACGCCTGGTTATGTTCCATCAATAAAAGTGAAACTTTCGTAGGTGATTCTCTTGACAGTTCAATTTTTGGGTTCTGATATTGTAGCAAAACATTGTTTGACCAACAAATAATAATACATCCTTTTATTCATTCTTTGCATATTTCCTGCAAAGTAATAGGAGCAAGGTTATCGATTATTTTTGTATTTTAATTGTATATTAAAATTCACTCTTTTGAAAGCTATGAGTAGAGAAGGTTTTGTCAGTACTTACGTAATGACTCCTTATCCTTGTCCTTATCGATAAAATTATCAGGTTAAACCTTTACAACTTATATTTAGATATTTAGGGTAATGAATGTAGCCAAAGTTATTAGAATATTTAAAATGACCGAAGACAATCAATATTCAATCAGTTAGTATCTAAAAATTTCGACTCATTGATGAACACTGTTTAGAATTTATATTCGATACATATTGTATACATAAATATATTTATTTTGGCATATTTGATAATATCTAATGACCTATATCAATCATTGGAATACGAGGAATCTCTCAGCATATAAAGTAGCTAGATGAAATAGATACATACCTACGAGTAGTACGCTGCATATTTTGAACGACCTAACATGATTATTTTTTGTCTTTTTGGTAGTATTTAGTTTAATTACTTTGGTTCTATATATTTTATTTTATTAATATATGCAATATAAATCTTTCTTATGCTCTGTATGTGAGAGTACCTACAGGGTTGATTATTTTTAACATTTCAAGTTCGATCTTGGTCTCAAATCATACCCGCCCAGTAATATCAATAACAATAGTCTATAATTTGTATCGGCCCACGCGAATATCAACACATGTTCAATTAAGAAGGTTCATGATTACTCCATCTCTCTCAAACTGAAAGAGATTTGTATCTTTCTTTCTCCTTCGTTAAACATTGTGACTACAACGAACGATGGATTTGCATATGTTACAAACTTAACTATAAAATATATAAAAAAATTACAGCTTCATCATATTTTCTTAAATACCCATTGGTATTTTTAGATACATATTGTAAAGGTAGTGTATACGTAATCTATAGGTAACTAATCTAAACAAAACAATATTAAGATTAAATACCTACCTTACCTTATTATTTTTCTCGTTTAAGTAGACAAAACCGAGGACACAAATGGGTCCGCCTGGACAACATCTTGAATAATTCCTTGTGAATTTGCCAGGATGAGCTAAGTAACCTGACTATAATCCAATCCTATAATCCTCCACTGATGCTCCGCCAACGTCCGTTAGTGCAGGTGTATGCTGCTGCTCCATACCATCCATTAAAAAAAGAAGCTAGTACCTACGTCTTATATCATATAAAAAATATAATTAAAATAAAGGATCAGATGGATAAATAATTACACAATGTCCAGTCGTTATTGTAATTGTAATAAATAATAATATTTTATCAAAACTAATAACAATACAGACTTTATCCAAAATTAAAATAGTTTAAATCTCTGATAGGCAATTTAATAGATACCTATTATTTACCTTTCAATCCATATAATTCTTTCCTTTGTGTATAAATACTATCGACTACTCGTATATTGACAATACCGTCTGAAACATAGGAGGGTTTCTCTTACATCGGATACATATCTTAATTAGCCCTCACATGGCGTCCATTCCTTTTTTTCTTCCATCCGCCTGTATAACCGTGACGAATGTATAGGTACCTATAGACATACAAAATTAAATGTTCACATGATTAAAATAAATTTCTTAGGTTTTGTTATGAAATAGAGTTGAAAATTCCATAAATAACTGACAAATTGTGATCACTGTTGACGAAGATTCGGTGATAATTAGAAGAACCGTTGACAAGCTGTTTCACTGCAGCGTGTTTAATGAATCGAATACTATGGAGTTGTAATCACGAACTTGTGAATGAATAGGATGTTCGTTATATTGTCTATTAAGTTTGTATCGGGTTTGAGAATAGCCACTTAAGAACAATAAGTGGGCCACCCCATTGTCACCATAAAATGAGACCGTCATTTTATGGAGATTTTACACTAGAAGTACTATTTTATTTGGACCACTTTCTTACTTTCCTCTCTAGAATTTAGAACAAAGTATAGGTACTAAGTTAAAATTATATTGGAGTTTATTTCTTGAGGACTAATGTGTAGGTTATGATGCTATGTTGTTTTCGTCCGATTTTAGAAGGTGGTTTCTCTGTAATAGGTACTATATCATCATTAATTAAAAGAAAATTATGATAACTGTGTTACGTGTGTTCCAAATGACTAAGTTAACTGCATATCGTTTCCATGCAAAACATAAATCTATCTTAACTTGATAGTTTAATTAGTTAATTCATTCAAATAATATGTAGAACTATAGCGAAACAAAGAGTGAATTTATAAATCCTAAGATATGTTTCAAGGTAACAATAAAATATGCGAAGTATGTGATATCCTGCAGAGTCCGCGTATAAACAGAATGCCACTGTTTATTTTTTGCTTAAAACTGTTAGGCGCTTGTTCAATGTTGGACGACAGGCTTTTTAATTTATTTTTTTATTTATTTTTACGAGATACACATAGATGATATCAATGTGGAATTTTAGATATTTTCCCATGTACTTGGATGAATTATATTTGAGTTTTATTTTATTGGAGTGGAATGACAAAGGTTGAAACACTGACGATTTACGTAGTGAAATTGCTGACCAATACATAGACTGAATCGGGATAAAGATATACACTACACTTACGAGTTGTATGGTTGTACTTACAACAATGACACTATATGTATTTCTCATTTCTGTTTGGCACCATTCTTTCTAATTTTACTTAATTATGTTGTTCATCTTGAAGGCAATCAATGGCTGTTCATGGAAAAATGGGGCGATATAGTGGAGCAATTTAGTATAAGTTGGCGTGAAAACCATGCAATCTACCCTCGTAAGAGACATGTAGGTTGAAAGGTATTAAAGTTTGTTAACGCACTACGTTTAAATAGTAACTAAATGGGTTTATATTATGGTTTCAAAAAGATAGACTAAACAAAAGATTTGGTAGCTATGTTTCAGTTGATGGGTGAGATACAGCACTGAAATTACAGGGTACGAGGTACGACAACTTAGTCTATCGGAATGGCACATGATGTGGTTCTGTTCGTCCACTTATATATAGTTTTGTACTGTGTCTGTTATTAGGTGTGTCTAAAATGGGTAACCCATTCGTTTTCCACAACTTTGACTCTATTTTCTTGGGCACTCATACAAATAATTAAAAAATTTTGGTGGCCCGTTAGCTAAAACAGTAAAAAAGATGTTGGACTTCAGCAAACTTTTATTTAAAAAACATTAATAAGACGTAACAAAAACATAGAAGGAAATGTCTTTTTGTTCTTGTGTAAGCAATAAATTCAATTGCAAAAAATTTTTATAATTTGAACATAATTACTATGAATTTTGAAAAATAACGCGCAGTTATTGTATTTTTATATGATTACCAGTTGGACACTGGCAGAGAAATGTTTAGAGCATCAAGTTCCAAGCCGACACTGTTCGTCGCGCCATGTTTCAGTTCGGCGTCTGCGCAGCCGCGGGCGTTTTGCCGTGGGAACAAATCGTACTCAGGCGCAGCTTTTCAGAGTAATTTAATGTTCATCCAGTTGGAGGTAAATTGAGGGACAATGTTTAGCGGCTTAACTGTGCACTTTAAATTGCAACATAATAACCGGGTTACTCGGCTTCGTTGCATCTAACTTCTATTAGGCAGAATTTTATCTGATGATAGTCATTTCTGTGTTTATTTTCAAACAATATATATATATATATATATACCTATATATATTGTTTTAAAATTATATTCTTTTGAGATTTTCATTATCAGATTTCTCATAATATAGATTATTCTTCTTAAGTAGGCATATTATATGCTAGCCGCGGCTTTGTCTAGATAGCTCTATTACTTAAAACATTAAGATCAGTTCAGCTGCTTCAGTTGGAAAGGCCAATAAATAGATAAACAAGGATACTCTTTCGCATATATGTGGCTAAAGATAATGTAAATAAAATTAGTTTTAATTAATTTTAATGGCTAATTTATTTTACTTTAAACATTAAACACTTACTTATAGGTAATTTTAACAAATAGAGACGAAAGCCAGATTTGATTTGCACGAATCGTTTTATTATTAGTTATTTAATAAGTATTTGTATTATTATTTAAAATCACTGTGTGTAAAGTTTGCTCCCTTTTACAACTTTATTGAACACTACAAAATAGCGAGTCTTTCCTTCTAAAAGTTATGTTAAAATTCGTTTAAAACGAGTCTATTAGAGGCAACGCCGGCTCGTTTAACATCGAACATCAAATTAATGGGGCATTCATGTAAAAGCGCGCTCACCTACCGTAAAATTAACAGCGTACTCTTTAAATTTCACTTAAACACAACCTATTTATCCTTTAAAGACAGTCGGCGAATCTTTATATGTGGCGAGTATAGGAATTATTACTATTGTGAGGGCATTACTCTCACCATTCGTTCATCGGCATGAGAGATGAATGGTTTTGCGTCTTACATGTCGGTACAATGGTTGGCTGTCCTCCTATTATTAAAGCGGCGGCTTTGTGCCGACGTCACAAGTAAAGGGGGTATAAATAAGCGAGCACACGTCATGTAGCGGCGACGCTAAGAGAAGTAGACGTCCACCAGCGTCGTACATAGTGTTGTGAGAGCTTATGATTTTTGTAATATTATCTATATGTACTTAATCTACTAATATCGTAAATCAGAAAGTGTTTCTGTCTGTTTTCATCAACTACTAAACCACTACATATCAAAGAGGAATTTTATTCTTCATGTGGCTGACAATTTTCTTTAAGGATATTTAGACTTAAGACTATAACCATTCCCATTTTCATTTCTATCCCTGCCTAATAGAGAATGAGTACAGTTGCTCATAAAGTCAATTTCACAGATTATACCTATAAATTTAGAAACAGGCGAATATTTTAAGTAGCCCAGGCCAGATTCTGTTGCTACGTCTTGTCTGTGGAAATTCCCCAATACTTACTGGTATTGTGTACTAGTAGGTGGATTTATTAGTCACTGCACTCATAGCAAGTTATACGTTAGAAAGCTGTAAAGTCACTGAATTGTTGAAATTTAGTGGCATGTTACTGGAAGCTTGTAAATTTCAAGGTGAGACTAACTGATTATTAGGAAGGTCACGTATAGATTTGAAAGAGGTACTGCATCTATATAGAGTGCCTCTTTCAGATCGAATATAATCAAATGGATTAGGTAGAATATAGGTACTTGAAAGTGAAATATGAGATATGAAAACCGATACGTAACAAACTTTTGTGTTCGATTCAATTAGTTTGCATTCTTTACAAATCTCAATGTATTTAAAATGTAATAGGAAAATGTCAAACAGCGCGGCCCGCCCATCGCTGCGGTGGTAAAGTACCGCCAACCACGGTGTCGGTGGTCTGCCGGCGTCCTACATTACTTTTGAGGTGTCACCACCAACGTCGAGGCACAATAGCATTTAAAACCACAAAATTCACATTTCCGTACAAATATATTATATGAAAAGAATCTTTAACGTCATACTCGGAAGGTATACTTTAGAATTACTCAATTGCAACTGTAACTTCGCACATCATTTTACATATAAAGGCCATAAAGGCACCCTATCGGTTTTCCGCAATATTCCAAGAAAGAAGTTTCAAGTTCTGTTCATACTTTAGCACGTTGTTTATGTGTTCGGAAATGACGTCAGAGATGGCAAACAATGACTTCCTCTGTCATAAAAATTGGTAAATATATGAGCTTGGAAAATATTATTCAGGAAACTAGAAATGTATCTAGGCTGTATCTACTTTGAAGCCTTATGAGGCTATTTATTGTAAGTAAACTTAAACTTACGGTTAAATTTACTCGGATATTACGTAATTGTTTTTAATTTAGCTATAGGTACTATTGTATAATATAAGATAGGGGAAGCAGTGATAAACTCAAATAAGAGTCGGTACTTAATCATTTATAAATTTCAGTGATTTTTCTGTCAAAAATTTCGTTATCTAATTATATTTGCAGATGAAACAGGATAGATAGAACAGGGTTATGTTTATTAAAGAATAATAATGCAATTAATAATTATTCAAAAATGTTTGATGATTCAGGTGACTGTCGGTGATAATCTTCGCGTAATTTATTAGAATGGTATCGATTGAGTTCGATATCGAGTAAAATCTTCGAGTCCAAAAGTCTCCGATTACATTTGCGATTAAATGAGACATGTTATTTAAGTGGCAACTAAAGTATCGATTTACGTCTTAATGTTCAGGCACCAACATACGTGGATGACTTACAAAAGTGCGAGAGAGAGAAAAGAATATGAGAAAAAAATATTTATGAAGGAATTGTAATGAAGTATTAAGACTGTACCTACTAATTGACAGTGTCACTAATTTATTAATATTTAATGTGGTTTTAAAATATTTATAACAGCACAAATATCTACATAGTACACATTTTCAATCCCAGATTTTGGTCAGAGATAAATAATCACTTATATATGAAAATAACTTTAATAAGTTTTATTAAGGTTATTTTATAGCCTATCCAATATAAGAGCCTCTCTCGTAAACTGTCAGAAGGAAAGGTCCACACAAAGACACTTGTTTGTCCATTATAGAGACCACTAATTACTTGATACTAGGGGGGAAGGGGATTGTTAGTAATGGGAACTAATAACCCCCAATGCTAACAATGTACCATGTTAGGTCGACCTCCACGCGGTTCCTCCTGGAAACCATCGTTATAAATTCCTAGTGAATTTGTCACTATGGGCTAACTGACCTGACATCATATTCATCTTATCATCCTCCACTGGTGCCCCGCCAGCGTAAACCGTTAGCGCAGGCAAGAGCACCATTTCATTATCATCCACAAAAAAAAAATTACTTGATACTTAAATCAGCATTAACACTATTGTAAAGAGTCTCTTAAGAGACAATTCAAGAAAAAAACATTCCGTAATATCTTAATAATGATATTTTTGCGAAATGACTAATTCGTCGTTATTTTTCTGTCAATCCTATGAGAAAAATATATCACTTATATATTGATTTACATATTTAAAACTGTAAGTAGATTTCAAAAAAATATTTACATTGGTTATTTCACAATGATTCGAATTATTTAATAGCCCGTGTACTTAAGTACGGACATTTTTTAAAGCTTAACTAAGTAGAGTCATTATATATGACCACCTCGTTGGTATAGTGTTCTGCACACCGCTTTACGCCCGATGGTCGCGGGTTCGATTCCTCGCTCGGTACAGACATTTGTATTCATGAGTATGACTGATACAAACAGTCATTTGTTTGTATCGGTCTGCGTGTTTTGTATGTATAATATGTATGTATTTACGAAAAAAAATGATCTATGTATTTGTATCAGTTATCTAGTACCCATAACATAAGCTTTAGCTAGCTTAACTTGGGTCTAGATGCCGCTGTGTGAATTCTCATCAGATTATTATTATTAGATTATTATAGTTGTTTCAGAATACTAATAAAAAAATAATAGATTCCAATAGTTACGTGTACGAAATGCTTGTATTTGAGCTTGTTTATCATTAAAATCTAAATAAATAGATAGTATTATAATTTTAAGAACTTTAATTTTATCATACTATTTAGTAAATTATTTTATAGGTCTTCAAAATAACTATATTGCATATACCTACTCGTACAATATTTGTTGTTCTGTAATGGCGTCTTTGATACATCGTGTCATACCTTCCCGCTTTCCATCAGGTGGGATGTTCCTTTTAACAGCTTCTAACAAAAAATTACCTACGTGCACCTACTACAATTCTTCGCACAGGTATATAGATCTGAGATCTGGAAGGTGTTAAAATAGAGATTAAAAGTTCGTGCGTACAAAGTCACAGGTAACAACTAGTATAAAATGAACATTAAATATTTCCTAATGATATTCATTAGCAATTATTTATTAGTATTTTTTCTTCGTCTTTAATTTATAGGTACAGGTAGATATTTATTATATGCTAACCTCATCTGCACCTGGGAATATTTTACTTAGCTTTTATTTTTAATTTAAATTTTCTAAATCTATACGTATGTATGTATGTATATATGTATGTATGTTATAAAAATTATTCTGACCATTTCTATACTTGGAACACATATATGCAATAAAATAATCATTGGGGACTTTATTAATGTAGTAAGTTATTTTGTATTAAAATAACTTAAATTATATTAATAATTTTGTCTGTGCGTTTGTGCACGCTAACCTCAGAAGGCTTAACTGGTTTTCACTAATGTATTATCGAAAACATTGTTGAAACTTATGTATCTATAATTCTAATCGGTTTACAAAAAAAAAAGTTCTACGTACACGAAGTCGCGGGACAGAACTAGTACTTACTAAGGACATCTGGATGTTAAAAAAAGTTAACCGGCCTTGTCCTTACCTGTTCTCTCAATGTTATGACTTATTTGTCTCGCCTTTGCAGATTTATTGATATCCAAGGAATAATAACGATGAAATCTGCATAATACGTTCATTAAATAACTTGTAAATTGATTTTTTTGCATTCAAGCCTGCTTGCTGAGTGAAACAGAAATATTTTATACTAGTAACTGATAAGAGAATAAATAAGATGTAAAATACAATATAGGTATATGTTTGATGTCACTGTACAAAATATCTTCCTTAATATTTTTATTATTGTAACTAGCCATATCGCGCGGCGCGGCTTTGTAACAACTAATTAGGATAAATCAATAGTAATAACCTTGGAAAAATACTACTCAGCGACTATGGGGACTAGACAACTGATAGAAATACTTATATAAATACATTATTTTGGAAACATATACATTATACATATAGAGAACACACAGACCAATACAAACATTCACACTTATGATTACAAATATTTACATCATGCGTGGAATCAAACTAGCGGTAAAGTAAGACGGTGTGGTGTGCTAAACCGCTAGACCATTGACGCCTTCATTGGCATCATGGTGATAGTCGGTGATAAAACAAAAAAATAATTTAATTTAATTACATTTAATAATATGTAATTATTATTTATCAATATCCAGAATAATAAAGTTTTTAACTTGTGGAACATGTTAGTATCTCAATATTTCAAGAATATTCAATACGGTTCGAAATTTTTTTTACCGTTTTGTTTTATATTTATAATATTTTTAGAAGTTATACAGTCTACTCTACTTAGCTGTATGCATGATATACCCGCATTGCCTAATTAATATCTGAGTCCTTAGAAATGATATAAATATCAATTTTTTTAGCTAAAAACCTAGATATGAATATTATGAAGACATGTCAGTCGTGAAGGTAGCGACCTATTAAAGAATAAAGTAGCAAAAAGACCAATAGCTATAAAACGGTCATCATATAACAACCGGTCAGGGATTGTTTTAGCGTCCAAGTGCTGTAAATTATAACATTGTTCCCTGCATTTGCATTTTTATTGTCGCAACATCGGACCGTCATTTCCATTCATTGTCACACTAATATCAACCTTACGTATACAAAAATAGAGACCCCCACATAAATAAGATTAATTCCATGTGGACAAAGCCGTAATTTAATCGTCGGACCGCAAAATTGAATTATTTATTATTCGGTTCGATTGTAAAACACAATTATTCGGCGTCCGAATGCGAATCGTCGGTGTCTTTTTTCGATTAAATCGATTTGATTCGGCTCGGTCCTTTAAAATCGCTCGTGGGTAACATCTAATTTTATATTTATAGTCACGTTTGCATACCCTTCATGAGAACATTAGATATCTATATAAAGCATATACTAGTTACGATATACAGAAGATTTTTTAAATTAATACCTATAGCCAAAGTTACATTAAATGCTTGCCTAACTATTTTTAATATAATGATTTGGGTTGAGTACTTTCTTTGTGTAAATAGTACCTAATGATGGCGACTAAAAGTATTTTAAAAAAGTAATAAGAAATCAAATTGATTCCATCGTTGGAGATAGGCTCTTTCCCTGATTATCTATCGTATCTATATGGTATATATGGATGATTGGAGGAAGAACAGCAAGTTAAATGTTATGTTCAACATAATGACGATAGTTCCCAATAATTATTTGACTACTCAATTCATGATTTCTGTCTTGTTTTACAATCTTGTTTGACAATTTTATAAGTTCTAATACTTTCTAGAATCAATTTTAATCTGTTAAGTAGACACCAATTTAAAAAATAATTTGGGCCAAAAGTTATCAATACCAAATTGTATAATAAGATGTAAAAAATATGTTGATTTTGTGTAGGAAAATATACCACTTACAAAAAGGCTGTCATTATAAAATTTACGTTCCTAACACCAGATGTTGTTTTCTATACATTTTGTGATAAAATGTAAACAATATGGAAATAAAAATAATGAATTAGTCAATAATCATATCTATTAACACGTCTGAAGCGTATTTACATGCATTTTTACTTGTTTTTGTGCAATTCTCGTCTATTATATGACCGTGACCAGATGCCTACTGCTAATAAGGTGTGGGTGTTGACACCTCATTCTGTATTATCTTATTACAATAAAATAAATAGCAAAAGCTAGTCTACCTTTTAAAATAAAATTTATTGAATTATTATGAAAATCATTGTAACTTAATATACTAGTATACCTATTAATTTTGTACCTATTTTGTATTTATATTTGGTTGACGGGTCTCTTTGCTGATAGATATTTATCGATTACTAATATCGAAATATAAAAAGACATGATTTAATAAGGTTTCATATCTACCTGTACGTACGTGGAATTTGATGTGGAATTCGGTGGCAGATTGCAGATTATGCATATTAATCATTAGAATTATTCACATCGAGATTCCATAAAATAATTTAATCGACTCCGACTCTATAGGGGGGACTTCTTGAAAATAATACTGGCCGGTCAATTAATAAGTGTTCTTCATTTATAAAAAAATCAACTTTATTGAATTAGGTAGCGGAAAATTATTATTGAATTTTGCGAGACCATTAGATATATTTTTTATTTTTATTCGGGCCTTTTTAAAATATAAAGGTTTATAAAAAATCAATGGTGTTATGGTTAAAATTTAATAGAATGAGACTGTGTTGATTTGTGTTTATATATTAACAACCTAAGCCACATATGCTATAGATATATATTTAAGGTATTGGTAAAATGTTTTCTTGTTTTCAGCAATATTTTTATAACTTGAATAATAAATATGCTATAACGAGTGGTTTCGTTAAAGTGCATTTCGTTAACTATTACCAATAGAATGTATATATACGTGTATAATAGAATGCTTTGTAATACTGATATATCTGTGATACATTGGAAACTTAGTTTGCTCTCGTCCAAGTCTGCGTGAAGTTATACCTCCAGCAGTAATTTAGATTACAAATTTCTCTCTTTAATAAAATAAAGTTAAGTAAAATCATTACATTATATATATATCTTTGCGTAAAGTACTTTATGGGGTGGGCAGAGAATGATTTGTTTTTTACAATTTATAAACATCGAATAAGTATTATGCTTATCGCCTCATCTACTCTATTCGATTTATAATCGAGACAGTTTACATCTAGTAACAAGTGGCGACGCTACCGGCACCATAAAAGCGAGCAGTATCAAGCCAAGCATCGTGTACTCGCCATATAAGCCGAGACAAACTAGCCGAACGTCCAAAAATAATGCTTTGGCTCATCATTAACCCCACAATGCGACGCGATCGGTTCGTGCTTTGTCTTTTTAGTCGGTGACGCAATTCATACCGAAACGGAACAATAAAATTTCAAGCATCGGCAATCTACTTTCTACTTTACCCACAAGCGTATAAAATACAATTTCGTTGGGCATCAGTGCTGTTGATCTCCAAAAGAATTGTTCGTTGACAACAGAGACATCGATGCTGTCTTTTTTTTGAGTATCGATTGTAAAGAGCATTCTCATACCGCTGTGAGAACTTTCATGAGTCAAAGTACTTAAATTCCTTCCATTATAATCTTTGTGTGCGGCTTACAATCGGTTGTCGATAGTTCTCGAGTACTCGATCTGGAAGCGAGATTACTATCGGGCATTTCGTTAACAACGTGACAGGTTAATAGTCACTGTCTTGGGTTAATCTGGTGGTTAACTGTGACTTTTTAACTGGAATAGGGCTTAATTGAGTGTGAGAAATTTTTTTACACACAATCTTACGAAACTGTCAATGGCAGGGTGACGAAACAGGTGTTATAATGGGAAAACCACAGTTAGTGAGTGAGATCTAAAACGACTTAACATTATGAGAGAGATCGTAAGTATATGATTCCTTGAGGAAGTTATGAGAGTAGATGAAACAAGAGATGTAAGGATAGAGACCTTTACCACTCAGTCTATCAAACGTGAAGATATAAATCAAGCCTGAATAATCTTAACACACAATTGTATCTGGCGCTGGAAAAAGACTTGTTATTGCAAGTTATTTTTGTTGTTTTCGCCTGATCATTTCCGCATTGCCTCAAGGAAAAGATATCAACGCATTTAATGCTGCTTATCTACAGTTTAATGCAATATTCTAAAGATTTCTATGGTAAATGGTAAACGTTGTATTATCTTTTGAAATTATTAAAGTAATTAATTTTTTTTATATTTTAATTTCCGATCAAAAATATGGTGATATTATAGGTATAAATTACAATAGTAGGTACATATAGTACAATAGTAAGTATAAATTACATCTACCGGAATAGCCAAGTAAATAACAAGAACTTTGTACCTTTGTACCAGTTATAAATGTATTTATGTTTTCTTTTTATTTATGTTTTAGCAATACCTAAAGAAACAAATTACTATAGGTAAGATAGGTACTTAATTAAAAAAAGACTCTTGGGAATTGGTTTAGGTATACCTTTATGATACGTTGTTAAATTAACAAAAAAATTTAATAAAATCTATATTAATTTAATAGATGAATTATGACCTAGTATCTACATACGGCTGAGTATATAACACTTATAGGGAGATTGATAAAGAATCTACTTTATTGGTGTAATGGTAATTGGGACCCCTCTAATAGATAGGAGTACATCTATAAATAAATTATTGGTACGTGTTAACAAACGCATTAAAATAGTGTTTAATTTCAGACACACCTCAAAATTGTAAAATAATTCGCTAATCTAGTTGGACAGGTTTGAAAATTACGAAATTCGTAACGCACGTCCTCCGCCAGTGTGGTCGAATCGCCATTCATTTGATCAACAAAAGAGACATTCAGTGTCTACTTGGCACATTTTTTTGTACCATAAACGTCCCGTTTGTTTCACGATATTGTGAGCAAACATCGGTTTGCTTTGTGACACTTTTCACTAACAATAACGTTACTCCCCGTAGTTTTACATAAAGCAGTCCAATTTCGGTGACAATATGGCCCTAATATGTTTTGATGGGCTGTTGTTGTCTCTCGTTATGCTTGATTGGGAGTTTACAGCCATGACGGAATGCCGTTGTTGTAGCTTATTGTCGACATTGAGCTGTTGTTCTATTATTAAGGAATCATTTGTTAGAGATGCATGTCGCACGGACCCGTTAAGCCTAAACCAACAGTATTTCAGTTTGGCGTAGGGATATTAGACGTAAATGAAACTGCAGGTTCATTTTTCTATTAGATGTAGGTAAGCGGAAACATTTAAGTGAATATGAGCCTTATATACTAAATTACATAAATCTGCCTATACACGACACTAAAATCAGGGATAAACTTAGAGTAGGTACTTACTTTTAAACTTTTGCGTTCAGTGCACATTATTAATATAGTTAATGGGGTTTTAACACGACTTTTAATTTGACATTATAATGATAGTAATTGAACAAACTGCGACCTACCGACGATGTCGTCGCTGCACTGCAGTCGGCAAGTGATCACGGCTATTGCAACCTAATGAAATGAACCGTAAATACCTTATTTTCTATAAAATTATTCGTGCTAAAACCCAGTTAACTATTTTAATAATATCGATGTAGAGCAAAAGAACGCTGGAGGGAGGGCTCTGGATCGCTTCCTATATCGTGTTGTATTAAGAAGATCGGAGCCGATTTCACACAGTGTGCTGTCCGAACCAATTTTATCCTCACTCCACGTTTTTAGTTTGTTTTGATTAGTTTTCTGTTTTTAGTTTCGTGTTTAGACCTATTTTAGGGATCGTTAGAAAATTGTGTGGTAGGTAATAACTATAAGGTATGAAAGAGACAGAGACTTCTCTGCGTTCCTATAGATAAAGTCCTCTGAAATATGAGTTACAACCTGTATAAATAAATATCAATAATAACAACCATACCAAGAGGGCAGTTTACAATTCTACAATCCCTATCCTATTAATAATATAAACGCTAAAGTTTGTGGGGTTGAATGGATACATGAAATTTTGTAAGTCTTTCACGTAGAAACTATTGGACGGATGTAGTTTAAATTTGAGATACAGATAGATCCTAGATAAACGTCCTATGTAGGATGTTTTTTATCAGAATTTATGTGAGTAGCGTAGCGAAAAACACATAGTTAAAAATATATTACCAATCCTTAGGACTGGCAATATATTTTTAACTACACAATAAGTGTAGGTATTTAAAATTAAGTAAGTAAGTTAAAATTACAATTAAAATAAGGAACATTCATAATTACACTCTGATACAATCTGTTGTTGCATCGAGTTGCATGCCCTGTGAGATGGACCTCCACGCGATTGAAATCATCACCATGGACGATCTTTGTGAGTTGGCCAATAGGATGACTGATCTGAGATTATACTTAATCCTTAATCCTGTAATCCACTGTTGCCATGCTAACATACCTATATCGCTAGCGCAGGCGAGACACCATATAATTATTATCCATTAAAATAAATCAAATTCTAGATTTACCTAGGGTTGCCAGCTCTAAATATAAAAACAGGATTTGAAGTTGCAAAACACAGGAAAATTCAGTTTAAAAACAGGACGCAGTAGGTAATAGAACTGCAATAGTTAAATTAATAGGTAGGTATATACTGAAATAGGTAATATGAAATTAAGGTAATTAAAATATTCAAATTTTTTAATAAAAGTATTTGTATAAAATAATACGTGTTGAAAACTACTTATCAATACGGGGGCATGAATAATAAATTAAAAAACCCAGGTCGCTGCTTAAAAACTTTTCAAAACGTCCCAAGACACTATAAAAACTAGGCATGTCCGGGCAAAATAGGACGGTTGGCAACTCTAGGTTCACCTATGTAAAAAAGTTTCAATTATAAAAGTAAAACTTAAAATTAATGGCTAAAACCAACTCCGTGTATTTACATTACATAATGACTAAAATTAGAATATGAGACGTTTAGAAAAAATACAATACATTAGATCACTTGGTATGGATATTTCATAAAAAATGTAACGGATGTAAATTATAAGTTACATTCTAATGACTTAATCATTGCATAACAAGAAGGTAATGTATTCGTTGGGGGTATAACGTGGAAACAAGACATAAGAGGCGGTGCGTAAGCCGGTAGCCGCGGGCGCACATAAATAACCGGCCACACCGCAAACAAGCCGTATTTACGACAATATTATGTTTTATACATGCGCCCATTCAGTACACGGAGGCTCTAATACGCGGCCTACTTAATAACCAGAACGTGCGGAAGGCGTAACCCGGTGGCAATCTCCCGTCTCGCTCGATGACGCTCCGGGCGCGCGCCTAAGCGAGACGAACAACCACAAATTTATTGAAACGAAAAAAAATCAACTGCTACTGCACTCCGCGTCCGTCTCTACAGAACTAGATACATTTTTCCACGTCGCCGTGTGTGAGCGAGAATAGCTGCGGAGGTAGTATGCACGACAGAGACAGATAGTGGTTCGCGAGTAGCGCGCGCAGCTAAGCGGCCGGTCATGTGGGCGCTGCCGGTGTTGCGCACGCGCAGCTACCTCGCCGCGGCCGAGTTCCACGCTCACGCTGCGTCGTCCGGCTCGGTTAGCCTGTGTGACCTTTACTTGGTGAACTTAGGAAGCGTCGTCCGCTGTGAAACGTCCATTAGACCCCCTTCGTCCCGCGCGACTCGAAGCCTCCAGCACACCATCAACAGTGCCGGAGCGAAAGGGATGGCTGGCGGTCGTCGGTGCCGTAGTTAAAGGTATTCGTAGAATGCGTGATCTGTATCGGGCGGGCGGGAGGCGACGCGGGGCGCGGGGTGCGTTCGGAAGCGGTGGCAGCTCCCATCGACTCCTGGGGTTATTCTTCCTCAGGCCACTGCTGCTCGAGCGACGTACGAAGCGAGCCAGTTTTTTCTGTCCACTGCACCGCACGCCACACACTCGTTAAGCCAGTGCCAACACGAGAAGTCGCCACTAATAAATTACTGTTTTTTACTTCACTCGCAACAGTCACCGCCGCGCACTCGAGTAATTTATACGTAAAAATAAACATTAATCAGTAATAATCGCAGTTGTTAGCGACCGAACACAGTGAGTACCCTAACATCTGTTCATATATTTTCCTTGATTTACTCGTTTATTCTCTTAATTCATTGATTCAATGTTCAAACTTGCACAATAGGTACTCGCACTTATAACTTTCGCTTGAAATATATTTTCTGATGTATTTTCTTATACAAGTATCCAGTTATTAGTAAATATCCAATTTGTTTCTAACAAAGAATTAAGAGAGTAAGCTATAAATTATAATTTGTTTTTATATCTGTGCAAATAATTATCATAAAGTTCGAATGATATCATTATGTGTAATTAAGATTTTTTTACATTGGTGCATATGATAATTTTTATCAAGATATTTGAAAGCAAATTCTATATAATATTATGCTTATGTTATGCGTTATTTATATTTATTTTAAATATATTTAAATGATGATGTTATAATATGTTTTATTGATAAATTACTGCAAGTGACAACAATACCAAATGTAAAAGTTATTACTACCAGCATTGTTTATAATCCAATATATTGAACTTATCTTTTTGAGATTATCATTGACACAATAACTATATAAATAATATCAAAACAGAATCCGATTTAAAGCTTGAAATATTAATAAAAAAATATTCCAATTAAAATTTCTGTGTAGGATAAAGTAAATATAAATTATGAAGGATTCG
The DNA here is from genome assembly GCF_030625045.1 of Achroia grisella. Classification (NCBI taxonomy): domain Eukaryota; kingdom Metazoa; phylum Arthropoda; class Insecta; order Lepidoptera; family Pyralidae; genus Achroia; species Achroia grisella. Next base: position 895,129 of record NW_026713022.1, read on the forward strand.
ACATGTTATAAAAGGTTCCCATCCTTTCATATCCACAAACATGCGTTATTTGAATAATCGTGGCTATTATCATGTAAATGGTGTTTAGCGCCTCGCTCGGCGCTAGTCTCACAAAAAGGACAAAATATTGTCCTCGGTATTAGACTTTTTTTTCCACAAAAATGATGATGCGCACCCGATTTGGTCTCGCCATTCACTGTTCCATACTGACCATTTCGTAAATTTATGGTTTATTTAACAATAAAAGAAGAATGCACGTGGAATGTTTGGGATGTTTTTTGGTCCTAATACGCCTTTGTTGGTCGAAAGTTTTATATTGCAAGCATCATTAGATGCAGTTTTTGACACCTTCGAGTGGTTCCCGTGAGATCTCCGGATAATGTTGCTACTTAATTGATTTACACCTATTTATTTTACCCAATATCGTTATTTCAATTACCGTAAAGGTGTCAATTAGCCATAGAGAAATATTTTTTTATAAAAATAGAATACAGAAACTATTTTAATATTGCGTATTCTTAAAAGATTTAATAAATTTTACAATTATATTAATTATTTAATTGGGCGCTTTTTACCAATGCATATATTTTTTAATTATCCATCAAGAGTAATTTTTTTTTTAACAAAGAATACATAAATATAAATTCTGAATACTTACGATAAATAATTATACTTGTTCTTACACGAGGTTATATAGAACCTGTGTTTAACTATAATCTTAACTTACGCTGTCAGTAAGTTATTACTCATTCTTTCATTTGTTCATTTTTTATTCCTTGCAACATCACGATGTATCTATCTATTATATCTATATTTTGCCAGAATCGCTAAAAATAGATACTATACAATAGATAAACTTATTTTATTTATAGGTACACAGAAATGTCTTTAGGTATTTGCCTATATTGTTAGAGAATGTTAATCCAATTTGTAGATATCTTTGGATGATATTAAGTATATTTTATATGATATTAGAATAGATATTACACATTTAATTTTCAAAAATTAATATTTATTAAAGTGAGATATTTTATTTACGTCATGAATGAATTATAATTATTAATACGTATTTTTGTACACATAAGACTAACATATTTTATTTAAATAACATATTTTCTGTTATTGTGAGTAACTGGGACAGGTTACTATATATAATGGATATAAAAAAATGCATTAACATTATTATATAAAATTAAATATTTAAAATTTGTTTTATATTACAGTATTTGTTATTTTATTTATTTATAAAATCTTTATTGCACCAAGCATTTTACACAAGAATTATACAGAAAAGAGATATAGATGTATAAAAGTGGTCTTATCGCAAGTAATCTCTACCAGACAGCTATATAAATATGTATTTATTTAATATCTAACAGGTGTCATGTTAATTATTAGTTATAATTATTGAATTAAAAAAATATATATTTAAAAAAAAATGTCAAGACTGACACTCGCATTACGCGATTAAAATGTCAAATAGGCATAATTTTCATACAAATTAAAGCTTAAGTAGCAATAATTACGAGTATCTTACGAATGTGGCTGTATGAGTGCTTAAGCGGTTGTGATTAAATAAGGTAAACTGTTATAACTTTATTGTTCAACATCACACGCCTGAGGGCAACTAAACTTTACATACGAGAAGATACCCAATTACGAGTCTTATAGAGCTGGGGTTGGGTGATTTTTAATACAATACCAATTTAGGTATCAGATATAAGGATATCTCTCGATATTTACACTTATATTTTTTATATTCTTTTAACATGATTTTGGAATATAATAAAGTGATCCACAATGTAGTTTTGAGTCAATATATTATCAATATATGTCTACTTATAAACCTAATTTCTAATTAAATTTATTAATCTTAGATTATTAAGTTAAATATTATCTATAGGTTTCTAATGCGAACTTTTATCTAACCATTAGATATTACCAGACCTAGCTATTTATCTATCCACTTCCTACAAAAATCCATTTGTCTTACAAATTAAATTATAGTAAGTATTATAAAATTTGACATTTTAAGTTTTTGGTCATTAACTATCCACAATCATAATCCCACATAAGTACCTAGATAAAAAAAAATTGAATACTTATATACAGCAAAGACTCTATTAAAATAATTACTTGAATACATGATCATGATAAATATAGGTAAAATGATTTTATAATAAATGTTAAAGAAATCTAAACTTCATTTCCGTTTCTAATTATTTAAATATAATGCCGTATAGGTGCCGCGTCTTTAAAAATTGTGTTTGTTAATTGATAATGAAATGAGTGTCGGGCCCCTGGAGTATGCGTAACGCGGTGGCACACAGATGCCACGCGCCGCCCGCGCCTTACCAATTGTGGAGCAGTTTCGCAAATTAGTCGGATTATATTTAGACGATGATACCATTTTTTTCGTATTTTTATAGTCGCAAATTAGGATGGTTCACGCAAGGTCTCGTTCACATGTTAAAACATAATGTGGACTGTGATGTATTTTGCTTAAAATTCGATTTGTTTTAAGCGGAAACTTTTGAATCTTAGAAATATTGAAATTAAAAATTAACTTTGAACTTTAATGAAATGGTTGTTGCAACTTAGTGTTTACACTGTGACCATATTTAAGTTATTTTCTCCTATAGTACAAAATGTAGAGCACTACATTTTAAAGATATTAGGTATACTACCTTATTTGATTTACATATAAAACATTTTTTCATCTTTGATCATATTTTCAAATTAGTAATTTTTTTTAATAAATAATATTTTTAAAATAAAAGTAATCTAAGTTACTCCTTATATTGTTAGACATTTGAGATTGATGGTCCCGTCAAAATCGGCCCAAATATTTCAGAGATTAGCAAGTACAAACAGACAGGCAGACAAAATTCTTAAAAATTAAGTTTTCAATAGGTACCTTATATACAATAAATTTCGCATAAAAAAATCTAATAATTTAATAGATAGATAATGTAAGTCCATTTTAGTAGAAACGAGTGTTAAGAAAACCTTGTTTGAATCAGTAAACTGCAAACATTGAAAGAATAAATACAAAATCGCACCCAATATAAATTCAAATTTTTGAATTCCGAACGCATTTATTTGGGAATGTCGAGGACTCGCCGCATGACGCCTGCTGCGCACGCCACTTTCTTTCAACTTTGCCGAACCGCTGCACCAGCATCCTCTTCTTACGAATGAATAAAAAGACTATCACATACCTATCGATCTAAACTAAACTCTTAGTCATTTTTTCATTACTATAAGGTGGCCTATATTTAAAACAATAAATAATAATCCATTTAATAGTTTTTGAGATTATCGTGAACGTACAGACAGCTGTGGCGGGTTGACTTTATTTTATAACATGTAGGTAGACAATACCTCGTACTTCAATTAAAACAAAAAAATATGTTTAAATGTGACTTATTGTGTTTTTTATTTCGAACATGTTCCTATATATATAGAACATATTCAGTATTAACACATTGAACCATGTTTACAATCCACGGGGTGGAATATCCGAAGACAATGATTATTTATTGTCAGAAAGGCTTTTGTCCTGACGCCGCCGAACTCAGGCCGATATTATAACCATTTATAACATTCCAATTTAATACTGAAATGTTAATCGAGAACAGAATTGATTATAGTAGGATTTGATAGTATATTAATTTGTTTTTTCACTGTGTAAATATTTGTTAATATTATTTAAACATTCTTGGAATCGTTCACGTGGTTTGAATTTAGATTTCATAGACTATACGCGGTAGATCAGAGCAAAGAGATACAACAGAAATATTTTAATAATAATTGAATTAGGCACTATCCTTTCAACTTGGTTATACTAAATGCAATAAACTACTAATTAGATTTATGTAGTAATATTAGCCTCGGTGAATTAGGATTTACAGTATTGTAGCTATAGATTCAGTCTAAATAATCTATTACTTAAATATCCAACAATATTTATTGAAAAAAATATATTGTCTTAATCAAAATATAAAGGTTGAAATAGGAGCAGATTGAAATTTAAGGCTTTGAAATAATATATGACACGTGATTATATTATACTCGATGTTCGCAAATACAGTTGCAAAGAATAAACGAGTGAATGTAGCCCAAAAATGAAATTAGAAAATTAGTAATAATTTTATAAACTTTCATTCAAACTGAGGTGATAGATGATCAATTCAATCAATCGTTCAAAACATTATATTTTCAAATTACCACATTTACTTGAAAGTGGATCAGTGTCAATATTCTATTTGGATTTTTTGACTAAACCTGTAATACATTTTATATATAAATATAACAAGCATAAGCTTGTTACGATGTAAAAACAGACCAAAATTTCTGTTGAAATATCTACTTTATTTATTGATGAAAGGGGTTTAGTTTTATAAGGATTCTATCTGCATTTTGCTAATGATCCTATAAAAATATATTTTGTCAGTCACAAAACTTTCATTATCAATCAATCAATTCAAAGTCTTACGTAATCAATTAGCCGATTCTGACAAATTCACAGGGAACTAAGCACTGGCTTTTAGCGGGAACATTGTCATCGAAAAAGTCGTTACAGGGGTACCTACTTTTTCTAAAATATGTGAGTAGGTATTTCTATATAAATAATAAATAGAAAACACCACAGGCGAAATGAAAAGCATCGAATATTTGTGAGTCAATACGCAATACCTTATTTGTATATAACATCCTTTAACACATTCATAACAAGAATACACGACAGGAAACTTTTGTTTGTACGAGATAAAAGACAAAGGTTTCGGTTCTTATCTACTGGTAATCTCGACTATAGATAAACGAATACCTTTCTTGGATGTGTTAAATATTAACAAATAGAGCGCTAACTTTAGACACTTTAAACGCCGGACCCATTCAAGGGTTGACAAACATTTGTAGTTACATTAAGTGCGGTCACACACTTCCCGTATTCTGTTAGGTTCTTATACAATATTGTCAGGTGTTCTTTACATTTGACATTCTTCTCCGGGAGGTATGTGATTATCTTAATAATTCGGCGCTTGAAATATATTTAGTAAAATAATAATAATAATAATTTATTTCACATATTTTGTACAAATAATATATGAAGTCCCTAACTTCTGAGGTAGTTATAGAAAATACGTTTCTATAATTATAAATGTTACTAAAGATTGTAATATAAGGATTTTGTTTCTTAGTTGAATAAAGTTGATGAGTAATGAAGTTCCAAATTAGATCGTAGTATTTATGTGTACGTATACGAATCTATTTTATTTACAATTAATTTATAAGTTATACTTATATTATTTACAAATCGCAACTTAAAAATAGAGCACAAAAATACAATGTACTAGAACATACTAAGAACATTGAATTAAGTTTACCTATCTGAGATCTGTATCTGACATCTTTTGGTATTCATATTTCTATATAAAATCATTCAGATAACATTTACCTACGTTATATTTACCTACGGTACAGGTACTTACCCTCTATCTTTAACGTATCATCCATATAACATTTTAAAATAGCACTCGAGATAACATTATTGTGCTTAATAAATGCAAAAATGGAATTACTAATTGTTTTGTATCTATTATCCTCAAAGTTGCATGCATCTTTATGGTTTTAAGTTTTAGGAATACGTAATCTGTTAATACGAATGAAAAAATGTAAGCAATAACATTTAAAATTAACAAGAGAAAGCTTAACAATGGTTAAACCTATTGTCTTGTTACATGTAAGTTAGAAAAAAATAACGATATTCTTTTGTATATTCTCGATATTTTGTATAAACACAAATATGTTTAGCAAATGAATAATGTGAGCACTGTTGCCACGTGAATTACTTTCTAATACAGTAGAGTACTTAGCTACACGTAATAGATAATAAAAACGAAACATATCTCTCATGGTATAAATACCTAACCTTAACTTTATATCTTATTCTATATCTATATACATAGGTATACGCCATGTCATCAAAAATTCTCTTTAAATACTAATCTGATATGGAGTCAAACTTGTACCTTAACTGAGTATATCCCCTGTCAAGTTTAGAAACAAACAGATTATAAAGACGTTTTCCTTTTTAGTCACCCAATAAAAATATACTTGGGTAGAAATAGCTTAATACCCATTCACAAAATTTTACGGCGGCGTTGCCATTGACGAGCTTTGTTTGTAAAGGCTAGTTCGCGCCATCGGTATTTGCTTATTTTCGACCACAATTTAAACATCTCGGCTCTAGCCAAGCGCCACAGGTGTACCTGCGTGTTTTTTTTATATTCAACCGTGTGTACTTAGGAAGTTAGATCTGTTTACATAAAACTGTTTACGGTAAGATTGAAGTGTTTATTAGTGGGTATCGTCCGGTTTTTATGTTATTTACGAAAATGAGCATTAAATACAAAAGTTAAGAACTAATATCGTATTTACACTGATTTCATATCCATTATTGAGTTTAAACAAACTAGTGGTTAATAATCATATTATTGTAAGCTAATTTGAGTGGGTATTTATCGGTTTCTCTACTACAACTATAATATCTTTAAAAATCTATTATTATAATTTCCTTTTATTATATTTCTGTATATACATAGATATTTCTTTTGTACAATACTAGCTATTCGGCTCAGCTTCATCCGGGTGTACATGTATTATACATATAAACCATTCTCTTGAATTACTCTACCTACAAAAAAACCGCTTCAAAATTCGTTGCGTAGTTTTAAAGATTTAAGCATATATAGGGACCGACAGACAGCGACAGTTACTTTTTTTTTATACTATGTAATAATGATTATTATATTTTTGCTCCTTTATCTGTAAATTTATAGTTAAAGGTTGTTTTATATAAGTACATAAAGCCATTTCCTTCTCCAATGAATGTCGACCAAAGCTTACTCGTTCAAGTACTATTTGTAAATAAGTATATAATAATGCTTAGAATCTCACATAATTCCAAGTTACGGCTCTTGATACATGCATCGCGGTATCGTCCCACGAGAAATAAGCCGCGGGCGATAGAAAGTCCCACCCACGCCGTACAATGCTCACGCGCAGCTCGGTGGTAAATAAAAAAGTGAATATTCGTTTTTTGAATGTTCAACCCGCTGCCGTGTTACGCGCCCCGCCCAGTGCCCTGATTGGTGAACGGTAGCTGTCATATGTGTTTCGCTATGCGTGCTCCTGCACATCAGTGAAACAGTTTAAATTCTAATTACTCATAACTTTTTTTTCTAATTACTTATTCGCTTTAAGTAGGTACCAATGCATGTACAATGATAATTGCATTAAAGTTACGAGATTCCATTTAAACTCTTTACCAATACATTTATCTAATTATAACAAATGATAAATTTTTTAATGTGGCTCTACACATCATATCTATTTCTGGCCTAACTGGACATGGACATATTATCAGCGCAGTCTACTTCCACACCACTATGGTAATCGTTTACCATAGATCATATCATCAGATGGCCCGTGTGCTTGATTGTTATTTTTGTGGCATAAAAAAGCAAATATAGGTATAGCCTATTTATTATTTTGATGTATAAACTATATTACTGTAAAGTTTCATCAATATTTGTTCAGTAGTTTTTGCGTAAAAGAGTAAGAAACATCCATCCGTACTCACAAACATACGCGTTTATAATATTAATAAGATATATATAGAAAGTATCCAAGTCATTAAATTAAATTATTAAATTAATTATTGTCATATAAAAAGACCACGTAATAGCAATATCTAGGGCTAGTATAAATCTAGTATTCGTTGTAAGTTAATAGCAATAATGAGACTTATATTGAGGAAGTATTGTTAAGTTGTGTACTAAACTAAAACAAAGGCGCTACATTCAACGACAGAATCGAATATTAAACTGTCATTATAAAAGTGAACAGTAAACATAACGTTGTAATTGAGCATCGATGAAGCCTTGGGTAGAGCTGATTCAATATTAATCGATTAATTATTGTACCATCACGATGTAGTCTTAATATATAGGTAACTCATAAAATGGTTATAAGTTTAGTAGATATAAGTACAAAATCAAAAGCTATATAACACCACAGAAGTAAGATTATTCGTCTACATTTTATTACATTCCTGGATTAAATTAATGACCTCTTGTTAATTAGTAAGTAGGTATCATTATCTGCTTCTTCCTTATCCCATTTATTTGGGGTCGGCGTAATATGTTTTTCTCTTTCATTCATCCCTGTTCGCAGTCATCTGGTTATTTATTACCTTTCACACAGGTATACTATTATAAAATATTTGAGCAGTATCAGAAAATACGTTATATTTGTTTTCCTGTTATATAGGTTATCGAAATAAAATTTAGGAATAATCATATAACAGATTACGTATCAAAGAAAGATATAACAATAAAAAATACTATGAATAATATTTGTACATTGTGTTTTTGATTACCTATATTCAATTATAAACTTCAATTTAAGTTGTTTTTTTATTTTAATTATTGGTATCATTTAACTTTTCTTATATTTTAGTATATATAAATGAGATAATAAAACTTCATACATCATAGAGAAAAACTTTCTGTCAATACATTTAATTATATTTTTACCTACTGCCTTTGATTGGGCGCTGCGTAAACCAGTAGCAGTGCTTCCGTACGTATATAATGTGAATTGAATATATATGTGAGTGCAACTGCTACTGTGAGGGCCCGCCCTCCTCTTATTATTCCCTGAGGGCGCCTCCTTATGGAAGGGCATTTAAATATAACCCATGTTGTGGAGATATTATAATGAAAATTTGAAAAAGGGTGTGGTTTTAATATTGTTTATTCATCTGCTAGCAATTGCATTGGAATTATGAATATGTATGATTTACTTTTTTATTTTGGGTTTGAACTATTATCAAGTGCTTTAGAACCTACATATATATATTATTATCGTTCTTTTTACTTAGTAGGTACTTTTGGTACTTATTTTATAATTAAGAAGAGTAACTTTGATATTTTTTTGATATTTTACTTACTCACTATCATTAAAGCATTCTTAGGCATAAAGAAGAATTTAGACTATGCTTTTCATCCTGACTATCTAGTCATCCATCCATTTGGATAATATATGTAATAAAACTCTATATAAGGCCATCTGGCTTTATATAGAGTTTTATTACAAGTGTTACTTCCATACCACCAATGTATTTGTGACCCTAAGGAAGAATTTGTGCTGTGATTAAAAGTAGTGCTTTTTTATAATTGAATGGTGGTGCTGACGGGGCACCAGTGGGGTCAACCTGACATGGTACCTAGCAAATCGATCATCAGTCTACATTACTAATAATTTCCCCCCCCCCAAAAGTAATAATAGTAACATGTAATCCGGTCGACATTCCGCACATCTGTTTTGGTAAAATTTATTTATGCACGTATAAATTTACATAGTCCCCTACTACAAATCCCACGGCTTTGAGTACATAAATTATGATTGGTAAGTAGTAGGTACCTATCTATATTTTAGAAATAATGTTTATTATGCATGTTGCCTCTCTGTGTGCGATTTTTTTAATTAGACTATATTTGATGTATGGCTATGTTACAAAATACTGATTAATCGGACATATATTTCGAATCTGTAATATTAGTACGAATTAAGTGGCAAATGCATTCATCCATGGTAGCTTACAGGATGTGACAATAGGGGTGTCCCCAGTTACCAATTCTATATTTGAATAAGGAGGTGTTATTTTATGTAATATCAATATACCCTTTTATAATAAAAAGTAAACATCCCTACTATCTTAAAAATATAAAAATTACCTGAATATAGATATCAAATGTTTGTTTGTTATTTTTTTTGTAAGTACATCACTTAAATAAAAATATTGTGTAACCTACGTACTTATTGGGATGGATGTGAACATAATTTATTATTTTTATCCGACATTTAATTAGCTACGACCAGACAAACGAAGTTGTGTTTAAAATCTAATTAACCTATTGAAATCTAGTTAAAATGGCGTTTTGTTATTTATTACATACCTACGAGCTATTCCCCGTGATGTCGGTTTTTTTCCTATCCTAGTTTTCCTGATACAATCTTACTTCATATTAGCTTTTATTAAGATCCCACCATCAGTTGGGCTTTCAGTTTGTTTGTAATTCCAATCACATAAAATATAATAATAAAACAAAAAAAATTGTAGAACCTCCTTCTTTGAAGTCGGTTGATAAACTAAGATATAGAGCTAGAGATGCGGTACATCAGTTACTCAGAGCGAACGCAGAGAGGCGCGGGCGCACTGCCGCCGGGGGCTATTCGGCCGAAGCCCTCAATATATCAGCCGGCACTCACAGATACTTGGTACTTCTCGCACAGTAACTGGCATTGAGTAGAATTCGCTGTTATTTTAATGTTGTACGATATTTTAACTACTACCATACCGTCCTACTTCTGAAGATGGGTTTCTTAAAATTATTGATAAAAAATTCAGGGTGATATTCATATAGAGCATTATATGAGTACATATAATCTATATGAAAATCAGCTTGTAACTTTAACTTTGATGCTTTTTTCAAGCCAAAACCTAGTGATTCTAGTGATATTATAAATGTCACAAGGGGTAAAGATATTTGAATATGTAGGTGGCTCAATTTTTAATACTTAATCATTTAAATGTATGTACCCCAATTATTGATTAAATTTTGTAAACAGATAAACCGAATCTTGAATTAATGATTATTATTACATTTGATATGATTTGATACTAAATCTATACATATAAATAATGTTTAGGTACCAATGTGATCGTGAAATTTGTTTAGAAGCTAGATTTTTTTTATATTGATTTGATTTCATCAATAAAATTAATATCACATTACTTGTCCTATGTCAGTAATCTTATATTAAAAAAACAATCTCGTGTGAGTAATTAATTTGGTATCAGTAAATTCTTAACTAATGCCGTAATAGAATGTATATAAGTACTGAGTCATATAATAGACAAGAAGGTAAATGTATATAGTTCATTTCTAAATTAGCTATTTTTTAATTAAATTAAATTTTATTTCATCTGCGCAAACCAGTAACAAGATATAGATATAGGTGTTTATTTATAAATTGAGTTTAACAAAATGCTACTCCTAGTATGCCCCTGTTCAAAGCTCATCGTATAACGTTCCTGTGGGAACGCGAGGTACATAAACTGTTTCGTTATTTCTGCTCATTCGCTCATTTGTATATTATAATTTGGACCCAACTAAGTGTAGTCGGCTTGAAATTATTATTATTAACCTGTATAATTATTACGCCTTTATGTCTTTTTATGTTCCGTTGTAGTGATTGAAATTTAAGATAACTAGATACCATTAATCTTTATAATTTACTTACTCTATAAAATATTACTACCTACTTCGAAAATTATTATTTATGAACTATTTGAAAGTAGTCATTATAATTCTATTTAAATACACAATTGCTATGATGTGATATTATATCGGAATGAAAAAAAAACTAAGAGATAGGTATGCTATGCTTAGCTGTATATACTAAGAAATACACTTACAATGTAGAATATCTCTTTGAACTAATATCTACCAAGATAATCATAATTTAAAATTTGTTAACTTTACACATAAAAATAACGACTTAAAATTTATTTCATTAAAAAATTGTAAATAACTTTTCATTTAATATTATATAATATATTAAATAAAAGTTTACATAATTGAAGAAGGAGTAAAGGCACTTATAAACGGTATTTAGAAGTATTCTCTAATTATCAAATAATGTTATTATCGATTATAGGTGTTACCTGTGTTTTTTTTTCTTGTTTAACCTTTAGCACTAATTTTAAAAGTAAATTCAACGGTTGTTTTTTTATACGCTTGAATAAAGTGGTCTATTATCCATTATTTGCTACTTTCATTAATAAAAAAAAACATGTACAATTGTACATAGAACCACAGACGCGGTAATTATAATACCGTGATTCAGCTCATACCTCGCATTTTTCAATTAAAAAAACAAACCGACAATTGCATTCCATCCCCGTAACCGCAACGTAGATTACTATTAGTGCGAGTGAGACAGTAATAAGTCATTGTTCGTAAAAATGTCAAATGGAATGATAAACATAAAATTCGTGTTGAAACGCACGAGATGAACGGTGAACAATGTGATGATAATAATTTTATTCAAATCGGAATGTTCGTGTTGAAGTAGATTCGATGTCAATTCCGGATTGGGTCATAATCGAGTTGTGAACAGTCAACCAAATAGGGTTGACACAGATAAGTCTCTTTTAGATACTTAATTCTTTATTACGAATAGAGTTGTGATGCGTAAAATTTGCGATATCAACTTTTAGGGGAAAGGCGAAGAAAATATATCCATGTTACTATACTTAGTACACAAAATGTTTAATCAATTTTAAAAAGTTATATATACATGTTAAAATGAAATAATGCGTTTAGAAAAGTAATTTTCATATATTTACTCATTTTGTTATTTTCCAGTACTTAGTACATAGGTACATTTGAAGCAGAAAATATTTGACATGCGTTATAAGAATGTATTTTACAAAACCACCACAGATATCTATGACAATATAAATAAAATTAGAGTATATCTTTTTGGCGTGAGTATATTAATTGAACTCCGATAAGAATGTTCAATATCAAGTTATTTTATTAATATGAATGGCGATTCGTTATAAGAAACTACCAAAATTGCATTAAATATATATGGATATTCCGAAATAGAAATTTGTAATTGTACAAGGCTTGTAATAAAATTCAAAAGTTTTTACGACCACCAATTATTCATCAAGTAAAAATATCCTTGTATATTCCATCTAACCAAATGCATGCCAAATTTCATGACAATTGTAATTACACCACGTCTTTATGATGTCAAGAGATAACAAACAACAATAGAAAAATACATTTTCACATTGCAATACTAATATTAATATAATAAAATTTTTAATTATTTCTATTGAATATTAATGTATGTACATACATTTCTTTCATACATCTCATACATTTCAAAAATTATATTTTAATGTAGGTACATACATTTCTTTCATACATTCATAAAATTATCTTTTAATGTAGGTACATAACACCCCATGTCAGACCCCTTGTATTTGGAAGAAACTTAAAAATAATGCCAAAAATATTAGATGAATATATTTTTAATACGAATATTGTTTTATTTTGTTCATCAACTTTTCTTTCATACACCTGGTTTATACATATACAAGCAATATTAAATGTTACCCAATTAAACATAGGTAGAATACAATGCATACATCAACAAATTCCTAGAAAGCCGAAAGCCCGAGCGCCGCCGGTATCACGCTGACTCTGCGATATCTGTCTCATTGAAAGAGCCACAATAGCCTCAATGCAGTTATAATAGACCGTATTAGATGCAATCATGAAAGCAATGACACAATAACTTGATAAATATTGGACTTGAACAAATGCTATTGATGTCAAATGATCCTTTTCTGAAACGGCTGTTAGACGTGGAGTTGTCGGTTTTGCTTTTAACGCTCGCAACCATTTTGTTTTGATAATTTTATTTAAATTTAAAGAATAATTTTGATTGTGAAAAAGATGTTGATTTCTACAAATAGTTGTGTTATTTTTCTTAATGATTGAAACTTTAGAAAGAGTTAGGAAGGAACCATTTTCTAGTATGGGATGGGGTATGTATGTAATATTATGTTATCTGTGGCGTGAGTATATTAATTGAACTCCGATAAGAATGTTCAATATCAAGTTATTTTATTAATATGAATGGCGATTCGTTATAAGAAACTATTGCATTAAATATATATGGATATTCCGAAATAGAAATTTGTAATTGTACAAGGCTTGTAATAAAATTCAAAAGTTTTTACGACCACCAATTATTCATCAAGTAAAAATATCCTTGTATATTCCATCTAACCAAATGCATGCCAAATTTCATGACAATTGTAATTACACCACGTCTTTATGATGTCAAGAGATAACAAACAACAATAGAAAAATACATTTTCACATTGCAATACTAATATTAATATAATAAAATTTTTAATTATTTCTATTGAATATTAATACATATACAAGCAATATTAAATGTTACCCAATTAAACATAGGTAGAATACAATGCATACATCAACAAATTCCTAGAAAGCCGAAAGCCCGAGCGCCGCCGGTGACTCTGCGATATGTGAAAGAGCCACAATAGCCTCAATGTAATAAAATAATTAAAAGAAAACGATTTTGTAAAAATGTTTACAACCTCATCATTATTTTATATTAATTTTATATTAATTATGTCTGGATTATAGAGAATAAAAAAATAAGTAATAGTCATACCTATGTAGGTATACCTATAAATATATTTTTTAATACATGTCGAGTACATTTAGTATTAGACTAATTAAAATAAATGTTTTAGAGCTAAGAGCTCTCGCGCGTCTCTATTTATAAAAAAAAAATAGATACCTATGTTGGCTTATAGCATTGACTACCTAATAATTAAATTAAGTTAAGTTTTTAAATATAAATCAATTAGTTATTTGAATAACTTGAATAGTATATAAATTACAATATATGTTAAGGATTATACAAAATATAAAATTCTTATTGTTTGGATCATAATAAAATGAATTGTCTCTTTTAAATTTTGGTCGTAAATGTATGTACTTACATACATTAAAATAGAACAGATCGTACATCGTTAAACCTAATAATTAAATTAAGTTAAGTTTTTAAATATAAATCAATTAGTTATTTGAATAACTTGAATAGTATATAAATTACAATATATGTTAAGGATTATACAAAATATAAAATTCTTATTGCTTAAAATTTAAAGATTTCTTTGAAGTTGTAATGAATACAATAAACCAAGAGTTGTTATTAAAGATTAATTGCACTTCTTTACCATTGCTTTTTCATAGGACATAAAATCAAGTATTCATTATATTGATTTACAATATTGAACAGTAATGTATTTATCGTACTAAAAGAGTAGTGCGATGTCCAACATTAAACTTTACAATGTTGCTAACAATTGAATAACTTTAGTAGAACGAATCCTCATTGTAAACATTTGTGGAATTTTGCGTAATTATCTTTGAAGTGGCAGTTTTTGTGTGTAATTATTAAAATGCGTATTGTATGCTGTACCTATTCATGATGAGAATGTGCGAGATGTTATACAATGTTGTTAATGAACTGAAATGACTAATAATGTATGTACTACTAAGTAGTGAGATGCAGTCCCATTGTATTGAAGTATAGAGTGGCTATAACTTCTTAAATACTTGATTTTCTCTTATTCTTTTGTAAATATGTATATATCTATATTTACATATAATAAATTCGAGATGTATTAAGGTTTTACGTAAAACGGCTGGTAGAATTAGGATATTTTTTTAAGACTATGTGGTTCAATATATAGGCTAATTAATCTTAGAAAAATAACACCGAAAACGTTAAATCTTATAATTATTCTTGTTAATTTTAAATACGTGTATTCTACTATTGTTAATTTTAATTGTAAGTTTTAATTAATAAAAGATGGCGTTTTGATAACTATTATATATATTTGTTATTTGATTAACATCAATAGACTGCGTCTGCAAACTACTAGTTGAATAATAAGTAATTAGTAATTATTATTTTGTTTTTCCATTCAAGAAAACTTTCACAGTCATGTGGTGTTCTTAGCAAAATATTCTAATTAATGACTTAATGAGTCAGAGCTTTCGAAACATACAAAACCGCAGATTTCTCACGTTTATGTGACGCATCATAACTGTGGGCTTTTATTGTACGATAAATATCAACTCGAACCGTAAACATATCGTTTGCGACCGTGTTACGTAAATATTGTGCAAATGCTGTTAATGTTTTGCGGAATTCCGACAGTCTATTAGGACAACGGTGTCCCAAATAACATGTCATAAACTAAAAAACTGACAGTCAAATAATTTAAAAATATATATTAAATTTAATTTGAACTTGAATGAAACTTACTCTTACTATTTTTACTACTACTATAATACTTTTATTCTGGATAAAAAAAAATATTCTAAGTAATATGTTCTCAATAATACATGAACATATGATATAACATGCTATATTTAAATGACATGTAAGTAAATATATAATTTTTAATTTTGTCCGAGGAATACTTTGTATATATACAAATAATACAAAGTGGTATGCGTGGACACCTGTGTCTAACGTATTTCAGCCATTAAGCAAGCTTTATAAGCTGTGTTTTAGCAGTGAGATATGGCAGTGAAAAAACAGAATACGGTGGCATATGACTTCTTTTGTTTTGCCATTTTGGAGAACTAAGATACCTTAGTAAATTTGGTCCATTCCTATAAATAATAATTAAAATATCTATATGGTCAAACTTAAAGTAATTAAAAAAACTTGTTAAGTGATTGTATAGATTTTATTTGTAAAAAATACACTTTAGTCTAACTTCAATGTTGTTTATAGGATTCCTTACGTTCGCTACTCAAGCCATTCTCCTTATTTGAAACAAAAGGTGAAATAATATTATTTATTAAGTACCAAATGCATTCCAATAATATAGAATTATAAAGTTGATTACAAATCCTAGTAAAGTACACTGACTAACTACATTTTGACGTCACAGTTACTATAATATCTACGTCATTTTCACATCAAAATCATCGGTAAAAATTCAGGTAATTCTGGTGACCTGGGTTTTTTTCTAACACGTCAATAAATCACTGCATGTTACCTGAAAACGGCATACGTGTCAATAGTTCAAGGGAGTGAGTTGTTGTTCTGACTCACTCATTGAATACATTTTGAAGAATGTCTATAAGATATGGGGTCTGTGGTCCAATGACTCATGCGAAGATCCGCGTGGACTGATTTAAATAAGCTATATAAGTAATAGAAAATTCAACATCTATTTAGTTTATTAGTAGATCTTCTGTTGTGTACTTTAGTGCATATTCAATGAAAAGATATGTTTATTTAAAAAGTTTGTTTAGAAGTAATATTTAGATACGAATGATAAAATGGATACGCCGTTATGTTAATTAGGTAAAGTTATTTTATAATATGTATGTAATTTCATAGATAAAAGTGTGATGTTATCTTAAATAAACGTAGTTTTATTATTAATTAGTACAATATAATCTGAAAATCCGGATTTTGATAATATTCCAATGTACAGACCATGGCAATTTTTACACGCATGTACTTCAGTTGCATTGCACTGTTCTTTTCTAATTTTGGAAGTCTATATAATTTAGTAAATATCTATAAATTATATATAATATTATAAGTTTTTATTATTTGGAAAGAATGCTTACTTTAAATTAAGAATAATCCACCTCCGCTTTGATCAATTTGATGTCTTTACAGCCGTGCTTAGACATATTAAATGTGTCTTTATATTATACATAGGTACTCGTATAATATGTAATCTTTCATTTTCCGAGTAGCTATAAAACTCATGCGAATGCTTTTGTGGTTTGGATCAAATGTTTTCCGAGTCTAGTAATAATATTAGAGAAATACAATAGCACGGTATAAAATTTATTTCGTGATGTGTTTTTAGTGATTTATGATAAAAAACGTTATGTATCAAAGTAAAGATTTATATCAATATTATTCAGAGTTGTGATAACAACATAAATAAAAGTATCAGCTGTATTGATTTCGGAAACTATTTTACAAAGATTTATGTCTAGTTTTAACTAGTTTTGTTAGGACCAGACACTTGATCTAATCATTTGACATTTCATTTAAGAATCAACTAACGCTACCTTTGATGTTGGAATTCGGTTTTAAAGAGGTCTCGTAAATGTAGTAAACGGCTTATCACTGGGATTTAACTGGTATTCTTTGAGTACAAAGCCGAGATTTGTACGTATATGGTAATGTCAAGAACACTTTTTGCGATTTCGGGTGCGTCTCATCTGTCGTGATGTTTAAATAAAGATATCGTAAACTAAGAGTTTGGCATGTTTTTTTAATAGTGTAAAAAGGCAAAAGGCATTATGATGTAAAGACTAAAAGTTTTAAGATAATACTATGCATGTATAATACGGTTTACGTGCAAGTGTATTTTTTTTTATTTAGCATAAGTACCTAGTTTGGTATCTGTGATCTAGGTACTCGAGTATTATTACGCGCGAATTAACGATATGGTGTGCTTATTGTGTCTATTATATTTTGTACAAATTTCTTGACTTGAGTATATTATTATGATCAGTCATGTGGTGCAACTATGCTTATCGAACTCATATTCGTTTTTGTTTTAAATATTATGGCCGTGACGGACATTGTGATAGTTTGAATGGAGTTACGCAGCTATAAAACGAGCCGTAAGTGCCGCTTCACGGTTGTTTCAAAGAATTCAAAGTTTATAGCTTTGGCGAGCGAAATTTGAATAATATTTGAAAATAAAAAGAAGTTAAAATTAATATTTAGGATGATAGAAATTTCATGAAACTTTGAGATTAAATATTTTACTGCTTATATATGAATGGCATCGTAGATTTATTCACTTCTGGAAAAGCTATCTACATTATTATTAGGTTTGTCTATAACTTTATCTATGATTATTACGTAATAATTGTAGTCAATTTTTATTGTAACTTGACATTTAAAAATATGTTTTGGATTTTCGATAGTCTTAGAAGAAGACGTTAGAACTTTTAAAAATGTATATACGATATTTTTTTTATTTTTTTGTTGCTTTTTTCTAAATACCTGATTGTGCGTTTCCTAGAAAGTGGTAATGGAGTACTTGCCCCGAGGTCGCGGTAATGACAGAAGCCGAAAATCATCATAAATTACTGACAGTACCGGTACCCAAATAAGTGGGGGTCGGGTATTTCGTGAGTGAAAACCACGGTAGCGCCGCAAGCCACCGGCTGGGTTCCCACCGACAGAACTGCTAATAGAGTAATAAGTCTTATATTTTAAGTGACATTTGACTGAAACATATTACATATTTAATATTCGGAACTAAAACTGTAGAACTTCAAAAATAGGATTTGTTTCTATGTCCATGTTACTATACTAATTTATTCAGATTAAAATCGGTTCTTTAAAGGAACTTATTCTTCTGTATCTATAACAATTGTCTCTATTCGAAAAATCTTAACAAAGATATTAACGAATCTATAGTTATAACAACTAGAATCGGACAAAATTTGAAATTAAAATTGGATATAAATCATGTTATGTAGAAAATTCTCAATAAATGGTAGTCCGGTGAATATTCAACATAAAAAAATATTGGTGATGATTATGATAGTGCAAACAAACATGACATATGACGTGTTTGCATCATGGACATGTTGCAATCTAAAAAAAAATATTTATGAATTCATAAACATAGCATAAAACACCTATTGCGTCAGTGCATCATTTTCCTTTACAGCCATCAGCTTACTGTGGCGCTACCTGTTCATTCACTCGTGCGCACGTGGTGGGGGCTTGCGCCTTCCGTGTAACGTTATCAGTAGTTTCCGCACCCTCTCGCCAGCGCAGTTGCTAAACGCACCCGCTGTTGGTCACACGTTTATTGTTGACACATCTAGTCTCTTTAAGTCTGCATTAATCGTTGACGTTCCATATTCAAATTTTTAGTGTTCCATTTTTAAAATCTAACGCTGGTTACATAAGAACTTTTTTGTTTTTTATGTTCATTGTCATAAATATTATAGTGAAAGTGTTAATAAATACGTTCGTTGAGTAATATCTATATTCTAACTGCCGCTTCAAAGGTGCGTATGTAGTAATTTAAGTAAATATCAATAAATTACTTTATTAATTTATTCTTGAACGGTTATCTATTTAGTAAACATGTTTAGTAAATGATGATATTAATAATCTGCTGATGTTTGTACTAAATGTTCAATATAGATGGTTAATAAGCACTTACAAGTAGGTAGACATATAAAATTACTTTGACTCCCAGGTCAAGTATGGTATGGTTGTCCTTGCTTAATACTTCTTGCATGTTTACTATCAATATACTTACACAGAATATAATTAAAGTCTCTAGATTGACACGTATCATTCACTATAATAAGTTTAATAATATTAACAACTGTTTTTCAACTAACAAAAACATTATCATTTTTTGCGTGCCACTGTCGGTTGGATGAAGTTAAAATTTAAATTAATTTTTATATTGAGCAGAATAAAAATTTGTAATTATAAAAAAAAATGTGTAGGTATTTACTTGGGTTGTGTAGTCATAACACGGCTATGAATACATCCTAGTAAGTACTTATGCATATTTGAATCCTGCCCCAAATTTCAATAGCAACGTAATGTAAACCCTTCGGTTATGCAGTAGAGTCGATTTTTGAACGCATGCAGTTATCTGATAAGCTATCACTCTGATACAGGCGTTCAAGCCCCGCCCGTCGCACGCTTCACATCATAGACCAGACAAAATGTTCGCTGTGATGCAGATCGACGAAGACCACACCAGGGATTTCAGGCGTAAGCTGCGCCCAAAATGCGAGTTCGTCTGCAAATACTGTCAGCGCCGGTTCACGAAGTCCTACAACCTGATGATCCACGAACGCACCCACAAGAGCCCGGAACTGTCGTTCAGTTGCGAGGTGTGTGGGAAAAGCTTCAAGAGGCAGGATAACTTGCGCCAACACAGGTCAGTTCCATTTTCAAATTATTTCTCCGCAACTGGTGTTTTGTTTTTAATTTTAATAATAATTGGTGGTGTTCTTTTTTTAAAACTTATCAAAATTTAAGAAATTAGTCAGTAATAAAAATTATTTAGATATTCGAAATAATTGGAATAATATTTTATAACATCAAAATAAGCGAAGTAGAACGTATATGACGTGTTTTAATGTTTTTTAAAGATACAAAACTGAATATAATTGCCTACAACCAAAGCAGTAGTTACTAGACATATACTACTTTACATGTAATAATATCATGAAATGTCATTATAATGATTCTCCTTAAGTCCAATAGTAATTCCAAATTACATTTTCCAAAATTGATAATAGGCATTTGTAATAAAATAAATGCTCCTTCCTATTAAATACTGCTACTAAATAAATATGAAAACCTGTTGAAAACTTAATTGTGATGTTAAAGGCGCGATTCCTTTCAACCTACATTGTTCGTGGTCAGGTGAGACAAGGCTGCGGCAAATCAGCTCGGTAGGAATTAGGGTCTAGTGGATCACGGGAGCAGTCATCTGTCTCATATTAGACGCTATTCACTAGTAATACCTTAACGGAGTTGAGTAACTGTATGATCACTATCTAGAAGTAGGAGTACGTAAGTATTTATGTAATTTGTTAAATAAAAATATTTTTAAATTAAGAACTAGTAGAAAATAACCAATATTTGAATTTTACGTTCTAAAGCATGGTTTACACTATAAGATTTTTGGCGTTAAAATCGTTTGCAATAATAATTACATACAGAATTTCACGTGTTAACCTCTGATTTTATAATTATTCCAATAATAATTTAATACAATTTTATATATAATATTAATACAAGTTTAAGACAATAGTTTTTTTTTTGACTCAATATTAAAAATGTTGAGTCCAAAAAGTACTGTTGAGCACGTACGATTTCAGACATATTGTAAGATTTCACAAAAAAAAAATATTGGAATATATATTACGTCCAAGAAATTAGTTTCTAGTTTAGGGAATTTAAATAATTTAGACCTAGTAAGAATAAGATTTCACGGAAATACACTGTAATATTGTTACTTATAGTAACAATATTACAGTGTATTTCCGAGTGTATATGAAAATTCCACGGCGACGTAACATAAAGACGAAATCCCCACGGCATTGAGAGAACACGCCGTAAACATTACAGAGATGCGAGCAATTAAAACCGGGACATATTTGTACAATGTTATCGTATCATAAAATAATTTAAATCAGATAATAGCGGCGTGTAAACAAACACAGAAGATTAATTACTGTTGCTTAAAAAAGAGCCGTTTCACACTTCTACTATAACTGTCAATATATCAACATATAAATAAAAAACAATGGCCATATGTGTAAGTTATAATTGAAAAATGACGTCATTTGTGAAAATGTGTTGAAATATAAAATAATAATACAGTACTTATATAAAAATACAGAATTAATACAATGACAGTAAAACGAATGACGAATTTATTTTGTTTCTTTAGGAGAAATTTACAGAATGTAAGTACTTTTGCTGTAACAGTTATGACAACAACATAGAAAATAGTCCTTAAGTACCTACTTATCAAGTCAGACAACGCTGATTCACTATAGTATACGTTATACCTAAATGTGGATAGAATAAAACTTTGCATAGTTTTTTATAAATTAAAATTTCTACAAATAATAATTATGGGACTGAATTGAGCTGTAACGTACTATAAGGACTATGAACTACATTAAATGTTATATAATACCTACTACATTAAATGTCTATCATTAAAAAAACTGAATTTCTTGATCGGTACTTACATCCATTTGAATCCACGGCATACTGCTGTTTGGATATAATTATGAGTTCATTAAACTTCTTAAATCATGAAGGTGCGTTCACACGTCCGCGTGTCAGACGAGATTGTCGTCGACATTCCAGCGGCAGTTTGTCATCCGCAATTAACATACAATGTGGTGGTAGCGAGTTACCGCCGGGGTCGCGACCCTAACTAATGCAAATCTCGTCCGGAACGACGAGACTTACGAAAGTGACACCAAACGAGATGGATGTAGGTGACACGCGTCTGAGAAACCGCAAACTGAACATATGTAGTCTATATAAAATATTAGACAAGTAAAATGAATGTAATAAAAAATATTCAGAAAATGTGAAGAAATTATACCTCGTTGAGTTGAATTGATAAATAATAATCAAACGTATTCTAATCAGTTGTATGTTTGTGAGGTGTGATGTTATAGATTGATATATCAAGGTTTAAATTTTAAAACCATCCTGTTCCAATGTCTATTAAAATATCTATAAATATATTGTTGTATATATATATAATACATAATTTATAGAATTACCAAATAAATAACATGTAAACATAAATAATAGTGTAATTGATGAATTGTTCTATTTAAAGACAGTAAAACAGAACAGTGAAATCGCAACTATACCTACTCGTGAAGACTAATTAATAAGTAGTAATCATATGTACCTTTCTGAAACGTTACAACAAAACACGTTTCAAGAAAAACGGTTTTTAACCTGAGTACACACGGATGCAACAGTTCCGTGTGAATCTTAGTGGAATACGCGATCCCCATCCTGCTACCGCGAGATGGTCGATAGATCGCTCACGCTGCATGCGAGTCGTGAGCTCGTGACGAGCTCGTGTGTTAACGGTGCTTAATGGGCCCTAATGCTTCCGAAACTGTGCGAACGCGGACGGTAGCCCACCAGAGTCTGGCACACGTGACTGCTGCGGTATAATTTGCAGTTTATGCGCCGCCCGTACAAGGAACAACAATGTGCACCACGCTTAACCGTACCGTGATGAAATTACGGCAATTTGTCGGTAGGACCATGTATGCGATGGCCTACCTATTTAGGTTTTACAACTTAGCGGTTACACTGTACGGTCATATTTTAGTAAAGGTTACAGAGGGATCCGTAAATGTCATGTCATAAATTCTGTGCAACAGTTATCCTGATTACACCACTATGTATCGATAAAGTACGAACTGTGATGTCGATATATTTTATTATTTGTATCTAGTCTCTTACTTAGACCGATATGCATTTTTTTTGTAATGTTACCTAGAGTTTCGAACATGGAGTTAATGCTTTCTTCTTTTTTCATTCCGTATTTACCAGTTTAATTTTGAAATGTTCATGATATGATTTAATATCGATTCATATAAGATATAAGAATTCCACGAATATAGTATCTATAGATATTCATATATACACGTACTAAAATTATTTTTCTCCAGTATAATCCTCTTAGATTTATATATTTACAACTATAATTTAGTTGTAGGGGATCTCCTTAACAGTTGTTAAGCAATTTAGTAGCAAAATACTTCATATTTTTTATGTTTCATTTACAATAATAATTTAAATACCCATAATGATATACTTAATAATCGTAATCTTAAAATAATAAATTGTTAGAACATTTTTTTTTACAACTCGCTCAGCAGATTTATTTCAAAGGTACCTTAATAATACTAATATTAATAATAAACGTATCTAATTCACGTGAATCAATTCACGGTATGTGACTATGACATATACAGGTCCATAAGTGGGTACGTACTACGTAAGTACTTACGTTCATGTAAAATATTGCGTGTGAAACGTCGACCCCCTGCATGAGACGTGAATGCCGTCGGCAGTAAGTTCCGCTACCGATTGCTTTACTAAATGTAAGGTTGTTTGATATGACTGTAATGAAAGACCTCTGACATGCATACGGAACTCATTATATACACACATAATATATGAACATACCTATTAATAATTATTGACCTATACAAATGTTGCCGTGACTGACAGTAGGGTTTTTTGTGGGAAATAATCTTATGACTTCAATTTTTTTTACGTGTACTCGGATTTTACTTTAATATTTTTTTATAAATACTTGAAAGAGCTTTAATCACGTCTAAGTAATAATTGAATTAATAGTTATTAGTACTTAATAATAAAATGTATACCGGGGTTTAAAAAAATAAAAAAAGAAAATAAAAGCTTAATAATACAAATGTTATCAAATGTAGAATAGTCAACTGTCGATATCTTCGGCTATACAATTGCCATGAGCAAATTTACAAGTCTTACCGATTCATTTAATTTGTTATCGGTGTTTCAATCAACGAAATCAAGTCATAAATATAAATTGACAAAATGTCGATCACGTAGTATAGAGATTACTAACACCAGCAATACACTTAATTAAGATTCGAAGTAGCATTTAGATTTCGATGTCCCATATAGTTAGCGCAGTGGGTCATCGGTGCATGCGGAGTTTCGCGATCGAGCTTATCCGAACATCGATAGCTCGATTCCCTCTGAGTGCATAGCACATGTGAATCGAGTTGACGTGATATCGATTATATTCTATTCATTGATTATTGTTGTGACATATGCAACATACCAATTAGTGAAGGCACAAGGCAAAAATAAAAACTCACTTTTATATTTTGTGTGAATATAAATTATATTAAGAGTACATAACTCTGTATAGTTACTTTTATATAGCAATATAGATTTTCTATTTGTTCAGAATTGTGTTATTTTTAGATTTAGTAATACTATTTTAAAACAAAACTATTTAAATAAATTTTTATATCGCCAACAGTAAATACATAGTGTATTCGTTAATAGGCATTTCCGTAAATACATTCTTTGTATTTATGGACATATCTATTCACAAATAAACCATGTGTTATTAATTTTTATATTTAAAAATAGAAACCTTTCTATTTTAAAATCAAATAGATATTATTGTGTTTTTTAACTAAGATTTTAAGATTACCAGCAAAAATAGCTGGTAAAGTCTAAAGATTCTTAGGCATGTAGATGGTGATTGCACAGTTACTACACACAATTGTTCGCGGATCGCGTCGAGGTGCTGAACGCGGTTAATTAGGCGTCCATTGAGAAATGTTCACATTATATAGGAGGATACCCATTAGGCAGATATACTCATAGATACGCTTGTACAGGTTTTTTCAACTGTTCTTAAAAAAAATCTAAAAGTAATAATAAATCAATATTAGCGGCCGTATTATAATACACGTCTAGAAGGAGATTCTAAATTCCACTATATTTTATTTTTAACATTTCAATTAACTTCCATATAGTCAATATTTATGTTCATTAAACGTTAAATAAAATGAAAAAACTATTTCATTTTATTCCAAGTTAAAATGTAAATTATGGGTAAGTTGCTTTATCACAGATAAATAGCGTCTGAATGATAAAATATTATAATTATCATGATATTATATAACTACATTAACGTAATTTAAATTTCGTAAAAAGAAATAATTTATTAATGTTAGCACTATTATTAACTTAAAGATTAATATTCATGTTAATAGATAAATATCAACCTGTATATAAAACAAAAGCGCACTGTTCCCACACTGGCATATACAGGGTGTGCGCTCACGAACTAACCCAGTGCTGTATCGCGCGGAAGTGAAATAAATGCCGTTCTGTCACCTACGGCCTTTACACTGCTGTCCCGCATCGAGATCTTGACACTTCGAGTTCACTTCGAAAACAAATAGTAGGTTTTTAGCAAAGGGCGATTGTTCAATATAAACAAAATAATATTTTTGTTTATATTAAAAAATCGCCCTTTGAGTTTGAAATAACTTCTGAGGCGTCTCAGCAACGTCAGCAACGTTGCTGAGACGAATCAGAAGTTATTTCTTTGGGGAAATCTTAAAAACTAATTATGTACCTACCGTAAGATTTCATGCAACTATTAAGATCCAATCTAACACCTCGACTTTTCAAAGTCGGTTGAATATTCTCTCTATTTAGGAATAATTGGCAATAGAAGCATTTATACATTTTAGTAACAATAGAAAACAAAAACTATTTTGTTTTTTTTATTATTCGGAGTAGGTAAGCGGGTCTATTCTAAATGTATACTATTAGTTAAGTTCCATGTTTAGTCGTCAGAGAATTAAGTAATTAATTAGTTATGGTTTAGATTTCTAGCAAGAAAGGGTTGGTAGAGACTGCGGCCTTAATCCTTTTAGTATGTTGTAAACTTCCATTATTGTGGAACAAAACAATCCGTTACAATGAATGAACTCGTGTTCATTCTTAAAACGAAAAAATAAATCTTATTTAAAAATGGAATTAGAAGCCCGTACGGCCTTTTTTATTTCTTAGAAAATTAACAGTGACATTTTTCTGAATGTTATCAATAGGCATTGTTAACGTTTTCTCTTGTTTATGGTAACGGTAATTTTAAATTAAGAATTAATGGTAACCGATGGACTAACTTTAATAAAATTGCACATTCCAAATTTACTTTTTGCACTGAATTAACTTTTTTACCTTTCGGCATGTGAAATTATTTTAAATGAATATTAGAATTGCCATTCATAGTGTATATATTATTGAGGTTTTACTGTACGTATTGATCTATTTTACTATCTTTAACACTGCACTTATTTTCAAAAAGGTATAAACAAAGAATACAAAGATAAATATGTTACCATGTATGTAATTCATTTCATATTATTGAAATATACCTTTTTGAAAGTAAAAATAATTAATTACTAATAAATGTTTTTCTCAATTGTTGTAGATGTAGTCAATGCTTGTGGCGGTGAAGGTGATGGAGTAAGCACGATCCTACTACAGCGGTCTCTCTTACATGCTAGAGTAAGAATTCATTTTCTTTATTGACAACACAGTATAGTACACAATATGAAATGAATAAAAGTACTCAGTGTTTAGCATTAGAAGCTGCAGTCATGTGAAGCCCCATAATTTTTGCAATCTGTTTGATTGAAAATTAATTTTGAGATCATAAACATTTATTAAGGAGACCGCACAGAATAAGAATAATGATCGTGTTACATTTTATATACCCTACAAGCATTAATGTAGATTTTTTTGTGATTTAATATTTTGTTTCAAAGAAAACTAATATATTTTTTTATATCCAGACAAAGTTTGAATAAGATTCACTTGTGAGCCTTTGATTTACAAAAGAATAATTAAAATCGGTTAAAAAATTGGCGAATAAATCGCATGTGTAGGTTTTATACATACAATGGACCTACAGAACTTGCTTCTCTTTAAGTCAGTTGAGAAGTCATTATTGAACTTTGTAGCAAGTTTCCCTTTTAATTATATTTTGTTTGTTACAGAGAAATACATTACAATCCAACAAAGGAGACCATGTATTTAAGATGGTAATATTCACCATATCCGAGATCATTGTGACGTCAGTCATCAGTTCTAATTTAAAATAGGATGGTACACACATAACAGTATTCGTGCTTCATCATTAACACCGCCAGAATGGGATATTGCAATGTTTGATTTTATTGTTAGAATGTTGAACTCATAAGGTTGCAAAGATAAATTCTAAAATCAAAATTGAAATTAAGTTTTGTCTATGTGATATTGGATTTCTTTTGGAAAAAATAAGTCTCCTTGAATGTTGTAATGATGGTCATGGAAAATGTTGGTATGTGGAATAAATAAACAAATAAAAACATAATAAGTGATTGCATAGAATTTGTCATTATTTTTTATTATTTTTAATTAATACTAAGTACATCGATGGATATTATTACAGTTTTAATACTATTTGTTTATTTATTCCATTAAAATATTGGTTATAAAAGCTGAACATTCTGGTGATTTGTAAATAGTATTTATTAGGATAGTGATGGTAGCATTTAAACGGCTTAACTGCTTAGCTATATTTTAATGTAAAATAATATTTATATTATATTTAAAAATATTGTTATTACCTTATGATACGTAGAACGTATACAGTTCTAAGAAAATGATATACATTTTTTTGAGACGCGAACGTTTATAAGACCCTAACAAATAAGTTTCCAATAATTTTTATTTATTAATACCTGCCTAATAAGTTATATAATACATTCATTATATTGCTTAATTTAATGTATATTTTGAGGGTTGTTCCTAATTTGTAGTGCTATGGGTAGGGAAAAGGTTGATATAGTATTTGGAAGATGAATGCGTGACTCATTTCAACAATTATTATGTTAATATTAAAAATTAATAGCAAATAAAATAATAATAATAGTAATAGTAATAATTCCAAATAAATGATCCATTATGAATAGTGCCTTCCCTACAATACTGCATTTTATTATAACTAAGTGTAGTAATTTTAATGACATTAACATAATTACTGTTGACACGATAATTTGTTACATGAAAGATTTCGGTATCTAAATTTTTTTGCAAATTGATTATGATATTACTAATATGTTTCTGAATTATTTTACCATCTCCATTTTCTCCTATCGCAGTTTTAATTTTTCATTAAAGATGTATAATTTCCATAATGAAAAATACAATTTTCTTCTATAACTTTGCCATATTTCGATGTTGTTGCGAAATAAATGACAAGGTTTTCTAATAATTTACTTTAACTGTCTTTATACACGATATATAAATATTATATATTAACTGTCATATAAGACACCTAGTTACAACGCTTATCTCTAATTGTGCTTCAATAATTTTATTTAGTAATACTTAATATATTGTGACAATAACCAAATGACTATTTCTGGTTTATAAAAATAATAAATATACGATACTAAGTTTATTTCTATATCCATTGAAATTTTGAATTTGATGCTTTATACACGATATATAAATATTATATATTAACTGTCATATAAGACACCTAGTTACAACGCTTATCTCTAATTGTGCTTCAATAATTTTATTTAGTAATACTTAATATATTGTGACAATAACTGAATGCAGATTTGTTATTATATATTTTCTGTTTTTGTCTAGTTATTGTTACATAAAAAAATGACTATAAAACTGGAAAGTAATAAAATCAGATCAAAAATGTACTTATTTTTATGTGGTTGATTTGTTTTAGATCTAAGCTAGATTAATGATTTGATAACGATTCTTTTTGTTCCATACAAACTATGCTGGTTTATAAAAAGTTAAAATGGTAAAGGAACAATAAATAAATATACGATATTTCCATTAAGTTGTATCATAGTAAATGTTTTTTTTTGTAATTTAAATAAAAGGAGTTCTATAAAATAATTCTGTTATATCTCATTCCCACAATTTTGGAGATTTGATGCTGGAAAAAGTTATTTTGAAATTTCGAGGTGGACACGTCGTATTTAAAGATTATATTAAATTACAAAAAGAATGTCTAAAGACGAAAATATGAAATTGCCAATATTTTGTTAATCATTAACAATTTTTTACACAATCGATGGTCACTTTTTAGACAGTTATACAGAAATAATGAAAATTGCCCAATTGTTTTTTAAAATTGACATTTAATTGCAGGCATTGTCAGACTTTGATATAAAGATATACGAATCCATGAAGAAAAAGATGTACGTAACTACAAGGGAAAGAAAACCCAGTAACGAAAGAACATTACATTTGTTACGTCATGAATACGAAATAGTCAAAACATTGAGAAGCATAATCGAATGTTTCGTCTGGGGTAAGCAATTTTGGACCGTATCGCGTTGTATTTTGGACTTCTATGGCATTTACACCTCGTAATTACTATTCCAAGTATTCCTATCCCATTTTATTTTGTAGATTTTAATTTAGTAATACTTGTCTACGTTTTAAATGCCATGGAATCGATTGACACTGGGGGAAATAAGCATCAATGTCATGTCATCAATCATAAGCATCATGTTTCAAAAGCAATGGTTACAGAATGCTGATAGTAATTTATTCGCTCAGATCATATAGTTTTACCATCTCCTAATTATCGCATTTTGATAAGTGGAGAGTCTGAATGCAGATTTGTTATTATATATTTTCTGTTTTTGTCTAGTTATTGTTACAATGTATTAGGTTTTAGAAATAATAAAAAATAATGTCCAAAGTTTCATTGTGCCAATATAAGGGGGCAGAGACTTATTTAAGATTTTAATCTGTCGTTAGTTGTTGTCTGAAAATCCATATATTATTTTGATGTAGGTTTAGCTCAGGAGAGCACAGGAATGATGTATAATATAATATTTTGACTACAGTACATTATGTATGTATGTATTTTATTTCATTGTGTAGATCAATGGTAATAAATGATTGAACAATAATTTGTTTTTGTTTTAATGATCAAACCTCATTTCACTGTAACTTATTTTTATGTGGTTGATTTGTTTTAGTACGAAGAAAGAAGGAAAACAAGAAGGTTTTCTTAATTCCATAGAGAAGGGCATTATCCCACTTAGTACATTGCATATTGATCACTAGTATAATTATATTAATGATTTGATAACGATTCTTTTTGTTCCATACAGTTACTTAACTGAAACTAAACTTAAGTTAAAAAGTATTTAACTAATTCCCTAATTATTTTATCAACATAGAAAACATTAAATTTTTAGTAGATGAAATTTAAAGTATTTTATTTATATTAAAAAAATGAATGCTTGAACATTAGAAACAGCGCTTAGTACTTCATAAAATTTGGCATAAATATTAATTAGATAGGACAACATAACATTTATAGATATTTCATCATTTGATATATACATATATATATCAATATATTTATATCAAAAGGTTCATAATATCTTTATCGCTACATTCATAAGTTAGTGTATCGTGAAAACGGGTTTTAACCATTAAGTAACACAGAAGCTAGGGAAGCCTCATCCATGATGAGTCACATTCAAGTTATATTGCGAAATATTGTGTTAGCATGATCGATTGTTAAATCAATATAGTAAAAAAGGACACGTTGATCCCCTTCCATACAATTAATGATTAGGGTTATAGTGCTAGCCTTTGTTAAGGGTAATTTGGACTTAGTTTCATCTAAACTAATAGAAAGAGAAAACATTTTGGTTTTATTTTAGCGTTGGAAATAATAGAAATATATACTAACGATTTTATTAAAATTAAAATTTTTTACATGAAAAAGTAGTACAGTAGGTAGTGTAGGTGTAACATATTATAACCTATTATTTACTTAAATCACAGTAGAGATATATTCAATAATTGTATCAGTGTAATGTTAAATGATGAAAATAAATAAATGGTTTTTAATATACAAGTAAGGAGCTTAATAAGAGCCTAATTTCATATGAATTAAGCCTAGTTCTGATTAATTAATTATTTTAGGCGAGGGAATTTTGTTGGCAAAAAATTTACAAAAGAGTATCTACAGTATACAGTATATTCTACCTGCAACGAAAGCAGATTCATACTAAAGCAATCCGAATTTGGTCCAAGTATAAATTATGGGAACCATTGGAGACTGTAAATAAAAATATTTACGTCACAAGAAGTAATAAAGTTACAATCAATTCAGAGGCTAGCCGCGTCAGATTAGTCAGTTGAACAATCAAAATTGTTTTAATTTAGACACTTCTACTTACAAATACATATGAGATCAATTCGTCACGAATTGATTATAGTATATTGATGATTGAGCGTTAGTTGGTGTCGGAGCACTTGTTGATGACTAACCGGAGCCCCGCCGTCTGCTACCGCGTTACGCCGCTAAACCAGTTCTGCGCAAATGGCTCGATACGTGTATTAGTCAATTATATTACGTATATTAATTTCTCAGAACAATAAATATCTGAAGTGAAAACTCTGAGAATACTACGTAACGTATGAGTACCAACAGTACAATATATTGGGTTAGGTTAATTTTTTAATTATCAACGTCGAAAAGTTCTTAACATAGTGATGACATAAAAAATAGATTTACAAGTTTTGGTATTAATTAAGAATTCTTAGTATTTTGAGGTAATTTCAAATATTTACTGGAAATTACGATAAAAAAAGAGTGTATTCGTCTGCATCTTCGTTTTATTAACAACTCCTCAGTTGATACAGATGAGATTGCCAAAATATTGGCAGTCACTTTTACAAGAGATCACATGGTTTTGAGTTTGTATTTATTAACTATACAGTGATAATATCTGAATATATTAAATTTTGAACTATTTTTAGTTATAGTTGCTATCCAGTTCCTTCTTAATCTTTCAATTTCATATTAAAATGTAGATATAAGATATTTAAGTATAAATTGTCTTTTCCTTATTCATTAGTTTGAGTATGTAATGTACAAATAGATAAACTATCTACATAAATTCGACTAATATTAATGATGTTTCTCGACTACCTACTACAGGCAAGTATATCATCTAGTTTAAGTAGGTCTTCAAAGTTAAGGACAGTGATTACCACATCTATTATGATATGCGGATACGGATCTATCCACGAGGGATCCGTGGTTACGACGAGCGTGAGTCATTCGGTCGTTTCGCGAGGGATATCGGCCATCTGAGATGTTATCTGCAGGTCGGGTCGCCCAACGGAAGCACAGCGCGGCGAGAAAGCTGAATTTTTATACTGTAACTCACATCACAATGGTGTTCCCACGGCATAGTTTCGATACAAGTAGAGGGGATTGAAGATGATGTAAAAAGGATTTGCAAGTCATTTGTTCAAATGTCATTTTATTTATGATTACGAATGATCATGAGGACTAAACTATTATTTTCAAGAGGAAAAACTATAAGATTTTAATCATATTAAACAGATATAAGTTTGACGACCTCGGTGGTATAGCGGTCTAGCACACCGCTTTACGTCCGATGGTCGCGGGTTCGATTCCTCGCACGGCACAAATATTTGTATTCATGAGTATGATTGTTTGTATCGGTCTGGGTGTTTTCCATGTATAATATGTATTTACGAAAAAAAATATCTATGTATTTGTATCAGTTATCTAGTACCCATAACACAAGCTTTAGGTAGCTTATCTGGGTCTAGATGGCGCTGTGTGAATTGTCCTGAGATAAAAAAAAAAAAAAAGTTTGTATACTATAGAAGGGATTGCATTAGAAATTAGAAATAAGGTTTTATTGCTTAAGATCATTAGCTATAAGATCACTTTATGTGCATAATTTTATTTTTAATGTTTTAATTTTGTTCATGTCCTTTCTATGTTAGTGCAACAAAGTGTTATGAAAAAATGAATCTCTATATGCTCTGTGGTTCATTGGGAGAAAATGCCTCAAGGTATTAACTCCGCCATGTACACCTTATTTGTTTATTTGTGCATTGAATTGCTTTAAAAAATAAATAATGTGTGAACAAGTAGGTTTGCATATTTGAACGCAACTCTTTCAATTGTATATTATTGCCATTACAATGAGAAATTATATGCTAAAAATATTTGTAGAAGAATCAATTTGATATATTGAACAAAAAATTATTTTAAATATGTGTATTGTGTATTTATAATAATTTGAACATAAAATTATTATAAATACGTGAATTTTGTTCTACATTCTGTATAGAGAATTGAATTGTATATAGGGCGAGCTTAACGTCTAATAGTATTTTTAATTGTCAATTGTGGGATTCCAATCAATCAAATCAAAATATCTTTATTCATGTAGGTAGGTTATACTCTCTTATGATATGTCAAATCTACCGTCAGTTCGAAATGCCTTCGAGATTAGAAGAACTGACAAGAAATTCAGCTCGTAATCTTTTCAAATATGGTTGTACATGTTTACAATAATACACATTCCTTTCTTGGAAAAAAATTCAAATTTGGGAGAGTATAGTGACCACCAGCATCATTGCTACCAAAACATTTAAAAAAAATGTTGCAAATTACATATCTTAGTGTAAATAAATGACTTAAAACTATCACTTTTCATTTCTTAACTATACGTGTAGAAACCGCTAAACTGAAACATAACCTACAACAACATAATTCTCGAAATTGGGATCGGGACAAAGAAGTAGGTACATAATCATATTTTTTTCCCAATATAGAATCGAAATAAATAAGTATAATAATAGATTTTCAGATATTTCATATCTACTTGTAATAGAATTTAAGATGTTATTGGACGTAACTATATATTTTCAATTAAATGGGTTACCCACATGTTGCGAAAGTAAATACTGCGGATAATATAGTACCTGTCAATGTAATTATAAAATGAAAGGGTATTACTGTCCATCTAGCCTGAATTATGTTAGTAGTAAAATGAGGAGCTGAACCATTTGTCTAACATTTGACAGTGTGTGTGAACTGGTCTCATTAACAGGCACCCACGCGTGTATGTAGGTGCTAGTTGAACATAGATTGCAAGATTACAGCTTACTGTTAGATGGTAAGTACTTGTAATCGCAGTTGTATGCTGTAATTTTATATAAGTTTATAAAACAAATAGTGCTGAACGACTGGAGTACCGACTCATCTATCAATATTTGGGAAACTTGAGATTTTATAATAAACTTGCGGCCTTGTGAAAAAATTTTTCAAGTCGGTCCAGTAGTTTCGGAGCCTATTCTATACAAACATACACACAAAAATACAAATCTTTCCTCTTTATAATATTAGTATAGATATAAGTATTAATAAAAAATAATTTGTATTTATACTTGACTGAAGACTAAAAATGTAATGCATGCAGGTATATAAGATTATTTAATTAAATATTTTAGTAGGCTTTTACATATTTTATAAAATTTCCAATTAATTTATTTCGGATATACATTATATCCATATTATGTTACTAAACAACTTATAAAATATGTTAGTAAATTACAATTTTATTCATTAAATTCATATATTTATGCCTATTTACATGTCTAGAAGCACTGGGTCCGCAGCAGTGCAGCGATATCCGGTGTCTCTGGAGTGTCTCTCTCTATATTGGATAAGGCTGTTTGCGCTCCCCCGAATTCTACACATCAGTGATGCAGTTCTATTTCGCATTACGGCTTCAAAACCATCTATCCGCGCTGCTGCAATCATCTATGATGCGCTACAGAACCGAGGGAGCCCAAACAACATCCTAAACCCTTATTATATTGTACACGAAGAGCATTGTATGCCCTCTGCGTATACCTAAACCATAGATTGCACGTGTAAAACGACTGACTTAAGAAAAAAACATATAGATTAAGAAAGGAATTTACAAAATTCCTGCGAGAATGTAGGTAATATACAGGTACTACTCAGGTGAGAATTGCTAGTAACTTGGTAGTATGTACTTAAACAAGCACGCACTTATGTCTTATAAAGGTAGGTAAATTTCCATGAGGAAATGAGAGGTTTTCTATTTTTTCTGCGACTTGAGTTAACAAATAAGACGATGTTGCACCTGATAGAAAGTAGTATGGTCAGTAATCGTTACCATTTTAGAGATATAGACAACTCTATAAATATAGACAGTAAACACCATAACCTTTCAAAACATATTAGTGACATAGTTTAGAAAAATATTTTCATGGCAACTAAATATTCTTAATAATATCGTATTACTGTATTAGCTAAGCTCGCTGCGTCGAACTAGTATAACTTTTTTGTAGCTACACGACTTGGAATAAATAAACGGTTTTATATGAAGCTTACCACAATACATTACTGAAAACATTGGTGCGGCCAAAATTGATATTATCATCGATGTCCTAAAATCAAGGTGCTCTTTAAATATTATACCTAATATCCTATTTTTTTTACTATCCTTTTTGTTAGACTATATTAAAAGAATTAGATCAACATATAGGATAAGTTTTGTTATAATATATGGAGAAAAGCTAGTATAAACAACTATTATTATGAAAGAGTTCGTTCATCCATTACAAAAATATTTCATAGTTTTTAAAAATTTCAATTGAAATTTGGACAGATATCTCTCATAACTATAGGGGTTTCATCAGATTATGGGTACTTACAAATGTTATATTGGTCTTTAAAAGACAATTATTCTATGGGTTTTTATTTACATGGCTCAACGTGTTCTCAAAAATCTTATGACTGTACCACATACTCTATTTCATTAATACCAAAGACAATCGTGTTCGTGACGTGGCAAAACATTCAATATTATCGACATTAATGGTTTCCGCATACATGAGAAAAAGCTGGCAAATAATAGCTTCCAAACCCTTATTGTTTTAACTCCGGCGTACTTACAATACAAAGCCTTCCGCGTATTGTGTGGCTGCAACGCGCCGCGCCGTGAGCGAAATTAGCGCGGTGCAGATCGTGTGTTTGTTTGTTTGTTTTGTACGATTGCTGCGACTTGGGTAGTCTAATGTTTTGTGAACAGTTACGAATAGTATAGATAATTTAAAATGTTACGTACTAAGGGCTTTTTTTTTGTATTTATTTTTTATATATATATATATATATATATATATATATATATATATATATATATATATATATATATATATATATTACAATTATAGGCAATATAGGCTTTTTAAGAGTTATACAATTTTTTTTGGTATCAGAACGTAAAAATAAATATGTTAATGTTTTACAGTTACGAATACTATAGATAATTCATTGTAGATTGTTATGTTCTACGGTTTGTTTTGTATTTATGTATAATACAATTAGCGGCATTTTAAAACAAAAAAATGATTTTTTTTTGTTTCCGCATGTAAATGAATGTTGCTTGATTACGTTGGAAATTTGGAGCTGCAGTTTTCAATCCCCCGGTCGAAGATCCAAAGACATACCAAGTATGGGGTGTGGGAATGTGGTTACAAACGACATAGTAGAGTGCGAGCCCTCTGCGGACGATCTCTAGTGTATAATCACGAAGAAAAATATGGAAAGCTACAATAATACGAGTACATTACAATGTGAGATAGTTAGGAATGGAGAGATAGAGAGAGTTCTTGGAATTGGAGTCATTAGAGTCAACTTGCCAATACCTGTTTAACCTCTAAAAGAGTTCGTATTATATCAGTAAAGTATATAAACTCTTTTTGATTTTATTTTCTGTACTGCTTCCATTATTATGCCGATAGAGACCAGTGGAGTATGCTGAGTATCTTATATTACGACTGACTATTACGATGACTGATAGAGACTAGTAGTAGTAGAGTAATAGTCTCTATCAGTCGTCTTATTCTCCTTTTATGCATCTTATTGTTCATACAGTCCTTTTTCCTCCTATTTCGTATACCTGTATATTATTTACGTATATATCATAAATCACAGTTGTTTTTGGATATATAATACAGAGTCGCTGTCGCTGTCTGTCCGTCTTTATGTATGCTTAAATCTTTAAAACTACGCAACGCATTTTGAAGCGATTTTTTTAGAACATAGAGCGAAGCCGGGGCGAGTAGCCAGTTAAGAATAAATAAAAATACTTATAATGAGCCTATTCAATATTCTCATAAAAATACTGTTAAAGTTGTAATTATTGACCAACTAACCACTCAAGCGGAATGAAACGACCGTGGTTGAAGCATATCATCAGCCCTGGTAAGGGTAGTGAAGTAAATGAAACATAAATTTGTTATGACCTATGAGTTTGTTATCTACAATTTTTTAATGAAACAAAAAAAATTAAATAGATAATTTTATATTAAATTTCGATTTATAGTTATCCTATAAAATATGTGTTATTAGCCCTTAACCACTTTGTATTTAGAGTTTTTTAAAATATATTGTGCATTTTTTCATTTATTTATCATTACTTTAGTTATTAGTTAAAAATCATTAGTCAGACATACAACAATATTTTAAACTTTATTTTCAAATTGCATATTTTATTTAAATGTTTGTCATTGTAATCGTATTCTATATATTTCTTTTTCGATATATATATATATATAACATATATAATTCTGGAATAATGCAACATTGAAACTGTGAAACAAAATTGTTTTTTCTCTCTCTAAACTACTAATTTTTTCGTAAAATTTCATACTAGCTATTACACGTGACTTCATCAGTATTCTATAACAGATAGCATAGCAATACAATCATCACATCAAACATCAAGATCTTTTCAGCCGTTAAGTTGTGAAAACGTAACAAGCAAATATACAGACACACTTTCCCTTTTATAATATTAGTGCAGATATTATAATTTCACACCATTAAGTAATAAAAGGCAAATTTTATTTAAACAATGAAAATATACGAAAAAGCTTTCTTTGTTTCGACGCATTATTTATTTGTTACAATCTTATGTTTCGACGATATTCTTTACTATACCGATTATGGTGAGTAATAAATTGCAGTTAATCGTTTTACGGCTTTACAATGAACAAATCGGGTTTCTATCAATGAAACCGTAATAATTTTAGTAGGGCTGCCAAACGCAAACTAATATTTTTATTCACTTTTTCGTTAAAAGGTAATAATTGAATTAAATATATTAAATATGGGAGATGAAATACTGGATTACCGTCATGTTCATGGACAAAACTGTATTACTTGTTCTCATTTAGGTATACTCTTCCTCATCATCATTGGCTTGCCTTCAACTCGTTATTAGGAATTGGTGCAGTAATCACCTTCCATTGTAGTAGGTACGGTAACAGCACTACTGTTACTGTAATATACAGAAAAAAGACAATTACCAAGCTAGACTTTCTTTTCTATATCTTTTTATTTAAATAGAACTGTATTATACGTTAACAATGGATATTGGTTATCGTTTATTTTAAAAGACAGACGAACTCATGGATCGCAGACATTATAATGATAAATAAATTAAAAAGATACAGAAAAGACAGTAACGTGTTCCAATTTCTCGTGATTTACCTACGGTTGTACTAAGTTAAATTTCATTATGATTCTTTCAGCCGTTTAGCCGTAAAAAGTAAACTAGCAACCAGAGTAGTAGTTGTAGTAATTTGAATGACACAAATAATAATTATTATTTAATCATATAATAAAAAAATAAATTACTTTGTCACAATTTTAGTTCCGTGACAAATATTCATTTTTATTTCACACATATTACGTGTCCCCTCCGATCGATCCCCCGTCCAATTCGAACGGGGATCGAAATTACGACGGCCTGAATGGTGCCCTCAGACTAAAGTCGTATCCGTCAGGCAGGAGTTGGCCTTCAGCCGCTCCATAAGTCCTTCCGCGGGTTTGGAGTGCCATCTGCACACGCCCCCTAATGTCCGATGAAGCTGTAAAGACCAGCTGCGGGCAACAGCATTAGAGTAGTCCGAAAAAAAAAAACGTTTGATATTAAAAAAGCGATTGGTAAAACTTATGAAATTCTAGGTAAATATAGGCTATCTTTTGATTTAAAAAAGCAGATGAAGTCGCGGTTAACTGTTAGTATTACACGTAAAAAAGCAACCCTACACTAGGGTGACATCACGTTTATTCATGGTTCAATAATAGATTTTATTGACGAATAATTTGCGTGCAATATGAATGTTAATTTATGACCAGAACAAAAGAATGGTTCATTCAATATTATTTCGATTGTTATGAATAAAAGATACAAGAATTAAAAAAAAAACGGTCCATTGATACGTAAAAATAATGACCGAAACAGCAGGTGTTATGAACCTGTTTCTAATTCTGCGGTTTTCTTTGTTGCGATCCAACATAAATTGCAATTTAATCACACGGCTAATGATTTGCCAAATTAATATAGTATTTTGACAATATTGGAAGTCAATAAGTAATACATAAATAACAAATATAAATATCTACAGAATGGCTTGTAGTCTACATATATCTTATAATAAATTAACTATTACCTTAAACTTTATCCCTTTTTTATGTAAGAGATAGACTGTAGGGGACGGGACTGTACGGGAGCGATACAATCAATATTCACATATTTATTTAGGATCCATTTAGTCGGACAGACATACTTACGTATTTTTAATAGTAATATTGAGTATTGATTATTCTAACAAAATAACTATAGCGTCCAGTCGTTTAAGACAAATAGGTACACATATAAGAGAATTACATATAGGCATACCTATACATAAATAAAAAATAAGTACATATACATAAAAAATATCCTCCAGATTAGACATCAGAATATATTTTCTTGGAATGTACTTAATTCCTAAGTTTAACACATTAATAAGTGAAATTATTTATATGTTCCAATTTTAAAAATCTTACGAATATCTCTGTAAAATATTCGTAATATTTTCAAATTTAGAACATTGTCATTGGGTGCACCTCGGTTGCGTAATTCAAAATTAACATTGCACAATGCTCATATTATTTTGTAATCGATTGAACATATTTCCTAGTCATAGACATTTTATTCGATGTAACTGAATAGAAGATAGCGGTTGGTAACGTTGTGATGTGATGAAGAAATTCTATACGCAATAAATCAGCTCATGCAATTCAAAGAGAGGCGTAGAAATGTCAATGCAGAGACTTTATACCATAAACGTGGTTACAGACCCACTATTTCTTTTCAAAAAATAATAGGAGATAACCTGTACCTACCACATAACTCGGCCTGTGGATAATTTAGAAACAATTTTTACAATTTATACATGGAACAAATACGAGTATTCCATGTATAGAATCTATGTTAATGCCAGTTCGACAGTACTGAATTAAAATTCTCACAAAATTGTCAGAACATTTTTGTATGTTAGTTTAAGATTTCGTTAAATAAAATTCGCCGCAATAGTGACGGATTTACACTAAAATGGGAATATACTTTGTTTCATATATAATATATACACGTACTTTTAATTAAAACCTTTAATAACTAGAACTAATTAATAGTTTGAAATCAATTATATATTAGAT
The DNA here is from genome assembly GCF_030625045.1 of Achroia grisella. Taxonomy (NCBI): domain Eukaryota; kingdom Metazoa; phylum Arthropoda; class Insecta; order Lepidoptera; family Pyralidae; genus Achroia; species Achroia grisella. The sequence continues at coordinate 936,413 of NW_026713022.1, forward strand.
ATAGAATAATATACCGGTCTCCTGTTTGGGATCAAAATTACGACGACCTGAGCCGAAAGTACAAATTTCTAGAGGTGCCCTCAACCTAGAGTTGTATCTATCATACAGGATTTGGTCTTCAGCCGTTTCATTCCATAAGTACTGCCGCGGGTTTGGAGTATATTTAAACCCCTAGCGGTGACCTCAGACTAAAGTCGTATCCGTCAGGCGGGAGTTGGCCTTCAGCCGCTCCATAAGTTCTTCCGCGGGTTTGGTGTGCCATCTGCACTCGCCCCCTATCGTCCGGTGAAGCTGTAAAGGCCAGCTGCGGCCAACAGCTTTAGAGTAGTCCGAAAAAAAAGGGGGTAGGGGTATAATCGCCCATATTTTCGTACGGTGAAGATATAAAGAATCAGCTTAGGCCAACAGAATTAGAATAGTTCGAAAATAAAAAATATAGTCCAATAGCTAACCTTCTTTTTAAACTCGGTTGTTAAACTCAGCTTACTAAATATTCGTTTACGTTTATTAAGTCTGCAGATGAGTGATGCGGTCGATCGGGCCGTGAGATCATAACACACACTGCGGTTGTGGTGACGTAAAACGCCATGAAATTGACTTTTGGAGAAACTTGTCGTTTTGTTGACAAAGATGCCGCGACCTAATTTCCTAGAAAGAGGTTTTCGTCATTTTATGTATAAATCAGGTATTGTATATGATTATTGATTATTAATATTAATTTTAGTGGGGTCGCTAATATTTCGTATAGAGTTTTCGTCTGGTGCAGGCAGCAGCAGGAAAGAGGGAAGTGACCAGATTGTGGCTATGCACATATTTATATTAATCAACTATTTATAATTTATATAATACATATATATAAAAGCGATTCAGTCTCGAATGATTGGCTCGTTATAATCTTTCGTCGTAACTAGGCAACGGTGTTGCCACGCGATAATAGTAAACGCCACATAATAAATTTATTTCACTAATTCATTCATGGTCCATATTGTGTTAATATAATACTTATAAAGTTTACTAGTAAATAAAAAAAAAGTTAAATAATAATATACATTAACGACTGTTGTCCCAGATGGGGTAGTCAGTGGCATCACAGATAACATAATATTTGGCATTGTCGGCTGCTGTTGTGGCGAAGTCAACATTTCGCTGAATATGTAGAAGTATATTCTTGAATCGGTCGAAGCAAAGGTATGTATCAACTGCTGTCTCGCAAAAATTTTGATGTTCCCATCATCGGTGGTGATCTTACTTAAAGTTTTTTGGTGTCGGTCAGATTTGAATTGACGACTTTAGTGTCTGAGTAAACCACTAGGCTAAAACATTGTTATATTTGTATATATTAAATTAAACTTTTAGATGATGGTGATGAGCAAAAAGCTGGTATTTTGCAAGAACAACAAGGGCGGTCTGCACACTGCTATCCCGTCGGAGCCTTGAGCATTCGTCGCGTGCCGCGAGAGTGTCGCGACTGGAAAGGCAGGAGTTGTCAACTATGAACAACAAGTACAAAAAATGGTACATGTAAGTTATAGAAATAATATAAGTAATAATAATTAATTATCATACGTTCAGAAGGTATATACACACATTTACCTATATCGATTAATATAATAAAAATGTAATTCATCGCTCTCTGACACATGAGAAAACTATTATTGGGGGACTTTATGAACCAAATAGACTCCAGAATAATGATTAGCAGAATTTTGGTTTGTTTGTGAGTCTGTGCGAGCTAATCTCAGATTAGCATAATCGATTTGGGTGCTGATTTCACTAATATAAGTAATACGAGAAGCTTCTGTTAAAATTTAATGTTTATTTCATTCTAATTAGTTAGTCTAAACATAATACTATAAACTATTGTATTTCAAATATCACGTCACACGTGTACGAAGTTACCTCCCTTAATATGAATTAAAACACATAAGTCTAAAATTTTGTTGGTATTTTATATGTATTAATTACGAAATAAAAACATATTAATTAAAATAGGTATCAAAATAACATTAAATCAGCTACCGAAAAGCTGAAAAGAAAATATACATACATTTCATGAATGACATTTTAATAAAGCAATAAAATTGAAAAGTCAATAAGAAAATTCCATCCAATCATTTCATAAAAAGTGGGCGTCAGCTAGCAATTTCATCTGCTGTCACTTAAATTATATGTTTAGACAAATAGAAAGCTGATATTTAAGAGCACCCACATCAATACCAATCATTATAAATGACAGTACTTGTACAGATTTAGACGCACGTGGTAACAATTAAAAGTCTTAGTTTAACAAATCATAGTTTCAACAACAATTATACGCGGTCACGGCGATTACTAGACGCATAACGGACTGTCGGACAGATCTCAAATTATAGTTTAGATACGGTGGTTTCGCACCCACACATTTCCGTGTTTAAGTGCCTTAATGATCTGATATTATATTACAATATTGTGACTGGACCATCCCGTTGTGGACTAGTCAATGAATACATTTAATTGGTTCTTGAATGAACATGATATGGCGACATAAATAATAGTTTTTTCAACGGTCGTGGGCGTTCGAGCGTCTGCAATGGTAATTTAGATGTGTTGATTTTTCAAATAGAGTTTCGAAAGTATTAATTTAATTCCAAAGGTTGCGGATGTATGACCGGGACTTGCGAAAGATATTGAACGATCCCGTGATGTTATGTCACGAACACGGGGCGGCGCAAGCGCCGTGAGCGACCCGCGTGGGCGGCGGCCGAATAGGGTTGCTATAAATGTGAACTTTTGTTTATCGATATCCAATGTTCTGGGACAAGTTAAAGTTCGACTTAGACTTACAAAAACGATAAATTATATTTTGATAGTTTTTGTGACTGATATACATACTAACAGTTGGTATTTATATGACTTATACTAACATAATAATGACATAAGTAATTCCTCATGAACACTCCGAATACAGCACGTAGATAGTTGTACTTAGCAGATTATTAATAATTATTTGTAATACAGTTAATAGATCTTTGTTTCGATACTGTGTCCATTATAAGGTATGGCCATTCATGACACAACTAATGTTTTTTATGTAATTATTTTACTATTTGAAATCTAAAATAGGATAATATACCCACAACATATAACTGTATATATAAAAACAAATATAAATATTTATCATTGTCATCATCATCTCAGCGAAAGACGTCCACTGCTGAACAAAGGCCTCCCCTAAAAATCTCCACGACAATCCTGACGATCGATTAATTTCATCGTATATTATATAAAATTTGTCTATATAATTTAAACATGATATAAAAAAAATTTTATGTAATATATACGATGAAATGAATAAAGAATTAATTAAATATAATTCCATATTGTTATTATCGATGTCGATATCACTTTGGCTTGTCTCACCACTAGAGTCGCAGGCGCAATCTTTCGCTAAACCCGTAGCGGCTGCGGCGACAGACAACAACACAGGTCACAAACGGTCCCATGCGCGACTCTTAAAATATATAGCGTTGTACGTTAAATGTCTAATGTCATTTCATTTACAGTACAGAGACGATGCGCTTGTACAACGATTACTCGTTTTATTTCATTCGTACCCTTTTTATAATGTGATATAAACGTATCGAGTTTTCTTCGAAATCTCTAGATAGGGATTTAATGTCTCGCTTTGTCTGTCATACGATGTTTAGTTGAGAAAAGACTGTTATGTCTATGAGTATTAAAATTTTTCAATGTTTAATGTCTGGGGTTTATAAGGCTTTATTCACATATAGACGAATAGTTTTTATATTGTAGCGGCCTGTAAGAAATTATGGCTGCATTTTTAAGCTCGAGAAAACTAACGCTAACTTAGTAGCTTGTCAATATTATAAAATCTAATCATGAGGACTTTTCACGATTTACAATTCGGTTTACATATTCTGCGATTTTATTCACGTAGCGAAAAGCACGAAGGAGAAAAAATATACTGAATAATTATTGAGAATAGTATTAATATTTCATTATTTAAATTTGATTCGTCTTAATACTAAATGTATTAAGACGAATCAAATTTAAATAATTACATAGGTTACATAGGAATTATAGAACTATCCGATAACCTTTTTAATTACTGTGCGGCTGAAAAACATAATGGTACACTTTAAAGAACCAATTTTAGTTAAATTACAGCTGTGACAATAAGTTGGTTCTAGACTAAATACAATGGTGTTAAAAATAATAAAATAGGATTGAAATATAAATTTGAATTGCAAATAAATTATCGAGATTTTGACTATTTTTCTCTCAAAGCACTTAAATATTTGTTACTTTTATGTGTGGTGCCAGTAAAGAATATATCCTTGTTTTAAGACCATCGTTTATTTGCGGGTTAAGTATAAATTAAATTAAATTTTCAGTTGTGACTTTTAGTAAAGTTATTTAGTCGAACTAGACTTACTTGCTAGCTTGACGCACTTGTTTTCGTTATATCTATTACAGCATTATAACCATATAATATACATTTACCATTTAATGTAATAACATAAAATAACATTTCTTAGTATTATATTCTGACGGAAGTTTGAAGTCGGTACATGTATAAGTACTTACATATTTTGTGTTTGTTCCGTACAATCGTTTAACCATTTTTCGTATCGTGAGAGGAATTTTACGCCCTTAACTTTGATCAGCTCTTAGTAGAATAAATAATAGATAATAACCAGCTTTCAAGTTCTTTTTTCTTTATTTAGACTGACATAGTAATGTTTCACATACTGGCTGTTATCTCTGATGTATGTACATCTACTTGTAACTATCTTTTTTTAACGAGTGGAAAAATGATTAAAACACTACCTACAATGCTACCTATATAATGTTACCGATGTACTAAGCTCTACCCTCCAATGTAGGCGGGAGGAGTGTTTAATTCTGCACCTTTAAATCAGTCAACAAAATCCAAAGGTTCAATCTTTAAAATATCAAAAACAATCAATTTGTGAAGAATTTCAAGAAAATTATAATAAATAAAGGTACTGAAGTAGATGCAGTTATGACTGTTTTGCAGAAAATGTGTACTATTCATTACTGTAAGAATGTTTTGGAATTCAAAATTTGAAAGCCCTATTTATGATGTAAGTACTGGCTCTACCTTCAGTTACACACCCGCGTAAAATTTACTGTTATTCTGATGTATAAGCTATATTACTATACAGTTTTATCAAAATCGGTTCAGTAGTTTTTGTGTGAAAGAGTAACAAACCATCTTTCTATTTATTTATATGTCCAAACTCATAATATTTCGTATTTATTATTAATTATTAATAAATGCGAAATATTGTAATTAGTAAGATAGTAGGAAGTATATAGTATTAATTTAGTTTAAGGAGACTATACCCTCCTCCTCTATATAGTTCAGGGAGACGGTAGGCACCCTCAGATATTAATGTAGTTGAATGTTTAATTAATCACCACTGTACTAACCGATTAATAATTATTAATTTTACAACCTGTGACAGGTACAAATTATACCTTTTATTTTATTTCACTAACCAATGAATATTTGCAATATGTCTGCTCAAACTTTAACGATTGGCCTATTATTTTCTATTGTGACACACTACAATGCAACATTGAAATTGTGAACATTTAATTAATAGATGTAAGTAATGTTAAGACTGTTGTAGTGACAACAATTAAGCAATTTCTGAAGCATTCATTATTGACCATTAAGTAAAAAGAAAATTAAATTGACAACTACTTTTTATTCAAGTCACCTCTACAAGCCATGCGCATTTCATGCAAATTCATTAGAGGATCTCTGAAGCGTTCATCTTACTAATATTATAAACACGAAAGTTTGTGAATATGGATGGATGGTTGTTTACTCTTTCACACAAAAACTGCTTAATGAATTTTAATGAAACTTTACAGTAATATAGACATATGCTATAGAGACAACGTTGCGAGAGTCAGTTAGTATAAGTATAAATTATACGCACTTATACTGTTTACATACTGCATAACTGTTTAATTTTACCTACATACCTTACCCGAAATACAAGTGAGCGAACCATGACATAGATAATTACTCAACAACAATACGCAATAATACAACCCAATCCAACTTGTAGGGCGACCTCATGCGTGTTATTCCATCAAAATTAATGGTACCCCATAAGTTCTGTTTGACTTACGGCAAACGTTACATGCACCGTCTCATCATTATTCTGTACGGTATAGACATAGATAGGGTTGCCACAGTGTGAATAGAAAAAGTAAACACTGAAATCACGGATTAAGACGCATAGCAACATCAGTCCTTCGAATGGAGAACGCATGAGTTACAGGAATGAACAGGGATCACATGGCAACGTACCTACTGTCCATAGTGCTATTGATTTATATAGACAATGGGTACCATTTGCCATCGGGTGGTCACCAAAAATATATAAAATACGTTAACACTATCAAAGTCAATTAAAATTACTTAAATTAGATGTTTTCAAACCAGAGCCGGATTTGACCGCTTCATATTTTCGTCAATTAGATTTTAGTAATTCTTTTTCATGTGATCTTTTCTTTACTACTGAAGTAATTTTTCGGTGTTTATAAAATTAAAATGTATGAATTTTATATAGACATCCCTAGAACTATAGTGCTATGGAGAGCTGTCATTGTATCACAGGACGAGCATGGCGCGAGCGAGCCGATGAATGGACACGGCTTCAGGGGTATATCGTCACCGCCTCCCATTGTTTCCGCGACAGATTATAATAATTTCCCAGCAAATCAAAAGCATTTGGGAATCGAACGATCGGCTATGGTGCTGTTATTAAATCAGGCCGATAGCACGATACCAACCTCTTGATACTTTGTTTTTAAAATTCGAAAACAATGGATCCACTACTATATACCACTAAATTCAATCCAATAAAATTTATTACTGAATCAAGGAAGAAATTAATATGTCATCTAATTATTTTTTTTTATATTTATACAACCTGCTGTATTTCAAAGTCGTAAAACCCACCAGAAACTCATACACACCATGTTTATAACCAACACGTAAACATTAGTTCTAGCTTAGATCTATCTAATGGATTTATCCAGATGAGATAAAATTTTGCAGACATCAACCTCTAACAGTGAAAAGTTTTATGTGAGAATGATATTGTAGGTAATAAAACTTGAAGAATCACTACAATACATGCAGAGTAATAACATGTAATAGTAGTTAAAATGCCCTGCCCTTAAAAGGCTGGCGACACAATTCCTTCAGGAGGCCATGGAGAGTTCTCGCGCATTAGTATCCATCAATGCATTATTTAGTTGTGATTACACCTATTATTAATTCGTCGAGCGAGTATCAAGATTGTTAGAAATGTTCACAAATCCATACACGAATGATGTGACAGCTTGCACCATGCATATTTGTCAGAACAATGCTTTACCCGACCCTAAATACAGGGTTCATTTACACTAGTATCTCTGTAAATTGCACCTTAACCGCCGGCTACGATCACAAAACCTTTCTTGGAATGTTGTAACCGACATTAATTTAAAATTCTAAACAATACGGTTTAAATTTAAATAACATGTAGACACGTAACACTGGTAGCAGGTTTTACTTGTTCTAGAACATTATCCACTTCAAGTTGTTCAAGTCGTTGGGTGTGAAATGTATCTTCGGATTTATGCGGGAAGGCTCAATTCTGATTGTTATAATAATGCGTTTAGGTTGTTTTAGTGCGAGTCGATGGTAGGTAAGACCAGTAGCGGGCGGACAATAAGCAATCCGTCATGTGGCAAGATAGATGGGATGATTATAGTGTTCGGTGTACGCCTTAGGACAAATTTGAATAAGCACGTTTCTGTAACGAAATTGTTCTTTGAAATCAGTGAAAGGAGCATGACTGTAGATATTTTTGCGGTGAGAATGAGGACGGGTTAGAAGGACGCAAGGTATAATAAAATTATTGTACCCGTACTTACATGTTATAGATATGCATTTGACACTATTGCTCAACACACACCTTCTATCATCTTTACCTAATTTATTTACTTAACTACATAAGTGTAAAATCTCGACATGGAGTTTTCGCTTCGTTTGTCCACTAAGAACTCTAGAGGAGTTACGATGACATTTTTACTGATTATGTTATGTGATATGGGTTAACATATAGGCTATATAAATTTGGCGAAAGTTCATGGGACAATAAATAATTTTGGGAAAATTTTCTATGCGCCACCTACAATTTTATTAATTAGTTATTTTTTTAATTAGTTATTTAATTAAATAAATGACATTATACGAATTTTTAATGTATTGTTCTTCTTTGATCACTATCAATAGACGGTGGTCTACAAATGGACAGGCGTGCGAAGAGCGGCCACCACTAGTATTTTAATAAAACAACTCACCATAAGCTACTTTTCGAGTATACCTAAAACAGAAATCTATTCAGAATTTTAGAAATAACAACTGTTTATTTTTTTATCTGTGCATTTTGATATCGTAGCTCCGCGAAATTTCATTTACTTTATTTAGATACGTAAATGCTAAATATTCACTATTTTTTAGCATATATAAAGATACCCACTAAGCATTTGAAAGTTGCGTATTAGGTGATAAATACAGTATTTTCACCTCAACACTAATAAATGAGCATAGGTCAGACAAGTCGCACAACTTGTATTCAATGACGTGTTAATCAAAATCGAGTTTCCAAACCGTCAAGTAATCGATATCAAATTGCAAAATCGTGTAGTCAATATATTTACGTCGTTCGACATTTTTTGTAAAAAAAAGTGTCTATTTTATTTCAAATAATGACATCAATCGATAGTGGCACGAATTAGTAGGTAACAAACTATTACAATATGACCTAATGTCGTGATAAATATAATGTTGTTGTTAATAGTTGTTGCGATGCTATGTTTTTGTGATTTGCTTTAGTACAGTCAGCCATTATAAAACATTATCCAATTCACTGACGTGAATCCTACTTTTATATATAGTTTATATTAGTTTTATGTATAGTTGGTGACTTGAGGAGAAGAATTATATTCATCTTTGTTTATGCAATCATTCGTTAACTTACATATAACGAAGAAATTATATCTGAATGAAAACTACCACCACCGACATGTGCTGATCATTCTGTCATTTAATAATATAGGTTAGTAGGTATATTAACTAATTTCTCCATTGATCCAGTATTTTTTTTTAAATAGCTTTCAACTATGATCCATTATACCAAAATAGAATCAAATTTTATGCTATTTTGGTATAATGATTATTTATTCCTAAAAAGTACATATCAGAAAAAATACTAAAAATGAATACAGCTAAAAGTTTAAGTATCGGAATAGCTAATTGGATTAAAAACCACTTAAAAATCTTTAATATAATTAATCACATGTAGTACCCATACTCATCTATGTTAACATGTTACTATTAATATTATATAAAACAAAACAATTTAATTACACACACACACACACACACACAGTTGTGACTTACACATGAAAGGCTGACATGTAATCCGAGTAGTCTGTATGATGAGAACTATAAATCATTTTGAGATAAAAAACAAACACAATCTGTTGATATTTATTACAACTATTAAGATGGAAGTAAAAAATGTGCACAGAAATACGATATATGTATAAAACTATTTTTGTTTTATGTTATTGAAATGGCAAACGAGTTGACGGCCCACCCGATGGTAAATGGTAACCGTTGCCTACATGAACAGCACTACGGACGTCACATTATCATGTGACACTTGCAATAACGCTTTTGCTTTGCCATTTCAGAGGACTGAGATGTCATCTCTCTTACACTGTAATGTAACTGCCTAATCTGTACTCAACAACTGTACACAGCTTAAAAAGCAATTTAATTGGCGGCTATATTGTCTACGTCTCTATACATATTTGTGTAATATTCTAGCCTTTCACATGATGCTTCTGTAATACTTATGTATATGCAATCATTAATAATCATTGCTTCTTGACAGAAAAAGGTAGTTATTCTAATAATCAAGGAAGTAACGAAAACCTGCATCTATTTGAGTTGAATATTTACCTATTCTTGAATAATAATGTAAACTAATGAAACAATTGCGATACCAATCTTAGCAGATTGTTGATGTTAGAAGTAGAGCGAATGTTGAAATTCCAAGGCGTATCTCTTTAAATTCGATTGTAATCTAACTTCCCTGATATGGAACAATATTCTCGCTCAGAAGCGTTACTCGATCGGTGTGGACGTTGGTTTACAAATGTTTTTGAGACAGAGTTTTAGTTTAAGAGTTTTTATTTTTTTAGAGTGTAAAAATGCCTAATCTTCTATAATAATAATATCTAATCTTATAATTAACACGATTTTCAAAATCATTTCAAATTTTAAATATTAAAACAAATACCTATAGTATAAATAGTTAATAGTAGATAATATCTAACTGTTCTTTAATTAATTTATAACAATAACTTAAACATATTTATCTGCCTACGTTTACTATTTTATTGTGCACTTTTTTCGACGTGTTTTATTACATTATGTAAAATAGTTATTTATATTAACGCCACCCAGCGTTGGTTGCTAATGTAACAAAAAAGTAACATTATTTTTGTCACTTTATTTATATCCAACACCGTTTCCAAAACATCGGGGAATTTGTCAATGTGACGTGTCCGCAAAAGTACGTGTCAACCCTGTCATTGCCGTCGGGTCTTTTTTAACACCTCGCCACATTTTCGGTCACTCGTATATCACGCTAATGTTATCTGTGGGGCCGCTGTCCACGTGATGCATTGCGCTCGCGCGGCGTTTGATTAACAAAATTAATTTGTCACAGCCGCGATTGTGGGATAGCACACGGAGGTTTTTTAATTAATATATATGCTTAAATGAGTATTTTATATCTTGTAATATAATATTTACTATGATAAATTGTGAAGAAGTAGATATTGTTGCTTATGAACTTTAGAAAGATTTCTTTAGTCAACTTTATGGTTGCAGCTTAAGTAAATATCTTTAGTTGTTTACATTCATTAATACATTAATAATAATATCAGTATTTAGTGAACATATTTAGGTACTTAATAAATATTGTTGTCTTATAAATTTATGTATAAAACAGATTATGTAAAAAGACATTTACCAAAATAAATCGTATGCTGTGAATACTTATTAAAAATTATTGCATTATTGTTAGTAAGAATTGTCATATGTTATTTACATATGACAATTCTTACTAACAATAATGCATTCACTTAAAATCTTATAAAAAAACAAACAATATATCTCTAGTAGAGATATTATTCGAAATAAAATATTTACATCTGTATACGTAAAGTGCATCTGTCTTAATTGAGATTGGAATTCGAATAGATATATCCGGGCTTCCAATACTGTAATTTAGATAAAAGGCGTGTGTTCCAACACTGCATAAATACGACACGTCCAAACAACCTTATCGAGTGACCACCTTGGTGCACGAAATTAATGGACCCCGAGATACGATAGTCTCTTATTGAAGAAGGGAATTTACGACGTTTTAGAAATATTTGCATAATGTAAATCAGAGGTCGGAATCACAATCAATATAATGTTCATTATTATTAAATTACTTTAGAATATGAAAAACCTTAATTTTTTTTATATATAGATATTATACATATGGGTATGAAAACATTACGTAAAAAAAGTTGTTCTATATATATATATCTGTATGTAGAATTACTAGGGAGTGATTTTGTGTGTTAATGAATATTTTTTAAAAGATACATGTTAATATAACTTTATCTTTTATTGAGTATGATTCGTGAGTTACGTATTATTTAAAAAAATATTACAATTAATAATTATTTAATATATAAGGGAGCACATATCTAAAGACAAGTATACACCACTAGGCGGAAAGTCTGTTGTAAAACAATTATAGCGGACTTCTTCGGTAAAATCCAATGTTGTTAATAGAACGGCCTCCATCCCTAAAACTAGTTAATTATATGATCACACACAATAATGATTATTGACCTTATAAAATCATCAATGGAACCGATCGCCGGACAAAGGATTCCGTCAATCAGTTTACCGCCGCACCCACAGAAAAAACAAAGCCAATTTATTCTAATAAAGTATAATTAAAAAACAAATTTTATTGACTGCTCCCTTCACGCATTGTATTATTTTGAATTTTAATTAATCAAACGGTTTAGAAGCGTCGGTACAAGTGATGGGATTGGACAAAATTATTAGCGCTTATTGTATGATTTGTAACGGACGCATTTGAGGTTTAAAATATCGGGTGCTATAAATAGGCTATTTATGTTACGATTGGCTTTTACTCGAATTTCTTATGAATTTTGTTCAGGTGTGATTTGCTCTCATTAATTATATAGAGAGGGGCGCCATTTTACAGGGATATTATTTTCTACCAAGTATTTCATGTTACAAATAGATTTTACCAACCGATATTCGTTTGTCACTGCTGTAGTATACAGATTTGTTATTTAAATATAAAAATATTTTAATTTCTATTCAAGAAAATTTGAAGTTTCTTGGTTTTCATTACATAAAGAATTTGCCAAGGAAATTATTTATTATAAAGTAATTTAAGAATTACAAATTGTCAACTCAGTGCATGATATAGAGGTAAGTTAATAGGTAATATAAGAAAGTAGTACCAGAAAAAAAGTGTATAAAAAGACACAAGGAAGAAATAGTCTATAATTTGTATAATTGCATTTATTGCAGCATATATTTTTATAATTATTCCAACCATTATTATGTAAGGTACGGCGTTCATTCTCTTATCTGTAATTAAAATTTTTCTACGTCTGTCAAAACGTCTCCAGTGGCATAAGATGAGGCCAAACTGACAACGACTGTCGTAAAACGTATCATTACGACTTCAACGGTGGTTACAAACTGTGAAATAAATCTAACCGACCAAACAATTATGAATTAGAATAATATTTTTTATTTTATATATCTATTTGAAATGGCCATTGTGCAAGGAGATAGACGAGATGTTTTTAAAAGAATTATAAAACTATATATTTTATTGCATAATAATTCTTCTTTCTTTCTTCGTATCTTGAGAAAGAGTACAGTATAATTGTATTTTTTTTTCGCATTCAGTTATTTTATGGTATTGGGTGTAAACAAATTGTTTACATTTTATAGTCTGGTACCAAACTGAAATCCAGGGATGAAATAAAAACAAAGTACCTACCCTAAGTATTAGATTCGCTATCTGAAAAAAAAAACTTTGTTTGTGTATATATGTTATCCTAAGTATATAAATATGGAAGTTATGTTTGTACAAAGATATCTAATTTTTAAATTAATAATTTAATATATTTAATTACAAATATATAGACATGGCTATAGGGTATAACCCTACAACCAGGAGTAGCAAAGAAACTAATAGTCGATTGCCATATAGATTCTTTATGCAACTATTTATATTCCTAGTATACACTTTATTAGTTATATACTTACAAAAATAATTTTTAAGTCTTGTCCCGATTAGAACTCACGATATTTAATGTTAGTAAATCACTACGGCACGACATAATTACGTAGATTCTCTATAAAAATAAAGGACAACACATTTCCGTTGTTTAGATTCCAATTTACTCATCTAAACATAAAGGATATACATTAATCGATTAGATTCGATTGTCTGTGAAATCGTGATTTCCTGTGATTATCGAGTCAATACTACATAATTGAACGACTGATAGTGAAATGCGCGACTATGCATGTCCGGAAGATAAATTACATACGGACGCCGGAAATTAATTTTTATTGTGATTGCAAATTATTAACTACCTTGAACTACTCTAAATGGTTGGTAAAGTAATTAATACATTGATGATGGCTTTATTCGCTACCGCATGGACATCAATTACAGTTATTAGTATTTTACAAGAGAATCGATTAACAATATATTTATGAATAATCATAAATTAAACATACATATATAGAGATCGAGCATAGAATCCTAATTAGAGGTTTGTCCTTTCCAACCACTGCCGTTCAACCACTGTCTGCTCTTATCGAATGGTTAGCTGGTACATACCACGTGGCATTAAGCTCGCCAAATTGTATAATTTTATAAGTGCAATGAATAAATAAATCTACAGATTTTTTTAACGCTGGTTTCTGGTTCTGTTGAGAAGAATTTAAGAAAGAATTATGAAAATTACTTAATGAAATAAATACGGTAAACAAATCTACATACAAATACAAATTTTAGATACTTACCCTTCTGTAATACACAAACAGATCAAAACTAAAAACTCTTCTTTCAATCACATAATGTTCTCACCTATATCTGTTCTATTTATGGTATGGGTTCTAGAGAGTCATTACGTCAATGCTTTAAATAATCAAATATCCTCACCGTTGCCTCACAGTACATTTATGAAAATATTATGTATACAAGGAAAAACTTAGATAGTTTCAAGAAACTTAAAGACTGTACAAGTAGAAATTTACGCAATAAAAATAAACTAATTTTACCTAAATGCCGTCTACACAAAGTTAGTAATTCATTCTATGGTAATTGCGTAAGATTCTATAATAAACTGCCAGAATCTACGCTAAATCTGACAGAGAGGCAATTCAAATTTTATAGAAATAGAAATAGAAACTACTATTCAAATTTTATATTAAACAAATGTTATGTGAAAAAGCCTATTATAGGATAGATGAATTTATAGATGATAGCAATATCTAGCAAGAATAAGTTTATTTGCGGACAACGTTATAATTTGTACATACTGCTTCCTTGATATATGATAGCGTAGCGGCTTTTGTATTGATTGTAGCATGCATCCTCGTGTAAAGTGCGAATACTGTAACTACCATATAGTAATTTCAAGTAGCTGTGACGTGGTCGAGTGGAATGAGTAGTCATGCTCACTAAAATGTCCAGACATGTGGCGGCGTGCTGGGCCGGGTCATTGGGCTCCCTAAAATATGGTCGAGCGCAGTGATGGCTGGCTCATCCGTCATACTCGTACTCGTGCACGAAACTGCTTGTAGGGACTGGTCTGCTCTTATCACTACGACTACTTTAATCTTATTGTGTTTTTATATTTGAGCTGTATATAAATTGGTGCTGGTTGGTAGTTTGTATTCACACGTTTCGACTTGTAAAATGTGAACTTACAAGGAATGTTTAAAAGAGCAACACACAAGCTTCTTGCTTATTCTTCTTGTGATGAGACAGCTTTCCGAATAAGCGATAGATTTAAGAAAATGTTGACTATTCAAAAGTGCTTAAATTAAGTTTATTTGAATAAATGATTTTCTATTCTATTTTATTCTATTCCCTAAAATATGGTCGAGCGCAGTGATGGCTGACTCATCCGTCATACTCGTAAACGAGTGCTGCTTGTAGGGATTGGTCTGCTCTTATCACTACGACTGATTTAATCTTATTGTATATTTATATTTGACCGAAAAAAATTAGTGCTGGTTGGTAGTTTGTATTTACACGTTTCGACTTGTAAATGAAAATTTACAAGGATTATTTAAAAGAGCAACACACAAGTTTCTTGTTCGTTCTTCTTGTGATGAGACAGCTTTCCGAACGAGCGGTAGATAAAAAAAACTGTTATGACTATTCAAAAATGCTTAAATTAGGTTTATTTGAATAAATGATTTTCTATTCTATTCTATTCTGGGTGAGAACCTAATGATCTCTAACTCAGAATCTACCTAGGTCAGGCACTACACTCTGGCAAACAAAATTATTTAACTCAACGTAGTACATATTTACATTTCTAGTTGTAACAGAGTATTCTTAAAAAAAAGGATACCTAGTCATATAGGTAATTTACCTGTATCTAAATATTTACGTTAGTGTAATAATTGTAATTGCTTCATGTCTATATTATCTATGAACAATACAAAGTGATAGATAAATACTAGTAACATGGAATGTTACTCATACAATTATACAGAAACAGTATACTGAAGTTAATCAGTATACAAGCAAAACCCATTAAGGGTAAGCCAACAATAATTGGCGATACGTTTGTTTTTTTCTGGAGGCTTCTAGTTGACTGACGGGGCCACTACGTCTTTTTGACAAGTCTCACAATATTTTGTTACAAATGTTTAACAACAGGGTGATTATATAATCTTACTACAATAATTGTTTAATTTAAGGTTATTCAACCTTAAATGAAAATAAAATTATTATTTATAATGTTGCCATTTATTTATATAGCAGAAAGAAATAGAAAACATAAAAAATATACATATATTTAAGGAAACTTCAACATTGCCGTATGTGCTAATGTACTAATATACACATGTTGTACATATCTAAGTATGATATGTTATGATATGTTGTCATAAAGAAATGGGCGTCAAAGATATAATAATAGGTATAATACAGATATTTGACGGTTGTTAACTGATTATCAAACAATTGTGAACTTAAGTGATTATTATATATATAATGATTCTGATTCTTCTTTGTGTGTTGTTATTATTCACTGATAAATAAAGAATTGTATAATCTTATATTGACCTATCCCGCTTCAATGTT
Organism: Achroia grisella; assembly: GCF_030625045.1. NCBI lineage: Eukaryota > Metazoa > Arthropoda > Insecta > Lepidoptera > Pyralidae > Achroia > Achroia grisella. The sequence continues at coordinate 952,972 of NW_026713022.1, forward strand.
AAATATTGAAGTGGGGCAGCCTAATACATGAATATAATAATTAGGTTATATTCAATCAAAATAATTATCTAGTTTTATTTACTACATAGACATTAATGTAGTAAACAAAACTAGATAATTTTGTATTTAAACATAAAACAATCAAAGTTTACTTTATAATTTTAAAATAAAGTTTATTTAGAACACACCCTATAATCGGCTAGTCGTTCCACCAATGTGTATCGTCAATACATTATCGGCTGGTAATCGATCCAACTACACAAAAAGGTGCAACAGAAGCCCGGCAAATGGACGGTAAACCTAATGACTGCTCCTTAACTTTAATTTAAACCGATCAACCTCACTGACAGGAATGGCACTTGGAGTAATTGCTAATTTGTTTTAATTTATAGTTCGGTGGAAAGTGTTGCAATTTGCAGAATAAAAGTACACATTCATGCACGAATATGTGTAAATATATTATAATTCATGTACATATCTTAATATTTTATAAAAGTGAAAGTTTGTACTATTAACGAACTACTGAACGGATATTGATGAAACTTTACAGTAATATAGCTTATGCATAAGAATAATACACATTTTTTATTGAAATTTTATGCGGGTGAAACCGAGGGCACAGGTAGTATATCACAAATATTATTTTCTGAAAGACATCTGTTATAGCGAAGTGACTGCATTTTGTATTTATTTCTTTTTCGCAATAGTTATATAAACCAATTGTTGATTATATTGGTGTGGTGAACATATACATAATACTGAATTTTCGATATCATTGTAATATTTAATTTTGTATTCACATAGACATAAAACAAATTCAAAATATGTTTCTACGTTACTTGTGGTATAAAAAGTCAAGTCTAGGCAATTTAATATCAATTTATTTATTCTATTCTATCCTGTAGGTGAATAAAATGAAGTATAAAATATATCCGAATTATTTACATATGAAAAAACTTGGTTATTACACTTTCACTCGCCACTCGAACAATATAATAATAAAGTTTAGGATATATATAGAATTTTGCAACATCATCAAATCCAAACAAAACAATTGCCAATCAAACATGTTTTAACATCTCAAAATTTGTATTTGACAACAAAATTGCTCTCTCTCTTAATCTTTAAAAGCCGCAATCGGCAAGCTACCGCTTAATCATGGGATACATTTACAAGCAAACCAATTGTTCACATGCCCTTAAATCAGAAAATACCCGTCAAGCATGACGTGCGTTTAATTATGGGTTCCGTCGCCGATTCGCTCTTCAAATATTTATTTTTTAGAGTACGTAACCTACCTGTATTATTTTTTCTATTATATAATTATGTGTATTCGAAATTGAACGCATTTAGGTAATACTTCTCTACAATTAGCCGACTCACAATATTTTTGATATTGAGAGTTTGCTAATTGTAGCGAATTAAATATTTTAGAATATTATTCCATTCATTAGAAAGAATACATATATATAAAAATAACATTATTACTAAACAAAAAATAGTAAAAAACAGTATCTCAGAAAAGTAAACAAAACTGTACAACCAGTTAACTAAGTTATATATAACTTATAATAATATTCCCTGCCAAATATTTTTTTTAATATTAGATAATAAAATTTGCAAAATATGTATTACTTTGCGTGAATATAGGCTAAGACAAATCAATGTCTAATTCCTATTTTTTGCATGATACTTTCTTGAAGAGTACTTAAATAAAATTAGTATGATTTTATAGCGATTCATAATTTATTGTTTGACGTTTCAATTGCAAAAATAAAATGAAATTTCCATCAAGCGACTTGTAGCTTATGGTAATTTTTTTATGGATCCCTAAAAATGAAGCAAGCTATCACCCTATTACCTACATATAATTATCTAATCTAAAACCTTTTAGAATCCGAGGAGCAACTTCTCAGAAGCGTATCTTCGGATCGTGGGAGCTCAAAGTTCTTGCTGGCGTTAATCAGCGTTTAATAATACACTAATTACAAGTTTTGGCTATCAGCTATCACATACGGATAGACAGTGCATTAACTAAAGGTCACTTGACTATTTTTCGGGGTACGAGAATGTCTCGAGGGCGATGTGTTAAGAGTCCTCTTTTTTTAATTGCTGTGTATTTTGACATTTTGGGTTTAGAAGTCAATTTCAGGTCACTGAGGCAATTTTTTTAATCAATTGCGTAGGATAGGTATATATATAATATATATTAAGTAAATATTAAGTCAAAGTTCAGATAATAAGTTCCGTAGTTAGGGAATTAAAATAGGTACTGAGCTTTTATAATACCAACATCTTACATTTTATGTGTAACCTTTTTATATGTTATAAAATCTCATCAGAATTAGCAAAGATACAGCATAAAAACAAAAATATATATATAGAGTCAGTCAAAAGCAATGAGAAGGAAAGAGGTTTTGTGGAGTGCCAATACAGAAAATAGTTGAGAAATATCAAAATCAAGTGTCTATGTAGCTACATAGATATAAAACATATTGAGACATCAGAAAAACTGTAGTTTTACTGAGAATGTCTCAAATGACATGACATGACAATGACAGTGCCTGGAGACAACAGCTTTGTCCTCTGGAATGGCAACACATGACGTGTATCTCAACGAAATCCGTGGATATGATCGTTGAATACCATTAAAAACACAAAATTATGAATTAATTCGTAATTATTATTTCATAATAATACAATCAACAGTGTAAAAATAATATAATAATAAGTAAAACAAAAGACGAGCCTACTCTCGAGAATCAGAGTTCTTTGTTTAAAAATTATAAAATAAATTATTAAAGAGGTATTAATAACTATTTTTATTAGAGTTTCCAACAGTTACTATTCAGCACAAATCGCCGGAGCCAGAAGAAGTGAAAAAAAGAACAGATACTATGACCACATGATGACGTGATATCTGTAGTGTATTTATGTAAGTATATAAATGACGATTGCCACTTACTATGCGAATTTATATATTGTTTGTCTGTTTAGTAACATAAAATGTAAATATTTATTTTTTTTAAACCAGCACAAAACCTATTCCCAAAGTCACCGCTCATTCTTCTCCAACAAAACGTTCGTTTATCGAAGCATCATAAATCAATTTTCGAACAATTGTTTCATCTCCTCTGATTGATGGGCCATCGAGCATCGCGCGTTTAGTAGTCAGTTGCTTTAATTACAGACAACGGCAAGCCGCCATAAGTGCCATAACATTATGACATCACATAGATAAGAGACGTATATCAATAATTTCAAAATATGCTTTTATTAGTAGGTCTAATGTAAATCAATTATGCTTTATAAGGGGGTCAATTCTAATGTTACAAATGCCATTATGACTTGTACGATACCTATAATATATAATTAAATAAAGTTCATAGTAAAATGTTCAAACTTTCAAATGACACTTTCGATTCGTAATTTTGTAGTAGATGCTACAAAGTCCATATTACTGGTTAGAAATGTATTATTTACTTCAATCAAGCTTAATAAACGAAGCAGAATCAATAAGAAATACAGATAAGTATTATAGACGAAGCTGCGAAATCGAACTAGTATTTTATAAATTCTATGCACATATCTGCAACAAAGTCATCATATATGCATGCATAAATAACATTAACGAGTTAAAGAAACATAATATTACGCCGTTTACACTCTCGTAAAATTGCCCTTCCCGAGAATCAACCCATTCTTTATAATATAAACCAATATATACATCTCCACTCAGATTTTTATATTACTTCAAAATTATAAAGGGGGAGTAAGAATTTCTATGTTTATATGTATATATACATTGAAATCTTAAGGTCTTTAACCTGAAGCTGGCTGCACGCATACTATTACTTAGATTTTGCAGGTCCTGTTAGCGGTGAAATTTGCCTACAATCAGGTGAACCGATTGCTTATTTATTACTAGAAAAAGTTTCCAGAATCACTGGAGTACAATTTCTGTACTATTAGTAAAGTTACACAATTAGATGAAAGTAGGTAAAAATGAAACATCTGATTAGAACGATAGAAGGCGAGTGCAGGTAGCACTCCAAACACTTAGAAGAACTTTAGGAGCGGCTGAAGCCTAGCTCCTGTCTGACGGTACCGCTCAGGTTTCGAACCTCAGATTAGGCCGTCGTAATTTCAATCCCTGTTTCAATTGGACGGGGAATCGACCAGAGGGAAGGAGTGTATTACACTATTTTGGAGACTTGTATATTATCTTTTAATTTTAGATAGCCAATTAAGTTGATTGGACAGATTATTATTTGATTTTAATTGAAAATTACTTAAGGAATATGAAACATCAGACATGTTCGTTGATCATAATATATTATGTATATATAGCATAATCTACCATAATTTCTAATTTGAATCAATCTATTGAACACCGTTTACTGCCGGAATCGGTAGTCTAGCGGTTTAGTTTTTTTCACACTACTTTACTTAGTCGCGGCACCAATAGTCGCGGGTTCAATTCCGGTACAAACATTTGTATGCATGAGTATGATTTTTTTGGTCTACGTGTTTTCTATGTATTTATATATATATTTATTATTATTTTATGTATATTTATGTATTTACAAAAAACAATCTATGTATTTATTTAAGTAATATCTAGTATTATTGTTACTGTGCTAAAACATTAGCTAAATTTCACAAAACTTTATTTAGCCATTAAGGAACAAATAAATTACAGTTCTAATTTATAATATTAGTAAAAACACTAAATAATTTACAACTTTAGTTCTACACGGGTGAAAACTATTTACATCGATTATAATATGTTTTGTTTAAGTTTTTTTTCTGTTTTTAATATTAAATTATTATTATTATGTATGATGTTTTTTTATAATAAGTAACTAATTTCAAACTTTAGAGCTTATGTTCTTATCCGTGGTTATGTTTGCAAAAAACTTATTTTTGATAATTTTACTTGCTACATAGTTTGTTCTGTTTCTGTGCATGCTTTATGAACAAATTATTCCTTAAGACCTATATAAATTTGATTGTTGTATAACATTGTGAATACAAATCAGCAGCGATATATGCAGTTTAAATGTAACATAATTACATACTGCGAACTGTTCTCGTTAACAAGTTTCGCATAAAAACGGCTCCCGTTAAAGTTTCAGAACAATAATTAAAGGATGATCAAATTAAAGGAACTTTTTGTTTTGCAACTTTGTTATCTATTAACACAACTGCTTATTATAAATGAGTCAAAACATTAGGATTTTGTTTTATGCCCTATAATTTGCAAGCGTCATAAAAATAAATAAACATACATTTTATTACATTACTTATGCATCTGGGAAGAAAAGAATTATAACTTAGGTAAGATGGTACCATAAATTGATTACTCAAAATAAACAACATTATGTATACCAAAATTTTATAACATGATAAGATTACCAACACAGTCTTTTAACGTGAAATTAATACATACATATTGTTAATCCAAGATAATTATATTAATATATATGTTTATGAAAGCGGATTAATAACTAAAATAGATATTAACCATACTACTAACTAACATCTATGCCTACCATTGTAATATATAAATATAAAATTTTATTTGTCACCTTAATTATTTACACATGTCCGAATAACAAATATTATATTATTAGTATAAAATTGATTAAGGTGTCTGTCTAATTGAAATGTTAGTTACATAAATAAGAGATAATTTATTTAAATATTATCTAAATATTTCTAAGGTAGGTATATAAATAACAAATTCACCGAAGACAAGCGTCATATAAATTAAAATTTCTCATGATTAATAAGATTATGAATCATGCAGAAAGTTACGAGTAGAGCGGCGACATCGACATGTTGCGATTATCGAATGAGTATCGATGCGTCGAATCGATTACAACCGAGCATCGTTCGAGTAGTCGGCATGATGTCCCCGGTACTTAGGTCAACGAGACTTAACAAGGGATTCTGCATCCATTTTGTTGGAAGGATATAATATACGCATATTGTTCCATAATGAAATAGTAATGACAAAAAAATAGACTGTATTTATTCTATACTTAACAGTGGGGAGAATTATCAAAATTTGATCAGTTTCAGCGAAGATATCGCGTAAAAGAATCTATTAAACCAGTACTACGTACGCTTCCAACCACAAATTGGGTTGGATGTTCACACTCAAATGTTGGACCTAATTATTTACTCAACATGTATCGAGTTGTCAGGATCTGACAGATCGGCAAGACCTTGAAACAAGACAAGACATTGAGAGCCAAATTGTGTCGCGTGTACATTAGTATATATACACTCCTTAATAGATACACAAAAGCTACTGTAAAATGAAAATTGAATTGAAAACTTTCTCCATTTCGCTGTCGTTTTAAAAACAAATAATTAAATAAAAAGATTATTAATTATATTATATTATATAATTAAAAACTATCTTAATATTGTTGATTACAAAAACATACAAATTAAATAGGTATTGCTTACTTATCTTATCAAATAAGTACATACCTGCATAGGTATGCATCCCACCTGTCGTTTGGTCAACTATCGTAACTATAAAACGTAAACTTTGCGGATAATCTTCTACTTCGCTGCCAGTTCCTTCTGGAACCTATCCTACCTGTGAACATTAGCTAGATCATGGAGGCTTTTGTAATCATTCAACAACTGGTATCGGGTCTAGTTATGGGGTGCTATCAGGTGCAATTTGTTATTTATGGGACATTTTTACATAAATATTAAACAGTTGATTATTCAAACATATCTGCTTATATGTTCATTAATTATGATGATGTATATCGTACAATAGGTTATTATTGAAATTTTCTCTTAAAAGTAATCTAATTATTATTCAATATTAACTGATTACGCTTATTTAGTTCTCAAAATATTGACATCTATTAATTATATTAATCAGTTCTAGTTAACTATGCAAATTTTACTGTATACTCGTTTGATTTTTTTTATTTAAACATTAAACTGTGATAAATACAGTAAATCAATTACAAAGTCATCGTCAACAACAAAATATGTAAGAACGTACATTATACAAATGATCAACGTGACAGTGAATTCTAAATTACAATAACGATATAAAAGAACCAACATTTCCTTGCTCATCAAAATTACGTATGTGTTGAACAAACCACCACAGCCATTTGGCCTTTAAAGGCGATGAGTTTTAAATGATAACTGTAGTGTTTGATAGGTCCTAATATACTGGTCGCTGGTACATTCGTGGTGTTGGAGACGCTATCATGGTAGTACATTAGTGACCAGTTGACACGACCAGTCTTCTGTAAGGGCACGGCTTGTATTAGTGGCTGCTAATTTATTGGGAACGATAGCACGACGGACGCCGGCCACCCCGGCCTCGGATCCATTCACACTGATTGGGTATATATAGGAGAGTTGGAACAGTTGATTAAATAAAACAATAAAAAAAAATATTATCCTTGAATATTACTGTTCTGTTCAAATAAGTATACCTATGCTTTTTATTTCTAAAACAGGAAGAAATAAATAATAATAATAGAAATAGATATTTACACTTATTCTACTCTTTTAGAATCTGAAGGGTAGGTATTATTTCTGAGAATACTTTTTATTTAAATAAGACTGGCTTGGAATTTAGTTTTCTACTAAGAAGATAGAATTAAATTTAGTGTTATTCTATTAAGTTTATTAAAAATATTTTAAAAGTAGATAGCTAAATTATTTATTATGTAGTTAGTAGTAAGTACCAATTCATTAAGAATAGTGATAATTAATTCTTTAATAAGAAAAAAATGGCAGTAATTTGTAGAGTTAAAGTAGTCAACGAGCAACTTTTTTGAATATAACGGATTAGAATTTTATTAAATTTATTTACCTTTTACATCTGTTTATCCTTTATTTTATCTGTATCAGCATTATACATAATTTACATTTGATTCATGTAAATAGAAATAGAATTATTCGCAGTTGTCATATTGACAATACTCTTTGATATTATAAAAATAAAATATTGAATCGTCCATGTCCAAATGGCCCCAGGCCCCTCTACATTTTTATTAACACCCCAAACCCGATAAACAGGATACGGAAAATATATTTATTTGTCCAATCACCGCGTGTAAGGGGTGTTCTCAGGTTACACCAAATGATTTCGGTACAATCGTCCCGGTGATTTGTTGCGATAATCTAAAATAATAAATAACCCACTCAGTTCAACGATTGAGCTGCCTTCTTGGAGATACCATTGCGTTTTTTTATCTTTTTTGTTTCCAAGTTATGGATTTAATCAGGATTTGGGTAATTTCGCGTTTCGTTTACAGATATTGGAGTTTAGAATAATAGGTTTATGAATAGTCTTGTAAACGTTTTAGACGTGGTCGAGGTTTTAGCACACCTTATTTACGATTAATTTCAGTCATATATTTGCAAAAATATATAAGCATGGCTTAGATCGGAACTAAGTGGCGCTGTGTGTATTGTCTTAGAATTTTATTATTATTTTATCAGAATTAAACTAACATGACTGTTCTAATACGTATACATTTTTTGGCAAGTTTTTATTTAAGGTCAAACAATGTGTGGCGAATTGTGGAACTGTAACATAAATATGAAGTGACTACTGGTTAGTTTTAAACTAAAGTTGGACTTCTGTGCTTCAGTCATCGACGAACACTGAAGTTAGAATACCGGAAATAATTTTATTTGGGAGGAGAAGGGATTGTTCGCAATGGAGCTAAAGTTCTCATTGTCCCTTATGTACCCTGTCAGGTCGATCTTCATGCGGTGCCTTCTAGAGATCCTCGTGTTTAAGACTTAATGAATTCTACTATTGGCTAATTTGGCACCATGGCTTCAATGGCACCATTGAAGAATAATAGAGTGAGAGTAAAGTCACGTATACCGTTGCCGAAGACATGGGCATTTTATTTTCAACAATAAAAAACCTATCAGTTACTCTGCGGTAATGTCATTCAGCTAAGAAGATACCAAAAAGTAATAATTATGAAGCTCTCCTTCAATTTGATAATCCATTCAATCAACAATCGTCCGCCAATCAGCATATATAAAAACAAAAGTAATCTGACACTTATTGAAGAAAAAATATTACACCTAGACCGAAAACATAACGGCTGTGACCATAATAAAAAAGATATTAACATAAAATAAAGACAATGTTAGGAACACCCACACAGCATTATTTTATGTTGTGCACTCTATCAAGCTATAAAACTCGGGGCCATCGCGGAAGCCATTCGGTTGCTAAAACTCTAAAACACGCTTTAATAATGAACCTTAATATATGGGCATGACGAGTACTAAAGATTCTTCACGACGTAATAGGTATTTTAGAAGCAGAGTTTTCCATGATCATAAGAATACTCGCAACACCTTTTAACATTGTAAAATACATAAAGCTGAACAAGATTACAGTGGATATAACTATTGTGGGGGTAGGTATTAGATTTTTTTTATTGAAACGTAACGACTGAGGTTATATGCCTCAGTTGAGTGGACACTATCTTATTGTGCTGTGAAATAGCAATCCATGTTTCAATCTGAAAGGCAAAATAGTAAATAGCCAATAATTACGTTATCTCTGTCAAGATATAACACATTTGTCTTTAGAAGAAGTAATTTAAGAAGATAAACTGCGTCGATGTTAGTACAATCATGTTTTGAGTTTAATATGTATAGCAAATCTATGTACCTAATGTTAAAACTTTAGCGTTTAATACATATTATTAAAGTTAATTAGGAGAGAGAGAGGTAATCGGGAGACGATAGAAATAAAAAAAATCCCAATTTCGTTCTCGAAGATGCTTTAAAACTATATTAATAATATTATAAATTTACTTGAATGAATAGAAGTTAGTTAATGCGTCAACATACATAAATTTAAGAATATCCGAATTACGTAAATTTACAGACGAACCAGGGTTATGTTGAACCAAATTAATTCATAGGACATTTTTTGGCTATCGATACCGTCTAGGCCGAGGTCTAAGCCTAATAACAATTCATAATAATAAGATATAAAGTAATAATAAAGCATTTGATAAAATATAATAATTACATATTTTGTTTATCATTTTTAGATTTTTAAAATTATATTGACGCACGTGCTATATCTAAATATTCACTTCTTAAAATACAATACAGATGAATCCATTTAACACATAAACTGGCAAACCTTTTACGAAATAAATCGCTTAAAAAGCGCGCGTTAGACGCTTCGGAATCTCTACAATTTATGTTAACACAAGAAAAGTGTCCCGCTCGCCGTACATTATCAGGTTTAACGGGTGTCAATTGAATTTTATAGGCTTTTTACACGCCTCGTGCCTTTACGAGGCAATCGGCGAAATTGAGCTTGGACAGAAAAGCCCGGAGATGTGATGCGACGGTACGTTTGTAATACCATAGTATTTTAGGGTTCTTTCAAATATGGAAATCGTTTACGAGACATTCGTATATTAAATCTGATGACGATACATCTAGCTTTCATACTAAAGTCAGTCTACTTTCTCTTTTCTCAAAGTCTACTTTGAGAAAACTCATCATCTGCTTCTTATCCCATTTATTTGGGGTCGGCGAAATAGGTTTTTCTCTTTCATTTATCCCTGTTTGCAGTCATCTCGTTGATGATTAACTTCTGTCAATCATCCATTTTTGGTCTATTACCTTATATTATACCCTCTTGTAATAGAAGTTTTCATCACTACAGCGTCGTTTAAAAATATAAATTAACACGAAGTTGTTGGATTCGATCAGATTTCATCTTATGAGCTTTTGACTCTAGAAGTCAGAGTAATTAGCCACTAAGCTACGAAAAAAATATATTATCAACGTTCCAGAAAACTGATGATACTTACTCAGTACGCGAGTACTGATGATAGTTGACAATGACGAAACATTTCCACTGTAAACAGAAAGCAGTGCCCACCAGTTTATCAGCGATTAAACACGCACTTATGATAAGAAATCTAAAGGTGGAGTTTATAACTAGATTATCAACAACAGTTAGCCTACTGACTCATTATTTCGCTCTTGTATTTGGTTTAGATTTGTCATGTTAGGTATATGAATACGTGCTTATCGGTGGACAACTTAATTTACAATATAAAAATAACAAGATAATCTATTACTATTATTAGTGGCGTTACCTATTTGTATAGAAGCCGAAATGCCGACATTGCTATAGTTATATACAGGAAAATATATTATTATATTTCTTTGACATGAATATTAATTCATAATGCCGTTCTATCAATTTCTGTAAATTCTTACTTTTTATAGTATAATATATAATTATTTTTAATGTGTTAGCCATTCTTAGATTAGTCACTATTGAATAACGCGACATATATGGCACCGAACAATTTGTTTCAAAAACATGGGCTGAAGTATATAGGTTTGAAACTGTTCCTACGTTTTCTAAGACTATATAGTCTTATAGATTTAAATTTTAAAAAGACAATACCCCGGAATGGTAAGCCATGAAATATACTACAGTTCCATGATGATGTTTATATATTTTACATATACATATATGTATGTATTATCTATCATCAAGTGGGCTGTCAGAATATTTTTCATTCCATTTAGAGAAAAAATACATATAATAGCATAGTATATAAAATTACTATTACACACTAGTCTTCTCTAAGCATAGTGACATGTTGGTGGTCCAAACTGAGAATATTAAATGAAAGTGGCCCATGATGTATGATGACGGTCTGACGACTGGCTTGACGCCGTAAAATGGTTATCTCGACCATAATTCAATGTAAACTGCACTGTTAGAGCTCCTACATTGTTGGTAGGTGCTTTTTGTGGGCTTTACGTAGGCTTTGCCGTATGAGCTAAGGTTTTGGTGATAGGCGTTAGCGACAGCGAGAGCGGTGATCTGTTCTGAATATAATTAATTTTATTTTAATTAAGAATACAGTAATATGTAGTTAAATTTGTTTAATACAAACAATCAAAATTAACTAATATACGAGTATAACTAATAAAAATAAATTGGTACCTACTGTATTCTTAATAATATTTCATCAATAATTTTATATATTTATGTGGTAGTATACTAAATACATCTACAACGCTATTATACAACATTATAACTATATTATACTTATTGCTAGTTTGATATACAAGTTACATCAAATTCAGATTTTTGTGGAATTTCTTGCAACTTATTCAAACTTTATTATTACTTATTGTAACTGAATTTTTTAATAGTTCAATATTTTTTCAGTTTATCTGTTCAAATTAAACAAAAAAAAATCAAATAACTTAATTATAATATTAGTACCTATACTTATTCATCACTCTTATTACAATGCCATGATTGTAAGAAGGATGGCGCGTTGATTATAATTGCTTTTCTTGCGACAATGACCACAGTCTTACACATAGTACAGGATGTGGTAAAAACGTCTAAACACCATGGATAATAGGAATATAAATAACGATATGTCTGTTGTTTATTATTGCATTTATTTTGCAGTAGCTATAATTTAGGCGCAATGACGCGGTTGGAAAGTATTATGGATTTATTGACATTTATAATAGGTACTAGTAACTTTTATAACTCCAGTTACAGGCCATCGTCAACCTCAGAGGTCAGGAGTTCAAATCTGTTCAACAAAAAACTGTGTGCGTCTATTTTTTTACTATTTCTCTGGTGATGGAACCACCAATAACAGATGAAATTACTGTGAAAAGGCGGCAGACTTGCCCTTTGCCACAATGGATTCTTCAATATATACTTGTAATGTATCTTCAATACATACGTCGTTTCTATTCTACAGCGTCAAGATTAATCCTCTCTTTATTTAGAATCGTCAAGAATTTGTATATTACTCTTATTTGTATAAATATTATATCTTTATTGGTTCAAGATTTAGAATAATATGCTAAGTAATACCACAAACACATAATAGAAGCAGCAGGATAAAACAGACTCACAGTCATGTTTATCTTAACACACTCAACTAAAATGTTTCGACAAATCTCTAATAGTTATAATAAACAAAATATTCACCCGGTTAAGAAGCTTGCTTGCCTTATTAATTTTTCCCAAACCAGATTAACTTGACCTATTTCTTGAGAAGACGTAAAAATTTAAATGTGTCTAATTATACTGGTGATTGGCACCAATTCACGAACACTTGTGTCCTATCAATCCAAAAATCTCGGGCTTACGAACAGGTAGGCGAGGGTTAAAAAAATTAAGTAATAATCCGACCACAAGACTATGATAATCTGATGGTAACGCCATTTTGTCCTGTGTGGTTTCTTGTAAAAAAATGTGTGACATGATTATCGGTAACCCTGCTAACAAAAAATTTGGGAAGGGTTTACATGTCACTGTTGTATGTTTAATTTTTCTTATATGATATTTATAGTTGTACCTACTTTAAAAGTAGTTCAGTATTGTATATCAATTAAAATTTATAAGCTATGATGTTTATTATGTTGGTCATATCTTGGTATAGTTTTCCAAATACAAATGAATCAGCTAAGTAAAAAGTATTTTGTAGTTATTAATATACATACATATTATTATATATCGTCTTTGGCATATCATCATCAATATATTATACTATTTGATGTCAAAAATTGCGCAAAAACAACTTAAAAATCTCTTTTAATAATTCGTAATTAAAATTATTGTGCTATGTAACCCAACCGTATACAAATTATAAGGGCGCGGTCATTGGAAAGCAACAGTTTCTATAAGGGATGAAAGTAATACGCAAGATAATATCGGGGTTGTCTCGTTAGTCGCAATAAAATATTTTTTGTCTGAAATGGAGCGAATTTTTTGTTGTCGCCGTCTATGTGGTGCCAATTTGTCGTGTGAATGGCGTGTTTTGATTACGGTTGACGTATTTTATTTTGATGGTTTAATTTTTACTGCCACATTGACATTATAGGGGCAGTTTTAGGTAAAATTACAATATATTTACTGTGATAAATTACTTTTAAAATAATAAAGAAGTTGAAGTTTTGTTTTTGACGACCGCCATGAGTTAGCAGTCGTATATTTCGATAGGTGAGGGTTCGAACTCCGTATATGGAATATTTTAATTCTTCGATATATCTGTTTGTATTTATCAGGGTATTTTTATTTGTACCTACTAATATTATGTGTAGAGGTACTATAGTACGAAATCACTTTAATTTTTTTTTTAATGATCAACAGAATTTAATGTAACGGAATCATTATGTACCAAGTACGATTCTTGATCATTTTGTTAGTGCTGTTTTTATAAATAAGTACATCCATTTTGTTCAACAAATTATTTGTAGATACTTTAATATTTTTTAAGTATGAGAGAAACGCTTTATGCTGTAATATACTGCTAATTCTCAACTAGGTATCACTGTGTGTTGTTTGACTATACCTTATTTAATTATAAGTAGGTATTCACAGATATATGTTATAATTATTTTTAAATATAAGTAGTAATCGATTGATTTTTAGAGAATTTTGGCTTAGTTGTTTAATAAATTTTTGCGAGTAAAAATTAATTTCTGTTTGTCTGTCTGGTGATGGAAACATCGATAACAAACCAAATTAATACGATGTGGCAGTGCTCTAGCACTGCTCGCCATCGTCAGGGAGGTCATCCCCATAAGCTGGATCTTAATGGTGTCGGACAGTGCTGTTTCAGAGGGGCTTCCTAGCGCGTACACTTAGATTGTAGAATTAATTACATGCCTAAGTTTTCTCAAGAGACACAGAATTGTGTTTTTCAAGAAGGGTATATTAAGGTTTCACAAGGGCCGCGAACGCACACGGGATTGGACTGGTATTTCAGGCGTCCATAGGCTACTGTATTCGTTTACCATTAAATGGGCCATATGTTTGTTTGCTAGAATCATAGTACAAAAAAACCTCCCAGTTTATGATTAGTAACCAAATTTCATCATAACAGTTCATTGTCGTCCCATCGCTGGACTTAGGTCTTTTACCACAAGCCCTTAGTCTACTATTGCCTCATTTGCCGGGCGGTAAACAAGGCAATAAAGTCTAGTACCCACATAATCGGTTATTTTCACAGATTTATCGGGTACTTTCGCATCGTCGTTATTCTGTCCACCCACAACATAATATTCAGACTTACTATAGTTGACTCATAAGATGATTAGTTCAACACTATGAATTTATGCAGATTATTTTATATAATGCAGTTTATATAATCATAGCTAAAATATATATATCAAATATGAGATATTTTTTAAAAATGTGTCAAAAATACCTTGTAGTTTTTATATAGGTAAGTTATACATATTACCCAAACTATTTGTTAATATTCTGATTCGTAGAAATATCAGTAACGTGTAAAATTTTATACATATTAAAAAGGATTGGGTTTTTGCTAATAGTTGTCAACTAATCCCTATAATATAATTTAGTAAAATAATAAAATTTATCTATTCAAACATGTATATTTTCAAGCGAAATTACATAAATATTTTATAATAATATAAATACTTTATATAATCAAACGACGTTGAAATAATGAAGTTATTTTAATATCCTTTGAATTTAAAAACCTACATATTTGAGAATTTTCTTCTTTCCTTCTACATTTTAATAACTATTTTTTTTTTCAAAATACATTGAATGGTATAATATATCTAATAAAGTGTCATCGAGATCATTAAATATTTAAATAGAGATTAATTACATCAAATTCATACAATAAAATTAGAATAAGGATTCTTTGTTATAGGATGACTTTCTCTACTTATTCTAGTATGTATTACATGACGCGATGAAAATCAACACTTGTCGATATTTCACTAACAGTCATTAATTCATCAGGGTACCGCCCATTGACTCCGCCTAATTATATATAGGCAGCTTTAATTAATTAAATCACATTATTTATTTACAGAGCCAACTTGCATATTATTCTGTAAGTATGCAAATGATGTGGTTTTGGCCGTTAATGATTTACGTTCGCCATTTGTGGGCATAGTGAAGTATGTTTCCTATAGAAAATGATTCTACATTTCAAATATCTCTTATGATTTACTGTGTGTATTTATCTCCTTTCTCCGTTAGGTATAGACTAGAGGAAAGAAAAACTGAAATAAACATTATACTAGCTGTGGAGCCATTATATTCTGTTTAATAAAATAACGATATCAAAAAGGCAAGCCTACAGAATAACAAGAACGTCAAGATTGTAGAATAATATGATAAGATTTTAAAACGTCAAGATAGACGCAATCCTAAGAGGTCTTAACAAGATGAGCATGGAAGGAAAAGAAAGAAGGCTTGAAGGTAGGCCACTAATCGTTCGATTCATTGTAGATTTTTCGGGTATTTTTCTGACTTTTAACTATTTATTGTATATTTTTCCCTTTAATTCCAGTGGGTAAAATGTACGTACTTATGGAAATGGGTGGTTAGAATTGTCTTTCGTAAGTTGTAGGTAAATATAGGAATAATAGCAGTAGAATGAATATAATTTTAAAGATTTATTTATTTACCTCCTTTCGGAATGACTCTGCAATACGAGATTGCAGAGTCATTCCGAAAAATATGATATATCAGTTTCATTTTTCTAATGTAATATGCAATTAAAAAAATCCCATAGGTTATTCCTAGGTAAGGTTTTCACGTGACCGAGGCTGCGGGAAACAGTTCTTTATTAATATAATTTATTGTTTGTCTTTCCTTCATGTATAATCTATTGGTCATTTCTCATCAGTTTTTTTTATATAAACGATTTCTTTGGATTCAATTAAAATTGCAAGTATAGTATACATTTTGTGTGAAGCTTCTAAAATAAAATAATTTATTGTAATGAAGGGACTGTTATGCACTAGTAACGAAAACACTGATTTATTAAATGAAGCGAGCATCGTGGCCTAGTGGTTTCTATCTCAACTGATGCCTAAGAGAATATAAATTGAAATCTGCCCAAATAAGTTACTCTCAAATAACTAACTCTCCGTTGAAAGAAATGCTGATAATGGTAGGCTGGTAATTTGAGGCATTGTTAACTGTCGATATCGTGGTAAACCCAACACATGTCATGCCCACAAATTCAAATTTATTCGTTACCAATATTCTATAATGCATTATAGCTGTTTGTTTACAATACATTAATGATATTATTATAGCTATATTTATTCAAATAAAAGTCATTCAGAAGCGTCGCACAAAATATAAACTACGACCAAGGATTTGCAATTTTAATTTAATCCAAACAAACAATCGTTTATATGAAAACAGATGAGAAATGGACAATAAATTTTATCGCATAACTTTTTATCCCATTTCACGTAAATGTTTACTGAATAAGAAATAATTGAACACTTAAACTGCGGGTGTATTCGTTTTTAATGCTATATTACTATAAATATGATAATTTTATCTGGTATGTTTCTAAAGTAGTAGTAAAACTTTGCACAATGACAAACTAATTAATAATTAAGTAATCATTACTATGTAATAGTAGTGCAAAATCCCGATACACTTAATAAAGTTTCTTAAGGGAATTAAGCTATAGAACTATGTATTTTATTATTAAAAATGCTTAAGACTTGTAATGAAAAACGTTTGCTACTGCCTTCTTGACAACTTATAAATATAATTATAATTTTTAAGTCTTTATATATAATCAAATCATACTTAATATTACAAATGGGAGAGTAGTCTGTTTGTTATTATTTCGACTAAACAGCTGCACAGGAACTCAATGAAATTTGAAATGAAGTTATAAAGTAATAGATTATATCACGGGGATGAACATAGGTTAAAAGATAGCCTATGTCAAAAAAATTATATATTATATATATAAATTAACCTAATGTTTGAAATATGTATAATCTGTAGATATAGTTGAATAAATATTTTCTTTATATTTTATTTATTGTGTTTGTCTCATATATTGTAATACACTATATTGTATTATGCTTTTATACAGATAAACAGTGAATGGATACTTGATATTAACAAATCTGACGTTCCAAACAAATTATCACCATACCCCCCTTTGAGAAATCAAATATCATTACAAATGTAATGCAGATTAAAACAATAACAGATATTGTAATGTCGCAATAAATACTGGCCGTGTAAAGAGAACAGTCTAGTTTTCTATTTCAATTACATTCGTGTGCGGGTTTCAGTTTTTATGGATTTAATGCATTCGCCGGCCACACACCTGTGATTTAGGGTTGCGCGATATTGAAAGCAGACCGTCACGGCTGCACAACGTTTTAAGTTGCAACTCAGCATTTTTTTTTTTGTAATTGGAATAGCAAACTAACTTGCCAGCTGATGGTAAGTGGTAATCGTCATCTATATAGATGAAATACAGACATTACGTTGTCATATTATGAGTGTTCCAGAGAACCAAGCTGTCATAAGTTTTGTGCTGTTATTTCAATTATTAAATTATATTACCTTCCAATTGATCCCCAGTTAGACTCAAACGGGATTTTATATTACGATGCACTAAGGTTAGGTTTGAAATCTACATATGACCACCACTGTCCTAGGATTAAAATTATATCTATCAGGCAAGAATTAATATTCAGACGCTTTATGAGTTCTTTCAGTGAAGTCATAAATGCCAGCTACGGCAAAAACATTAGAATCAGTAAAATAATAGAAAATAAAAAGATAAACACGTATCCCTATAACTCATCTTGCCACAGTGATATTGATTGGTTGATTCCCGGAATAGCTCACAAAACTCTAACACAGTCGCGACATTATTTCGCTCTGCTGTCAATGTAGAAGAACCTTTATAGGTTTGCTGTTTACACTACTTTATTATGAATATGCCTGAAATATTCGTGCTTGTCACATTATAGGATTTTTATAGAATACTGCCCAGATATACTTACTTATATGTCGGAGCATTAAAAAGTTACTTACTTTCTTTTTTAAAAGTAATTTGTTTTTGAATGTATGTATGTACAAATATAATATATTTAAGCAACTGATAATGTATGTATACATCTTCTGATGTAGTACTTCTGATGTAATGATGTAGATAATATCTTCTGATAACGTTTTGCAAGCTTTGGGCCTCACCAAGTAATATTGTTAATATGACAATTCTCTAACATAATAGTTATATATATTATATAAACATAGACGTATGATTATATAAGAATTTAATTTAAACTTGATAACTTGATGTATTTAGATAAACTATTGTTTAGATGCCGCCATCGTAACACTGATGGCAGGATTAATCCCGTACTTGGTTATAATGTAGGTACTGTTTACAAAAAAAAACAAATATTTATATGTATTTTTTTTGCTTTTGTAAAGTTTCATATATTTATAAAAGTAAAAAAAGTTAATAAGTGTGATAATGTTACGAAAATGTTTTCTTGAAACGATTATAATTTGAGTGATTTAAGTAAAATTTGTTCAGTACGTACTAGCTTCGAATGATGCAAAGAACAAACAGAAATTTGTTTATCTGCGTAAATATTTATATTATGTTCTTATTATTTTGTAATGTGTCATTACGAAAAATAAAGAAGAATAAGAGAAGAAAAATATACTCATTGAATAAATTTATAACATAAACATACATTTAGTGCGTTTTATTGCTCCAATGCAAAAGAATTGCAGTATGTTTATTTATTTAGTAATGATCACTACCATGTTTACAACAGAATAAACATATCACCATTGTAGTACCTACATACATTTTGAATTGTATTTTTCTAAATCCAACATAATTGATCTCAGATTATATTATGTAAGATTTGCTCTGTGCAATTACTAGTATTTTATAAATAAACATTTATTTCATTTCATTAATAGTTTATTTTCTTTAAAAAGTTTTATGCAATCTGTACATTTTGAGGTCTTTATACAACTGTACGAATGGTTTATTAAATGCAAAGTTATATACATGGTCGGCTCTATGCAATTTGATCCAGTGGGTTCTAATTTACTATGTCTTTTGTTTTTCACTAAGGTAGCCTTGTTGGAAGCGGTGAAAATGAATACTAAGTATTAAATTATTGGATTGCGCTTTAAATATAGTGTGCTGTTGACTATAGTTTACTGTGGTAGCTGACCAACCAAGCGAGGATTGTGTTTCTGAGACTTGGTAATAATTTTATTAAATTGCAGAGCGATTTGTGTATTTGCTTTGAATTTTATGTTTACTTAAAATATTAGCTGCGTCTGTGACTACGTTAGTGTAATAATTATTTATTAGTACAAAAGTTTTATCTATGTCTTTCTCTATCTCAAATGCTAAGTATATGACAAATTTTATGATAATTGGTTAACCTATTTAGGGCTGAATAAATTAAACAATATTTTGTGATAATGAATGAGGACAATACGTGTAGGTATATAGGTGATGGTTGGTACTTATTAGATTTCAGTAATGTTAGAGAAAACCTTTTATTATTAGTAGCTATGTAAAAAAATGTTCAAATTCCTTATATATTTACTTACACAACAGAATCATATTCAGAACTATCAAAAATAGTGTAGAATGCTTCTAGCTTCACCTTAATTTAAAAATTAGGTACTTTAAATGAACACAAACAAAAATTCTAAATAAACATCCCTTTGGAATGTCCGTTCATCTTTAAAGCGGCGCCCCAACTCAATAAGCAAACAAAATCTGTCAATATACACGCCAAAAATGTCAGGAAACAGTGAAACGCAATCACACTGTAACACTAGTAATTTACCAAAAACTGACCTAAATCAACAAAAATCAACCGGAAGACAATAGATCGGTCCCGATAATATTACCTAATCGATAATTGTATCTACGACACTCCGACTCACACGTTACATCGTAAAAGGTGGGAAAGTAGAAGATAAAACGACATCTAAAACAACATTACACGTACCATTAATATTCCATAGATTATGAGATTCTGAACTTTATTGCCGTGTATTTAAGAAAATGGTAGGGTTTATTAGAATTGTATTTAAGTCGGTGGTTGCGTCGAGTCGCGAAGAGCGTAGCAATAAAAAAGGTGAAATGTCTCAGTAGAAGTGAGGAAGGGCGCTTCGTCGATAAGAAGACCACCATAGTGGATCGTACCTAATTTTTAGGACTGTTTTCCGGTAACGACTTTGTAATATTCACTGTGCAAGTGGGAAAATCCTGGTTTTTATCGATATTATTTTTTACTAACATATATTTACCTAACAAGAAATAGAGCCTAATGAAGTTTCTGAATAGCTATTGTCGGCATGTTCGCAACGTTTTGTTATTTTTTATTACCAGTTACTAAAATGACTTTTAAATATACGTATAATGTTGAAAACAAAAAATTGACTGTTCTCTCTAGTCTTATTCTGTTGTAAAATTTTTAAATCTTTTAAAGTCTTCTAATAAATATAACGACTATTTGATATTCATCGCAACCTACTTCTAAATAATTCCTATACACACGAACTATAACTTTCAAGTGGGATACTTAATGTAACTATATTGTAGATATAATATATAATTTGGTATATAAATGAAAAAAAAAAACAACATAACAATTGCGTTCATTACAAAAGTAATGCACAAAAATTATTATTTTGTATAATTCTGTTCAATTGGCGAAGGAAAGCGCTTTACTCAGCTTGTATTAATAGTATTTTTTAAAGAAATAAATTATTTAGTAGTTCTATATTTCTCAGTATATACCTACTACTTTTAGTCGCTCTTTAGTCAATAGTATAACAGTGAATAAATATCAAAGTGTTTTGTTTCATTCACTCTTCACGCTACTGATAATAATCAGAGCTTGGAATAATATGTTTTCATTACAAATTTATGTGTTTGTCAATTGAGCGATAATTCGTAGAGCACGATGGGACCCGCAAGGAGGTTGGTAATAATGATGTACCCGAATATATAAGATTACAGATAGCGCACCTCTCAAAGGCCATCACTTTATTTTGTGTCAACGCTCCAACTGTGGAGACATTAAATTCTTACTCACAGTAAATTCTCTCAGTTTAAACTTGTTGGTGATGGCATGAATCACATCAATGAATCAGTAACGGAAAGATATATTTATTAGGGTTGACACAACTCATTTTGGTGTTCTAAAAATAGATTATATAATAAATGTTAAGCTATTTATTTTGTTACTGATAAAGCTCTCTGTCTGTAACTGTCACAGCTACTCTTTAAAATCCATCAATTGCAATAAAAAAAACTATTGCTATACCTAAATGTTTTGGATTTCGGTGAAGATATCGAGAAACATATAGACGCAAAATTATCATCCATCAGTAAAGTACACAAAAAATGTAGTTAAAAAAATTATATAGGTTATAAATATGCATTTGTAATAATGCAATGCATTTGTATTGATTTTCCCAACTGTCAGTTGATATTTCTTGACAGACATTATGAAAATATTTAATAAGAATAATAAGAGTTATTGTTAATATGGTTAAACGGGTTTTAACACGAATAATTTTATGGTAAACCTCTAAACTAGGTAGTACTAGTCGTGCAGCAGTCAGGTCGTAATTAAGGCGTTTTATTTATCACCATTATTGTTTTTTAAATATTTATTTACCATAGAATTATTCTTGTTAAAATAAAAGGATGATGATTATAATAAGATCAAAGTGTAGTACCCTTTAAAAGGGTACTCTTTAGTATTTATTTTATATTTGATTCCCATGGGGGTTAATTTGTTATTTACCATATAATAATATATTAAATTATTTCAATAAATTCATGTCGATCTAAATTATATTCAAATATTTATAAATATTTTGTATACTAACTGAATGTGTTACACTGACAAAACTTAATTACTCCACAACATTAAAAACTACCTACTCGTTTGTATAGAGAACTAATAGTCTGTAAATAGATTTTGTGAGAATAAAGTATAAACGTGACGAAACTGTTGTCTTACTTTGTGTAAACGATACACATGGCAGCATCTTTTCCTTTTCCCAAAGGATTAAAACTAATCCTGTTACTTATAAATATATTTGACAGATTTAAAAAAAGACGCTACACCAAGCTACACTCTGATCTTTTATTTATATAGTAACCGCAAACAAACTATCTTATTATTATATTCTTTTTCAATAAAAAGGGGTCTAGTCTTTCAAACAAATGATTAGATTCTTTGTCTCTTTAACCCACAGATTATATCCGATTGGTCAACTACAAAACGAAAGTTAATCGGATTTTCTATGTAAATGTATTGTTTAAAATTAAAATCCTACAGTTGCTAGCGAAAGCCGTCATATTCCAAACAAAGAACCAGTATTTTCTTGTGATGGATTTACGACACTTCGTTCATCTTTTCTTTCTTAAAAACACTTAGAACGTAACGTAAAGGTGTAGAGACTATAATCGTTTGAGTATGTTCTGAATAATGGTCGGCATAGACATTTTGTGGGAATGATTTATGACTAAAATGACAGAGAATCCTTGCTACTGTCTTGTTCAGTAATACATGGTTTAGATAACCACAGTACCTTTGTATGTTATTTTTATTTTTAATTCCTTTTTGTTTATGTTACAACTGTAAAATAATGCTATTATAACTGTTACTGTTTCTGTAATAAGTTTATTAGTTTGAAAGAAATTTGAATTTGTAGAATAGTTACGGTACTTTAGGGGCGGATTAATTTTTTTGTCACTCTATTTTATTTAATAAAATATGAACAGAATTACATTGTGTAATAAATTATTGCTTTTTCTATATTTTTCAATAATGGACTAGGTGGGTAACCTGACGAAAAATACAAGTGTGCAAATTCAAATTCGTATATACTGTTATATTATTTTCATAATAAAACTATTTTTATGAGTACCTACTCATAAATTTAAACAATTTAAAAACTCTGTAATGAGGTTAGCTTAAAAATGTACCTATATACAAATCAAGTCTATTCTGTCATAATATTAGTACTTTACGCATGTATTATGTCAGCTTCCTCCACGCGGTTCGACCTGGAGACCATCGTGCTAAATTGCCTAATGCCAAGATGGGCTGCTAACTGACCTGACTTCATGCTCATTTTATCAACGTCCACTAGTGCACCACCAGAGTGAACCGTTAGCGCAAGAGCGTGTACCCATTCCATCATCATATAAAAAAATACAATTTACAATATTATTTACTTAAAAATTGTCTAGTCCGGAATTATTAAGCAAATAATATTCAAAAGTAATTGTAACTGTTATATTTAGTTTATTTGAAGAAATAATACTTTTATTCTACACTTATTTAAACATTAATAAATGACGTCATCATCGATAGATCGGATAATTATCAATGACCGTAACTTGATATTATGTTGATAAGACTGCGCTTAATAAGGCGCCGTGCAGGTAGAACCGGGCGCCGCCGCCGAGTTCCTTCATGCAGAAACGATCTCACTGATGAAACGAACTCCTAATACGTGGCGACGGTCACTACGAACTCTAATTAAGGTCCGGACACCCCAGTACTGCTACTATTATATTTAGATCTCCCCCTCCCCTCTTCCATTGAAAACATGTAAATAAGACGAGGGGGTTTGTAGAAATGTGGAGAGATCTTGTAAGCTGGTCGTTCGATGTTTGAAATTGTTTTATCTTATCTTCTAGCATTGATTTTGAGATTTCAAATCTTAGTGTGCGGTTTCAACGTATATAATAATTTCAAGGTTATGTCTACCTATATTGTACTTTTTTTAGTGGTAATGATTATGTCAATAACATTTGATGATTATGTTGGCTAATTATTATTCGAAGTTTATTCGTGTATATAGGATTAAGTGTGTCATTTTGATTTTGGTTTTTGTTACTCATACGGTATCTGTAAGTATTTTGTTGATACAGTGTGCGAAGAATATTTACGATAGCCTTTTTTCTGCTCAGCTCGATATTAACTGTTTTAATGCGATTATACTCCAATATGTGAGTACAGTCGACATCATAAATATAATCAGTTGTCATAGTAGCCAGTATACTTAATTTTTTCAGCAACGTTGCAATATATTTATGTAGTAGGATACATTGTAGTATTTAAAGTTATTAAATTGTTATAGTTAACTAATTATTCATAATATTTGACTTGAAATAAAAGATTTCTAATTTGAGACACGTCTTGTGAATTTATATAAAATAATTTATCGACCTAAGGCCGGGCACGTCTGGACTAACTATGCTATTCATATATTTTGTCGTTACAAAAAATTGGATTTTCTGTTTAAGAAAATCCAATTAAAGCCAAGGAATTTATTAAAAAAACAATAAGTATATCAAAATAAATGAATTTGATATTTTGTTTCTTAAATTCAATTTTAAACCTTGTCTTTGAAGTCTGTTGAAATATTTAATATTAGAATCCTGATTATTAAATATTTTATAGTGATAAAATTATATGTATTAAATAAAATTTATATATAAAAGTGTAACATCAGATTTTCCCGGATATTAAATTTGTTAAAGTTCATATTGATCACTAAAACAGATATACAAACATACAGTAACACGTGACAATATTACCAATATCACAGTGCATGTGAGAGCGAATGTCGCAAGGTATACTCGGTTCATGAGAGTGCAGCGCGAGCGTGGCGCGCCGCGCCGCGGCCGCGACACTCCAACTAATGTCAAGGCGAACGCAATCAGTGCGCGTGGGCGCACCGGCAGCGTGGTGTGGATAAGACATGCAGACTTAATATGCAAGAATATAAACGAGATGATGAGTGTATTTGCTAGTTCGATGAGAGACACGTTCCTTGGTAATGTGATAGAGGAGTGTGTTTGCTGGTTTAGTGAGAGACACCTTCCTTGGTAACGTAAATATTCAGCTTCTAGAGAAAACGTAATATTAGATAAAACTATAGGTATAAAGAAACAGAGCTTCAATTTTGACTTATATAATAAAATACAATAAATTCTTTAAAAAAATCATAATCAAAAAGGTTGGCCTCGGCATATCGTCCCCAATTTAGTTGATAACATTCATAGGTACTAATTTATTAATATGACAGTACGAGTATGTATGCTGTTTACCTTATCTTTGAGTATGCAGCCTATATTTAGCTCATCGTACTCAGCAGGCTAGAGACACTAATTCAAAGATATACTCTTACATTGTCTTACGATTACGACCTGCGCTTAAGTAAATAGAAGCATACTGGTTTCACCGTCTACACTTTGCAGTGAGTGCATGGAATTTGCAATATTGGTACTCACCACCTTTGGAACTGGAACACATCGAAGATGTTGTTGTTCTCCTACTAGATTATTAGCCGAGACCAATTTGTCAAGAGTTGGTCAACAGCCATTTAAGAGGTTCTACCGTGTTCAGAGTCTACTTAATATTAATTTATTTCAGTGAAGTTGTAAAAGCCACCTGCAGCATCAGCATTAGAATAGTTTGAAAAATAATTTCTGAAGAGAAAAAAGAAGATGTTTCTTATATATCTTTTAAACTACTTATTGAGATACTATAATACAATATATAGTTTTCGGTACTTGTGGGTGAATAGGAGCACTAAGGTAATAACTAGGAAGTAATTACATAAATGACCAACGTGTATTGAGTTAATATGGGATTAAAATATTGTACTAAATAAATAAATTATTGTAACAACAGATTGATTTTTAAAAACACTACACAGTTGACATTTCTTGCATAATTCTAACTTATCATTTGTACTGTAAAAATAAATAATAATATTAAAAAATATCCGACAGAAATGACTGAGTATTATTATTAAATATTCGTCACATCCACTCTAATGTTACGTCTACCACACTCGCGCTTCAGTAATTGAACGGCGATGTAAAAGGTATCTACGGCGCAAATAATAAAAAAGCAGGCATAATCGCGGGTCGCGCTGCCCCGCCCAGACCGTACCCCGTGCTTTGCTGTTATTGTGTGGGGAAATAAAAATGTGCCCCATTCAATGGGTTGGATTTCAAGCGTAGGATGTTGCAGGGTTGTGGATAATTCGTAATTTGAGATGTTTTATGCCTTTTATAAAAGGGTTACTTTGAGCGCAGTCGTAAACATTTGGTCACAATGTACTTAGAATTTTATCAGTTTTGTCACAACGACAAAATTAATAAACGTTATCAATGTGACAAGGTTTATTGCTATATAGGTAGGTAATTACCTAAACTATATATAGTTTGGGAAATCACTTAATACCTTAATAGAATAGGTATGTTCGATCTTAAAATAAAATGATGTTCGTAATGGCGATATCTAATACAGTATATAAGATGAGTACTTATGACTATTATTTCACTCAAAAATAGTAATAGATCTCTATCGACATAAAAGACATATTGAAGTTTTACTTATTTATTTGTGTACAAGCAGTTCTGCAATGTTGTTAGTATTTAAGTACATAAATCTAGATTTATAATAGCGATATTAAAACGATATCCACGTATTTATTACTTTCCATTATATCCATTTCTTTTACTTTTTTTCATACCTACTTTAATTATCATAATTACTCTCTTTAATCAGTTTTATACATATGCCTATTCAACATACAGAAAAATTGTAAAGAAGATTATTTAAAACAAAATTAGTGATATTTAAATTTCTATTATCTTGATGATCTAGTTAAAGGCGAGAACATACTACAGCAAGTCATTAATCATTAATACATATACTATATCATTTACATTTAATGCACTGGTTAATTAATCAACTGTACCCTTTAGCACGTGTAATTTAATTAATGCATGGTGCATGGTTGAGGTGGCGACATATAAAAATTGCAGTGACATTGTACATGTGGTGGCACCCTTCTGGGATCCCTTTATGTGATTACATTTATCAAGTGGAAATGTTTTAGAATTTAAAGTTGCTTGACGGTTTTGCGCTCTATTATAGTAGTAATAAAAAAATGTTTATTAAATTTCACACTATTGTTTGTTTTTATATAGGTATACAATGTAGAAGGTATGTATTTTTGTTGTAATATTCAGTGGCTAATAGAAAAGAAACGTTATGTACATTCTAAAATGTTAAATTTTAAACCTAACCTCAAACATAATGTTTATATATACTTAAATTTATTTATTTAGGTCTTTATTGTACAAATTCAATATATAAATTACATATGTCGAACTTAACGCTAAAAATGTTTTGAATTAGTCGTACAGAGAAAATAGTGAGCGGCGCATTATCGTTTACGAATTATTAATGAACTTATTTTAACAATGATATGAATGCATATAAATATTAATCGTGATATATTTAAATATATAGTTATTACCTACCTAGTTATTATCTGTGGTTTTGCCTATGCATATTTAAAGGAATTCGCTCTAAGTACTTCCTTTTATTATACGTTCGGCATTAACATTATTCGGTTATGCGTTGACTAGTCAGTCAGTTCAGATCAGTTCTTCCTTTTATAGATTTATAATGAATTACACTATCTGTGGTAGCATCAACATTCTTAGCTACCCGTGTATCATTGAATAACATCTCGAAACAACCCACAAATATTCACAATCGACGCTTTGACACGGATCTGCTATTTAGATATTGAAATGTCCATAGATCATTTGGATTTCTACTAACTGTTTTGGTTACTTATTTTGTTTTGTATAAGATGAAAAAAATACTATTAAATAGTGACTTTTTGTACCTGTTAATAAATTTGCACTGGTTTCGAAGTTGTAGATATATATTTAATAAATTAAATAAAAAACATGCTAAACTGAACTTACAATCCTAAATATCAGAGCAGCATCAGTAGTTCACAACACAGTTATTGATATAATGGTACTATACCTAAGTAATGAACAAATGAAAAAGAAAGTAGATAAAAACAAAATCATGTCAAGTTATTTTCGTAAAGAAAAAAAATAACGTTTGCTTGCAAAGCCAAAGATATCTCAATTTCCTTGAAAAAACAGTGGAGGTCGTGCGATGTAAAAAGGCCACCACTTTTATTGGAGACATAAATAAAAAATGCAGAAAAAAGTTTTAAGAGAAAAGGCACACGCGGTTACACAGTCCTATCAAAAAACAAACAAACACAAGTTTCTACTTAGGTGCCCTGTTCGCTGTTACGTGGAAGAGGGCTGTAAAATTTATGATTCGGTGAATTATGTTAACTTCAATATAAAGAGTACAAGTCAACAGTTTTATCATGTTATGCGCGACATCTTGGTTATTGATATCAAGATTCGGTGTTGTGGTTTATGATGCTTAAAACTGCTGAATAACAAAATTTATAGCCGCTTATTAAGTTGATTGTATCTTAGTGATTGGTCAGTTCACACAGTGGATATTTCTGTAGTGAAGCAATGATGGTAATTTGAGAGATTTTTTTTATATAATTTGAATGTCCCACATAATAGTGAGCGGTAACTGTCGCCTGTATACATATGAACCCAGATTTTCTTAGAGAATATTTGTGGTATTCATAGGTTTACTACATAAGTGACAAATCATTGAATCGAAATCCTAGATCGTCTTAGAGAATACACCTGGAGCTTTGTTTGTATGTATATAAATAAAATATAAGTAATATACTAAACACTGATAGAAATAATTAAATATATTTTTAATACATCATATCGGTAAGCATAATACATAAATACATAGAATAGAACATACCTACTTTATTTGTAACATACATTAAAGATAAACAATATATCAAAGAATACGTGTATAATTTCAATAAGGCAATGTTAGTGAAACTGACTTAAATATCGAACAGGTAATATGCAAACAGTATAATAATTAATACAACTGATACAAATACATGTTTTTTTTGTAAATGTATAAATAGTATACATAGAAAACACCCAGACCGATATCGAAATAGAAATAATCTTTATTCAAATAAACTCATTACAAGCACTTTTGAATAGTCATATTTTGATTCTACCACTCATTCGGAATGCAGATTCATCACAGGAAGAATGAGCAAGAAACTTGTGTGTTGCTCATTTTAATAGATGTTTTTTATATAAATAATTACAGTATAACAAATAAGAGGCATGCGATAATCAACATAGAAATCGCTACGCACTCATTATTAGTGTAATCGGATAATATTGCCAGTGCTATAGATTTTTTTAATAAAAACATTATCATCGTTAACAATTCTTCAATTTTATAGTAAGCTTTTTTGCAAAGGAACTGTTTTATTTGACATTTAAATATTTTTTCTGGCAGATTTATAACAGACTCTGGTAAAATCGTAATTGCCATAAAACGAATTACTAACTTTAGCCAAACGACATTTAGGTAAAATTAGTTTGTTATTGTTACGTAAGCTTTGATACAAACAATCAAACTCATAAATACAAATGTTTGTGCCGAGTGAGGATCGAACCAGCTACATTAGGAGTAAAGTGATGTGCTAAATCGGTAGACCACCGAGGCCGTCATAAGTAATGTTTTCAACAAAATAGAAATGAGCATCGGTTATCCTAAAAAGCATTTAATTTACAATAGTTCCGACAATACCATAATAGCTGTTACTACCTCATCAGTTTAAAATCAAAACCCTATTTGTATCCGAATCCGTAACCTTTCATTACGAATTTACCAAAATGGCTGACGCATTTACGTCCTTTCACGCAGATTACACGTTTAGACAACGAATTACAACTAATGAAAACCACACTGAAAAAAAGAGTTCATAATCTTATGATTATAGACATGTGATTATTATAAGGCCATTATAAAAGCATCTACCCTTTAGTGATGGTTCAAATAGGGTTGCGTTTAATGGTTATTCTATTCAGTATTTATTCTTTGTTAGTCTTTTTGATAGGGTTTTAATGTCCTACCACGCCTCTCGATCTATTATTATTATAAACTAGCCTTTACCCGCGGCCTCATCTGCGTGGAGTTAAACTTTTTTATATATTTCTAAAATAAAACTAGCTTAAGTTACTCCTTATAAAATTATCTATCTGCGATAGAAAGTTTCACCGAAAACAGTCCCGCCGTTTAAGAGATTAGCAAAAAGAGACAGACAATTTTTTTATGTAAATACCGTATAGGTATACTGTCACTCGAGTATAAATTTAGTAAAAATCGGTTCATTATATAAGTTAAGAAAAGATCTTCGATTTTATTTATTTGTTTCTATAGATTGGATTATTTTATTTCATATACAAAACTATTATCATACTACTACAAATCATGAGCATTGTAAGTACAAGTATAAATCTTTAAAATTATTTTGTATCATTTATAATTGAGTTATTTTTTTTTCTAATAACTAAATTGAAATTTTAGTTTTATAAACATTAGTTTATTAAATTTATTAACCCATATTTTTATCATCAACCTGTAGGCACAAAGTAGCATAAAAATTACAGTGAAAAGATTGCAATCAACTACACACAACCGATCGGAATGTCACTATATATTTCTACATATTATGATAACGTCACCATTTGCTTGAATTATATCTACGCATGCGCGCATAATTCATGCGACTCAACATACAACTGCGAGAATGCGCGGACAATCGTTCATTGAGGTACTTATTTATTTTAAATACAATCATCAGGGTTGCCACCCGCGGGGCCGCACCCGGAGTGCTGTCGCGGGCCCCCAACCAAGGCCCGCTTTCGGCCCCCTTTAATCAACTGTCATGCGGTCAGTACTATACATTACCATACCTGTTTTCAACCGTGACATACCTGTGGTAAACTAAATAAAGTCTAAATTTGATTGTCTTTTATTAATTACAATTTCTACTTTGGGTTTGTGGACGCCATCTTTTATTTGATTGCAGTGTTGTATTAGATCTGGGGCAAATTCGAATGACATTCAGAATTCGTTAAATGTGGTTTTGTAAGTCAACAATAAAACATTATTGTAAACGATGTAAGGTTCAAAATCCATTAGTACCTAATTTAAACAAGTCCATTACTGCAGGAATATCTACTAGTTTGATCACTATTAAGTAATCAGTAATTACGTAACTGCTATAAGGACAAACATTTAAATGACTTCAATGTTTGTTATTTGATTCTTTGTAACAGCTTCATGTAACCAAACACTGTACCAAAAATTGAGCAAATAGAATAAAGGTTTTTTTTTATAAACTACATCATTTCATTCATCTATTTAGATGCTACTTATATGAATCGAGTAAATCGAATCGATTATATAAGGAACGATTAAAAATCCTTCCGCTGTATTGAAAGACCTTTTTACCTTTTAAAGTTGTAATAAGAAGGACTACAAGAGTACCTACATAGTTGACGCATTTATTATCTTTGGATTTATATCTAAGCCACAACCTTGCACAATATTACAAAGGGGCATTAATATCTCGTATTAATAACAATAAGTAAGCATCATAATATTCATACATCGAAATCCATAACTGGCCGTCAGGCGGGCCGCGTTGATCTGACGAATTTGTTATGGTCCGAAATAACCTGTGATACATACAGCTGTAGCCGATGAAGAATTTAAGAATTCATTTTTGAGAAACTTACATACATTTTAGTATAAATAATTTTATGTATGACTTGAGATGTATATAGCGGCGCTATCTAATTGAAATAGTGCATATATTATTTACCAATAATATTTTATACTATTATAATAAATTTAGTACTATGAGAAAAACAAAAAGAATCCCCTTTATATTAGTATAGATTTGAAAAACAGAAACATAAATATAATAGAAGTTCATGAAGACATATTTAAATGCTTGCGTTCTTTGGAACGATTTCAAAATGACATGGGAGTGGAAAATCATAATTTCAATTAAAGAAATAGAACTTTTTATCTTCGAAATAATAGAATGAGAATTACAGCACACCTTCGTTCTATCGAAGTGCTACTAAAGATCTAAGTATACGTCAACAGGCGTCGCGTCGGTCATTTGCATTTTTCTTTATTGGTGCCAACAGTTAGTTTAACATTTCAACTTAATTTACTTAAATAAATTTCAACTATAACATGTATTAAATGTTGGACTTCTTTTTACAAAAATTGTGCGGACGGAAGAGTATGAAATTGCGCACATTTATAGTTTATATATAGAAGGAGTGCAAAATGCAAATATTTTTTAAAATTATGCGTAAAAATGACATTAAATCAATAATTAAACCATTATATTACAAGATTGATAACAAAAAGTATAATTAATATCGATATTGCTAATTGTCAAATCAGCGCATCCCGCTTTGTTTCTGTGCTGTTATCAAAGTATTTGACAATATAACATAAATAGTGTTGAAACTTATAATATAAATTAAATATGGTCGAATTTTGATCACTTAGCGACCACTAGTTGTAATAAATCAGAATATTATGACACATTTTATAAAAGTCATTTCTGTATAAAAGAAATTATAAGTAACAATAACTGTTACTGATTATTCTTAAATACATTATTACTTATAAAATCAAAGACATGACCGCGGAACGGTTTGGATGTGTGTCCGTTACTTTAGCCATTTCTTTTTTCATGTCCTAAACGAGTCATAAGTAAGGTATTGTGAGGCGAATGGTAACAATAGACATCATAATGGACGACCATCGATACCCTTTCTTTGCTGGAATTTAATTGTGTGATGAAGTGCGGTTACGACATTTTTTTATTCGTATCGCCACGCCGAAAGTGTTGCCAGCAATAAAATAATAGCCGGTATGTTCCGTTGAAGAGTCTCGTGGTATATTTTTATACCTAACAAATTATATTCATTATGTGCATCATTTATGAATGCTGAAAGTTTGGTAGTAAAAATCAAGGATAGACAGTGTGATACTGTCAAATTAAGTAGTGATATAGGATATACACAAATATGTGAAATACCTACCATATGCCTTTTGATAATCTATTGATTATCTGTATAAAAAGTATTTTTGACATCTTACCGTTTTCAGAAAATTACATATTGATTACCTATGCTTCCTGTTCATTTAGAACTTCGTTAATCTCAAATACTGTTTTTTTTAGTTTCACACATTTAACATCGTTATATTCCTAGAAGTTGGCTATCAGGCATACGGCCTATCTGATGGTAAATGGCTATCGTACCTAAACTACGGACGCCTTAAATACCACGGATGTCATGTGAGGATTAATATCAGTGTGTATGTTTATATATGTCCAACAGTATATTTTACAGTAACTATATACAGGTAATTTTATGTTTTTAACACTTCATCGAATGTGCATTCACATAACAATTATTGTCACTCGTCTGTAGGTGCAAATTGATCATAAACATCACATAAACAATTCCTGTGCATTAAATATCAATGAAACTCAAAAGACCATCAGATATTGCTTTTACAGTTCATCAATTATATCCAAATTAAACTCAACGTACGAACAAACACGCGAGTGTGTTAATTCTTAATGTAAAACATCTTAATTTGCTTTACTTTAAAGATTTATTCAGATCTTTATTCGAAAGTATTAAAGTTCAGATTTCAATCAACATTTC
This sequence comes from Achroia grisella, assembly GCF_030625045.1. Classification (NCBI taxonomy): domain Eukaryota; kingdom Metazoa; phylum Arthropoda; class Insecta; order Lepidoptera; family Pyralidae; genus Achroia; species Achroia grisella. Next base: position 987,378 of record NW_026713022.1, read on the forward strand.
ATGATTCATTTACAGGATTACCGCCCGCTAGGTCGATAAGTTGATTTTAATTCGCAGTACAGTACAAAGCTTATAAAGTGTCGCAAATTATTTCATTACGAGCAACAATCTGCCGTCGCGATCGTCCGATGTCTGTTTTACGATCGCACCAAATTTTGGTAATGTGCACCTTTATTCGATACTTTTCAATATCTTAAATATACTTTAAGTTATCTTCTGTTTTAATGCAAACACGCTTTAATTTATTTTTAGCTTTAATTTTATTCATTTCTGTAATCTTATACTTATTTGAAGCAGGTAAAATAATTAATAACATTATCACAATCAGGTACAAGTACTCATATATGTCTTTAATGGTGTATATAATAATAGAATTCATATATTTCTGTTTTAAAATCTATGACTTCAAAATGAGGCCTTTTATCATACTTGTCCACTACCAACTTTATTTAGTAGGTACTAAGATGCTCAAGGTTACATTATGAGTATGACCATAAACAGTATAAATATTAGGCACATGTAAATAATACCATAGCTTTAAATTATACTAGTACCTACTAGACGTGTGTTTACACCCGCGTAAAATTTATAGCCTATGTATTATGCTGATGTACAAGCTAGTAGGTACGTTTTTGCGTGAAAGTGTACCAAGCAGCCATCCATCACATAACATTTACAGACTTCCACGTTTATAATATTAGTAAACTAATAAGTCTACAATCAAAAAAATTTGTTCACGGTTTTGAGTGACGGCCTCGGTGGTCTAGCGATTCAGCTGTTTAGTTCACCGCTTTACTTCCGATGGTCACGGGTACATTCCTCGCCTGATATGACCAATAGTACTCAGGAGTAGGTATGTTTTTTGTATCGGTCTGGGTGTCTAAATATGTATATTATGTATGTGTTTACAAAAAATATATGTAAATATTTATATCAGTTATCTGGTACCCATAAAGTTAGCTTAGAATTAGATGACGTTGTTGTTGTTGTTAAATTGTGGAGACATAGGAACAACAACAACAACATTTAGGTAGAACATACCATACACTACAAATTCATACGTTCTCACTAGCTTACTCGTTCATTAGCTAGCTTTACATTACTTTTATGACTAATAATGAGATCTTTCTGTTTATCTAATGAAACATAATATCATATATATATTTGTTGTTCCATCTAAAATATGTTTATTAGATCCCATTGTAATATAACAAAGAGGCAAGTATTAATTTGTTAGGTTAGATTTTTGTAATTTAATTATTAATAAATATACAAAAATAAATTATTAATCGATATGAATAATCTACAAGAATAAAACTGTCTATTATATATATATTATACAACTGTATTTATATCCAAATATGCTCTAGATAAAGGTCTTTCGACAATATTAAAGAATCTTGAACTCCTTACTTTAGTTCATGTATATAAATTATGATTTTATAAACAGAAATACAATAATTTAAATGGTAAATTCTCATATTTAAATGATACACAAAAATAAACCCTTTTCCATAATAAATAATACCATAATTACAGATTCTCTGTCCCATTATATCGCGTTTATGGCGACATGCTGCTCACAAAAAGGAATGATCCACTAATTTGGACTATTTTATGCAACAACTCAGCATGATTAAATGTCTTACTAACCGTAGATTATCAAGTATTATTAATTAACATAAAATATTAAATAATGATATTTTTGTGTTAATATTTTGTCTCCGTTTATACGTAGGTATATGTAATAGAATTAATCTTCGCTCAGTTAAGTTTAATTTTAAGCACTCGTAATGTACCTACGGTAAGAACAAAAAACAATTAATAAATAATCGATTTCTCGAATATAAAATTAATTTAGTGAAATAGATATTTAATTGTGTAATAATTGATCTTAGAGATCAGTTTTGCTGTGTAAAGATACTCCTCCTGGCTTGAATGATCAAAACTAAAATTTCATCGACGGCCTTTGGGCCTCCATTGTTTACCACTCAAAAAAATTGCGATGACGAATGACCGAGGTCAAGGTCGAGTTTTTAGGAATAAACGCGTTCCGTTCAACATATAACCTGGTGTGTAAACAATATCCCGGTAACAACCCTAGTTGATATTATACATAATCTATAATTTTTCACATTTCTATATCATCATAATCATTGCCTTGCCTTTATCCCACTATTTGGAGTCGGCACAGTAGTCAAATCCTTCCACCCCGGCTATTATACCTGAGCTTACTTTTGTGTTATGGATATCATCTTTTACACAGTTCTTCCGAATTTTCTACGATCGTTCTTTCCCTTTACTACTTTTAGAATTTAAACTGTTATCCTCATTACTCAGCATGACATGTCGACACCAAAATAATCACATTCCTATATATTATAATATTATTTTATCAATTTATGTTCCATTGGATGTTGCAGTATAGAATAAAACCGTCCTCTCAATTGGAGGCTTCCTCAACAGCCGTGTACAATAAAATCCACAGATTTGTGGAGGCACCGTGTTCAGTTTTAATTTTATACAAAATTAGTTCAACCGGCTCCTTAGTTTATTTAAAAGCAAATCAGTATCACGTTGGGAGCTTCATATTTAACTCTATCGTTTAAAAATGATTATTTATGATTTCGTAGGCATTTCGGGGTTCCATATGCACGACATGGGTGACGGGGCGCATGTTCATGATTTTAATTGCATCTCCTTAGTCAAGTTATGGGTTTCGGGCAGACTTAAAGTAAAAATTCAATTAATTTGGGGTCAGCTCTTCTTGTTTGTTTTATCATAGGGAATAAAACATGCGAATCTTATATAAAATATACTGTTAAGGTATTTAATTACCTGGATAATGTTTCTTAAACCATCAGGGTGAATTAATTTAACATTTTAAAATTTTAATATTAGATATTAAAATTACAGAACAAGAGGAATGAAATATTAGTCCTCTAGAGCAAGGCATAATATAACGAGTGTCATATTATAAGGTCACGTCTTCAATGCTGTTCATGTATATAGAGAATGGTTACAGTTTACCATCGGGTGGGCCATCAGCTTATTTGCCATTCCTATTACTTAAAAAAAGAATAGGTGGCAATCCATACAAATACGAAAGTGTATCTTTATGTCTGTTTGGTAGGTACATTATATCGAAAACATTTAACAAACTTCAGAATGTATGTTGCTTCACGAGTATATGTTTTGTCTAATAAATACAGATCAAATCTCGGGTAGTACTTTGTAAAATAAAGATATATTTTTAATTTTTAAAGACATTGTAATGGTAACTAAACAGTAGAAACAACATTAAATTTATTATATCCCATTTAAAGGTTTTCTTAATTTAGCAATTTATTTCACAAGTAATTAATATACATCAGAGTAAGAACTAATGAAACCGGAGGTCCTTTCAGTATCTTTACTGCATATTTAAGGACCAATAAAACGAGATGGGAAGGAGGCTAATAAAATTAAGACATTTTAATTATGTGCCCCTATTTTGTCTGTCTATATACGCTAATTGCCATACGATGGAAGGTGGTCTACTTCTTTATAAATAAAGCTGTTAATTAGAAGGGTACTTGAGACCCTATTGGTGTTATAAAGCAATAAAAATGGACTGCCTACTTGATCCTTTGAACATAAAATCACCTTTTTGATAAACTTACGGCTGTCGATATTTAAAGGTATAACTCAGCAGGTTTCACTATCTTCTGATTATATTTTTTCAATGTTGCACACTTTAAATTGTAAATAACTGGAATAATAATGATGATCCCTTAATTTTAAGAGCAGTACGGGAAATACGGAATCTTACCATGTTCTATAAGTTACTATTGAGTTACTGATATTTCGGCATTGTGATAAACGCACACAAGAAGAACAGCGGGTAGTTAGCAAATAAATTCGACCTTCACACATCTTCATTTGTTGCTTGCTACAGAATTCTATTCATCTCTTGTTATTAACTTTCTTAGTAATACTGCTAATACGTTGTATTTTTTTGCTGAATCTAAAAAATAATATTACATGTAATACCCATCCCGCATTATTCACATAGTTAAACATTAAAAACAAATGGGTTAGTAAAATAGGAAACTTCCCGGAAACAAGACCCTAATCCACACGACCAATACGTCAATTACCAAAAGAGATAAGGTGTGTTTGACGTGGAGAGACAAACCGACAGACGCACAAGCGCCTGTCTCCAAATAGCGTAGTGTTTGCTCCACAAACTATTGATAAGATACCTTTAGGTGACGCCGACACAATGGGCGCTCGCGTCAATATTTGTCGTGTGAATACTTTGTGTGCCGAGCGCGTGCTCAGATAAGGCACACTATTACACTGTCGCGTACCACTTTACTTAATATATTTACACACGTACCGAACATATAGATGATATACCATACATATACAATTCTTACATAACATATATTTTATTGTTACAGTCTCAACTTTTGTTTTTCATTTATATTATAATACAATTCTTAACTGATCAATAAATGTTATTAATTATATAATGCTAATAGTACAAAACCTGGATAGTCTGGTCCACATTGTAATTATTAGTTATTCTTATTTCTGCACTCAAACGACTGAAAAAGTACTGAAGAAGTACAATATCTTGACAGTTTATAATATTTATAAGATAATGTATTGATTCAAATAGACATCAGATTTAAATTTGCTTTGTTATGAACTTTATTTTATACTATATTAGCTACCCGTCTGGCTTCGCATGGCTGTACATGTATTATACATACAATATTCCTCTTGAATCACTCTATCTATTAAAAACGGCATTAAACTCCGTTGCCTTGTTTAATATATCTAAGTGAACAAACAGCGGAAGCGACTTCATTTTATATTATGTGAAGATGAATAAAAAATGTACATTTCTACTCAATACTCGTGCACATTGTAATTTATTTTAGATGTTATTATAGAAGTATATAACAACATCTCAGTAATACTTATACTATTATGTTTTGTATATTACCCTACGTTATTCATCTAACTCTTTGACTGATGCATAGTTTTTTTTTTAACTGAAACCGCTACTTATGTAAATTTAAACAACTGTTACTTAATTCATTCAAGAAAGTGTCGAATAGGATTATTAATTATATAGACATTAATTTAATTCAAGTTGACTCTACATAACCTTCACCTTCAAGTCATAACTCTCACAAAAGCGGGCAGATAACCAGGTAAGATTACTAATCTAGACTGATTGAATTCTAGGTTTTAAAAATAAATAATACAAATATTCATTTCGGTGTAATAGGTGGCCACTTACGTACTAAAATGATGTCCATTATAAAGTAGATACATACATAAAATTAGACAATCAAGATTAAGTCGAACATACGTGATAATAGAATTTAATATAGTATGAAGTTTGACTATTGAGTAATCACAGCGAGTACTGTAGATAAAATTACCCTATACTGTATGTTAGATATATAAAAAGTGACCGACAAAGCTCATTGTGCTTACAGGCCGACAATCGATGGGGAGAAAGTTCTGGATTAGCTCAGATTTATTGTAATCACCCCCTTGATAGTACCTGGATAGTCATATCCTTGCATACTTATCGTAACTTAGTGTAGAACAACAGTTCAGACAGACTTCGTTATGTTTTTTTGCTAGCCTCATAGGTCTAGGTAGTTTAGCACACCGCCTTACATCCGATGGTCGCGGTTTCGATTACCTGCACAGTACAAAAAATTCTGTTCATGAGTACTATTATTTGTATCGGTGTAGGCACAGATAACATAATATTACATAGTGTAGGTATTTTCTGTGAATAATATGTATGTATTTACAAAATAAATGTTGTGTATTAATGTATTTAGGTATATCATTTGTCTAGTGTCCATAATACAGGCTCTGATCAGTTTGGTGCTAGATGACGCTGTGAGAATTGTCTTGAGATATTATATTATTTATCAGTATCGTAATAGAATTATTAGAACCTAATTATGACTAGTGGCCTGGTCGACCATTAAGAGGGACCTGAGAACAATCATAATTAATTTCTTGTAAATTTAACCTCGGTACATACTCATCTTGTCCTGTATTCGTGTACCGTTATGCCGTTATGCGTAGACAAAATTCCTTATTCATTAAATAAAAATATTACTAGTAAAATGTACCTCTATATCTCTCTAAAAGTTCTGTCTATTTATATTATATTATAAAATGAAGTAACAAGAAAACAAATTGATACAAAGTATAGAAAACAAGACTCGTTATTAAATATTTCACAAGATAGCTAAATACCGAGCTAGGTAATTGCACATTGGGTTGGAGCCTGTCACTTAGTTAAGTGCATTTATATGTTGCCTCAGCCATTACCTGTCTGTATGTTTGCTCAGGGTTTCTAATAACTATTTATTTTACTGCTCAATCAGAATCAGTTCCGCATTATTTTCTAAGACTGTTTTGCATACAGTACCTATATCATATCTATAAGTACCTACCTAGGTCTGTTTACAAAAATAATTGTATTTTTGATGTACCTAATAGGAATTATATAAACATTTTAAAAGCTCTATATATGTTCACATCTTCATTCTTATGTTTATTTACTTTAAGGCAGATTCCTTACAGGGTCGGCATAGAGTATCAAGTGAAATTGTCTAAAGCAAAATTGTATGAAATGAAATACTTACACGCAATTCTTGCTTTACTTACTGTCGTAACTCACTTACTTTGTAGGTTAAGAGTTTATATTTATTTACAAAATTACAGTATTCATCATTAATCATTACATAGATACAAGTAGGTAGTATTTTTATAACTGAACAGCTATGAATGAATATGAAATAATGCACTAACGGTATAAGATGGTACAGTGAAGAGTGATTATACATTAGGTTATTTAGCATATCGTGACAAAATCACCAGGAATTAAGTACCTACTATAATACAGATAATTTTCTGAGGAGGCTGCTGGGAGGTTATGGTAAGGTACATGGTAGAGAGGCCCACTACTCCCCATACAAATAGGTAGTAGAAGTCACTACCTTAATATACAGGCATCCATATAACAAATACTATATGTACAAAGAAAGTCTACACTACACTATAACCTTAGTAGTGATGAAACTTGGTTAAAACTTGATAATAATTAATTTAAATTATACTCGAAGTTGGGTGACTACTAGTTTACCTATACAAATTGATCAGAAATTACCTAGGTTTATTACCTGGCAGTCTAGGCTATATAAAATCAGTAAACATGACAAGGGCAGACACAGCTCTGTTCAATTCAATTTACATTCTGTAGGTAGCAATAAGAGTGGGTATTAACATTGCTCACTACAAACTATAATTTGCTTAAAACAACTTGCCCGACACTGTTACCTACTAAGTTGTTTCACATAAATAACGCATTGAGTTTAAACACAGAACTATATTAAAGTAGAATTGATAAGATAATGAAAACTAGAATAGCTGCATATGTGGGTATTTTAATTAATCGATAATTCAGGTACTATAATGATTAATTAATTCTAAAAAGATTGAAAATGAAATGAAGGCATATTACCTAAATTAGTTCTTCTGAATACAATGGGTGAACAGCACATAGTGTTGTTTCGGGATACCTAGAATATATAGATATAGGTATGTACAGTATATATAACAGGTATATATATTCGAGCTATACCACTTACCACCAGATGGCCCGTCAGCTTGGTTGTCATTCTAGATACCTATAAAATACCTATTCTTGTTAGAAAATCAGGAAGGAAGGAAAAGTCGAATACGTATGACATAAAGTAATAGTCAATTTAGATAAATAGAATGTCATATCCAATGTACCTTTTTATTATTTTTTGTGGATGATAATAAAATGGTGCACTGCTTATGCTAACGGTACACACTGACCGAGCACCAGTGATGGATAACCAGACGAAGATGAAGTCAGGTTAATTATCAACCTTAATTAACCAGGTGCCTACTACGTGGAGGTAGGTAGGAACTGTCATTGCTAGCAAGGGATAACTCCATAGCTTACATCTCCGTATGGGTTTAGTCTTCTATTTTTAAATAAGTAGGTAGGTATAGTAAAAAAAATATTTAATTTTCATATTATCATTATATAAGTATTTTATTATTGTAAAATACTTTGTGTTGTTCATCAATATTTTATAATAAAAATTTATGAGAAAGGAAACGATTACGATATCCTAAAGACAAAGGTACTGAGGTACTTACGTACCAAGGTAAGCATTTAATTGAACTATTACGACTAGTACGCATAAAAAAGTATTGAAAAGTATCGATTGAATTCATTGTTCGGTAAGGATAGATGCGCGCGCGCAGGTGATGCTAACCAATCAGTGTACACATTGGGTGGGCTATGGGAGGAGCGAATGAAACTCCGCCTCCCGCCCCATACCAAGAAATTTTAGTATATTGGATTACCGATAATACAGTTCGGTTGTTTTAACTGACCGTTTCCAACTTCTTTTTCTTCTGGCATTTTATTGTAATGGTAAAACGATAGGCTGGTTTTCAATGTTGTATCGTGTTACGAGGTATTAATCTAAAATGATGGGCCAATTCAGAGAAAAGTCGATGTAAATCTTAAGCGTAATAAAACTACAATCAATTTAACACCTATTGTTTCAATTTGAATAAAATTCTTCTTAAATCAGGATACAAATGACGCTTTATATTTAGATGAGTATACCTACCTCAGCATAGAGAGATGAAATCTAAACACTTTATAGGCCTATTTATAGGCAAGACTACCTACTTATTTTTATGATTAATTAACTAACACTTAACACAATTAAGTCATTAAAATACCAATTTTAAATCTTAAATAAAAAATCTAATGTTTGAGCTTTTTGTTATACCTACCTAATTTAGGTATCCTGAATTAAAGTGTCTACACAAATGTCCCCAAATCATTATTATTACTTAAATACTTATTATCCCTAAGTATTTTTCGCATACAAAACTATCTACGGAGCTCCGCGCACCACTACTCAGATATCGCCATAGGTTTTAGGACGCTGTGTAGACGCTTCGATCATAAAATTTATCTAGAAGTCCATCTCCGAAATAGTGTTATTGAGAAGAAGTTATATAATGGACATGGTCGTATTAAAACAAGTGAGCGTGCATCGTGTGAGGCCACTATCTAGCAGGCTATCACGACAACGCCGTTACTGTCAGCCGCAACACGATAACTGCGCGTGGGCAATGCGCAAAGATTATGAAATACACAGACGGCAAAATCTGTTGAAAACTGTACGCAATGTATATTACCAACAGGTATGTTTTTATCAACTTCCTTGCAATAACTACTGTTGTAAATAGATTATTGAGTTAGTGAATATTCATACCAACAATTATATCAAAGAAACTTACTTACACTAGTTATAAACACAGCTGGACTTCACTCTAATAACAATATGAAAATTATTGACAATTTGTATAAATAAATTATAACCACCTACTGTGAAGTAGTAGGTATCTAGATTATGTATGCTTTATTAAGTTTAAACTTGTTTCTTAGGGTGCTAATGTCACCGGTTTGAAGAGTAATATGAGGTAAGACAATTAGTAGATTAAGAGATTACTCATATACATAAGAGTATCCAAGTTACGAGAGCATTATCATTTTTATATACATAAGTAAGTAATTTATAGAATTATATCATGATTTCTTCCACATTCAATATGACGTCGAGGGCGGTATATAAAGGGCATATATAATTTTGAATTACAAAATAATTAAAATATTTGTGATGAATTGTATTAGGTTACAATACTGGATACACTTATACAGATTTTATCATCAGATCTATTATTATATTAATTTTCATTCGATTAGAATAATTAGAAAAAATCTTAGCGAAAGGAAAAATCTTAGTCGTGGGCATTAATCTATTAAAAATAATTAATTGACTATCTGTGACCATGCTTAATCTATGTCCATATTCAGCACTTAGCATTGAAGCTCGTAGTCGGATGGCGTTCGCAATCACAATTGTCACCGTTAATTCGCATACTCGCGATAACGTTATGTGTAAATTGTACAGCACGCGAGTTGTGGCTATAGGTTAAAACAAATAAACGGTTATTTGTACACGATGCAGTTATGAAATGTAGTAAAATATTTTTATTCTCAATTATATAATACTTTGCTGTTACTGCTGTTATTTTCAGTGTAAGTATTTTACTTATATTAGACATGCAATATTAGTAGAAATTATATTTATACAGCATTATTTACGACTACGGAGATCTAGAGATTTAGCACACCGCCATGTTTTCGATAGTCGCGAGTTCGTCTGTAGGCATTGAGTTTTTTTAAATGCATTATAATGGAATAGTGCACACGCCGGTGCTAACGGTTTTCGCTGGCGGGGCACCAGTGGACAAAAATAAGATGAGTATGGGGAACTGCGTAGAGGTCAACCTGACATGGTAGGTACATGCTAGCATTAGGTTTATTAGTCCATACTGTTAACAATCTCCTTTCCCATAGAGTTATGACAGTCGAGGTAATGATAGGTATGTGCGTTATGTGAGTGTAAAAGTCAGTGTAAAAGTTAAGTAAATATGCATATTCTTACATATCTACACACAATATCTAATTTATTTAATTTTAAAGACAACAATACTAAACTAATTATATCATTTGCATAACTTAATTATACAACTACAACCTAAAAAATTAAAAAGCTTAAAAAATATAATACAATAACTAAAATATATTATTGTCCCTTTAGGCAAAGTTCCGAAGATACTGGCAGCGTTCCCTCTTAATTAAGTATTTAGAGTAATAAGAATGTAGTTTGAAGGAGCTAATGCATATACCTAAAGATAATAATAAAATATTAATCTTTAGCTATATATTAGTACCTACAAAGTATTTATTTTTCATGTTATTTGTATTATTTTATATCAATGGTTACTCCAGCCGTCGTTACAGAGGGGATGGGAAAAAATATTGTTAGTTAGTTCAGTTTATTCTTATTGAAAATTGTAATTGTTAGGTTACTTTGTAATATAGCTAGTATATTTTTATTAATAGGTAGACAGGTCTACCTACTTATATAAAAATATAGGTAGCCGTGTTATATCTAAATGTAATTTAGAACTTTATTACCTATTATTATCTACAATCGACATAAAAAATGATATTAATAGATGTTCAATAATTGAAAGTGGACACTTTTAATTAAATAGATAACCAAACGTATGGTATGACAACATAATTGTATCCTAATGCGGTCCGTTAGGATTCGATTCGTAATCTGTGTCGGTCGTGAATTATTCACAAATTAAATAGCAATAGGGATCGGAAATTCCGCTGGGTTAAACAATAATATGTACTTTTCCTTTTTTTTCGCAAGGACACTGTCATCGACACCAAAATTACAGGCGTAAGGCATTGTCACAAAGAATTAAGGTTCGGCCTCATGGAGGTGTTTGAAAAATATTTGCTTTTTCGAGTGTGAGTTATATTTTAGCCTTTTGTACAGACCACACACGCTATGAGCGGAGTTTTTCTCATTTTTTCTGTAGTGTTGTGGAATTGTATAAGGTGTTTTGACAATGGTGGTACGTGAGTTTGCGCTGTTTCGAATGTTAACCACGGTTTCGCGGCTGTTTGTCTTCGTATTGCGGTTTCGTGGTTTTTTTTTGTATACTTAATTTAGTAATGTTCGCTGTAAGGTAGGTATTCCCATATATGTAACTGTTAAGTACATGCGTTAATTAGGCAAATACGTAAGGGATGTATATGTTTATCTATATTAGGTTTTTTCATCATTGTTAGTTCCATCACATCATAATGACATATGTAGACATTTAGCAGTGAACTAGTAAATATTTTTAGGTGTTATGAGTACAACTTCTCTGTTTTATTTCCTACATCTTCCTTGATATACTATATCTATTTGTAGTATGAAATTGTTTTCCTCCACCGGCATGTATTAAATCCCAGCTATAATAAGGGATCGCTGATACACTGCACCTTCTTATGTAGAGTCTCTGCTATAACAGTGTTAGGTGCATAGTAATAGGTAAACCTATTATTAGTAATATTTTTAGGTGTTATGAGTACAACTTCTCTAAAAAGTTATTCAAGATATATCTGATGGGAATTCATCCATCAGAATCATTTTCCATCAGATATATCTTGAATAACTTTTTATGTTGTATGTTATACATGTTTTAACTATGTACCTATAGTAAGCAATTAATAAGGTAACTAAATTGTATTAATATTCTATAAAGATTTTATTTAACAAAGAATAATTTTTAGCAGGGTAATAATCGAACAGACTATACAGACGTTAGAGTTACTCTTATATCACCTAAAGTTGGTTTGGACAAGATAATATCAAAATATAAAAAAGTTAAAGCAAAATATTCTTTTTACCTTAAATTTGAATATAGAATGCGAATAAATTAGGAATGTCCAAAAAAGAGGCAAAGGTACACAACGACGATTCGTTAACATTTTAACACTTCATCCATTTTCAAAAATCATAAAAAAAACGTTTAGACATGTGGCCCCATTATAAGCATATTTTGTTAAGAAGAGAATCGAGCTTTATGTCATTTTGATACACTCTTAAGAGCTTTTGTGCGGGACTGCATTAACAATGGCGTCTTTTTATTCGTGTGAATAACTTTTATCCCGACCTTAGACGATCTGTTTGAATTGAATCGATTTTTCAAGCTCGGTAGTCGTCCTTTGTTGCTAATAGATGCATTTCATCTTGCTTTTTACATGCTTACAAGTTTTATAATTATTACTTTTACTTGAATTAATCTGTTCCATCTGTTTGAATTGGTTTCAGAGGTCTAATATATAGTTAAAGTGATTAAAAAAATTGATAGATATAAGTAAAGTATCTACTTTACTCCTCTAATATAAGTAAAGTATCTCCTCATATCTTTGACGGAGAAGGTATAGGTATACATCTATGTTAATGAACCGTATGAAGATGATCTCCATTCAACGTTCTTTTAAAACCACTTTGATAATTTTCAGCGAAATTAAGGTTAATAAAGATCAGGCGCTTATTGCTATACCTACCAACTGTGTATGTTTATTTATTCGTGTATGTATTAATAATATTATTATCAACATTTGCACCGCCAACATATGTCTGCCATATATACTTTTATCTTGTACTACGTGCGTTGCATCGAAAAGAATATAGCACAGGAGACAAACTTGCGGGTTACCTGATGGTAAGTAATTACCGCTGCCCATGAGCACCCGTAACACAAGAGGAATTGCAATTGCGTTAGCGGCTATTAAGCAGAAATAAGCATTTTTCTTGAAGGTTTCAATATCGTATCAGTTCGGAAATACCATTGCTGGAAGGTGATTCCATCATGCAGTTGTACGTAGCAAAATTATTAAAAATGTAATAGATAACCGAGGAGTGTTATAATGTTGATTCTCATTTTAAATAATTTAATACTAATATATCTACACAACATCTTAATACTTAGTAGTAGGGTAGATAAATACATACAAGACAATGCACTGTGACGTTATACTAAAACAGCATTGTTTATGGCTATCTCTCAAATTAGCTATCAAACTGCCGAACTATCAAACGCGCAAAATTTAAATAGTCATAAAAACTTTTTAAAAAATTCTTATAGTAAAAAGGATTCTCTCAAGTTATGGCGTGACCAAGAGAAACAGGTATTTATTTTTATATAAGTACCTAGGTATGTATTGTATTATTGTTAATATTTGTTTTTTTTTTATTATAACATTTAGAACTAAAGGCCAAATATATTAGGTGTTATAATAAGATTTAAAGCGAATCCGATGACAAATTATTAGCAAAAGTAACGCAATCTACTGAGCTCGTTTTACATGAAAAAAAGTTGTATTTAATATTTTTTTACTCTATAGTAATTATACCTACAACGGCCTCGGTGATATAGCGGTTTAGCACACCGCTTTCCTTCCGCTGGTTGCAGGTTCGATTCCTCGCACGGTGCAAAGATTTGTGTTCATGAGTATGATTGTTTGTATCGGTCTGGGTGTTTTCTATGTATGTGTATAAAAAAAATATGTATAGGTTTTTATATCAGTAGTCTACTACTCATAAGCTCTGCTTAACTTGGGTCTAGATGGCGCTGTGTGAATTGTCGTCCTAAATTATTATCTATTATCTAATATCTATGTCGTGATACATTTTACTATTCTATAATAGAATAGAAACCGATATAGCATTGGGACCTTCACGAGAACAGCTGGTATCAAGATAATCAACAGGAAGTATACGACCCTAGGCAGGCAACAAGCTGTAACAAATATCTCTATTGTTGCAGGTGGCGACGCTATTTTCATTAGATGAGTTATACGCTTGTCTGCCTCTAAGAAATAAATGGAGTAACGAAAATTGTGTTGTGCTTTAAAGTCATATTTAAAATTTACCCACTAGAAAACTTGCCTAAAACATATTATCCAAAGTTGTAAAGGAAATAATATAATAATAATAATATATAATAGAAATAATATCAAGTTAATATTAAAAATAACAGTTGATTATCTTGCTCTTCATTGAAATTGTTTCCGGACTGGTCATAGAATAATAATTTCTTTATTTGACCATTAAACTAAATGTGTAAGTTGCTTCTATGATTTCTCTTATCTATTAGTACAGTGTCCGTTCGGATACTTTAAAATACCAGGGTTTATATTTAATTAACACTCACTTCTTCAAGAAAGCTGTAATAATAAAAATTAGTTTTGATATTTATAAACTTTGATAGATCTTAATTTTCATTTTATTTAATCTGTTGAATTTAAAGATTGTATTACTTCTACTACTATTTTTTAAACTTCTTATAACCATTTCTAGTAGTAGTAGTAGTCTAGAAATCACAGAAACAGCTGGCAACTAAGAAATAATTACATAATTTCTTTATTCTTTGTCAGTTTTTCCTCAATTATTTGTATTAATAACTAATTAATAAGCTATTAAATAAAGTACAAAATGTATGTTTCAATTGCATTTTAATTATATTACAATTATTATTTTCTAAACAATATGATTGTAAAAATTTCTAATACATTTCTGTACCTATCAATCAGTCATAGGAAGACATTTGAATTTTTATTATATTTACATCATATATTTAAACTTCAAACAATATTTATTTATTTAAAGGTATTATAATATGTCAAACATTAAAATATATGGACGGAATGCACAATTTGACTTAAGTTTAATCTATATTTACATACAAAAATATGAGATCAGAAAATTTACAAGATTTCAAAAATACTTTAGCTTAAATAATAATACTAGAACCCAAAGACTTTATGAATCTTATTTAAAAATATTTAAAAAACATCAACATAATGTACTATCACAAGTAAAGTAGTGAATCAATGTAACGAAACAATATACAAGTATACAATATGTAATAATTTCAAAATTGTAGAATTGTATTAAAATAATCTGTTTTTAAGTAAATAAGACAGATCTGTACTTAACAGATCTGTCTTATTTCCGACGGGATTTTTAAAGAAAGCTTGGGTCTCAATTTATTATAATAAGTGGAATAGACAATTATCATTAATCAAAAACATGTGGGCGTATCATTATGAAGAAGATAACTTTAATGTCATGATATTTTGGCATCTAACATTTTTAATGACACTTTAAATATTTTAAAACATTGGTAGTAAAAATGTAGTAAAAAATAGTGTCGGGTGACTTATACTTCGTTGCTCTCTCTTAAATCTATAAGGCATCATTTTTATAGGCGCATAATCAGTCTTTTAAAAACATTCGCCACTAAATCACCTTGTTCATATTCAATCACTATTCACTAATTCTCGTCTTCTGTATCTAAACTATCAATGGGAAAGTTTGGATTAAGTAACGGACTCTTGCCACTGCTTCTACTTGGCGATGTGTTTACTGAAGACATGCCAACGAGATTGTGCGTCAAACTATGGCGTCTCAAGTCACAATTCCTTCTAAATACCTTCCCACAAGAAGAACAATTGTATGGTTTTATATCCGTATGCGTTAAGAGGTGGGTTTTGAGATTTGATCTTTGATTGAAACTTCTACTGCAAACCGGACACTTGTGTGGCGACTCTTCCATATGTAAAATTTTATGAACAGCTAATGTTCTGGACTGACAAAATCCTTTACCGCATTCCAAACACTTGAATGGCTTCTCCTTGGAGTGTATGTATCTGTAAAAGGACGTGCTATTAAAATCAGATTATTTGTCATTTTAGTTGTCTTAACAATGTTTATTTTTTGAGTATTATAAAACTTTTTATAATTAATTACATTACTTAATATGCTTATCTTTGCAATTGTAATTCTAGATAAGATACTAAGTACTCATCTGCAAACATTGTGGTAAACATCATACTGAGTACATGGTATTTTTCGAAACATATTAGATTAAAAGTTAAAAGTGAAAATCTAAGTAATAAAAGAAAACTTCTAATTTCCTATGAACAGTTATTTGTAGTAAAATTGTTCTCTCTAAAGTTGATTTGACTATATTTTAAAGCTGTAACATACTCGTATATTCTAGATAGTTATTATTATTTAGCCCAATTAACACAACAGTGTTTTGTTTAATGTATCAATTGGATGCAGATTTTCCCGAGAGGTGCAATAATCAATGTCTTCAGGCACTGATCATGTTGTACCATGTGCAGCATGTTATGAACACCTTGTGTGGAAGCAAACAAGAGCCCGCGGGATATTGGTAATAAATTGACTACATTTCTTGTTTTTATTAATAATAACGAATATTCAGACAAACTTGCTTATAAGGAACGTTTACACATAGATTTTTGCATGAATATGTGAGATATAATAGAATAATGGAATCATGCCTGTAAAGTAGGCAAACATTATTTCAAATTATATTATAGAGGTAATAGTTTAAAACAAGTTAACTATTTGGTTATTTGAACCAATGTGTCCATCGTCATTGGACATGTTTAAGTTGTTACGGATACAGTTTCACTTGTAGTTTGAAAACTGGTTATGTTACTTATTGTATCATTTATTTTGTAGACTATTATAAATGTTTTTTATATGTTGGATATATGGGTACCAGTGTGTCTTGAATATATTTTATTAACATATCTATTAGCTTGTTTATAAGTATTACTCATAAACCTAACTGTTACACACAGATAGGCAAAGGTATTACATCTAATATAAACGTTTTAATACCTTACAAGATTTGTTTTAAGTAAAATGATAAAATATGTATTCACGTTAAAAAGAATTCTAAATATATCATAAACAACATCCATGAAACAACTACCAAATTAAATTTAGACGTAACAACATACAATTATCACGGCATAACGTGTAATTTATAATAACGCATAACCAGAAACCTGACAATCGAATATTCGACTCCAAGAAATTATCTCTATAAGTATCGTATAAACAAACACACTTTGAGAGAAAATTACGACGTGTTCAAAGAAACGTAATACCTGTAATAATCGGCTATATAAGTTAGATCAGTGACGATAAAAAGTTACAAGATGATGAATGAAAGAATAACTTCAATATTAAAACACGAGATGATGACGGCGATTAGGATAATCCTGTGCGCGTGTGTATCGGAGCGTATCGTGACACCGACGCGGACCCAGCGTTAGGCCTAACTATAGCAGAAACGAGCACTTATTTGAGCAATTAAAATTTTAACCAATAGTATCATTATCGGTTACAAATAACCGTAATATAAAAATAAGTACAATTATGTACGTGTATACATAATTTAATATTATTAATGAGTAGTTAGTGTAAATCTAACAGGATGGTATCGATTAGTTGTTGTGTTACGTTCATAAATTATAGGCAGATAATTATTGTCGGTGCATGGCTCTACCATAAATTTGCTAATTACAACCTTTTAATTATATAATGTAAAGGAAAAAAAATACCAAAAGCTCTAACATTAATACTTGTACGTGCGATGGTTTATGTCTTTTTTGTTGTCCATATTAATCCTCACGTCAGGATCACCACGTGCTTTGTTAAACCCGTCGAAGCGGCCGCTTCAGTCCATTATAATGTATCGTGTCAACGGACATCGATTGAACATCGACAGGCCGGGGTCGGGTTGCCTCCAGCGCCTACACGAAATTTATTTTATTGCCGAAGAGATACGGTGATTTGAGAGGAAATCGCTGACAGACAGGTGTTAAAAATTCAACACCTTTTTGGTTGTGTAGCTCGGAGTAAAATAGATTATGATTTGTCCTTATGTTAGTAATATATTATCACATCTATTGTAAACAGCAGATTTTGTAATGCGTTGATTACATTGATGACATGACTTTTTATTTCTAGTGTTGAAGAAAAAATATTCGCAATAAAAAAATGCAGAGATATTTTATACGGAATGTCGAGAAAACAAAATGAAAAGTCAAAATTAAAACATCGTCTGCTCTCGCATTAGCGGCGGTTTTGTGGAATAATTTACGAGCGTGACGAACGACTTGTCGATACCATCTGCCAGGTCCATACTTAACCTTTTTGTTTTAAAATATATTTTTCCTTCACCGCCATTATTCAAAAGATGTTCATAACGTTTTGCGTTGAAACCCAACGACTAAAATATTTTATTGATATCGAAATATAAGAATCGAGGTTCTTTCAAATGTATCATGACGTGGTTTTATCTTATAAATTAGTGTCAGGTCATTCGATCCGGATCATCGTTGTAAGAAAACAATATTAGATAGATATTATATACAAGAGATTTATCAACTGAATTGTGAAGATAATTTTAAGTGAATTAAAATTCCAGACAGTTATAGTTTATTAACAAAATTATAACAATATTTTATTCGAAATTGTGTGTATGAATGTAGGTATTAACTAGTGATACATGTGATAAATGTAGTGTGGAAATATTAATTAATAATAATTAATACTAATTCAATTATGGAATAAAACTAAAAGCAGTATTTGACGTTTTGTACCTAGTTCATTTTATGAAAATAAAGATTGATACAAATAATATACATACCTACTATTATAAAACAAGGTTATTTTACCAGTAATTATAGTCAATTGATTGATTATGCATATTTATAATTGAGACACTTTAAAACTACTTGTTTGCCATTATTAAATAAATTGTATTAATGCATCTATTCACATGTATGTTTTTTGTCTCCGTTAACATTTGATACCTGTACCCAAATAATGTAGGTATTGCATTAAAACTATAAAAAAGCAGACAAATTGAATAATTTTATGATGATGCAGTCACACAAATAAATAACTTACTAATGATCATTATCACCTTCACATTGACTGTATAGGAAATAAAATGAAGTTAAATAAGAAATTATGTATGTGTGAATATAAATGTTTATTTAGATACCTGTGGTCTCTCAGATGATCTTGCCGTCGGAAAGCTTTGCCACATATGTCGCAAGAATACGGTCTTTCATCTGTATGGGTTC
Organism: Achroia grisella; assembly: GCF_030625045.1. Lineage (NCBI taxonomy): Eukaryota > Metazoa > Arthropoda > Insecta > Lepidoptera > Pyralidae > Achroia > Achroia grisella. The sequence goes on from NW_026713022.1 coordinate 1,006,867, forward strand.
TTTCGTGTATAAGCAAATTGTAGGATTTTGTAAACTGTCGATTGCAGAATTTGCATATAAACTGCTTTTTCGTCCTTGGCCCACTTCCAGTAGTTTTCTGTTTATTTGATATACTACTTCCTGTAGATGATGTTGAACTATTTGTAGACTTTGATGAATTTGAGGCTTGAGGCGACAAGGGCGCCTGTGATGGGCTCCCATTCAGTTGCTGTTGATACATTGCATTCATCAACAAACTAGGGTACCCATTATCTAAGTTTTGTGAATTATAACCATAGCCTTTTGAGGTGGATTCTAAATGTTGTTCTAAAGTAAAGTCCTCTTCATTGTCTAATAATGCAAGGTCCTCCTCAACTTCTTCTGATAAATCCACATCTTCAGCAGCAATTGCATCCGAGAGGGGATATTCTTCAGGAGTTTTTGGAGAAAAATCTCTTGAAGTATTTTCTGATGTATCTACTTCATTAATCTTTGCACTCGCAGTAGCTATCCTTAATATATCTTGCTTTGAAGTAGAACTATTTTCTGAAGTGTTTGGATTAGAACTATTTACAGAGGATACTGAAGTTAAGCGTTGTAAGGTCAAATAGGATTCTAATGCTTGTAAATTTAATGCTGCTGCTGCTGCTGAATTTGACGGCAATAGTGCTGCTTGCTGTAACGAATTCATCATTGCATTTTGGAGTGATATAACTACGCCTTGCAAAGATCTCTGTAACATGTTTTCTTGTAACAGTGCAGCAGAAGCTACTGACAAGTTTAAATTTGTAGATGAAGATGAAGTAGGACTCTTACTTGCGTTTGGTTTTATATCCAAATGTGGCGATGGCGGGTCAGCTGATAGTAAGGTGTTCATATCCGTCGTCTTGCTATCTTGAATTTGCAGGTTATTCTTCAGCTTAATGATAGCGCTCTCCAGTGAATTTAATGTAGTTTTGCTAGAGCGAGACGAACTTTGTTCTTGCATTATGGACTTCAAAGAAGGTGAATAATATCATTGACGAGTGATAACTTGGAGCACGTGTTATTGAGGGGAGCGGCGGGGGTAACGCGTGCGCGTGCGCCTTCTGAGAGGCACGCGTTCTAGCGGCGTGCGAGGCGGTTGTGCAGCTCGGCGCGACTGAGCCGGCGGCGAACCGGTGACCGCCCCGCCCCCTCGTCCCTCAGCCTTCCCGCCTCACAAAAGCTCTCTATTTTAGGCAACTCTTTGTACGCTGTAATGGTCACCTCACGCTGCCCTAACGACAGACACGTCCATGAGAATAACGTTGCGCCAGATCTGTTGTACCCCTTTTGAAGTGTAATGAGATTCTGAATGGAATGGACTCGATGGGAAAACAATAATATATGTCGAACAATCATTGGTATCGTTTTGTCAGTAGGTCACGTTTCTGTAGATATGTTTAGTTTTATGTAGATATACATAAGGGTAGGTTTTATATTAAGGCACAATATATAATAATTTTATTTATTATAATATTTTACTGTAATTACATATCAATTTAAGTGTACATATAGCATGTAACGAAATTTCCAGTTAAATATAATTAGCAAATAACCGTTAATTCAAATAGTAGTAACTACAGTGTCAACCTTAGAAGAACGTAACGTCGCTGCACAGTTAATATTTTCTAAGTCACATTATTTATTTAGTAATTGATTCATTTAAAGTAAAAAAGAAACTAAATATCATTTTTTTGTGATTCTTAAAAGTAAAGTCAAGAGTCAAGTTTTAATGAGTCTACTTAATTCCAGCAGACTTATCATAAGTCTGAGACTATAAAACTTATAAGCTTTATATATCTTTTTGGGATGAAGTTTTATGTTTGAATGATGGGTTGGGACATTAAAATTATAAGTGGCATTGCGATGACCAACGCCCATAAAGCGAACATCCGAGAAACAAGCTTTGAGACAAAAGTGGACATTAACCAAATAAATACCAAAGCAAGCCAGTGTCGCTTTTCATGTTTGCTTGCCATAGACCTAAATATAAACAGATAAGTATTATTTAAATCTAAAACTGCTTAATATATGTGTCTTAAAGAGTTTTATTTATTTAGATACATAAAATTTTATTTAAAAGAATTTCAGTAGTAGTTTAATATCTATATATTAGGCAACATTGAATAATAAGTTTACAAATATTTTTTGGAATTTGGATTAAAATATCTTGACAACTGGCAAATACAAGCTACATACTAGATATTATATCCTATTTATCTATCATTGATAAATAAAATTTTAAGGTAGGTATACCATTCCATTATCGTCTAAAAAAAATTATACATTAAATAAATTCGGGGTATAATAAATAGAAGAATGGTGGACAGTCAGCATGTTTGCTTGCTGCAAGTGGAACAACAAAAAATAGCCAAGTCTGAATATTTAAATTCTTTGTCATGCAAAGAAAAGTTTAAGCAAACAGAAACAAAATAAAATTGTTGAGGTACAAGTTTATTAGGTTTACCGAGTGGAATACATGCAAAATATTTACATGTGTTTTTTACCTTATGAGATAGTAAGTACTCTAATGAATTTGTGCAAAGCATCTGACAATATTGCACTCTACCTATAGTAGTTATATTAAATTATTTGTTAGTGATGAATTTAATAATATAAATTAAAAATCTAATCACTGATTGAATTTACAGTATAATTGGTAAGTAATTAACAGTAATTGGTAAGTCAAATTATTACGATTAAATTTTATTAATTTATATATAATTTGAAGACTTTTTATATTCCACTAGTGGCTATCATCTTATTAACGTAAGTATTACCTTTATTTGCCCAGTGCGATCTAATCTAGTCTTCGGCCGTCTCTTTACAGTCAGGGTTTTAGTCAATACCATATTTCCTTTAAAGTATTTTGGAGAAACATTAAAGAGGCAAAATCTTAATAATACTATAAATGCGAATGTTTGTATGTATAGATGTTTGTTACTTTTTCACTCAAAAATTACTGAACGGATTTGGATGAAACTTTACAGTACAGCTTATGCATCAGAATAATACATAGGCTATATTTTATATTGAAATTTAACGCGGGTGAAATCGCGGGCACTGCTAGTATTATCATATAGGACCTATATTGTTATTTTTTTGGTATTAACTATATCTCAATATTACAATTTTTTACATATGAAATAAACAAACGTATAAAGATAAATCTTCTAAAATTGAGAATCTATACAAATATGATAAAGAGTAAATTTTGAGTGGTGGAGCGTAATCTTTGTATTTACTGAACCGATTTTAAAAAATTAGTTTAGTACTTGCTAGCACAATTATCGGTACAACCAATTGCAGTGGAGCTGCAGTGCAAAATGTAGCAAAAACGGAGGATATCTGTTGCAGTCGAAGTTGCATGGGTCAGCTAGTTCAAAAGTAAAAGAAATTTCAAAATTTCCAGCGGTCAGTATGATATTTAAATATGAAATTGATTAATCAGATAAGAATACCATTTCCGAATAGGTACGTACCACTTTCTCTTTAAAGTTTACACAAAAGACAAATGGTACCTATCTATACCATAAATTTTAAATTCGCGTTGCAACAAAGACTTGCAATTCTATCATTGGCAAATGTGTTCCGGAGATTGATCAGAAACAAAAGGAATGCTCATGCTCCAATAGAGCGTGACTGTTGCACAATTGACATGTGAAACACGGAAAAGAGGCATCTAATTGGAGAATTTAGATATAAGGTTCTGTTACAAGAAAGTAAGTTTTTTTTTAAATATGATATCTTGTTATGATTTGCTACAAATTTATTAAAATAATACCACCTATATGTTGTCAACCGATTGTTCTTATTTGGAGTACCAAACAAGCTGATGACTAACCTGATGGTAAGTAGTATCAGTCACCTATAAACGTGAACAGCACCTGAACCACACCACACAACGTTATCATGTGATGCCCATGAGTTCTAAGATGTCACACCACTTAACCTGTAATTTCATTGCCTAATCTTAATAGCTCACAAAACAAGCAATTTGGCGCCCTAAATGGTGAGACTGAGGTGCCCATACAGATATTTGTTTAAAATACCTAGCGTATAAATTTTGACTTCCTCTTTACAAAGATACAGTGCAAATTGCATGTTTCTAAACTTAGTAGTTTCTGCTACTCATTGTTAGATAAATATTTGTGATATGTGATGTGAATAAGCATGAATTTGCACTCTGTTCCATTGTATTTCTATAAAATCATATCTTTGACGTGATGACCACGTTAAAGATTAACTGGATGGAAACCAACATGACATGTGACGACAACAATGAAGGATGTTCCGTGCCTTGTTACTAATTCGCGGCAGGTATTAGGCGCAGACGCACGAGCGGTGTTATAGTCGTTCTCACGCCGCCACCGCCCGGAGGCACTCAGTGAACACGACTCACAACAGATATAAAATTAATTTATCTATAAGTGTTGCGGACAAACTACGTAGAAAGGAGGGACTGGATAACTCGATTAGTAATGGAGAAAATAAAGAACATGAATTAAAAATACATGCGCTCAAACGACAAGCAAAAAACAAGATAGTCTAAGCGGGACAGCGGATACCAGCGTGGAGAAGAAAAATATGCTACTCGTAAAGAATGTTACAAATGCAAAGAAATGATGTAACGCACTTTGCGTTTAATCTTCCACGACCATACCAAATAGTAATAATTTCCAATAGTAATAGGATAATGTTCCAGTCGTTCTAATTTGTTGGATCTATCTCGAGAGCCAAGTTGAGCCGGTCATAATTCAACTGAAAGAATACAGTTCAAATAGTTGACAAAACAATTTAATAGTTGTAAATAAAAATAACAATAATATTAACAATAGAAAGAATTAGTTGTAATGAAACATTGAAAAAAACATAATGTACATTGTGTTCTACTCGATTTTTAAAGGAGCAAATATAAAATTATCCAATTTTCGTCAAATCTAACTTTTACGAGTAGTTAGAGATTTTAAAAATAAAGAACAATGACTTGGAATTTCTCAAACTTAACTCTACAGATTTAAACAAATATTATTGTGATAGATTAAAAAAATATAGTCGACAAAAAGGAGTTAATTCCATTGAAATCGAAAATTGTGGTAACACCATCAATATATTTTATAATGTTTTAGCTTTCTCCACGCTATCTTGTGATTTACCGACTCGCCAAACGTGATCATGGACTCATGGTTTTTGTACAAAGTTATCCATTAACAGTTATAGGTGAACCGGTAAACTAAACTTGTTACGTTTAGTAGGTAACTGGTGCAACTTCAGTGGCTTTAATCTTATTTATATTAAAATTTTCAAACTATAACTATTACAATTAGTAATTATTACTAACTACAAAAATGTTCTAAGTACCAAATTCGTAGTAAATAACGCTATTATGTTATGAATTTAGAATTGTTGATTAGACAAATTAAAAAAAGGGACTTTATATCTTTCCTGAATTTATATAAATATTTTTATTTTCAATTTAGAATTTAATATAAATTCATTATAATTTAGAAAGTGTTATAATCTATGTACCTATTATCTACTTAAAAGTTATATATTGTAGGACACAATTTTAAATATTCTTAGCGTTAGAATTGCACATTATTATTCTGACATAAAGTCAAAATAAAATATTTGTGATAAAATTAAATTGAATATAAAACAAACATTTCCTGCAAAATTAATAGTACAATAGCAAATCTAATTGTCCCTCATAATTCATACATGAGTATAAGATATAATTTCCATAACTATAGGGAAAGGCGAAATAATTTAGAATATAATATTGTGTTGTAATTCAAACATTTTTCATATCAAAACTATTGCTCGTTATACATGTTTCCTGGGTATCTCGTCGCTTATTGCCTGATCATAAATAGTAGTCAGTGTTTACGTAGGCGGGCATTATCAAATGTGTTATCCGTGAACAGTATAATGGCATCTAATACAGACCATACTTCACGGATACTAACCAAAATTATCCGTTTAATCATAACGAGATACATTATAACCCACACTGCGGTCATCCGCGAAAATCTACCAGTTTGACCACTTTGGTGTGGCGGTTTAGCACACTACCTTGCTTTAAGATGGTCACGGATTTAATCCCTGGATTGTATATTTAGGTATCTATTAACTCTTTAGTATACTAAATATATAATATAAGAATCTTCACGACTCTTATCATAGGTAAGAATTTCGGAAACTATAGCCCACGCAGTGAACTCAAAATTTGCCATTTTTTTTAATATACCAAACGTCGAGCCTACAGTTCCGTATCTCATAGTTAGCCTGAAACTAAAACTGGCTCACAATTCTTGGTTACGATCAGATTCAAACTCACAAGCCTACGGGTCTAACACACTAGTAATCCACTAGATCACGATGCTCTCAATGAATATAAGTTACAGAATGATAAAAGTAGTATTTCTTCCAGGTAACTTACATTTAGTTATCTTGAATAAATATTCTTAAAAGAGACAAACCAGAATAGGGAAGTGGTAGAAAAATAACTTATTAATATATTTAATGTTAATATGCAAAACATTAATTAGAACATTACAGTTATTATTGCAGAATCAATGTAACTAATATACAAAAATATATTTTTTACTCTTTGTTACACGTCTAGATTTATATATGTATATTATTACTATATATTTTATGTTTAAATGGATGAAAGTATCACCAGCACTTCATCACAGCATATGCTAAGCTAATAGGTCTCCCTATTAGGTGCTACAATTCATGATCCAAATTGAAATTATACTTTTTTGTTTAAAATTTGACGTTATAAGTATAATTAGTAAATGTTACGGGATCTTACCACGTATATCGGGAAATAAATGTCTAATAAATATGGGGAATTCAATAAAAATAAAACGTGGACGTGGACGATCTCGTTACCTTTGTTGTCGTATATTTTGTGTATCAAATAAGCACGTTTTCTTTCTTAGTAAAATTGAGAATCTCTTTTTTTGTGAAGTCGGTTCAAAATGAACAGATCACCAATCCACCATCTTGCACCATTTCCACCACACTGTGATTATGCAAGCGCATCACGCCGACGTGCGTGACCGCTATGACGACGCCCACACGACGCAAGAGCACTTGATAGATAATTTGCATCGCGCTGTGTCTACTTGACTATGAACTAAGAAATGAACCTTTTCAAATTCACGATTATGTTTTGCAATGCCAATTACGTGATGCTAATATTTTGTTTGCTTCAATCCTCAATAACGGCTGACATGTCATTTAATAAACAACTGCGAAAACGTCTAGTAAGTGACAGCTATGTAGTATAAAATATGTATTATTCGATAAATATATTAAATAATTGTCTAGGAATAGAATAAAACTAATTACCTACATAGTTATTTGGTAAGTACATATCTATTGATTTAATTAGAACTAAAGTTTTTATAAGTTTCGTACATTACATTACAATATTACCATTCTCTATTTCATTCTCAAGATAAGATAAGATAAGATAAGCATTTATTGTCTATAACTGTGTTACATCATATATGGAAACGACCAGTTTATCCATTTCGGACGTACAATATGAAATACAAAAATCTCTACTTATTTTATGTAAAGTAACCTTATTATAGATATTATAGATTAATTACTTGACTTAAAGAACATCCTTATTAGATATTTTATTATTTAAGCTGAACTATTTGGTATTTATATTTTTGCTATTGCGCTCATGATCATCTTAAAAAAGATCAGAAAGGGCTCCATTCATAGAAATTTTTCTTCGGACTACTTTAATGCTTCACCGGACGATGTCATAAGGTATATGATCGATGACAGTATATAGGATTAGTCGCAAAAGATATACCAAGCCACATGGAATTTTCAGGAAATCTGAAAATGAATTCTATACCATAATTGAATAAGGTCACTTCTTCAATTTTACTATAAAAGTTTTTAAAAATATGTTTAATATTTCATTATACTTGCAAATTTGTATTGGTATATAACTATTACAGTATACGTTTCCCCTCCGATCGATCCCCCGTCCAATTCAAACGGGGATCGAAATTACGACGGCCTGAGCCGAGGTTCGAACCCCTAGTGGTGCCCTCAGACTAAAATCGTATCCGTCGGGCAGGAGTTGGCCTTCAGCCGCTCCATAAGTCCTTCCGCGGGTTTGGAGTGCCATCTGCACTCGCCCCATAACGTCCGGTGAAGCTGTAAAGGCCAGCTACGGCCAACAGCATTAGAGTAGTCCGAAAAAAAAAAAAGTATACGTTTATTCGTAAAGAATAACTTCTTTACTACTAACCCTGTATAGGTATAGGTTTTTAATAGCAAACGCGTTGGGTGGATTCGACTTTTAACTTCGATAGACTAGTTGAAATCAATTGTCGCCACTAATTTGTACCTTATGTAATTTTTAGAAAAATTCAAAATTAGTTAATGTCTAATATGTCGCTTATATACTCGTAATAAGTTCTAAAATTACTTACAGGACCATTCAATGACAATTGTTTTAAGTAAATGGAATGGCTGCTGGTGTGTAAAATCTGTCGATATATGTACATGAACAGGACTATGGATATCACGTTATCATGTGGTACTGGTGGTACCATATACCTACCAACGTTGCCATTCCGAAGGACTAATATATCATGCTTTCAAATCTGTAATTTTGTAATTACTACTACTTTATTTTAGGCTTCAACCGATATACGGCATGCAAAGAATACCGCTGATTACTAAAATAGGTGAAAAAGAGGCAGACAACATCGTACGAAGTCTACCTCGGCGTTGCCTTGAATCGATCGATTCAATGATACATCGATAGTAATGCATCGGTGCAATGGAGACGGGCGAACGTTCGAGCGACCTCCGACCCGGCGTTTGCTGGTTTTATTTTACTGAAACCGGTCTCGATATTAGGCGATCTTTCTTTTTTGCAAATAATTGCACTTCGAAAATGAATTCTGTAAATGGAACATCTTATTTCGTATAGAAATTGATAGAGTAGACTATATTCTGTTTGTAATATGTTTTAGGCTATGGCAAATAACCGTTGTGTCACCAATATATGTACATGGATTAACGTGTGGCCACTGAGGTATACTCCTCATGCAATGTTATTAACACTGTAATTTCATGACTATACCCTTCAATCCGAAATACATATGAGCAAGCTGCTTGGCGGTAGAAAATATTATTGTGATTGGAGCAGGAACATTACAACTATTTATTAAAAAACTGTAATAATTGTATAGGTATGTATATTTCCTAAAAGGGCTGACAGAAAAGTCAAAAGTGACATAGAAAAAAAATAATACAAATAATGGTGGACAAGCTGTCAGCAACAATTAGGACCAAAATCTGTTGAGTGGTTTAGAAGAACAAACGGACAAACATTAAACTAAACATTAATAGATTTAAAGAGAATAATAAATTTTATAATATTGACGAAACTAGAAATGATGAGGTAAGTAGGTCTTACAGGTGACGATTTTTATAAGGTTTCAATATTTCAAGTTAAACAAAAAAAACATGGCAATAGTAATTAAATAGCACTAAAGTAATTTATTAGACTACTATATAACAGAAAACCAGCTTATTTATTATGCTTGATATTTTAAATAGGTAATATATAAGAAGTATGCAAAGCTAATAATGTAATAAGAATGGTGTTAGAAGTTGTAAACAGAACATCTTATATGTGGTATCAAATTTCTCATTTTTTTATGAATGTTATTCGAATAATACGTACTATAAAAATATACATAATTTATGAAATAGTATAAATATTACATTTCTACAAACATTAATTTATATCATTATTACATTATTTTTATAAATAATACCTTTTTTTATTTCAATTAATAATATGTGAATAATAAATATTATTTTGATATTGGTAGACCTAGACTAATTTTAAAAGAGTAATTCACTGAAGAACCTTACAACTTAATTGCACTCAGAAAAAAATAATAAATAAATACTTGGGCAATATAAATACATTCTGAAAAATACAATATTAAAACTGATTTAATTTCATTATCAAATGTATTTACATAACTTAATTGTGCAACTAAGAACCTAAAATTAAAAACTTTAAAAAATATAATATAATAACTAAAATATATTATTAAAATTTAATAAGAAAATTTATGATATGTCGTAAACTTATGATGTACCAATGTATTGTGTAAATATTTCCGTATTTCTCTAGTAATTACAACTATAATATGTTTAATTTCACATGTACAAATGAGTCATTTGCATCAAGTGTCACTATGTTTGATATTGAGTTGTAAGACAATAACAAATATTATACTTCAATTTTCATATTTTGATGTAATTTACCTAACGTAGCGGATTCCATAAAAATAATGTCGCGCAGTTTTAAGACACTTTTTTATACTGAGTAAATCTGACCCCTACTCGACACGGCTATAATGTTTTATGGGGTCTGCAGTGTTTTACGATTGTCACATTTAATTACTTCATTGCCGGCAATTAAAGTTTGGTGGAAAACGATTTTTTATATTTTACAACCGCATTTGGGTAAATAAAAGCTTGAATCACTTTATTTGTTTTTTACCACACACGAGTTCAAGTTCAAATAGTGGTGCAAGTGATGGAATTATTATTTATCGACTTAACAATATTAGATCTGAATCTATATTTGCATTTTGAAGGCCATGGTGGTCTAGCGGCTAAGCTCACTGTTTTACTTCCGATGGTCGCGGGTTCGATTCCTCGCACGGTGCAAACATTTGTATTCGTGAGTATGATTATTTGTATCGTTATGAGTATTTTCTGTGTATATTATGTATCTATGTATTTACAAAAAAATATCTAAGTATTTATGTCAGTTGTCTAGTACCCATAATACAAGCTCTGCTTACCGTGGGACTAGATGGCGCTGTGTTAATTGTCTAGGATTCTTTATTACATGTGTAAACTTGAAACTTTGTTCGGTTTATATTAGACTATGCAAGCAATAAAATAGCAATACTTACCTATAAATTTTATACATATGTTACTACTACTATAGACATACCTTCTAAGATGTGTCAGACTTATTTGTAATATTATGTTAAAACAACAAAACTGTCTAAATTTATAATATATTATGTAGGAATTACGAATTTCTATAAATAAAAATACAATAATTTGATACTAGTTGTCAACAGACACTTTGTCTGCTTTTTTAAATTTAAAAGACATTTGTATGTTCGTCCTCTTAATACAGTCTATCTTCATGACTTTCATTCATCGTTTTAGCCGCTTTATTAAAGAAAAATAACAGTCAGACAGACACACTTTCGCTATTATAATATTACTATAGACGCTATATTATATTCCTTAGAATACTGTATAAACCTATTATCAGAGTACCTACCACATATAGGTAACCACCATTACTGGTAATAAGCCTATATATTATACAGAATCAAACTTTATTAAATAAATAAATTAACTACCTAATTAAAACATCGATCTATCCCTAACTTAATGTATTGATATACGTTATTCCAAATATAATACTTATAATAATTCTTATCGACACAAGTCACAATATTTCATCGACAATGTCACTTACGTCAGCGCATCACCATAATTCTTTCTAAATCGCCCATAAAAACGTATGGTTCGTAAATTTCACAGGAGCACGTGCGTTATTTGATATCGATATGTCGACAAACATTTCAGTAAATAGTCGTTTCGACATCCAGTACTGGTTTATTACCATCACTATCTTTTGCTTTGCAATTTATGGGTATGAGCATTATCGATAATGATTTGACGTTAATCTGTTTTAATTAGATACATTAAACGTTAACAAAAATAACGATTATTGTTTGCTCTGTATTTAATTATTATATTTCATATGGAACGAAATTAAATTTACATTTAAGTAGGTAGGTATGTTTGTCAATGCGGTTTGAATGTAAAGTAGGTGGTTGTGTCAGTATTTTAGATGGTAATTCCCAGAGGGGGTCCGACTGACTATTATTTTTCGTTTCTAATATCATTATAAGTGAAATATATTATTTTATTAATGTTCAACTATCTGACTTTTATAAGCATTTATGTAGAAGTAATAAGAGCAATCATATTTATTAACAGTTACAATTTAATACAAAACATCTTTACCATTTATGCGTGATAGCGTAATAAATGTAAATATTATAATGATTATAATAATAAAGCCCTTTATTCTGAAATTACAATTATTTGTGTGTGTTATAACTAATATAGATATATATTTAAAACTCTAATTCAGAGTGTCTTCTAACATAGGCCTCCTCCAGCGATTCCCATTCGTTCCTATCAATTGTAACTCTTCTAAATGTAAATATTAGTAATATCTAATATTATAATACTTATATTCAAAGACGACATTGTGACGTTGCCTTGTTTTGCATGGGTTTACAGTATATCTGAAGGAGGTCGTATAACTATAAGTATGTGTTTGGTACACATATAAACTCACCGGAAGAAATTCTCAAGAAGAAAAAAATATTGTAAATAACGTATAAAAATTCCTTCCGTAGTTTATAAATAATAATTAAGCGGAGAAACAAACAGAAAACAATAGCAACGTTGCGATCTTTATTCTATTTTAGAGATGTTATTAGAAAAAGTAAATGTTTAAGTTCACTTTTATAAGATAATAGACTTATATTTTTGTAATATTATTCCACTGATGCAACATTTTTTTTAAATCTTTATGTACGTAAACCGATAAAGATTCTATAAACTTTTTATGAGGTATTGAATTTCACAGCCTTTAGTTTTATGTAACTATGTAATAGGTTATAAACGATCTAATAGTGTAATACGCCATACCTTAATATTGTAAACATTAAAGACTAAGGTTTTAATGTCTTTTTTTCTTTATTTATAGCTGGACCCTTTACAATATAATATGTGTTATAATGAAACCATAAGCAGGAAAATTGGGAAATAAAAAATTGATAATATTTATTTAGATTCATTAATAAAATGTTAAATTAAAATTTTACAACGTAATATCGTTGGGAGAAAGGGGTCGTTAGTAATGTGTACTAGTGGTCATATTTTTAGTAATATACCAGTTTTAGTCAGGTCTCTCTGGAAATTATTGTGGATTATTTGTTGTCTATTTAATTATCTGACCACAATAGGCTAACTAGGTTAGCTAGCCCAGTTAGAATTAATGGTCGTTGCACTAATGCAGGATGATTATCCTGCATTAGTGCCCCACCATAATTTTGGTATCGTCTGTAGTCTATATTCACCCTTAAAAGAAAAACTAAATAACGTCTCTGAACTGGCCATTTCTCAAAAAACCTATTATATCAGTTTTCTACAGTTGGACATTGATTTTTATTAAATTTTCTAATCAAATTTTATGCACTAATTATGTTTATTGACTTCACGGTACGAGTCTTTCTTAATATAAATAATATCATAGAATATTAAATGCTATTTAATCTACAGATAGATGTTGTAGTATCTATGCATTCGTAACTAGTATTAATTATTATCTTAGTGTAAAAGCAGTTACATAACTTACACTAACACGCTACGTAGGTTACATGAATAATTTAAAGATGGCGGCGCCGGGAGCGGCACCCAATAATTGCCATTGCAAAGTTCACTTGAAACTAATCTCAGATTTATACCTACTACATTGTTTCACATAGATTAAACTGCAGTTTCCTATCTAAACAAGTAATTCTAGCTAGGTATTTGGAAATATCTGTATAGAGCTGTTCTCAATATTTTATTCTAGAAAAAATATAATTATAAATAAATAATTACAATTACAAATAATGTATAAGTCACGGCAAGTTTTAGAATTAAAATAATCGACATTGCGTTGGTTGGATTTTGTAGCAGGTGTTTCCCATTTTCAGTAATTATTCTTATTGGCAGTAAATATCAGCAGTCCTTAGGCCGATGTACAATGAGAGTTACGAGCGCAATGCCTTAACTACATAATTTTTTCTTCACATAAATATTTCAGTAGTCGAGTAAATATAGAATAGCAATACGTACAGTTCTTTTACACTTTAATTGCATACTAGAATAGACATAAATTGAATAATACAATATTAAAAATAAAGGGGTGGTGTTTCAGCTCCTTATAATTCCAGATCTCAGTACAACCGACATCGGATAAATAACGTGCTGCGTTAATCTAATTACTTAGCACAATGTCTTATTTGTAAGTTTTTGTTGTGCAATTAAAAGTGGTTTCGTTCCGCGTGTAAACAGCGAATGGAGACTGCGCACCGATTTGTTAACTCTGCTCTCTTTAGATATCTGCAATTTAATTTATTGTCTTACTGTACCTTTGCTTTATATGTCTTTATATTGTACACTCAACTGTAAAATAGTGTGATTAAAGTTAATAATAAATTGAATCTGTTTTAGTATCAATAACTTTTATATTATTTATAAGGATCTCATTTTCTATCAGGTGGGCTCTCAGTTCATATGTACGCTGACATTGAAACGAAGATGGTCGAATTGATGTAGTTGTGAGGTGTAGTTGATAATGGGTCTAGGATCTGAAGGACTTGTAGAAACAAGTTAATAGTTATTCAATCGTCAGTAATAGGTACCTACTGAAATTATGTTACAATTACAACAAAACAATTCCACTTAATCGATGATTTGGGTTATTTTATTAGAAATACAACAAGTACAATATGTTCGTGTAAACTTAAGAAAGAGGAGTATACGTGAGTTTTCTGCCATACAATGATGACGAGGACATAGTTGTAAAAAAATTATAAACAAAATAGTTGGGAACATATACTATTTAGTACTTCTAAATGTAATATGAATATATAATTATATATATATATATTAAAGAATGTTTTGGAAAATGTATAGCTACAATTTTCGATGTCAGTTCATAAAGAACTAAAAGATCGTTTTATCTAAACATTAGTTTATACGCAATGCGTAAATTAATATTCCCCTATGCCAACATACAAAAGTACTTTGAAAAATATTTTACGCTATTTAAGTTAATTAGGAAAACCAATATGGCTGACGGCAATTATATATAAATTATTGAGCAATAACTAAAAGGCGATTCACAAAGATGCGCGTGCGGCAAAGCTCGTTCACAATTAATTCGATTATCACGCATGAATAGATCAAAACACGTCGCCTCGACTCAATAGATGCTTAAATGCCCATAGACTTCGGTAAACATAAGGCTATTACGGACGGACAAAAAATGTTCGGTTATATTAAGCTTAATATCCGGTTGTGTACAATTAAGAAATCATTTTAAAATACTAAATTGATTGGTGGGGGTTTAGTCATGTTGATATTTTAGAGATCCGTTGTGTAATGTATTATTGTATGTATGTGTAACTAGGATCCTGTTAAAATATATTCACGGTTTATGTAAAATAAAAATAGTTTTAAAAATTATTTTGCATTTAAGTATCTACAATTTTTTTATAGTCCCTCCGATTGATTTCCTGATCCATTCAAACGGTAATCGAAATTACGACGATTTGAACTAAGGTTCAAACCCAACTGCCCTCAGCTTAAGCCATATCTCTAAGGAATTGGCATTCAGCCGCTCCAGAAGTCCTTCCGAGGGTTTGGAATGTCCTCTGCAAGCGAGCTAACTCCGACTAATCAGAATGCCTTTGGACAATGTTGCACAAATTTTTGCGTTCAATGTGCACCTACCAAATCAAGAACTTATAGAGGTAACCAAAGAAAATCGCAAATCAGTCCATATTTTCGGTTCAAACCAGGAAAAATAAGAAACATTTTTTATTAAATTTCAGTACAAAGCTATTTAAGTCTGTCAAAATATTTTATTCTAACACTATTCTAACACTAGAACATCCTAACACTATTCATGTAAAGCCCTATTCTTGTATATATCGCATTTTATTTATCATAGAATTTCATAAATCTTTGTACCTCACTTTACTCTTATGCAGCAAAGAGTATAACCATGTTTAACTCAAGACATTATTAATGGGCTTATTCAAATTCTTTTATTAGATTAACAGTGGGAGTCCTACTGTGTGGGGAATGCAAAATATAGGTGCCTTCTTTTATACAGATGTTAGGATTTCATTTTCGTAATGATTTTTCTTGTAGATAATTATTCATAACTTTTTATAATAATCGAATAAATATAGTTATGCTATATTATATATAAAAGTGACGGAGTTTAAATCATATAATATGTGTTTATATGTATAGATAAATATATGATAAATATTTACACATAAAAACTAGTATAAAATTGTAAAGGATTATATTTTATAATACTGCTTTCCTGTAATTTAGTAGTATTAATTTATGACATGTACTATTTGAAATTGCTATATTTATTATTAATGTATATGTATATTATGTATATTTACTATTAAACTATATTTATTGTCTAATGATCAACTAATTTAAAAAAATGTATTAATATTATTAGTTATTTTGAACTAAGCCGTAATTTATTTTTTAAAAATTGGTCAAGTAGTGTAGAAGTTTGTCCCAATCAAACATTACAAACATACACGATGTTTATATATATATAAAAATATTTATAATTTTTTATATATAAAAATACGAATATTGTGAGTTTGCATCCTAGTATTTCAAATGAATACATATTTCCAAGAGGTATCACCCTCGGTCTGATCACGACACCGCTGTAGATAGGTACTACCTCGACTGCTCAGCCGTTAATCACTTCAGTAATAAAAAGTCATAACGGACATACACAACGGGCTAAAACACTGCAGGCCATTCAATAAACATAATTAAATATATATGAAGAAATTATAATGTACCGCTACTGACCGACAAAACCCTCATATTTATTCTGTGCGTGATATACGTCGCCGCGTTCAAAATAAACTTTTAATTTTTTATATTAAGTACTCCCGTCAATGGGTCCACCACATACAGTGATGTCATGACTTAAGCCAATAAACATGAAATATCATGTGATCGTGATATGCATTCGTGTGACTTTCGAACGATGCTGGAATAGTAACACGCAATGAACTAAAAGTATATTACTATAGAAAAATGAAATATTTCAATTTAAAATGATTATAAATTGACTACCACGGTGTCGAATAAAAAAAATGTTATAGTAGGATAAGTTAAGTATTAGGTCATATTATTTTTTGGTAATGAAATGGCAAACACGCGATTTCTTTGGTGGATATATACATACGTGCCTATAGACATAAATAACATTAAGGATATTAGAAAATAAATTTCTCTGGTTTTTGTCATGTCTATCTTTACCATTACCGAGGACTAAGATGTTATGCTTCAATTCGGTATACAGTTTGTAAAGAATGCAACTTGTCAGAAATAGATGAGACAGAGATATCCATGTTGTTGTTTACTTAAGTCTATCTGTGGATATAAATGAAAAGTTAGTGATGTATTACGAAAGAAGGACAAAGCAATTTATAAATGCTGTAAAACGATTGCGAAGAAGCATATAAAAAATAATATTCAACGCCTTTAAAATAATTTACTAAAAGACTACAACGAGCGTTTGACAAGGAATGACGATGCAGAGATTCCAAATCGAAAACTACTAGCGCCGATGCAGATGACAGTAATCACATAACAACAACAATAAAAGATAGGGCTTACGGTCAACGCATTCGATATCAGAAACACGATCAACGCCGTTTCATTTGTCAGGTGACTCAGCGTTGTCGCTGACGTGACGTTCTCAAAATGCAAATTTTCGAAAAACCGAACAATATGAATCTCGATCGTACGATCTCGATTCGTCGACGGTATCGACTCATGTCTCGGTATGCAATTGAATTCAGTCGATCACTAATCGATGTCTTGTCCGTGATAGGCGCGGTCGGGGTCCGCGGCAGCAGGGTGCCGACTTACCACACAATCCATCGTTAACTTCTTTCTTTCTTTCATTAATATCATCTTTAACAATATCAACTTTATTTACTACTATTGTAGGTCCGTAATACCTTCTTTCGTGTTAAATGTTGTATCTTTTTGTATTTAATTTTCTACCGCATTTTCATCAGCAACTCCAGTTGATTCGTTGTTAATAAGTACTGTAACACTTATTACTAG
This sequence comes from Achroia grisella, assembly GCF_030625045.1. NCBI lineage: Eukaryota > Metazoa > Arthropoda > Insecta > Lepidoptera > Pyralidae > Achroia > Achroia grisella. Next base: position 1,024,954 of record NW_026713022.1, read on the forward strand.
AATTGATATTGCTTTGCAGTTTATGAAGAGTTGTTATCTTTTAGTTTTGATAATTGAATTTGACCTCATTACCTATCTTAATAAAGGATTTGCCCTTTCGCGCCGACTAATCACAAATGAGCATGTAAAGTCTGTAAATTATGTTGCATTGAGTTCATATGCTGTTTTTTATTTATTAAGTAGAGGTTGCTTATTCATAATTAACCCCCCTTGAAGTTTATTACTTCTGTATGAGCAAGCGAATGTGTGCAGTTCCGATTTGAATGGACTTTACCCTTTTTCAGCGATGCGTCGATCAAGCAAACTATATGTAGAAATAAAATTGCTATTATTTATTATTCTGTACATTAATTTTATTTTTAATGTAACGAAAATATAATGATTAATACAGCTTTGTTACTTTTGTGTAGTCTAATATTTATTTATTCTAATGTAACTGAATTTAAGTATACATTCGACAGGTACTTTCAGGTCTCAATTTTTTATTTCAAAGTACTACAGGTACTATCATAATTTACCTAATACTGTTTATTTGAATAGTTGTTAGAGTATATAATCCGACTGTTTTATAATAAGTATCTCTATAATTAATTGTATTTTATTGACAGTGTATGACAGTTTATTTAGGACCAATATTAATATTCATGTTAAGTACAATTGCAATTGATTCAAAAAAGTTTAATAAATTATTATTCAAGCATATCAGATCTTTGGATTTCTAGTTGAATGATATACTTTATATATCTAGAAGGAATTTTAGAAATACGTAACTGTAAAGTTTATTGAGATGTTAAAAATTTTATAAGAACTACATAAGCACGTTACATGTCGAATATTAAAATCGCGACTCGGCTCAGTGATACAATAATCAAAGATTGATAAAATGAAATCGTGATGATTGACTTCACAATAAATACAATCTAGTAACAAATCGTAAAACAGGATACGTTCTACTGGTATGCCACAACAAGCGTAGTCATCAATATCTCCCTAGCCATATATAAAGTGTCGAAGGTAGGCCTGATGATGACTGCAGCACTAGTGAAGTACCGCGCTCGTGGTAACCCCCCGCCGCCGCACGCCGGGGGCCGGACCAGCCCGCCGAACTAAATCAAATAATGACTAATCGATTCTCTCTTATATTGCACAGTAGGTACACGTCAAACGTTATTCCCTTTAATTTTTAATATTTTTCTTTATTCTGTTTGCATGAATCCAGATTCGTTATAGACAATGCCGTGATTGATACGTTTTAATAACGATTTGGCGCTTGATTGATGTTTATTAGTTCGGTAGTCAGAGTTTTGGGGATCATTAGACGAGTACGGTGCCTTATGAAGAGTAATGATGGCTCTGCTTGCGGTACTCAACTTAATTCGAGATTTGACCGTATGTTATTTATGATTCTGTTAGACTGTGCCCGCTCGCGCTATGATATCACTTAAGCAGATGTCTATTATGGTTAATTTAATCAATTTGAATTATGTACTCGTACTTGCATACCTAGAATTCTAATGGTTCTTTTTACTAAACATTGCGATGAGCCTATTGCAATTTATAATAATGTTTATTGACTTTACCGGAAGTATAACTGGATTGTCAGCAAGAAGATAAAGTTTGACAATTATTTCGTGGCTAGTTTGGTTGTATAGGTGATTTCATTGAACGGCCTGTGAGTCTGTTACACCTACGCGCGTCAAAGCACGTTCACACTGGTTTCACAGTTTTTGTAACAAGTTATACATGACAGGTAGGTCGGTACCTATTACTTTATTATAATTAGACACTTAAATTTGGTGCCAAATTAATACAATGCCTGTAGAGTTTAAGATACATTGTCATAGACAAATGGCTCGTTTTTGCTGTAATGATTATGTAGTATGTATAGTTTTCTGAACCTCGTCTGCAAGTCAGAACTATATTAGGTATATGCCTAAAATACGAAATCCTAAAAAATGAAAATTCACAATTTAATTCACAATTCAATGTAATACATAGTTTAAGAGGTAAAACTAGTGGACACATTAGAAAGTGGATTAATATAAACCTTTCAAATGAATGGCAAAAGTTTTAGTATTGATCCTCATCGTAGATTGGATTGTCTTCAAATTACATATTTATATGTACAAAGAAAAGGGAAGAGAGAGCCATGAGTAATTTTAATAATACTCTATATAGTTCTAAAGTAAGTTTCTACGTTCTAAAAATAATAATTAAAAAGAAATATACATGGCCATGTAATTTTTATAGAAGTTAAGAAGGTTATAATAAGACCAGAATTTAGTTTTGAATAAAATATACACATGCAAGATTGTGTAAATTTTAATATAAAAAAAAAACATTACTGAATTATTCTCGTATTTAACTATATAGTGTGATAAAGTATTAAAAGATTTGATTTGTATCTCATAAAAAAATTAACAATTCAAACAATGTCTGCCAAATTGATCGCAATGTGGTTAGGTCAACATTGTTTCTGTCTGCAATGCGCATGGTATGAATAAGTCTTGAATTTATTTAAAATATCCTAATAACCATACTTAATTTTATTAAAAACATATTTTAACATATGGCATCATAAAGTTTAATATGCGCTGTACTGTGAAGTGCTTAAAGCTATTTTGTGATGACACTAGTGATGCGAATCAGTATGTTCACAGCGACTTCATACGGGAGTCGAGAGCAGGTGACAAATAGTCACGCCATCCAGTAAAGGTCGGAGGCGAGGGGATTCGTCGATGTTTTTATTTGTTTAACTCGATGACTTAATATTAGTGAGGGGACATATCGATACTCTTAGTGGTTTCATGTTAAGATTCATTACAAACATTTAAAGATTATCTACTATCTAATGATTAGACATTGAGTAATGATACTCCGTCACTATAGGTAAGAATTTAAGTAATTGTTAACGCATCGTAATTGATTGATTAATCGTAATGTCTAAGTAGATATAAACGCTTGATCGATATATCGACGCTTTATAAGTTTGATATCGACATATATTTTTCGACACTCCTCGCTTATATTCACATCCCTCATTTTATAGATTCATATCTTTTAAATGTATGCATTCAGCAGCACATAATTCAGAGTTACAAATTGTTTGTTTTAGGATGAGACACCAAATGTATTGGTGTGATTTCAACTTAAAAGGGTGGCGATAAATATATAAAAATCTGATGAGGTATTGCGAAATGGAAGGCTACGCTTTTTTTTTGCCTGTCGCAACATTTTTCTTGTATGTCTGACAAAGGACACGGAATTTAAATTTGTTTGAACGACGTCCATGTTTGTTCAGGCCTTTGTACGATTGTATACGATGAGCAAATGAATAATTTTAATACTCATTAACTTTTTTAAATAACGAAGGGAACTGCAAATAAGTAATTACTGTTTAAAGAGGTAACTTGGATTGTATATGCTTGTATTTTGTTGTTTATTTAAAAGGCAGTTCTTGTTTATATCTTGATACTTAATTTATTAGAATAAACTAGACTAAATTCGAATTAAAAATAAACAAAACAATAAAATAAAAAATGGGTTTGGAAATTATTAGTAAGGCCAATTTTGACTTAATTATATATAAAGAAGAGCATAAATCAATAAATTAGAAATTAAGAAATATAGTACCAAACTGTAGTAGTGTAGTAGTGTCAATTAACCCTAATTTGATTTAATTATTTATATAAGTCAAATCGTTTCTGTCATATATAGGTACATATATGTACCATATGTATAGTATATACCTAGTAGATACACTATATAGATATAGATATACCATGTTACATCTGATTTTGAAGACTGATAAATTTGTGATTTTCCTTACCTTCGAAAAGTCTACGCTAATGTTACCTATACCTATGCTTTTGAGATTAAATTTTAGTATTAATATATTTTTTGTTTATAACTGAAATAGCATAGGTATATTATAGTTAAATACATTTACATATTCAATATAAACAAAGATTAAGATATTTCTAATTTCCTTACCAGAAATATTTATGCTAATGCCGTTCAATATCGAAACCATTTCACTATCATTACGATCTAAATATGAAATAAAAAACAGCAATTAAACATAAAATATGGCCTGTAATCTACAATCAATGCCGATGTCAACATTCAATAAGATATCTTAATATTTATAATAAGTCAAGATACGTATAAATATTTATAGTTCATTGGGGTTATAATACCTTCAACGCCGATAGACTCGTCGTAAATATTATGCGGCCATTTAAATTTCAACAATCGCCAATTTGGTGACGTACCGTATTCTCTAATATGGAAGGAAGTAATATATTACATCAAATCGACAATTTTATGCCAAATTATAATTATTTATGTGTTTTTGTGCATTGTTGAAGAGTTATTTTTGGCTCGCTATAATTTATTTTCATTTGTTGTAATTGTAATAATAGTAATAATAAATGATAAGAAGGAAGATCTGCTTTTTAGATTTTATACTAAAGCAGAGCGCTTTGACAGAAGTGGTGTAACAAAACAATCATTAAAAGGAACACTTAGATTTTAAATACATATAAACTAATATATAAAACTACTAGTTATTCTCATTGATATAGAGAATAGGTCTAACAATAATTTTACTTAATGCGTAATTGTACAATATTATGCCGCTAATATAAATACGATATAAATTAACATACATACATACATTTACATTTAATAAAAATATGAATAAAATATTCCAATAAATTGTAAACAATTTTGATATGTATAGAAATATATATTTAAACATATTAATACTATTTTTATTACGTGTTTTATTCGACTAAAAATACATTTGCCATATCTTACATTATATTCTGTGTATTCGTTATACGTGTATTATTTTATTTAAATTTCAATTTAGTATTTATATGAAGACATATTAGTCGTGCAAGTGTGATCATACGGTATTATGAAACACATTGAATAAGAAATATTATAGAAGCAGATGAGGAGAGCGAAAGAAGAGGCTTTGGAGTATAAAAATTACAAAGGGTGTTTCGAGGAGTAACTAGTACTTACTATATTGCTATTTATGAAGTTTAAGAATAAATTTCCTAAACTTCAGATTGCAAAAAAAAAATATAACATTTTCTTACCGACTTATATGCTAACATACAATATACTTCCAAACTAAGGAAGTTCTATGTAGATAGTCTTTTCTGGCTGTCTCTATGTTTAGTGATATCTTGGCCAACCCTAATAATGTTTTAATGATTTACTTCAGCAAAATAGCTTTCTATTTGAAGGATTAATCCCTGATTTGTTATGATAAATAGATAGTTGTTTTGTGTATCAGTATATACTAACCGAAGTTTTGTATCCACTTATCTCATCAGTTATAATATGGATACGTAAATCAATAACGTCTTTAGAAAACCAAAATAGTTGAGATACTTATATTATTATTCATTATGAAGATAAGTAGGTACTATATAAAGAATATCGCAATCGGCTTGTCTTATTTTCGGTTTTGTTCGAACGGTAAGAAACGAAGTCGATCGGATGAACCTGTGTGACCCCGCAAATGTTGTTAGTACCGGTACCGATACGATGTCGAGACACTGAGACACCGGTAATGGTCATCTTGTCTGAACATGCCTTTAACCGTTACGAAACAATAATGGATACAATACCAAATAAGTGTTATGTGTACGTAAGGGTTATTTGTTTTTATTAGGGGTTTCTCACACTATTAGCATATGTAGTATTTTATTATCAATGCATAGATGAATATTTACATATCATTCATACAAGTATAAATATGTTTAGAATATTAGACCTAAATAATATCATGCATTTTTTGTGCAAAATTCTATCTCTACATAGTATAAAATGAAGTCGCTTCTGTTGTCTATTCGCTTAGATCTTTTGAACTACGCAACGAATTTTAATACAGATTTCAGCAATAGATACAGTGATTTAAGATAAATATTTATACGTATAATGTATATATATATAGTACAGAAAAGCTTTACTAATAAAGCGAAGATTTATGAAATTGGATTTTATCACTCTTACTCGTAAAAACTACTAAAAAAATTATACGTAGATTAAAACAGGACTAGAAAAAAAAAGCAAAAAGGCATAGACATTCAACTAATTTAGCTAGTAAAAAACAAGAATCCCCATTAAATATTTATCACGAGGAATTGGATTTGTTAGAGTATCAATAAGGCCCTTAATAATAACCATTATTTTTATTTAATCTTTTGCTAACAAATCACCAAGATTATATAAAAATAATTAAAATTAAAATCGGAAATACTTAAAATTTTTTTTTTTATAATATATTGTTTGAAGATATTACAGTAATCATATTCATCGTACTATTAGATTTGATTAAGTTACATATACAACAGTGCATTGAGTATAATATGACTTTTTCAAACTGCCTAGCCAGGCCCGTGATATTTATGTTATGATGCATTACATTCATTAACATTGTATGTTTATGTAATGAGTGAAGCGTTTACTATAACACCATGTGATAGTGAAAGTGTGAAGATGTGTTTTAACTGGATACTATCCGGTTATAGTTTTTTAGGTGACCACTCCATTAGTAGATATATTCATCTTCGTTATACACACAATATATGTATACTAGCTGTACCCGCGACTTCGTCCGCGTAAAATAGTGACCTTGAGCAAATAATAAAAAATATATATTAATAATCTAACCCAATAAAAAAGTTTCATTGTTCTAGCTTCAAAAATGAAATTTCCATACATAATTCCATACAATTCAATCAACAGCCAAAAACTAAGTTTCAAACTACTATCTTTAAAATGAAGATACTTCCATACATACCATACATACATTACATCTCCCCTTTCAACCCCTTATAACCCTTTTTCTTGTTTTTTTTAATGCTACTTATATTAGTGTCATCATGTACCAATGATAAGATGTCGCTATACTGTAACTATTTATGGCTGAGTCCTGTGGCGGTAGGTACTGATATTTTCTCAACGGCCTAAAAAATGGGTTTCAAGTTTCTAGCTTTGAAAAATGACAATACATGCATACATCATTTTAACTCCCCTTTTGACCCTTACAACCCATTTTCGTTAATTATATTTAATCAATACGCAAAAAAATAAGATTGAAGCTTAAACTTTTAAAAAATTCCTCTTTCAGTCTCTTATAACCCTTTTTAGCATTAAAAAGTAACCTATGTCCTATCTCAAGATCTAGACTTTAAATTTCATTTAAATCAGTTCAGAAGTTTTGGCTTTTAAGACAGACAGACAGAGTCACTTTCACTTTCATAATATTAGTAAGGTATTTATTAAATAAACTGATCCAAAAAAGCGTAAGAAAAAAGCTTCATCGTTCTAGCTTCAAATATGACGAATTTCCATAAAAACTTTTATCTGTTATTTTATTTTACCCCTTGAATGGTGACAATGTGATATTTACAAATTTAAATATCATATTTGTTTATATTTAATAAACAGTTTAAACATTTCTTTAAATTCTTTTGAAAATTGGTGGTCCAGTTGGCCAATAACATAATAAAATTTTGTTAAATCAAAATAATAGATGTGATATTCTAAATTGCAAACTATCCCTCTACTTGCGCGAACCATATCTCTGACTCTACTGGCCAGAATGGAGAAACGCGTATTCCGAACCTGAATAGCTCGGATGGAACGGTAGATGTTATTTCTTCCAAGGAAATGTTGTTCATATGTATTGACAACATTTTTAATATTATATGTTGTTTTATTCTTCAAAAATATTAATAATATGTTCTTACGCTCTTGTCCAAGAGCAGGGTCATCAGTTATAGGCTATACCAGGATTATATTTATGTATTTATAAAATAAAATTGCAGAGCAAACGTTTATTCATTTAAATTCATAAGGAGACAACGGATTGACAATAATCAGTTGCGCGCGCAACTTATACAAATGACATATATGTTTATTTATGACATATGAGCGTTAATAAGTCGCATATCTAGTACAATACTGGTGTAATTCAGAAATTAAAAATTTTTGAAAATAGACTTAATAACACAACTATAAAGTAGACTTTCCAAAATATCAAATTTTTTATTTAAGCCATTATTATAATAAGTGTTTATTCAACCGCATAAAGATAACCTTGCATTACCATTTTCAACCCCTTACAACCCTTTTTTCGCATTATAAAGTAGCCTATGTCCTTCCTCGGCGTCTAGACTATATAGGTACCAAATTTCATTTAAATCAGTTCAGTAGTTTTGGCGTGAAAGCGAGACAGACAGACAGACAGACAGACAGACAGACAGACAGAGTTACTTTCGCATTTATAATATTAGTAAGGATATAATACTGTACAAAATTGTAGTATATAACTATATAAAAACGGTGGAGGAATTAGGAAGAAATATTCACAAATTATGTTATTAAAAATGGGACAACATATATATATGTTAGGAAAAGGTATAAAAGGAGTAAAATTGTATTTTTTCTTTTAAATTTTCAATAGATTATCCATTACTGTTAATCCAGTTAATAATCAAATAATAGATGGAATCTTATGAATGGTTTATTTTTGTTGTTTGATTATCGTAAATAAATTACGTATAAAAGTGTACAAAAGAACGAAGTCGTAAATAGTGTAACTAAAGGACTGCGATTTCCCGGTGTCTTAAAAATAGGGCTATTTGGCATAGCAATGTTTAAAAAAAAATATTTTGTGATCTTATCAAGATTGGCATATTAAGGATCATTCGTTTTGTGTTACTTAAATAAACTCTCGTTGATTAGTTTTGATTATGAAATGTAGGTACTGTCACTAGAGTGGTTATATGATCTTCACCAATCTAGAAGTAATAGATATCAACATTCTATTTAACTTATCCCTAAAAAATATCAACATAAAAATGTGTCAAAGAATCCTCTTGAAACAATCTACCATAAACACCAGGTTGATATTCAAATGAGGGAGGTAATGAGTGGAGGGGTATGATTTGGGTAAAATATGTACATTATTTAGGTGCCCAGACGGCAGCCGCGGGCGTGGACGTTAAATTAAAAACACGTCAAATGTTAAATTGGGTCGAGACATCTATTAAGCCGAATAGGGACGAAGACACATCGATATTAAAACTCTGAATATAGTTTCCATTATTATATGTTATTTTAAATCAAAGAAAAAAAGTATTTAGAATAATTTCTTATACTGATATTTTTACATTATGTTCTTTTACATTATTTTTTAAACAAGTCCACATGAAAATTTGGAGATAAGAATAACTCCATAAGAACCTTTCTTCAAGTAGAATGGAAGAAATAATTCAAAAATAGGAATTTAAAAATTAAACCCTGATAGATCTTTCAAACTTGTCAATGCAAAAAAACGTTCTTTCGGGCATGTATAAAGTGTGTCGAATCGGATAGAAATTTTCCTGCTGAGCAGCCCGCTCTAGGATAAGCTATTTCAGGTTGTGTGTCTCAGGAAGTAATCTGGGCTGACATTATCTGAACATCAAACGTCAAGTTATGAAAGAGAAAGAATAGACAGAGGCATTTTAATATCAATTTCTATTCTGCCTACATATTTGCTAAGGAGTTTGCTTAAAGATTGAATTTTTTTTCTTATATCCTTAATATTTTTTTCAATTTAAACATGAAATAGATATCAGTATACACACAGCTTAACTTCCAACTAGAGGTATCAAGAAACAAGAGCTCGAAGGCTTTTACTTAATTCAGAAGCACAGCGGGTGTTCCCGAAATCTTTGGAGTGGGACCGTGAAATATGGTGCGGGTGTATGGTGAGCGGTGACCGCCTCGAGGCATGTCCTGCGTGGCTTGCATTCTTACATTCTGTTCTAAACAAGGATTGTTATGGTATACCAGTAAATTAGATGCAATTTTTTAAATTTCGAATTGTCGTATCACAATATACATTTTTTTAATAGCGTAATGGTTTTGTATAATTCTTATCAGCCACTAATATTGTATGATAATACAACTAAAAAGGAAAACTTATAACCTATACTTTAAAATTCGAATTGTCTTGAATATGGTGGCAATGGCTTGATTAGTTAAATTTATAAGTACCACAATACAACGTTTAATTTTTTTTTACGTTAATAGCAACGTAAAAAAAAAATTTTGATTTGTAAACAAAAAGCATTAAATATATACGTAAAATGGAATAGACTTAAAGGTAAATAAATATAGACATATAAATGCACATATATACAATAGATTGACTGTAATGTGTTTTAAGTTGTATTTTATTTTGATTTCGAAATTATAATAAATTCTACATTCATAGAGATAACATTTCCCGAACCGAGCATGTTAATTTAACAATCCGCTAAAACCTCAAACAATTCTATAACACCCGTGACGGTGCCATTCTTTCGGCATTCGAACTTCGGACCCTAATAAACGAAGAATACATTTATCATAACGACAAGTGACGTCTGGAAGTAGCAAAACAAATCGAGTCCTTTTTCGGTCTAAAAGCTTATTAAAATTTATAACTCCCAAGAAAAAGTTAATTAAGTTTTAATAGAATACAAAACGGGAGTGGTTTTGGTAGCCAAAAATAGGCGGGGATGTTATAAAATTTAATTATTTTTTGAGGCTTAATGATTTTGTGTTTTTTTTTCGTACGATTATTTGTGCTTCCGATGGGGATTATGTAAACAGCGTTTGAACAAATGACTTCTGTTCTGGAGTAATTAATTTGGGTCAATGCAACAAAAACGTTAGATTAATAATATTAACACACAATTTCTTAATAGTTACTGTGATAGAATGTACTGTTTTAGCTATATTTAGGTAAAACATTTTAAATGGAATTCAAATATTATTATAGATTTTTAATTAATTTATAAGGAGTCACTATTATTTTTCTTATGCACCTAATTGTAATGGCAAATGGCTGAGGGCCCACCTGATGGTAAACGGTAGCACTAGCACTACGGCCACTACGATATCATGTGACACTCATGATGACACTCATGCGTTGTCATTCTAGAGGTATATAGGATATTCTAAAGCGACGTGTATGCTATCCTGTAAACAGTCTAAAACATCTACAATGGTCTCTGGTCAAAAATAAGTGAATAGGTACTTACTTAAAAGTATTATTTATCTTAACTTGATGGCTTTACTTTACCATTCTACTTAAAATACAACTTTAAGAGGATTTGTACAACATTGTATGTATACTTCAATTCACATGGTATTATCTTAAAAGACAGACTTTAAGAAAAATATTTGTTTGCACAGAAGTTTGCTTGAACATACGACAATACTTCGTAAATTGCATCGGGTCGAGTCCTCCCGTGGTTTATGGCTCCATTCAAACTTGAGTGCGATCGTTTTCACTAAACGCACAATATTGTATGTCGCTCCACCCTTTGATGGGGGGTCGCAAAACCTCAAACTTAATGATTTACACGATACAACCTGGCCGTAATTTTATCGGTGTAAATGCTTAAAAAATTGTCAAAAAATGTTTTATGATGACTGGAACGACGCGGCGAATCGAATTGGTTTAATCTCATTCAGTTGAAATGGATCATTGGTATTGATTCATGAATATTTTGTGCTTGAAATATCGACTCATATAAATACATTAGAAATTTATACTGCCTATTTGCCTAATATTAGAAACAATAAGAGAACTTGAAAATGTGAGCATTATGAAATATAATTATAATTATATTATAAGCAAGTATGTGTAGTAAATGTCTCCAAAACCCATACACAACAAAATAACAAATAAAATACCCAAACATTTATTTAATTTAACTATACTTTTTATCTATAACTTTTACACAGTATTTTGTAATCCTCACAAAATATTTTTTGTCATATATGAGTTATATAATAATATCTAGAAATTCTTATCACTTTATTACCTCCACAGCCTACAACAGAAACAGAATTATATGCTGACATGCGAAGTTGTTTCTTGTTCTCGGTCAGATTACAACTCATGATCTCATGGGTGCAAATCAAGGTTAAAAACCACTAGGCCACGACGCGCTGTGTATGAAACAAAAACACATAGTGCCAAGTAAATAATAATCAATGAAATATAAAAGATTAGCTAGTGGCATTTCGAATTGCAGTAAAAAGAATGGCAGGCCACAGCACAATGGAATTGCAGCCTTAATAAACCTGCGCTTTTAATTGCTTTATATAAATCATTACAGCTTGTTACGATCCTCAGTGATTTACTTACTACTTTGACATATTCGCGTATCTCCTAAATCACCAACAATCCTTTGTCATTCCGGACACGATTTTATGCGCGTTTTAATGAGATATTCAAGATTGAAAAATATGATTTAATCTCTCAATTCACGGCAAATATAAAAGATAATTCGTGAGCTTTGAAATTGGATTGACAAATAAATAATTTATTCATTCCTCGGTAACCAGAGGGCTAAGAAAAATAAATAACACATAACAGAATGAAAAGTTTTTTTCTGAAAATTGTACCATATGATTTTGACAATAGATATCTATTTATACATTATTTATTACACTTTACTGAGAATTGGATATAAATATACATAAACGAAGTTGGTAAATATATTTAGAAGCACTTGTACTATAATAATGTATTTTTGGTTTTGTCATAGGTACTTAGCTTAATTTTTTGGGGGATAAAGGAAAACAAAATTAGAATACAAAAGGTTTACTATGTTACTATGTCAATTACTAAAATCTAATACATATTTTAAAAAGAACATAACAAATTTAGTGAGTTAGTCGAAATGAGACAGTGAGTGACCTTCAAGTGCTTTCCAGTCAGTAGTGGGGATGGTGTATGTAGTAAAATACTAAGAAAGCGGCTAGATAGATTTGTTTACTCGAATTTTTTTTTCAACCTTCATCTTCACACGACACGTAAACAAGACGTTTGTAACAGCATCGAAAAATCAGGAAATCTTTAACAATGTCATAATGGTAAATATGTAGTTTATATACCTAATGTGAGCAAATGCAAATAACAGGGAAAATATTTAAAATAGTGTTCATAACATTAATACTCAAGTAACTATACATATGTTATTATAATAATAATTCTCCTTTACTGCTGTATTTGGGAGAACAAAAACAAACATCAACATCCAACAAACTTGAAATAATTATAAAATAATATACTAATCAAACTGGCAAGGGAGTGTAGTCCATTACACATGTTATTAGTTATAACCACACCATTTCGTAGTTCATTAAGCATCATATAAAGAGACAGGTCGTTTTTCATACACATTGTTTGTCTCAGTCAATGAGTAAAAAAAACTCGTAACTAGTGTTTGCTGCTCAATTTTCGACTGACACATTGGAACAAAGAAATTAATTGATGTTAGTAATGAAGGGAAATAATGAATGAATGATTGTAGAGTAAGTGAGAGATACAGATACGAAGTTTATTGTTAGGAATAAATAATTTACGGCACCGTTTTATCAGAAGTCATGTTCTTCAATTATATATATTGAACATTCTTATGCTATTTTTAAATGCATGTAATTTCCAAAGAAAGTGATTTCATTAAAATAAATTATATTTCAATTCATGGTAAATTGTGCCAAATGAAATTATAGATATATGCAAGGTGAGTACTGCAAAAGTAAAATAAAAAAATAACAAACAATAATTACTAAAAAATATACCACCAATCAAATTACAAAATAAGTTAAATGAATCATCGAAATCAAATCAATTTTCATAAATATATTTAAAATTTGCGTAACATACTTATACATACAAAGAAGTAAGTAAAACCTGCTCTAGTTTTTCTTTTTTAAAAAAATATTACAGTTGCATTTAAATTTTTTTTCATACAATTCTGTAATAAGATAATCATGACTAAAATATTTATGTAGCATATACATTATCCTTAGTTTCTGTAGTCTAACTAATCTACAATACTCAGAGCAGTCAATCTTATCCATCAAAGTTGGCTCTAGGCTACACTCGTCTTCGTGACTTCTGCTATTGCAATGTACCTTTTATATTATGTTTGCTTTTAATTAGCTGATCGGACATCGGTCTTACCTTACTTGGCGATAGTTTCATAGAAGACAAATGGTGTTGGCTGGCGGAAGGCGTGGGAAATGATTTACGGATGTTTACATTGATTCTAGAGATGCTGTTGGTGTACTTGTGGTAAAAGCAAGGTGGTACTACTACATTTTTTGGGATAAAACTCGAAAATTTTCTACATATTGTACAAAAACGAAACATCATAGATGACTTCTAGTTCTTATTAATAATGTAAGGTGGGTAATAGTTTTGTATTAAGTATAAATAATGCAGCATATTAATAATTTAAATATCAAGCGTAAACTAGTGTAATAATTTTAAAAACATTAATAACAACTTTACCCAGTTGTGTTCTACCCTCTAAAATACTTTTAAATACAAGTTATACGAAAATAATGGATTTCGTTTATTTATAGCTATATTAGGTGACTAACTACTTCTTGTTTCAAATCGAATGTATAAGATTTCGAGGATATTCTTATCACCTGAAATATTGTAATAATTCATAAAAACTTTGAAAAAGTAAAATAATTTCAGAGACTGTGGATAGTCCACAGTCAGCCCATCAGTCAAACCTTATTTTATTATTTATATTTCTTTTTTTCCACTGCTTCGAATTAAGAACGTAAACAACAAAATTATACAATATCTCATTGTCAACGACAAGAACAGTTGAAAGTTCTTGAGATAGTGCAGAATGACCGGAGGGCATATCTAATAGTTTCTTTCGTAACCTACAAATTTACTGTTTACATTTCTATGAACCTTCACTTGTGGATGTTAAAGTACATTTTTGAATTCACTAAATTGTATTAACATTTAAGGGTCGGATCGTGCTCTGGCTATTTAAATTGAGCCTCTGTCAGTTCCCAGCGGGGAGTGCACCCTTAATTGGGATGGCAATATGTTATACCATCGACGCTGGTGTGGTGATCTCGCCTTGGATTGGTCTGTATATATCATAACAAATGTTTTATTGGTGCTATTGTTAGTTAGATTTTGTTTTAAATTTTTGAATTGAACACAAATCGCAATCGATTAATATTTAATTTAAATTATTAAATTATCTTGAGAATTTTCCATGTATTCCTATGTGTATTGAGTAGGTATTTTAGGTATGGCAAACAAGCATATGGCCTACATGATGGAAGGTAGTATATGTAACTATATATATGGATTATATCACAGTTAATACATACTTTGAAATCCCGTGGTACCTTTCATACGTTGCCATTTCTGAACGCTAAGTGACCATACTACCTTACTCTTAAAGAGGACCATACTTTTTATTATGAAGAAATATGTGAGGGAGAGGTACTCAGAATATTTTATAGATACAGTGACTATCTCAATAAATCCAGTTTCATACAAAAAATATTCGTTTCTATGACGCGTAGTTGATAGATACAATAGATGATAGTCTGAACATAACTATATGATCAGAGTACATATTTGTAAATGATAATGAAATTGTGCTCCCGTTTATGTTAATGATGTACACAAATGGGGGGCGAATGGAAGATAATATAATATCGTGGCAAATTAACCAGTGCATAACCACGATGGTTTCTAGAACAGTATGACAGGCGATCGGACGTGGTTACATTAATAGAAGAGACCCACCCTTCCTAATCTACAGATAATATAATAAACAGGAAGGATTTGATTGTTTGTTTGTGCGTGGAACTTCTCTGTCAATTTATATTTCTGACTGACTCTTCAGTGAAGGAAACATTGATATCAGACGGCGATAAACAACATGGCAAAGCTCGCCCATTGCCATGTTGAATTCCAAATTAAACATATTATGGTAGCTATGATGTAATTTGAGGATATGCCACAAGTTACATTCTCCACAACATCGACAGTTAATAATACCTCTGCCTACTCCACCTGTGATAACAATCGTTACGGTATATTTGTATTTGTTTTTTTTTTTAATATTACGATGGTGACAAACAGGCATAGGGCCCATCTGATGGTAAATGGTTACCGTAGCATATAGGGCCCGAGACATCAGGGGTGTCACGTGCTCGTTGCTGACCCTAAAGAAACCTTTATATACCTATCTTGAAAAACCCTATGCTATAGTATTTTTTGTATACACCATTACCCGTCATAAAATTCTTATAGTAATCCTTGGCATCACTAGCGACTTTGTTAAGTCGTTTAAACAACCAAGTAAGTATGACTTATCACGCACGCATCGTTCTGGCAAAATATTAATTCGCAGTCATCACATTGGATATAAATTTTGATGTCTTAACTGAATCTGTACAATTAATTGATTTGTAGAAAGCATTTGAATTTCATACAAACGTTTTATATGTATAATAATTCTGACGTAGACTATTTGTAGTATATTTTATAAAATAAAATGATATCTAGGAGTTATCTTTTGGAGTCGTAATATTTTTCGATGAGTTTTGTTCACAGTTATATTTTTTTTTTATTTAATTTTAATTCTTTATTTATAAAAGGTCAGTTGTTGACTAATATCTTATAAAACAATAAACACCGTATAGTCAGAAATTCTTTCGCTTTCTAGGTTATATTTACAAGTAACATGTTGTGGAACAACTACATACAGTCAAATTGATACGCAAGGTTTTGTATCTTGGCAAGTTTAAACCTCAAACCTTTATTATCAGTACAACTAGTCGCTAGATCACAGCGGCTTCTTGATAAGTTTTTTCATCATAATATATTTTAAAGCGCGTTAGTTTGAAAAAGAATATAGAATACAGTCCATTCATGTTTTTCAAACCTTCAATCAAGTCATGCGGTGGGCACGTACAATGATTTTTATTAAGTTACTACATAGATATACCGATAGACGATGTATCGAAATGTATTCAAATTGATGATTGATTCGATACATGCAGCGTAATATGATTGAATAGAGATACATAACATTACTGTCGTGTTTTTTTTCACTAGGCAGATGTTAACTTACGTTGTATGTTGATGAGCACATTTGGTTTTGTAGTGAATTCTTATTAACTAATAAATGTCTGTACGTTTTCTGTATTCACAAGAGTACCTTTTTTATGGATTCACAAACAATCATACAGCGTACCTAATGGTAATTGGTTGTGTTTCGGTTGAAGAGCTAGATATTATCCAGAGTTATTTATTTATTATATTCCTGTAAAATTATCTTCCGAAATTGCAAAAAGGGAGTAATACCACGGACGTTACACGGACGGTACACGTTATGTCTGTGGTGCTATTCACGATGGCACACCTTCCGATAATCGCTGGTTCGAATCCTTGCACTTGCATTCTTGAGTTTTATTTGCATTGGTTTGTTTTCTATGTCTATTATGTATGTATTAAAAAATGCATTTAAGTATTTCTATCAGTTGTTCTAGTACCCATGACACAAGTCCAGCTAATATATAATAACTTGGAACTAGATGGCGCTGTATGAAATGTTTAGATTATTATTGTTATATTATATAGTCTATGGTTGCCACTTACCATTAGATAGGCCGCCAGCTTGTTGGCCATTCCGTATCATAAAAAATAACCATACTTTTTTTGGTTCAATTTTGATTCATGTTCTTCCCATGTTCTCATCGCGTTGTCTCTATAAATATGATTTTGTTTATTAACAACCGACTCATAGGCCATTCAGAAAAAGAATCACATAATATTGCATTTTTTCCTGGTTACAAAGAACATCGCCGCCAAAAGGTGGCAATTAGTGACAGGTGCTCCCATTTTGAGAATTGTATAAATTTTGATACATTTTTTTCACCACTCAAAACCAAAAAAACCGGCTATTGTTCTGACTAAAGTTTATCCCAATGCCCTTTGTCAATGTCATATTCGCTACCATTCGGGAATCGAACATAATACCTGGTGACATATGGAGGAGGATATTAAAGATGATGAGTCATCATGACCTTGCTAAAAGAGGCCGCTCGCAAGAAATCTCGAAAGTTTTTGCTGATCTAGCCATTTTTTCGAACCCGCCTATTTGTACGACAGCGACTCATTGTCTGCTAGATCTTTGAAATAAAAAAAAAACTAATTTAATAAACTCTTCTTTGTTATATTTTTAAGGGTGTAAATTTATTACAAGAAAAAATGTAAATTTACAAAACAACTGTTTTGTTTTACACAATGGAAGCAGCGAACCTTAACCTATAGTTTTTTTTTAAATATTAATTTTGTTTTCACCCGATTGGTAATTTTAGCGTTAGCATTTAGCGTTGTTATCACATACTTGCTTATTATTTTAATATAATTTCTTCATCTGAGAAAAGTTTACTACCAATAACTTACTTATTTACATATTAGATCTTATGAATATCTTGATTAATAAACATGCACCTACAATTTGTGTAAATACGGATAAATTCCGTTCAAATTTAATGGGATATCAAATCGAAAGAGACATCCACTGATCCCGCAGTTGCCTATTACAAAACAGTTTAATCGAATTTTAATAACAAATCAATAACAATATTTTACTATAACAATCATTATCTGCCCACGTAAATGTGGATAAAACAAATCGACCAATCTACGCCTCTTCAAATATATCGAGATCTTTTCATGAGGTTGAATAGGTAAAATCATAATTTGAACGCGACTAGTTAGGGTCACCATGAGTTTCCACCGTTTGTAGATAATCCTTAAAGGTCTTAAAATAAGTAGGTAAATTAGAAAGTAAGTAGAATGATGTAGTCTAGGTCAAGCTCTCGAGCTCTACCGAAGTTCTCCAGACTGAAAAGTCATGTTTTCATTATTATTATATTATATATATAGTATTTATATATTATATATATAGTAATTATATATAGTATTTATTTATTTTTCAGATTCTCTGGTAATATAAACAGCCATAACGAAATAAAACTATTTTGAGAGTTCTTCTATTCTACAACGTTAAATTCAAAAACCTAGCGAAAATGGGCACGTCACATATCGCGTTCTATACGTCATTGACAGATTACTATAACAATCTCATCCGATATACATATACTATATGATTATCATATACCTATGTAATACATAATTAACATTCTATATATTTTCACAGATAATATAATACAATATAATTAAGCTATTATTATCATCAGAAATACATATAATTATCATATAAGTAGTTTCTTTGACAAGGACATTAACATAGTCATAGTCATCTAGCATACCTACAGCTCGCCTCATCCTAATAGCTTACTTCTAATAGCTTACTCTATCCTAAACATCATTGTCATCGTCATCACAGCCAGCCCTGCTATACATTAGCTTACGTCACAGCCTGCAACTGATATCTAGAGTTCTTAACTAATTAATAATGAGGGTACTCATTAGTACTCAACTTTATTCATTATGACTTGATTTTATTATTATAGATATATAATTAAGTTTTCCACAAAACATCGCTTAATTGATCATTATAATATTGTATGTTAAAAAAAAAAGAAAATCCCTGATAACGGTGTATCCTATTACAAGAGAGTTAGTCACATTAATCACTGCGTACTTGAAGATAAGGATTTCCAAACAGATAGAACGACTTGTTAGCGTTAAGCAAAAGAATAAAAAATCTCTAGTCCTATAACAAACAGTTGTTTTGGTCACACTAATTGTAAGCAATTTACAATAAAACGCTATACGGAACCGGGGCACGTAACTCTGTATATCCCATGTTAATGTTCTCGATTCTGTTTTGTTGATTTCTATAAAATATTATAAATGAGACGGCTACCACTAAGAGAATGACCAAATATTATTTTTGACTGTATCGCCGGAAGAAAGTTATACGCTTGATTTTCTTAAGGGATAATTGTTATTTACTTTCAATTATGTAAAGTATTTCAATTATGAAGTATTTTATTTATACTTCACAGGTTCGTCTTTCAAATAAGAATACAAATACAAATTAATATAGGTAATTCATATATATTTTGTTCTAGGTATTTAGTTCTGTATATTATGTGTCTTTAAAAGAACGAGTGAATAATAAGTGGATGATGTGACCACAAACGTTGAAAACCGGGTTGTCGCATTAGTTTTTTGATTTAGAATGTATGCAAAAAGGAAGAATTGTAAAAGAGATACATTTAGAAAAATTAAAAATTATACGATTATATATGAGAATCACAGTTAAACCTTTTTACGTTTGTCAAATAGATTTCGACTAAAAGAAATTATATAAGATTATTTAAAACTATAATAAAAATATACAATTAAGTCATTAAGATATGCAACTGAAATGAAACACTTTCAAATGTCATTTTATACTGAAGAAAATTCTTGCCTTGGTTTTCCTCGGCCAGCACTTTCGTGTTACTGTACACCTTACGCAATATGAATCCAGAAAAATGGAATATTCTTTATATTTTGTTCACGGTCGGGGCTCAACAGGTAAGCATGAATAAATTCTTGGCCGACGACAAAGCGGCTCACAGTCGGAGTGCGTTTTTCATAAAGTGTCGGCCCTGTTAAACATTTTTTATTTGGCCATTTGCTACCAACTGCGTTATATGAAAAATGGATCGTAACCGTACCCTTTTCTCGTGTTTTTTTTCTTCCGAATAAATCATGTCATTAAATTTTAATAGTCACGGTAAAGCGAGCCGAGTTAGTTAGGTCTTTTGTTGAGGCCAGTTTGAGCATCCTTTGATTTGATTGTTACTATTTAGGGCTATTGTACTCGTTCGATGGTTAACTCGAGTAAATGCCGACTTAATTTCATTAATCGACTCCTTTGTACGAATTAAGATTTAATTGAGTCGATCCGACTTGTGTCGAGTATTGTGCCTTTCATCCAACAATGTATGGAATTCGAATTATTCTGGATGCCTTAATGATGAACATATGTTTTTTGTAACACGTGCTTATTTATTTTTGATACTCTTTTTTTAAGTCTTTGTATTCTATCAATGTATATACGTGAAGAGTTAAAGAATACTTTAGAGTATGGTGGATACAATACAATTCCAAACATAATGGTCTGGAATCAGTTTTGAGAATCTATTATTTTTATATATTCTTTCTTTCTTCTATTTACGTCGTAACTTTGATCATGTATTAAATTATTCCAATTATTTGACTACATTAATATCATATTATTCTACTAATTACTATCTTATAAGGGTAGTTACATCACTCATAGATAGTAGATACCTATAGGTAGTGTAATATTATGCGCACACTTACAAAAAATAATATTTGTATGAGATTGACCTAAGTAATAATTAAAAAAAATAGTGCCCTTTAAGCTACACATAAAATTCACAAAAATAAAGAAAATAAAAGAATTTATTGAAATTTATTTATTTCTAATAAGGTTCGAGCAAGCAATATTTGTACATGGACCTACTATCTTCTAATGTTTTCGGTAAAATCATAGATTTATGTCATTAATAACAATTTACTACTGCTATGGCTTGTAAAAAACATAATACTGTCTTAGTGGTCTAGCGGTTTAGCACACCGCTTTACTTTCGAAGGTCGTGGGTTCAATCTTCGCACGGCACAAATATTTGTATTCATGAGTATGATTGTTTGTGTGTGACTGAAAAAAATATCTGTGTATTTGTATCAATTGTCTAGTACTCATACCACAAGCTCAGCTTTGCTTAGTACTAAATATGAATTGTTCTAAAATATTACTATTATTAATAAGATTGTACATTTCTAAATATCAGAGTAGTACCTGTCTACCTTTAAATAAAATTCGCGATAACCAAATCGAATTAGTGACGTACTGAACGATCCGGTATCGATTTTTTCGAGTCGAAATCAAAAAGGTGTGGGGCGGGATCGCCAAAGGCGAAGCATGTGTTCGGTATGGGGGGCATGGGGAGGAGAGGATGCGCGGGCGAAGGGCAGAGGTCACGAGCCTGTGGTGAGCTAGTGTTGTAACACACACTATAGATTATCGTGCAGTATATATTAATTTATTAGTTAATTATTTATGATATAATAACTGATTCTACAAAATGTGAAACTTACTGCAATGTGATTTTCTTAGAGAAATAAAAATAATATTAATAAACCTGGATAATTCCACAATGCCATCTAGTCGCAAGGTAAGTAGAGCTTGTGTTAGGGGTACTAGACAACTGATATAAATATTCAGAAATATTTTTGTCAATATATCCAAAATATACATAGAAAACTCCCAGATCGATACAAGCTAGAGTTACTCACTAACACTAGATACTCATAAATACAAATGTTATTACCGTGCGAGGGATTCAAACCCGCGACCATAGGAAATAAAGATAAACCGCTATACCACAGAGGCCGTTACATACATGTTTCGATTTTAATAAATTTGCAATGAGAAATGACGTCGATATAATTAAATTATTAAAATGTTTGTTGTAGGTTTTCAATATCAGAAGATAAGCTGAGAACATCATCGTCGTCATTTCAACCTGAAAGACGTCCAATGCTGATCAAGAGACCTCCCCCAAGCTAACTTATATCTGAGTTATCTAGTTAACTGCACATTATTTAAGATTCGTTGGATATATAAATTTAGTACCTACGTATTTTTAGTAAAAACTAGTCAGATATAGTTTGTTTCTTTAAAAATTATTTTTGATATGTTTTGTAAACACATAGTGAATCAACAACAACATATACATAACTTCCATTTTCCAACTCGTATAGTTCTTAAATAAATTGATTTTGAGTATTTAAAAATAATCAGTTCAATTAGTTCTGATTTTTAATTTAACTATTTTTTTGTAATCATATGATGAAAGATTTATATCAATGAAATAAATACACAATGATATTGTTAAAAATCAAAATATCATTTTGTCTAGGAAATTCACAATAAAAATGATTTTTAAATTTTTTATTATAAAGTCATATAGGGTATCGATACTATTATGTTATTTTTTAATGCACATCACTACGAACCACACCTTGCTCGCATCGTGGCGAAAACGTAATTTTAATTCAACTGGTCATACGAAAATAAAATATTAACTTCATTCGTATTTATAAATTTGTTAGGCCTTATTTTGGTGAAAAATAACTAAATAAAGTATCTTATTTTCATAATATTACTTAATACAATTTAGGTTCACCATTAGTAAAACTACAGTAGTAATAAGTGAGTTTTGATTTTCATGCTTGAAAAGCAAATAAATAAATTCTTAATTTCTTTGTATTGGTGGTAATCAATTACATTATTTAATCGAATTATATTCTTGCATTATGGGTTTTTTGATTTCATTATATTATAATATACTGGTCAAGAGGAACATCACAGGATTTTAGTTAGAATATTGTAGTATGTTGCTACAATATCCCATTCAATTTGAGCTAAAATATACTATAACAAATTTTCACATTTAAAAAATTAATAAAAATATTATTTCGAAATATATCAGATCCTACTAACAGTCTGTTTTGCTATATCTAGAAATAAACTACAGGATATAAGTAGAATAAGTTCTTATTTATATTAATTTAAAAAATATTACAGTATGTCCGTCTGTCTGTCTGTTTTGAGACATCATGAATGAATGATATGAAAAGAGACGCGAAAGAAAATACATGAACTTTAGGCTGAATTAATCCTAATGAATTCATTTGAATGTAAATGAATTTTCACAAGAATGTATGTAATAATTCGATATAAAAATAAATTATAATCAGGTGGACAAAAATCTTGTATCTAATAAAAGCAGGCAAACTCGCGGCTAACAGCTAGTGTCAATATAAAATGCTCAATAAAACACGTCTCACCACACCACTACAGTGTTAACAACTCCAGTATTATCGAAGTTTTATAGGGACCTACACCGGCGACGCGTTTATTCACAGGATACAATTTCAAAACATCACTGAATGGGTTAGTAAAACGTACAAGACGCGAGATCGACGCAATCACGATGTCCAATCTATGCTCTGATGCAGATGAACGGCTGTATGCAAATAAGAGGGAAGACAATGAGCTTCCTGCTGATAATCTATGAGCTTTGCATATTATAATATATAAATATATCCTCACGACACCAACCTCTGTAATATATATAATATAGTCAGAGAAGTTGTCACTACGACTAACGGGTAACCTAACTTCGATAAAAATGAAGAAGCAGCGGGTAGATGGTAAATAAATAAATTATGGACAGATATATTCGTCTACCTTCACACAAGTTAGTTGGTTACTACTATTGAAATTCACTCGAAACTCATCTCGAAGAACTATACTCACTGTAATCTATATTCACTTTAAAAAGTCCAATAACATGAAGTTCGTAAGCGACTATTATGTACAACATAATAGTGAATAATAGATTTTTCATTTGATTTAAAGCATTATACGACCTGTGCTTCAACGGTTATAAATTTCTACTGCTTAAATATAAATAGTATTATAAGTAGACCAATAGATGGCGCTCACAAATATGCGCTTGCGTTGCCAGCGGGCAAACGCAACGAGCTGTCGACGGCTGCAATGAATGATGCAGCTAGCTTCGCGAAGAAATATGTAAATGAAATTTTATTTTATTATATACAAGCTGTGCCCGCGGTTTCACAACTAACAACCGGCTCGTCTACTCAAAATTTCGTTCAAATTACCGGAGATACCGGGACTCTTATTTATAAAAAGGGACTGTCCCGTTCAAAACTAGACGTCTGGTCACACTATTCATACCTCAATCTGATGTGATTTTCTCAGTGAGGGGAGAGTTGTAGAATGTGGTCAATATGTGCAAGTACCTTGGTTTTACTGCAGCCAAGCATGGAAGTATCTTGCTTTATAAGATGTGTTTCTGTTTGAGGAGTGAGATGTGAGATATGACAGTAAAATTACAGGGTGCGAATGCTCGATGTCAACTCTCTTTGTTCGGATATATACATTTATTTCCTATACAATAAAAAATGATATAAGTTAAAATACACGAATCTAGAAAAATATTATTACCTAAATAATGAGAACGTTCTTAATTTTATTTAAATACTTTTTTATTATAAATGAAATTCACTTACCGCTTTCTTCGTTACATTTAAGCAGGCTCAGTAATGGCGATACAATGGCGTAGTTTGTCGAACGTTTGACTCCGACCCCTGACTTATGTACCACTATAAGTTCACACCAAAACATGCACCATGCCTGCCATCTCCTACCACTTTTGATATTAATCCATAAATGCTCCTATGTAGATAGATGCAAAGTCGAAATTAAACAACCTGATGCTTATCACAAGTGAACAAATATAACATGGCGAGGACAATTTGTATTTATTGCAATTTAATAATGACTTTATGGACGCTTGTTTGGTTTCGTTCTAAATTTAAATTATATTTGATAGGTGGCTTCAGTTACTAGAACTTGAATATTAAATTTAATCTGCAGCGGGTACTTGCAAATTTGAGATAGATATACCTAGTCGTTTAATATAATGGTTTCTTTAGCTATTATAGCACACGATGTGGTTCATTTTGTTTAGAACTTACTTTAATAGTTTATTTAGTTTTACATATATTTACTAGATACTCACTCCGACTTCGCACCGGTGTACATGTATTATATATAAAAACCTTCCTCTTTAATCACTCTATATATTAGAAAAAAAAACCGCTTCAAAATCCGTTGCATAGTTTTAAAGATTTAAACATACATAAGGACGGACGGACAGCGACAGCAACTTTGTTTTATACTATGTAATGATATAAATGGTTAATTACAACCAATATTAATTCATCTATTGTATAGTGTATCTAATGACCTAGTATAATTTTAGAACTAGATTCTTCTCTCTTTACCATAATCAAAAAATAATACAGTACCAGCGAGAGCAAATATATCTAGCTACAATAGGTCATATACCACACTATAAGGCTAACATCAAAATGATAAGCGGTAGCGAGTATAATAAACCCTGATTAACTAAACGGACGCCGGACGGATGAAAGGAATCACGTATCATTTATTGTAGAGTAGATACTTGTTGATACCACGTACATGTATAATAATAAGTATATATAGTTTTGATGTATGTCTATAGTATAATGAAATTGTGATCGTTATTATTGAACATGAATTATGTAAGAGTAATGGGCTGATTTTATTATGTATGTTTTTAATAAGTAAACATTTTCAATGTTATGCTGGTGTAACAAGAATACTTCTGTTTCATATAAAAAAGGAAACTTAAAATATTTTAATAACATATGGTGTGTGGCACTTATTATTTAAACGATAAGTTTTAGTAAATGTCCGTTTACATGAGTGATTTAAAAAAAATTGTTTGCGAATATAATAAAGTTTTCAGAGAATTACATTTCATCAAAATAAATGAAAGGTACAACAGTATATTAATAGTTGATGTAGTTTAAGAAACTATTTAAAATGTGTACAAATACGAGTATAGTCAAATTGAGTACCATCTCCAAATCATCCATAATTTTGATTATTACTCTGAATAACTATTAGTAGTGATAAAGGATCGGTTGAAATAAAAAAATACTAAATATGGAATAACGAATATAGGGACATTTTTTTTGTATTTTTATTTATACATTACTGTCTTTGTACGCGGGTTTTCTCGATTGAAATTAGTAAGTAAGTACACCTACTTACTAAAACATGCATAATGAAATACATTAATAATGTTTTTATATATTTAAAGTATGTTCCGCACTGCTATGTAAAACAATAGATAAGTATAATCCCTTAAATCACGGAATGATTTTAAATAGTAATATAGTACACGTGCTGTTATCCGCTTATCGCTTTCCGCTATTTTCTATGCAGCCAGACAGCATTCATTTGGAATTTGACCGACATGGCGTCGTGAACGTCGGCAGACGAAACGCACGAGCCTTCGGCCGTGTATAGTCATAAGGCTGTGTTCACCATGACTTGTCATGTCATAACTGTATGCACTTGGGGTCATAGCTGTTTGAAATCACGTCACTGTCCATGCATCATTGTTGATACTATAGTTATACTTCAGTATTTATTTACCTTGTAATTATTCTTTGTATTACTGTACTGTGAACTTCATTATCATTACTACTAGTTTAAAGACATTTTATTCAGTCATATTTAACAGTCTCTCTCTTGTTGGTAGAGTTTTTGTCATTTTCCACGATCCTCCATCAATCTTTTTATTTGTTGATACGAAACGACTCCAACTTTTTTCTTAACCTACTTGACATAGCTATGTTTTGGTGTTCTCCTTCCCCTCTTTCCTTCTATTTATACCTTGATATTATTATTCATAAGTTTGTCGTGACATATTTAGTACACCAGAATTTTTTCCGCCTATTTTCAATATTATTTATGATTTGTCTCTTTTCTAACAGGTTCCTAAAAGGTTAACCTTTTCTTATTCTATTCCATTTTGTTTTAAATTAATATTGTTAGAATAATCTAGTATTATTTGCAAATTTTAGTTTCCCATCTCAACACATTGACTTTACATATGTCATTGTAAATCAATATTTTATCTTATACTTATTCAATGTTACAAAATTATTACAACTAGTATGTACACACTACTTTATATTTTGACGCGTGCTGTATTAAAAAGAGCTAAGAGAAATTTCTTAAAATACCAAGCAACAACGAACTTCTAATCTCTTCATTAGTATTACTTCATAGTCCTTAACTCCACACAATAAAGTTAAATTTCCTTTGATGCACTTAAAAAACCATAAGGCGATTTGTGTCTTCCAAGAGTTTAGTACGGTTGTTTATAATTGGATTCAAATGTTTTAAAAACCACAACATTGTGATTTAAATATAACTATACGAACTTTGAAATAGAGTATAAAATTGTGTAACATTTAGAAGTAATGTTTGGACAATTTTTCATATAAATAATATCGTGGGAAACGAAGCGTGCCCGCGGGCGCGTCATGAAACTTCGCAAGTGAATGGACGAAAAAGTTTATTATAATAAGAGTATTTCGATTAGCTTTTACATAATAAGTTGTTGGCTTTGTTCTAGTTAATAATCTTTGAGGTTAAGAGACGTTAAGTATACATCTCTGGAAAATTTTTCTTCATTATTTGCAGCGAATTACAAAATTGACATCACTATGAATAGATAGATACAAAAAAAAAATAGAATTTAATTGAGTACTTTTCGCTGTGATCTTAACGTTGCTATTATTGAAAAAGTAATGCAGATGAAACATTTATTAGAGAAATAAAAATTAAAAGACAGTAATTAATATGAAATTTTTATTAATTTCGTATTCAGTACTCTCTTTCAATTTTAATTATATTATTTATTAGTATGAAATTAATATAGGTCTGGGTCTAGTACACAGATTATAAATATCCTATTACTAATCTAAAAATGGCAATATGGTTGATATGACTATTAACACGACTGGCAGC
The DNA here is from genome assembly GCF_030625045.1 of Achroia grisella. Classification (NCBI taxonomy): domain Eukaryota; kingdom Metazoa; phylum Arthropoda; class Insecta; order Lepidoptera; family Pyralidae; genus Achroia; species Achroia grisella. The sequence goes on from NW_026713022.1 coordinate 1,053,333, forward strand.
GGCAGAATATCTTCAATGATAAAAAAATATAAGTCACATTAATCATCATTCCTGTATATCGTATATTTATCACAAAAAACAAAAGAGTATAACTCAAAACACTGTATATAAAACATCGAAATAATTAATATTATCTATCGCCAACAACATTATTATTAGTAAAAAGTTAAAAGTGTTACAAGAAGTATTAATAAAAATTCTTAGTTGCTTGCAAAATAGAAATAAATAATTTAAAAGTGCACGGCGCACAAGTTACAGGCCGGGAGGGCGATAAATTCCAATCAGAGCGAGTGCGCAAGGGCACTGGGTCGCGATCTTGCTCATTTAAGGCTACATTATTATCTTTATACCTTAATTTCGATTGCTTTATTATCACTAGCAATTACCATCATTACATATACCAATAGACATTTTTTTTTATTAAGAAAGAAAATTTAAAATATGATTCTACAATAACATTTTATGTTATTATTTATTTAAATAAAGAATCAAGTAATAACAATACGATGCAAAACGATCTCTAGTATTTTGGAATTAGATAAGCAGTAAAATAAACTAATATAATTATAAATTCTGTTTAATCAATGAAGTTTAATTTTATTTGATTGCCCATATTTATAACTACACTATTATTTTTTAAATAAATACTTTGAAAAATACTACAAAGATTTCTATTATACGCGTTACAAACCCACGACTATTGGAAATTGAAGCTGCGTGCTAAATTGTTGTACCACCGAGGTCACCATATATATAATGAATGCGGATACGTTGGAACTGCGAAGTTATACGTCCATCATTCTTCTATGACTTATTTTTTAATGATTAAGTACTTGCTGTATCGCACGGCACTACCCAAGTGAATTGAGTTAATAATTATTTAGTCTGTTAGTCTTGGATATGATGAACTATGTATTAAATTTCATACAAATCCTTCTAGTAGTATTTGCATAAAAAATTAACAAACGTTCATTCAACCATACTCACAGTACACCACGTTTAATATCTGACAATCAACCCCTTAAGCATTTAAAGTTAAATATTAATATGAACAGAACAGAACTCTACACATGTTTAGTGAGCGTTAAAAAATATTTTCGATATATATTTTATAGCTGTTTAAAACATATTGATAATTACGACAAATCGATTCCCTAAAACGTTACAAACTTCATATTTTGATAATGTAAAGTAGATGAAATATTATGTAATATACGTTTATACAAGCGACAATAATCCCAAATGTGATAGTCAAAGATACTAATTTGTTAACGGAATTCTTAATATTCAATATTGGTTAAATTCTAAGACCAATCTAATAGAAAATTTATTCATAGTAGATTCATGATTTTAACACTTTCATTAAATTAATAGCTTTTATTGCGTTAATTGCTATATCCAAACATATAATTAAATTATAATTCATCAGTATTCAGCGAGTAGAGATTACTAAAACCATGTCGGTAAACATTGTAATTAATTTATTTTATAATCAATTTGAGGTAAGCGTGATTTTTGGTTTGTTGCAATCTTTTCTACGGGTATTATGTTAATAGGTATGTATGTTAAGGTATTTATGACCTCAAAACAAAATTCTATGTTACGTGTGATCGTCACTTAGATATTCCTAACTATGACTAGACAATTTTCAATAAAAGTTTGTGTTTAATCTTCAATTGGTTCTTGGATGGTTATAAAAAATAATTGGACCGGGTAGGTGGTCCGTATTATTTTTTTGGAATACTAAATTGAATCATTCAGAAAATAAATTTTTAGCACAGATGTAAGAACTTAGCATTGTCAACTATCCATATTGTCGTCATTGTGATATTTAATTTTTAATCTATTAGAGGATAAGCTGTTACTATATTACATCATCGGGAAGCTAAAAATATTGATAATTTTTTTTTGTAAAGTTTTCGATAAATAATTACTAATTTATTTATTATCTAAATTATAATTAGCTTTTAGTCATCCTAAATGGAATTTATAATGTATTAGATTCTAAATGCAATTTACAATCTATTAGATTATAAATTGCATTTAGAATGACTACAACAATACTGGTTTTAAAATAATTACAACAACCCTAATTATCATTTAGATACGGAGTAATCTGTGTTAGTTGGTCTTTGCATCAATGATTGTAAGAAAAAAATAGGTCTTTTCTGAGTTGTCTGTAAAAAATATGTGTAATAAGTGTGCTAAAAATATATATAATCAATGAATTGGTTAGCAGAGTTACGGCGTTTATTAGAATGCGTTTTCTAACACCATTAATCACTGTTGTATATTGTTTTATAAAAGTATGAAATACCGTAATTAAAACAGGTTAGTCCAATGCATTATACATTGGATTGACTATAAATCAAGAAACATAATAATTATCATAATAATTTTTATTAAATTTAATTAACACATTATCCAGTTACTTAATGTTACGTCTATACGAAACTTTGGCAACAATTTTATCTCTGGATTACTACCGAAATACATAGTGTTGGAAACTCTACACATTGTTATATTCATTTTAAATGTTTTTTTTATTATTATAACCTGTGATATACATTTTTATTGTTCTTACTGTCCATATTTAAATTACACTTCGTTCGTTGTTTTATTCATCTTATAGATGTACATATACCTATAGTCCACACATCTATCACCCACACATAGGTAGACAGTTTCATATAGTTTTCTTTTACAAGGCATGTTATCCTCAGCAAGCAGAAAGGTCTCGTTTTGAACTTGTGTGTTTATCCCGCTAGTCGGTAAAATAAAAGGTAATGCGCCGGAGTTTACCATCGTAATCGCGGAGAAACGTGAAAAAATCCACCCACAAGCGCGTGCGCACACAAACAAAAAAGGATCAGCTATTTAGCTAGGTATTCTTTCATATAAGAAGTGGTATTTACACGTTCTGTTTTTGGGGTTCCGTAAGTGAAATTTTATTGCTGTCTGTCCGTCTATATCCTACGTAGGTACAAATACTGTTAATTAAATTATTTCATACATGTTGTTACAGAAATAAGTAGGTACTTATAAGTATTATTATTAAACTTATAAGTGCATATTATTTAGGTTTACAAAAATCTGTCATCTGACAGGCGGTGGTCTAGCAGTTTTACACACCGTTTTATTTTCGATGCTTGTGGGTTCGATTCCTCGCACGGTGTAAACATTTGTATTCATTAGTATGATTATTTGTATCGGACTGGGTGTTTTCTTTGTATATTTTGTATATACCTACAAAAAAGTAGGTATCTAAATATTTATTTCAGTTATGCAGTACCCATAATACAAGCTCTGTTTACCTTGGGACTAGATGACATTGTGTAAATTGCCAGGGGTAAAAAATAATAGTTATTGCGAGACATGTAAATAAATAGCAAGGGATAGACTAGTTATAGAAAAATAGAACCATCAAATAGACAAGCCATCTTTGAGCAATCAGTTGAAAAAAACAATTTCATCACAATGCATTTATTACTCGCTATCACCTTACTACAATGAACTGTATCGATACTTTAACATAGACAACAGGAAAAAATCTATTTAATAAGATCGCAAAGAGCGCAAGGTAACCTTATTCACCAACTTCCTCATCAAAATATATTACAGTTAGAACAAAAAGAGAAACCTCACGATATTTCTCTAAAGTCATTATTCACGGACGATTGTTTCTGCTGGTGATCAATATGAAGTCTCTAATGGCTACCGATTAGCGAGATTCTCACAGCACCATGAGAACTCCAATCAGATCGGTGCTGTAATCTCTACCGATTATACCACAATCAATATTCCCACTGCAGTACGCCGTCATTAGCTTTCAGATAATTTATTTTATTGCTTCGCTTCGGTTCGTGATCCGGTCACTATTGGTACTGATTGTTTTGTTATAATATATTTTGCAATTATTTCAAATCGGAATTAATTACAGATAGATTCTGAAATTAATTAATTTAAGTATTATAATTATAATAATAATACCACAACAATTCATATAGCATTATCTAGTCCTAAATTGAGAAGAGTTTGTAGTTACTGCTAGTCATTACCCGCGATTTCATCCACGTGGAATTTAACTTATTTTCATATATTTATCCAACTTACCTTTTAGAATAATAGCTATGTGCGAGTAAAACTCCTGTCAAACTCGGTCTAGCTGTTTCGTAGATTAGCAAGGACAAATAGACAGTAAGACAGAACGATCGAAAGTAAAACAAAGTGTTAAACTACTAGACTACCAAAATGGTGTCCATACATACTCTTTTAGAAATTTGACTGTGTCATTTCTAGATAAATTACAGTCCCATTTAGTGCCAGATTAAGTAGCGGTTGCACTATAGATAGTACACACCACTTAGACATACTTAAGAAACATTTTTCATTTAGGTTTCCTACATTGTTTCACATATCTTGGTTTTTATATTACAGTAATGTAATAAAAACTCCAAATTAAGGAATATTACGAAAAAATACCACAGACTACACTCAACTAGAGTTGGCATTATCAAATACGCCCCGAAGCCACACTTTACTGATCATTTATAAAAAGTAAGTCGCGTGCAAACACAAGTAGCTCTAAGACACGCAACATTCTAAGTGCGTGATTTAAACAGGCAACATTGACTAATGAGGTTTATTATAACAATCAATTTATCGTGTCCACCGATTGAGTCCTTATGCTCGAGTAAAAGGTAGCTTTTACTAAGTGGCGACAAGCACGCGATCCGATTATTTCATTATGTATTCTCGATGTTAATTTTTAAATGGCGATTGGTGTTAATTAATTATAATAATATATTTAAGTCATTTATTTTCAAAAGTGCATTTCGAAGCACGCGACGGCACTTGGAGATCGCTACATAAAAGATACAGACGGTTAGTAAACTATCACCATTTGCTTATTAGGTAGGTATGTACCTTATATGTTATTCTCAATATATAAATAATCTTCATACAAGCACTTATGAGTACACATAAATAACTTTGTTCTGTGTTGTGATCGTTGCTCAAATTGCACCGTAAGAAGTTGAAACAAAAAATAGGGAATTGGTATAAAATCTAAGAAAAGATAGGCTAAGGTACGAATAGACAAGAAAGTTGTAATAATGATTCTTGCTTAATTACATCAATTACCTGATCTCTGAATTAGGATACCCTGTGTTACATATACCTGACCTGAATTTGAATACATTGTCGACCAATAATAGAACATAGGAATTTCAATAATCGTTAACAAGTCAAGGACGATTAGAATGTACTTTCCTTCTCAATGGAATTATTATACAAAAAAAGAAATAAATAATATATACAAAACAAAAACTGACTCACATAGTACATATATGAGAATATTTCGGATCTGTATTAATTTATCTTTTCTCGATACCTTCTCTTCTTCAACCGACTTTTAAAAATGAAGTTTTTTTACTTTTATGTTACCTTATCTCTTTTTTTGTGGATTTGGAAAAGAATTATCAAAATCGTTCTATTACAATTTAATTCTTTTTTTATACAAAAGCAGGCACTTTACGTATAGTCTTACATAAACTTGCTGAAAATTTCACTGGTACCTTTTAAGTTATGTTTAATAATGCGACTGAATTCGATTTTTTTTTTTAAAAACAACGAAAGACCTATTTGTAGTTTAAAAAAACACGGTTTATAAACTCCCTGCAAAAGAGTATCTAGGTATATCTCCCCTTCAAATCCATGGAACCGATCACTGAATTTGAATTTAGAATGCAGCGCCCGCCCCGTTGCCACGCCCATTGGTAGGCACTGCTATCAGATTGCACTCCTAAGATAATACATTTTCTGACCTGAAAACTTCTATAATATATGCAAGTATGTAAATAAACTTAGCAAGTATACTAGTACCTATAGACATTGTGGTATACTTGTAAATATAAAGTTTAAAGAGTATATAGAGGAAAAGAGATCTACACTAGGAACAAGAGAATAACACTTTTACGAAATTGATGTTTACAATACTGAAGTTATATTAAATTGTTATTTATAATCAACTTAATAAACTACGAAAAAGGTAGATATTAACTAACTATGACAATAATAATGCATTATATAATCTTAAGATGGCAAATATAATACCAATAAAATACAAAAAAAATCAGATCAATATAAATAATCATATTCAGGAATATAAATGTTTGTACGGTACGAGGAATCAAACCCGCAACCATCGGCTGTAAGACAGTGTGCTAATTTACAAGATTATCGAGGTATATAGACATACTGATGTCTATATACATTCTCTAATAATGTTTTTTTAACATCTGTTACGTCGTCTCGGTGCCTGTGATAATAAATAAATAAATGATAATGACCCTGTGGCTGTTGGCGCTGTGTGAATTGTCCTGACAATTCACACAGCGCCAAAATAAGCAGAGCTTGTGTTATGGGCACAAGACAACTGATACAATATAAATACTTATACACTTTTTGTTGCAAATACATACATAATATAAATAGAAAACAACTAGGTATATATAGTTATAATATACATAGAAAACACACATACTGATACAAATAAATGTTACTGTGCGAGAAAACGACCATCGGAAATAATGCAGTGTGTTAAACCACCACCATCAGGCCGTCAAAATTATTATTACTTAATTATTATATATTGTATTTCTTCATCATCAGCATAAATAATGGTGTCACGATGTTATCAATAACATCTTGCATATTAGATGAGTGACCTTTAACAAAAACCATTATTACACCATAACCACGTGTGAGACTAAATTACTGTCAATCCACACGTATCGTCGCCGGCTTGTAATTTGTGGTGACGTGAGAGCCCCGGTTTAGGTCCCGGGCAGCGGGTTCCCATGGCTTTAGGCTTCATTGGTATTGCTATTAGGAGGTTATTACATTACCAAATGTTAAATATTAATTAATTTATTAATTCAGTTTAATAGAACCTCTTTGTCTAGCTTACATTCAGTTTAATAGAACTTAATTGTAACTAGACCACGAAGCACAATGCAGACAGTCAGAAAAATCGCGGTTGCAAATATAGTTAACACAGATTTTCTGTGTAAATACAGACACATAGATATATGTAATAATATATCTCTTATTTAAAACTTAATATAAATAAAAATAATTCGAGAGGTGTTGGCATTTGAGTCTAACTACGTCATCTCTTATAACAGTCATGAAGGTATAATATATGAGACTATTATTGCCCTTATAATTACATAATTATACATGTATATTACAATATACATAAAATTAACATACATACATAGGTATATATAATAACTATATAAGAAAATATTAAATAGTTTTTATGTATCTTTATAACGTTTTCTAATGTTCACTTTGAGCTCTTGAAAGTAGCGAAATATAGTAGTACCTAAAGAATATGTAATTTCTATTATTTATTTACGATTCCAAAATCTAGATATTTACACCCCATATTTGATAATGTAATATCCCCTTAACTTTAGTGTTATTATTTATATCTTTGCTAATATACGAGCATTTCATGACCCCGGTGATGTAGCGGTGTAGCGTCCTGTCTCATCTACCAGTAGTTTTAGATTTGACTCCGCACAGTACAAACAATATATTAATAATTAAAAAATATTAAATATATTAATAACTTTTTCTTATTAATTTGTGGATAGATAGATAGATAGATAATTGATTTATTGCCAACATAACACAAATAATACAATTTACAATAAGACACAAAATAAGAAATAAATAATAAAATAGAAAGTTGTCAATAGGAGCTGCCTCAGCTGTTGCTGATATAAGCACAAGCTTAATGAGGTGCACCTATACAGTGCTGGCTTTCATCCATTTCACATTAAAAAAAACAAAGTTGCGGGTTTTTTACTATATACAGACACATGTAAATTAAACAAAAAAAAAATACTAAATAAGATCTCGGATACATAAATATAAATATATATAAAATGAATTACAATATTCAATGCTCACAACAAACCACCCACCACTACTTGGTTGTACCCACTACTACTTGGTTAGACTAACTCTGTTGAATAGTACTAATAAGTATTTAATACCTCGTGATGCTGTAGAGTATAGTTATTACATACCTATTTTATATCCTAAAATGAATACTAAAATAGGTGCATCATTATCAATGTTTTATAGGTACTTACATAGCTTACAACTTTTCAATATTTTTTTTTAATTCGTTCTTATTGTCAGAACCACAAAGATTAATATTCTATATCTATGAGTATAAGTGTGAATTTCGCATTGGCAAATGTACTAAACAGTACTAGAAACTTCTAATCAGATTAGATGTGATCGCGTGCAGAGAACGTGTAGACCATTCTAGTGAAATGTTGCCAACTTCCCCTCGTTACAGCGCCTAGCCGCTGTGACGGGAGCACTGCCATATCTAAACTTAATCTACACCTAAGTCAGTACACAAAAAACTGCAGTATTTAAATGAACTAGTGATCGCCCAGTGGTCGAAATTCAACCATAATTAATTTTGTCAGATTACTGCTAGGTACATAACTTTCTGTTTATATTGAGATTCTATATTAAATTATATTCGTATATTGATCAAGTGGTATTTCACTAATAACTAATATATACATTGAAATAAATGATTTTATTATATTTATGTTTGACATTCAGTAAGACTATGAATAAATAATATTAAAGACAATATTAATTAATTCTCAATTTGACCACAGACTTCATTACATAGTATAAAACAAAGTCGCTGTCGCTGTTTGTCCCTATCTTTGCTTAAATCTATAAAACTACTTGATGCGGTTTTTTTAATAGATACAGTGATTCAAGAGGAAGGTTTATATGTATAATATATGAGCACCCGTGCGAAGTCGGTGTTGGTAGCTAGTTAACAATAAACAAAAGAGTACTCGTATATATGCGTGTGTCAAATACACAGTAGTGTGTATAAAATCTTTCTCTGTTGGTTTAATGTACTTTTTATGCATAATTATAAAAAAATATTATCATTTTGCACTTCTTACATATAAAGTATTAGTGTGCGATATTAAACTCTCCTCTGTCTGCACAATTCTCGTAAAAAGGTGTACAAGGTTCTTACTTCACGTATTCATATACAGATAACAATAAACCTGGCCATATAACACAGCGCTTAGTTCCGAACGGAGCAGAGTATGGCAACAAAAACATTAATTCAAAATTAAATTATGGTACTAAAAAATCTTTAAATAAGGTAAGATTTGAAAAAGTCCAAGATCAAGTAATTATTAATTTGACATTTATTTTGTCTAAGATTATACGCTAATGGTATTAGGCAGCATCTGTTACAATTAATTAGTATATAATATTATAAAAATATTGTTTATTACTGAACTGAAGCGCCGTACTACTGTTGTACGTAACAACAGTATCTATACTGTGGTAAAGTTTCTCAGAAACCTAAAGGCCAGTTTAAAGTCGGCCCATTTTATTCTAATTATTTATCTACACGTCCGTTTCGGTAAGCTTTTGCTGCAAGTTTGAAATGAACACCCATTTAACTTTTCTTTATTTATGTTCTAAATTTCGGTGAAATTATAGATTTTCAATGCCATTTTTTGCTGTACCAAATTTGTGATTAAGGTCTGAAATTCTAAATTATATAATGATTTTGTAATATATGTAATTGTGTTTAATTATTAATAATATTTATTGTCAGGGCAATTATAAATACATGTTAGTTAGTATTATCATTATCGCATTATTATGCATTTAAAAATTCGTTTGCGGGAGTCGAACAAATTATTTAATTTATTCGTCAACCGTCCTCGTCATAGAGGTTATTAAGAAATAATCCTTTGTCATTAGGGCCCTATATTATTCCAAAACTACCCAAGCTTAAAGTATATTAAATAAGGTCCAAGCTAGAAATAAACAGTTGTAATGTGTCTGAATTTGAATCGAGTCTAATCATTTATCTTTTCGCATAGTATTACCTACGGCTAACTAATTTGCAGAACTTTACGTAATGGCTGTCCATTATAGTGATATTTATCTTATTAAACCGGCACAGTCTTTACAAAATTAAGCTTTCCAATAAAACACCGGGTAATAATAGTTGAACATTAGCTGGTAATATTTTCTTAGCGTTTGCCCCTGAAATATGCTGTCAGTTTGACAGTAACGACGCCAAACGCAATGAATCAGTATGTGCATACGCATATAAATGAGCGGAACCATAACGTAATTGGTCTGTAAATATCGTTGTAAATGAGCATTAATGAGCCGCGGCGAGGCGCGTCTTCATTTGAAATATTTATGCTCTCATTTTTAATTTTCAGGAATGCGAGGCAAATTATACAATTGTATTCCGATGCATTGTTTGGCATGATGCAGACGTTTCCTACACTAATGCTTAGTTTACAAAATGATTCCTGTAAAGATTTTCACTAGATACAAAAAATCACATTAGACATTAGGAAATATGTAACAATAATAGCTTATTAATGACAATAGTGTATTTATCGGAAGAATATAATTAATTTATAATTTACAGTCAAACAAAACTGTTTATAGTATTTAATAATACTATCTCATTATAAATTATGATTATGATGTATGATGGATAACCTTTAATGTGTAATACCTACTTTTTTTTATATTTTTAACAATAAACAAAAAATTTTAATCCTGGTAAGTTTCGTAAGTAGTATACCAGCAGTATTCGTAAGAGCTAAGTAATTTTTATTGTCGAATTACTATTTTTGTTAGGGCTAATAGCATTAGAAGAGCTAATGCTGTTAGCCTTAGCGAAAATAGTGGCGCGTGCAGAAGATTCTCCATACACTCGGAATGTCTTATTGAACTGTTTAAGGCCAACTCCCGCCTAATGGATATAACTCTAGTCTGAGGGCATTTCAGGAGTTTCGAAGCTTAATTCATTGTAATTCTTTGTTAATTACTCGTGCTCATAGCTGTCCGTGAGATCATAACTGTTATGATTAATTGCGCTAAATTATATTAAACACTAGTTCTATTTATATGGTGTTATTAATCACAGCGTTGTACAAATGTGATATATGAGTGATGAAGTTTTAATCATACCTTTTATCATAGAAACCTTAATCTAATATAACTATTAAAAAGTTTATAGGCTTAAATTAATTAGGAGAGGTTAGCTATTTTGTTATTTACATTAATTGAACTTACATTTAATTTTGACTGAATTTTTTGTTGCGATAATTTGGGAGTCTGTTAATCCGTCTAGTCCCAAACTAAGCAGAGCTTGTATTATGGAAACCCACTGATAGAAATATTTAAATACTTTTTAAATAAATACATACATAATATAAGCACATAGTAAACACCTAGACCGATACAAATGATAACTTATGAATCCAATTTTTTTGTATTATGCGAGGAATAGAATCCGCGATCATCGAAGTGTAAGGCTGTGTGGTAGATCACTGAGGCCGTTAAGCTTGACAATGATGATTTATACAGCACTACAGATATTTATTTAAAAAATACTACTCATCATCATAATCATTACTAAATTTATAAGTAAAAATTAAAAGACGATTACGATCTAAACGAAAGCGTTTTCAAATCGATTCCTACATAATTATAATTATATTCCCTTCTTATTTCCAAACATAAAGCGAAGCCATTAAACGGTCGGGTATAGTAGTGATTTTTTGTCGTGGCATCTTTTGACCCGGCTTGTGTCCCCGGGCAAAACAGTAAATAATGATCTCGGCATATGTATAAATTATGAAATGAAATCATAAAACTTACAGCTGGAATGACACAGAGCTGTTAAAATTACATTTGATTATTAAAATTGGAAACTCCGATGATTCTATTAAATACTGTAAGTTTCAAAACCGAAGTATTTTGGTGAGAGAAATAGGTGAGTGAGTTTCTTTTCAACATTAGGAATACTTAATTTGACACTCACATCACATGAGTTTTTATTCCTGAGAACTGATATAAAAATAAAATAATTTGCGAAGACATTTAAATTATCATTTCAATTACTCACACTTAGGTACTGCTTTGATAAGATTAAAATTCGACTTCATTACATTAACAATAAATAACAAAATGCTACTAAATGCTAGCTAAGCACAATATGCACTGTTAAGAAATAACATTGAATTTTTTTTTATTTAAAAGTAAAAAACCGCTGCCCAGATGTAACGGTATTTTTTATTTCGTACATGCCAATTTATTTACAGGCATTATAATCAATTAAATATTAGTACTATAAATTAACTAATTTTAATGATTGAGGAATTGTTGTATTTATAGTAATATTATTATTTATAGTCATACTATTCTACATAAAAATGTGGATAGAAAGATACCACGTATGTCAGAGTGTATTTTGTAATGTCATTGGCTTTACCTCTGTAAGGTCAAATCACTAGGACTTTTTTAATAACTATTCCAGTTACATATAAAGTAATGAGCATAAATTTAGTAGGTACTTAGTAATAGTAAAATTACACAAGCAGATAAGAGCTATAAATATTTATACAATACAAGCTGTCCCGGCAAACGTTGTTTTGCCATATAAATTAATAACGCTATAAAAAACAGGGGTTGGTGATAGAAGAGTGAAAATTTAGGGTTGTATGTATTTTTTAATGACACATAATAAAAAAACATAAAAAAAATTTTGCCCATTAAATAAAAAAAATGTTAGTAGTGGACAACCCTTATCACTATGTAGGTATGAAAAATAGATATTAGCCAATTCTCAGACCTACAGAATATGCATATAAAATCATAAAAGTCGGTCAATCCGCTTCAGAGGAGTATGGTAACTAACATTGTGACAAGAAAATTTTATAATAATATATAAGACAATAAGTTAGATATTTGTTTAAAATTGACAATTTGATCTTTTTTAAAAAAATGAAAGGTATTGTGAATTTATTTTTAAATACATTTTAGGAATCTTAACAGCTTTTTCGAATGTATACTGTCGAATTCTGTCTGTGTCTGTCTGTCTGTGTAATTACTGACGATATCATAAGCCATAATTTATTATAATATTCGTTAAATCAACTCTGTATAATTATCAAAGGATGACAGCGATGTCAGTGTTTTGCATAGAGGTCGTTACTGTCTATGATGGATGGGGATCACACGATCTCGACCGAGGATAGGCGAGGAATGCCGAAGCGCGCCGGAGATAGCTGTAAGATGCCTTAGGCTACCTCGGTTATTTTAACTATTCAAATGAGTTGTCAATAATAAGTTGAAGGTATGCAGTTTTAAATTACATTCTCTTTCTTAAGTGAAGAATGAAATTTAAAAAGCATAATTTTACTTAGTGTATTTGAATTACTGATTTCGTGTTAAATACGTTGTAAAAATCAAAATTCTATGAAAAGTATGATAAGTCTAATTAATCGTACATAAGTAGTATAAAAATAAACTAGAAAATACTAGCTACTTCTATATCAACTCTTTATCTATTCATAGGAAATTCAATAGTTTAGCTTTGTGCTATGAATCCATTAAAATAAATTGTGTAAAAAATATCTATATCTCAATATACATACAGACAGAATATATTGGAATATAGTGTAACAAAGAATAGTCCTCATGCCAGTAATCCCAGATAAGTATAAGCATATAAAAGAAGGAGACCAAGCGCAAGCCAATGCTATTGCTATTGTTTTCGCATTGTACATTGTACATTGTACATACAAATAGAAGGTAGTTAGTTCTTCAAGCAGGCCTTCTGGCCTGTGATTTGCTATATAGGCAACGTCTACGCCAATATTGCATCGATTTTGATAATAGGTTACATCAATAATAGTATTGTCACAGATCTTGGTTCTACATGTATGTCACGACTGGTGTGGAAGTCCTTGAAGCGGTCGCCTTACCCGGAACGGCTAAGATAGTCTTAGATTACTTAATTTTTTTTTATTTAATTTATTCACAGTTATTCTCATACTTATGAATACTAGATAAGACTTTTTAGAATTATAAGGTTATACTTATTTATACCAATTTATTTTAAAATTCCTTATAAATTTGCTCTATATGTCCCGTAAATGACACTGTATGCAGATATACATACAGATAAATCTTCCGACATCGGCGTATGACGGAATGCAATAATCACGACAATCATCTAGAGGCAGGTCCATTAATATTACCTTATAATAACACGATGATACCGCCGCAATATCTAAACAGACGAAAATGACTACAAAAATCTCAAAGCGTGAGAAACGGTCCATGGAGGCGCAGTGACTCGCTTTCGTATGATATATTGCTCTAAACATGCCATTTAGCGCTTACTCGTCCAATCCTAAGTATAGTGGAGCAAATTAGAAAAAAAATGTAAACACAACATTGTACGAATTCAATAATTAGATTAAGTTTATAATGAGGGGGTTGGGAGCTTGCGGCGACGGCGGGACGCGCGTTCGTCCCACCTCGTGGCGCCTCGGGCGGGCCCGTTTTGACCCTATTTGTTTTAATTACCAACCAATGATCTTTAGGACAATAACAGCTCTTTGTGCTAGCCGAAAATTGGCCCTAATTGGTGGTAGGCTGCAACGTATCGCGCCGACAAAGTAGGAGTGGTAAGTTTGTGCGTGCGCGGATAATGAATTAACTCTTAAATCTGAATTATTAGAAGAAAGTTAAATAATGTAATTTACAAGTTAGAATTATAAAATATAAACAAGAAATATTGACTTAGATTTTTTTAAAGTGAATGTAATTTCTAAATTATTCATTCCATTTTTATATTTGTCATTTACGAACGGTAACATTTTTAATTACTATCCCTACCATCCACTTCGGTAAGCTACTTAGTACTACTAGAAGAACTGACAATACAATAAAATCAAATTACAGGTATTTAAAATTATAAAGTACTACTACTACGTATCAATAATCTACTAAGACTTATTCTCATAGAACATTCCTAAAATAATATCGATACTTAGTTATTTAAAATATTAAAAAATGAGTTACATATATTTTCCGGTTAATCGAAATTATATTGTAAATTCCAATAATAATTTATAAAATCATGAACTTATTCTATAACAACGTTAATTTAATACTCATGAAAGATACTCCAAGGAACTTTAATAGACTTACAAATAACTTGTTAATCTACAACAAAGCCATACTTACACTGTGGTATTTTTCAAATCACCGTCACAAACAATATCATTAAGCACAGCTGACGTTCCTCCAAAGATTCCTTGAATTTTATTCCCGATTTTCCCAATATTACTGAATACCCTTCGATTACCGAATCATCTGGTAAACGCTTGTAATCACCTCCGTGGTTATCGTTATTACCATGAATGCAGCGATTACTGATTTTAACCTTTCTCGATACGTTCGGGAATCTGAATGGATCATTTATAATGGATTCCTTTATATGTTTAAAGATATTTTTTTTATTAACAAATATGATTATTTTCAATTTTCGCATTATTCTTATGAATTTTAATCGTTTATATATTTCTATTTGTAATATTTTGCGCTAATTTTTTTTAAAGTAGGTACCTTATATTTTTCAGATATTAATATATATTACAAAACTTTTTACATATGTTTTTATTTTAACTATACCAAAATTGAGTAACTTCAAAAAGATTCTTCTATATATACGTATACTATGGAATATATTATATTATAAATTTTTTTTTTATTAAAATGGACTACATATTATAAAAAAATTACAATAGACAAAAAAACGGACACTATTCGTATTTCAAATAAAAATAACATAATTTTCAATTATCATTAAGAAAATCTAAACATATAAACTCACATGAACAAAATCCCACGGTCATAAACTCAGGAGGTGAGAGCCAAGATCTCTACTAGCCTCAAGCAAACAGTAGATCCACTGCAGCAGCTTTGGCGTCTGTTTGTGGTAATCCAGACTACATCAACCCACTCATAAATTAAACCACAGAAGACTCTAATAATGATCATGCGAGTTGGGATACTGGGGCTGTTCAAGAAGTCAATGAAAGCAATAATTTTGTATAGGGTCTGCTTGTGGTGTTTGTGTGTACGAGTATGTTTGGTAGATGAGGTCGCACGCAATCCAAGCATTCAGAGCACGTGGGAAAGATGCAAAGCTGAGGCGGGGTGCCCTGGGGCAATACGCCACGGTTGACGATCGCCACGATAAATATATCCAACATTACGACCACAGAGCAGCCTGGGAATGAACGTGGGCGGATTTATGTGAGATCCATGATTTGAGTTGGCACATAGTAACATTAAGTAACAGGTAATGCTCGCTAGTGCAGTATAGGTATCAGTACATAACCCAACATGATTGTGTATACTAATACAAGAACATAATACCGAAAATTTTTTTTCTATAAATATGAGTAAGTATATAGTAACATTTAATAATAAAATATAATTTTAAATAATTTAAATACAGATAATGATCAATAGATTTATTGTTTATGGCATTTCTCATACAATATTTTTAAATGTGATAACCTACTCTGTACACTTTCCAAAACGCTTCAGCTCGGGCACAGAACCCGAGGGCAAATTCCCCAAAAAACTTCGACCGTGGGGTCAAATGTCGAACAATTTATAGCCTCTACAGTGAGGCGCTTAACCGTTTGGCTTTCGGTCTTCTTTGGGAAGATCCGCGAACCTCTAATTAAGGGGATTATGAAAATATTCACACAGGTGCATGGTACATCCCTAATAAGCGAGTTGGCTTAAGGCAAAAGTCGTGCAGGACTTTGGGTTAATGTTTTGGGTGTTACTGCGCCAGGTGATTTGGTCGTCGTTTTTGGGTCGAGATAATCTAGGATCGAGTTTCCAGCGACTTTTTGTTTCCTTAGTCCTGATGGTGGTTTATTTTATTTTTGTTTCGCACTGTCCATGTTCCAAGTAGGTGGGTTATGTATACCCACTTATTAAATTATTACTTAATCATTGGTTGGAATTGTCAGTAGAATAAATAATTTGGCAAATTCTTGTAAAAAGGAGCTCACTTCATTTGATAAAGTTTTTTAACATTATTGTTTTTATTATTGAAATGTTACAGAATTAAAAATAAAGTTGGAATAAAATATTTATATCCAAATATATGAACTTATTGCGAACTGTTGGATAAGTGCTGATATATCGTAATTAATCAACCTTCAATTGAGTAACTTGATTTCTTCCTATATATACACTATCATATACATATCATATACACTAGGATTATATTTAGAAACTAAAGTTTAATTTCGATTAAGAAAATGAGGAAAAAAGACGAAGAAAGAATTATTTTTAAAGATTGGAAGTATTACTTTCTATTAGAAAAGGCAAATTAAGAGTTTTTATGAGTCGCCAATGCGCACGTGATCTTCTGGGTGCTTCAGAAACATAAAGGCTATGGTAATGTACCTATTACCATGAAATGTGCCATATGTTTGTTTGCCATTTTATTTATGTATTTTGTCTTTATAGCAGATGTAATTTATAGAAATATAAATAGAAGGAATAAGGTACTAAAGCGGGCTTATTTTAGGCATTGTTATAACATAAAAAATATTAGGGAAATTTATCTATCTCAGTATCTTGCTTGATAACATTGATAACCTTCTAAAAAATACACGGTCATCAGAACATGCTGATCGGCATCACGGCACGCGCCTCTCACATTAGAGGAAATATTCCGAAAGTACCATTTTAAACGGTAGTTTAGACCACCTATGAACGTAATCAGGCAGTTTATCAGTTAATTTAAAATGTCGTTCTAGTAGATGGTACAACACATCAGGAGATGTTTGTGTTTTTGATGACTGTACTTGATGTAGTTTTAGAATCGTGAGCGTGACAGTATAATGGTTTGAACCACACGGTATCATTGTTCTTTCTTACTCTTACTAGGCTTCATATTGCAAGCCTGGTAACGTATGCAACTATCTAGAACCTGATAAAATTCTTCACTATTTGTAATTCACAACTAACACACAACATATTCAACAAACACAAATTCACAACTAATTGTAATTTTATACCACACATATTAATTTTATACTAACGTAAAAAATATAAAGTTATTCTATTTATGCGAATTTACGACAGAAATATGTATAGCAGTTAATTTTGTATTTATTACTCGTAAATAAAAAGTTTCTATAAAAGTAAGTATGTAATCGTTTAATTTCAAAATTACTCCGATATACTATGTCTACAAATAACAGGTATTAAATTATAAAACAGTATTCGCTAATCGACTAAAAATGAATACACAGTAAAAAAAATTCGCAATTCGAATTATAAAAGCTCCCATTCATAAAGTGGTATAAAAACTAAAATATCACTCTCCCAATAATAGGTGGTCTACCAAAAAGAAACCCGCAAATAAAGGACGCCATAATTTCTGACATGTCGAACGTAAACACCTCATAATTTTGACATAGAATAACACAAAACAGATGAAGCTCATCGTAAAAAAGAATAAATTTAAACCACTAAATAAATAATACCGGCGGAAACTGTTTAAAATTTACCTTCTAACTTAACTATTACCCAATTAACTAATACTAGATTACCCAATTAACTTTGGAATTTGGAATATACAGACTACCTAATTAATTGGGTTAAATTACGAATTATAGAATCATAACCACGAGTATTATACAGAAAGAAGAAATTTGGATGTGGCAATAGTAATATTTCAGACGGCCTTACTTACTTTATACTATATATTACTAACTTACTATACATACTTACCTCAAATAGTAATGGTTAATCACCAAGATAAGATGATTATGAGATTATGACTCTGAGAGACAGCGGTCTATTAGGTATGTATGTAGGTATACATAGATCAGTCTTTTGTTTTTGCTCACAACTTTTACTCAGTTTCATTGTCTATACCATAGGTAGTCGTTTCCAAAAATGGACGTATAATGATTAGTTGTTTGATTAGTTTGCGGTTGGACACACGGTCAATAGAGCCGAACACAAGCGCAGTGGCGCCAATAAATTAGTCACTGCCTACTGGCCGTCGGATCTTCTAAGAACTTCTTATATGTCATATCGATATTACTTTTGCGATTTATTAGAATAGACTTCGGGAAATTATAATAACGTATCGTTTAAATTGTATTTGGTTGTAGTGATAGTTAGTGATACTAATATATGATTGTAAGGTAGACAGATTTCTTAGCAATATAATAATATGATTTTGAAATTGTGGAGAGCTATATAAAAATAATAGGATTCAACCCTACAAGAATTGTATTCATGTAGACATTACATTCGACTTTCGTTTCACAGCCGACACTGATAAGTAACCCATTAATATTATGGTAGGTATTATTATTTCATAATATATATGCATACAAAAAAAATGTATCTACTCTTATTTATATAGGTACTTATGACATTAATATGAACCCACACCACTAAGTAAATAACCACTATTATTTCTTGTTTATATATATGTAACAATAAAATAAAAAAATAAATATTCCAAAACAATTTATTTTTATAATACTTCATTATTATTAAAATGTTCTGATTTCAGAGTTAAAAATATGTTATTACCTCCAAAATGAAAATCTTTAAAAATCTTTAATTACGATAGTTATTTCGTAATTTGTCATCCACATTTCTTTTAGTGATCATTCATAAATCTTATATTCACGCATTAAAATGTCACAAACGTACAATTTTTATAATAAAATCATCCGTTCTCAATTCTTTATGTTGGCAAATAACATAGAGGCGGACGGAAGGCACGTCTATCACATTAAAACACCGCAAAATCATCATGTAACTACATATCCTATTACTGTATCATTCGGACAACATAAAGGACTATTATAACCGCATTTGCCCCCAAATTTAATAACTGGGGCAAACTACAGGCCACATTTTGATCTTTTATAATTATACGTCTGTTTTAATACCGTCGATTTTTGGTTTACCTGGTTCTACTGAGAAGGCTTGATGGCGGTTCATATTGATTGAGAGATTGTTTCAAAAGACATTATATTGCAGAGTGTTTATCGAAAATGCTGAAAACAGAACTGAACTCAGTGAAGTGTAGATTCCCAAACAAGGAAAGAAGATAGTCGAAAATATTTATTTAAATCTTCACAATCAGCATGGACACATGTTCAATTTTGCATAAGAATTTCAACATTTATTTTATCGCTCGCTAGTAAAAACAATATCAAATATAGGTATATATAACATAAATAATTAGATAATCTGTAACCCAAAATTCATTCAAGTTACTCAAGTTATTAAGTGTACCTTTCTATAAAAAAACATAACACAACAATCAGCTGTAACTACGGCTCATCTCAACAATGTAAAAAAAGTGAACTAGGTCATAACCCATACCTAACTACATTCCAAATTTAATCATATAGTGTTTGTTATAGTTATTTATAGCAAATACTGTTCAGACATAAGATCTCTATTGATGCAAAAGTCGATAAAACAAACTCGTAAACAATTCTACGTCGAGTAATCTTTGAACCGAACGTGTTACCTACATCCCCTGTCAAACGCGTCACAAAGATTGACAAGCAGGCGTTTTAGATTGGTTATATTATACAAAAAGAACATTGTAACTCTACTATTAAATGTTAAGTGATTATAGTACCTAATATTATAGCTATAAGGACTATCCGTTATTAGATCAGTTCTATCATAAATAGTTCATTGTGTAACGGTCTTTACTGACATAGGCACGTCAAACAAAAATTGGAAAAGGGTGAGCTTTAATAATTGTTATATTTAGAGTAGTTAAGATTTCTTTTGATTTCTGTGGAACTATTAGATGTAGGATTCCACTGCTATTTTAATTATATTAACTGCTGTAATTTTATAAGTTTTGTAGTTTATACTATGTAATTAGAGATCTCTCAGAGGATTTTTAAAATATGCGATTAATATCTACCTGTTAGTAATTATAAAGTAGTAATTATAATAGATATCTACATAGAAACAATAATTTTAAATAATTTTCCGTTTGCCGTAAACGTTTTCTAGAAACTTAAAAAGGTTTAATCAAAAAGGTTACATTAAGGTTTTTAAGTTGAGAAGTGGCATCTGATACTGTGGTATTTAAAGCGTTCTTAGACTACGGAAAAAGTTTACCATCATGCAGACGGATCGTACGTTTATTGTAACCATACAACTACTGAGATAAGCATAAAAAATGGTGACGGTTACAATATAAGAGGTAAGTAGGTAGATACACGAAAAACATACTTGTGTCTTTTATGAAGTCAGTAGAATTTGTTAATCTAAACAGAAATACAAATAAAAACAATTGTTATCTATACCTTCTTCCGCAAACATCAATCTTCAATAGCAGTTAAGGAATCACTTCACACCGAACCGTGATTGAGATATGAAGTCATACTTTTGAGGTTACAGATTATTTGTAAGACATAGAGTAAAACAAACATTAATCATGACACAGAGGTTTTAGGAAGTTGGCAGGAACACGCAATGGTATCTACAAAATGATTCCTATTAAAATGTTGTTTTCGACCCCAATAATGTCAGTTTATATTTTGGTGATGTACCACGACATACAGTATCTTAAAATTAGAGTCCGGTTTGACTGTGAATTTCAATTACTAAATCCCCAATTTTGTTTCCTTATTTATTTAGAATACCTAATAGTTTTCTAAATATTGAAATAGTAAACTGTTTCATTAAGATTCTATATATCATTGTAAGATATATAGAATCATTGTAAGATATATAAGAATTATATATATCATTGTCTATTTTTAATTTTTATACGACTAGGCGGTTGAAAGGATTTTTATGACAATTAACGTAAAGATGAATTGTACCTACCTCGAGGACGGACTAAGACCATTACTGTTCCTTATTTATTTATATTTAAATAAAAATGTAAACTGTCCCTTACGTGACATATTACTCAAGTAATTATATTTTTAATACATAGGTTTTAGCATATAAAAATTTGCATTTTCCTTAAATTTAAAAATTATCCGTCACTTTAATTGTTTAGGTATATATGTTGTTGTGTTATACCTATGAATATGTCAATGGTTGTCAATAAATGTTTTTTCTTTCTTTCTTTCTATTGAACGAAACGTTACCTCGATTAAATGCTCAAATATCTGCTTGCCACGCGCAACAATCGTGTATCACGTCATTTATCGTATATTAGCTATTGTATCTGCTTTTCATCGCCGTTGTGGGTGCGACGGGGTCTCTAATTGGCCGCAATGAAACCCATTATACCACATGATTTGTGATGATTGACAGCTGTCAATCAATATTGCGTGAGTTTCCCGCCAGGTGGCGCGTGCAGGGTGTAGGATGTGTTTCAATATTTGACTTTTCGTTGTTTAATTTTTAACTAACCATCATTATATTATATCATTTTATTTTAAGTTTATCCTAATTAAGTAATTGTTAACCTAGATACTTGTATTTGCTTACTATGTCTACTTAGTACACCGTCGTTATAAAAACCCTTAGCTCTAGGACAAAATTATAAATCTCTTAGATATAGTACGTAGATATACTAAGAAATATGCTTCCTAATAAATTGTCAATTAGAAATTATTAGTAAGAATCTTACTTCTCAGTCTATCTTTATACTATCATAATAATAATAATAATAACCCTGCACAATACAAAATCTGCACATAACAAAAGTTCTGATTAGCTTGATAACTAGATTAGTTATTAAGCTAATCAGAACTTTTGTTATGGATACTAGACAAGTGATACAAATTCTTACATATATTCTTTTTTGTCAATACATACATAATATGCAGAGAAGACACTCGGGCCGCTACAAACAATCATACTGATAAATACAAGACAAGTGTTTTCACAGGAAGGTTTTGTTAAAAGAAATTATGTAAGTCATACATATGTATATTTACCATATTAAAACTTTAATAATAATATCCTTGCACAATTCACACAACATAATCTATTCCGAAATTAAGCAGAATTTGTAGCCATAATGAATACTAAGCAGTTGATAGAAATATTTAAATACACATACCTACATACATATATAGTATACATAGAGTACACTACGACTAATACAAATAATGAATAAATCCATGAATATAAATGTATGAATCGTGCGAGGAGCCGAACCCGCGACAATCGGAAGTAAAGCGGTGTGCTAAACCGATAGATCACGGAACCTGTGAACGTTGTTAAAATTGAACTTAAAAAATACTAACTTTAATATGTGTTAAATTGGCTTTGATAAAATTAAAGTCAACGTAAAATTAATGGAATCAAACGTAA
Organism: Achroia grisella; assembly: GCF_030625045.1. Lineage (NCBI taxonomy): Eukaryota > Metazoa > Arthropoda > Insecta > Lepidoptera > Pyralidae > Achroia > Achroia grisella. The sequence continues at coordinate 1,076,613 of NW_026713022.1, forward strand.
TTAAGTTTATGTTTACGACAACACTTTGGAGTTTAATAGCTGCTACCCTTTGTTACAATATTTCGAATAATACTAGACTAACAGCACAGGAATAAAAATTTTATGGAACAATAAATCAAGCATCAAAAAACAAAAGGATTTCAAAACATACCAAAACGCTTGGAGCCATAACATAAATCACAGTCAGAAATAATCAGTATAGAACACAATTATATCATCTAAAGTTGTTATAAATCTCTATATAATGCCCCAAAAGTTTCATTTGTGCTACTTCAGATGGTCGTTACGTTGTGGTTGGCTTGAGGGCGAATGCAATCTTCATTAGATGCCTCATTGTTCTACGCACAAAAACTTTGATATGTTCTCTTAGATATTATATCTCTAAGTTGCACGAATCTTAACATGTAAGGTCTGTAATATAATACCTAACCAAAGAATATCTATATAGAGAAGTTACTCCTAAGAAATATGAATATAAAATTTTCTGAATATTTAATGCAGATTTACTACTCGGCCTATATTACTACAGTAAGATGAAACAGTTCTTTTTACATAACCATACAACCCATTATTATTGTATGTATGATACTTTTCTGTATCTGATGAAATAAGGAAAAAAAATAAAATTATTAGGTAATTAAAACAACATATGTTTTAGAATGTCTATAGTTTGCTAATCTCACAGGAGTGCAATTTTTATAAAGTTGTTAGAAAGGGACGACAAGTCGATTAACCTTTGTAAGTCATCTATGAATGCCATTACAATGAAAAATACATCATAATCATACTTTTAAATATTTTATGTTCTATTTTTCTTTAGCAAATAAATAAAAATATCCAGCAGTCGGTCGGGCCAGTTTCATATTAGAATGCTCAATTAATAACCATAATAGAACAATAATTCTTATGACGATGATGATAATTTATTTATATATTTTTTAATTAATTCATACAATAATATATTTGCTATATTACCTACAGACTAAGTAACTACTTCTAATAATAAAATTGTCTATTAAATAGTAACATACCATTCGTGATTTAAATTATTGAAACAAAAATCTTTACATAATCTCGATTGGTCAATTAAAGCTAGAACTACCGGTAGGTAACTAATGATTAATGAATCAGTAACTTATTGAATAGAATGGCTTGAATTAACTATAAATCAATAAATTGCCATAAATCAAGTAAAGATCAATCTATACGTCATTGCGTCTCTCCGACAGTGAAAATCACTTGAAATATTACCGCTGCGGCTCAAAATACCATTTTAATCTTCAACGATTTATTTTAATTGGGGTAAAAGGAAGATATAGAGTTGAGGCGATTATTGGATTGGATATATTCGAAATAGTCATGGGAATTCGCCGATTTCAGCGATTAGGGCACAATCAGTATGAATTTGTTGCAATTTACATTGACTGCGAAATTGCTTACACAAAAGTTAAACTTCAATCATCAATCAGTAACAGACTTAATTTGGATTCGTCCAAAACGTTTGTGATTTTTGTTTTTCTAATGTAATCTACTTTAAATGGTCTGTGAGAAATCACAACAATCTTCTAAAACAGTGGAAGATTCAGCGATACGGAAAAATAAAACAATTAACAACCATGTGGTAGAAAATTAAATGTATTTTATTTCTATTAAAATTCAAAATTGGAAATGAGGCCGTCCAATAAAGACCGTCTAATAATTATGAGTTTTTTTAATGGATTACAATGGTATATGCCACGGAGGATGGAAACCACTGGAAACCATCGTGGTTGATCCCTAGGGAATCTACAACGATGAACTAAGGGACCAAATTTCATCACACTTTTATCTTTTATTGCGACCTCACCATCTTTTCTTTTAGGGTCAACGGTACCATTTCATCAAAATAAGGTAGATAGAAGGTAGGTATATTTTTTCTTTTATGAATTTTCATAACTTTCGAATGGCATGGTTATATCCAGGGTTATGAATAAAACAATTTGATGACCCACCTGATGGCAAGTATCTAGATATATACATGAATAACACTACGACATCACGTTATTATGTGATGCCCGTGATACTCCAGAGAACTCAGATGTCATATTTTTTATTCTGTAATTTCACTGGCTAATTTGACTCAACAACAACTTACAAAGCAAGCTGTTTCATTGAAACACTTAGGAGAGACTTCGGTACCCAGAAGACTTTTATGCTCTACGTCTGTTTAATACGTATATTAAATTATAAATAGTGATATGTGATTATAATACTAACTCAGACATATAATTGAATAATGACCCATTATCCCTTACTGTTACCAATGTAAATACTTATAACTTTACTATAATACGCAACTTACAGTGCCTATGTGTTATTTATTATGTATTACATATTTTATTTATTTTAATTAATTAATTCATACAAATTCAAAAGTATGTCTGTCTATTTCTTATTTTTCACGACTAACCGGCTAAACGCATCTTAATGAAATCACGGATCATTATACAATCTATCTTCCTGACAAATTTCATCGTGATCTGTTTAGTCAGCCGTTTAGTCTTGGCTGGATAACAAACTGAGAAATAGATACACATATTGGATTTATAATATTAGTGTGGAGAAATTTACTTTTTTACTTCAATTACTTAATACCAGTAGCGACATCGCGTTGACACAAGCGACATATTGTAGTTCGAGGACCTGCTTCTAGATGGCGTTACTGTTGATAAATCTGTTTAACACGCACTATCTCATTATATATTCACATCGATTATTTTACAAACAAATGTGATAAACATCTATATGTCCATTATTTCGTTAATTAATAGATTATTAATATTATTTTTTAAATATTAATTATTTATAAAATATGAAAATAAAAACGAATATAAGATTTTTTTAAAGTATAATAGGTAATGGGAACACCTCACTATAAATATTCTTTACCTATGTAGGTAGTTAGCTGCAATCAAACAGAAACATAAACAGGTATCCGAATAATAATGTTAACTAGGCTAATAGCGCTTATCTCCATAACCATCTTTTCACAACCCAGAAACAAGTTTGTACCGTCTACAAAATTACTAATATCAAAACCTATAATTATAATTAATTTCATACGCTACATTGGTATGATTGTTAGCATTGCATGAACTATGATTGTGGTGCCGTATATGGTCAAATCGCCCTCTCTAATGGCCGACTGGACACGCCAACGTAACTGTTAGTGTAGCGTGCGATATTACATTTAATTTGTAAAGCTATGTTACCGAATAAAAGTAATTCAGTTTTGGCATGTATTTCAATTTACTTATAGCAGTTGAATTATAATAAACTCTGCCCGCGGTTTTATCTGGATGAAATTTATAGTTAACTAGCTGTGATCGGTTACACCCGCGTAAAATTTATGGCCTATACGTTATTTATTCTGATGCATATGTTACATATACCTATTAAAGTTTAATCAAAATCCGTTCACTAATTTTTGTGTGAAGGAATGACAAACATAGGTACATCCATCCATCCTAACAACCTGTCGCGTCTATATTATTAATAAGATAACTATAGTCTGCATTCATAAAATGTTTAATTAATTAATTCTACTGTATAGAATGAATAATAATAGAAATAAAGCCTTTATATTCGTTTAATTGATTAGTTTCTAGATGTTTTTCTTAATTTGAAAACTTTAATATTAAAAATTTAATTTCTTTATTAAATAGGTACATAAATGATTTCTGTAAATCTTGTCCCACGAATAATATAAATTATTTTTCTTAATACTCGTAATAATTTATATCTGGTAAAGGACCAAAGATTGTAATTTACACCACATCCTGGTTTTAATTTCAATCTATAATTTAAATTCAATTATAATATGAATATGTAAGTATCTATACTATATTGTGATTGATACATTTTTTAATTTATTGTTGGGTAATAAAACAAGTATTTTGATATTTAGGTTTGTAATTTTCAATAAAGATAGTTTATAAGTAGCCTCTTGACCTAATAGCGAATAATGACTTATAAATATATTTACAAATATGTACATAGATATTACAATTAACGACATCAATTATTGTGCTATTTAAATTTAAATAAGTACATCTAAGTATATTAATTTGAACATGATCTGATTGTTGTCATAGCCACAGAATTTGGATCGAATTCGCTTAAAACAAAGGTAATACTTTTCGGTAACTTTAGTTAACGACAACTTAGCCCTAATTATAAAACTATCACAATAAATAAATCTCTAGAAAAACATAACAATACTTAAAACAATAATTTCAGTCTTTATAATATGAAATGAACGATCGCACAAATTATATTCAATTTCTAAAATGAAATGTTAATGAAAAAGAAGCAAGTACTGAGACTAATTCGTAAAGCTATAAGTAGAATGAAAGTAGAAAAGAATTAAAAATCTAATCAGTCGATGAGATACTTCTTTGGCAAATTATAAATACTATTACATTAAATGAATGACTACAATACGTTTACCAATCCACTAGACTGAAGAAATTAGATAGGTTTGAATAATAAGGTCAAACTTTAACAATATACCTATGTCCGTATTTACATGCTAATGAATTGGCTAAGCCTCTTTAGCTCAAACTAGTTTCCCCATACCACAATATAATACTTAAAATTATCGTTTCATAATGTCTTCTATGGAAAATCCTAGGCTTCTCTTAGGTGCTTCTACGGGTGAATGATGAGGGCTTATAAGAGGCTGGTGTTGTTGTGAAACAGGTGGCGGAGAAGGTTTATGTGAAAGATCTAATAAAGAGTTTTCTGTAACTTGACTCGTTGAAGAAACTTCTTGACATCCTTCAAGATGATCTAAATGATGCTTGCTTACATCACTGTGTGTTAGCAAATGTGTCTTTAAGTTTGATCTTTGGTTGAAACTTTTGTTACAGACTGGACATTTATGGGGCGATTCTTCCATGTGTAGAATTTTGTGTACGGCTAATGTTCTCGATTGGCAAAATCCCTTGCCGCATTCAGTACATTTAAATGGCTTCTCCTTTGAATGTATATACCTGGAAAAGATAGAAAATAATCGTAAACACAAACTCACTTTTAAACACGAGAAACAGTCTGTTGTCTGAGCTATATGTAAATAACTATTTAAACATCTATTTATCTACATTCTAATACAGTAAAGTTAAATAATAACGTTGGAATGAAAATCGAAGTAATTTTACATTAAGGTTAATATTATAATATACTGGATACGTGAGAAGAAAAAAAGGTTTGTCTCGTAAAAGCGAAGAAATATAACATGTAATTTGTTCGCCGGCGGAGCAAGACAGATATGGTGATCGTAAAGAATCGAACCGGTTGGAGAGCGCGTGCGGCCGCCGCCTCGCGACCTCACAAAAAGGTTTACACTTTAAATTTTTTTTCTTAATCTCTTATCGTCAACAAAGTCTCGATAAACCATATTCTAAATCACGTTGTTGTTATTAGAGTGGTAACATTAAATTAAAGTAAATGGTGAACAGTAATTTATTATCATTTTAAGTTATTTGCATTACTTATTTCTTCAGCGTTTAGAACTAAGAACAATGTTTAGATATTAATATGGTACATACCTATGATCTCTCAGATGATCTTGTCTTCTAAAGGCCTTGCCACAGATATCGCAGGAATATGGCCTTTCATCCGTATGTGTTCTTTCATGGATCAGAAGATTATAAGACTTTGTAAATTGGCGATTGCAATACTTGCAAATAAATTGTTTCTTGGGCCTTGTACCAGGAACTCCCGGGGCTCTCATGGGCGGTGGGTTTCTGCCGGGCATTCTCTGTGACATAACTCCTGGGTATCTCAATGAATGTTGATATAATGCTGCATTGCGAATCCACTGGTTCACCAACATAGCGTGGTATGGTGTCGAGGGTGGTAATGTGGCTACTTGAGCTTGCACGTAGGCTGTCATCGCTGGGTGTGCGTAGTTTGGTACTGGCACTTTTTCGTAATTATACGGTGTCTGCATTACAGGTCTTGGGTAAGTAGGGTAGGGTTGGGGTTGTGGGGCCGTCCACGCTGGTTGGTGTCGGGAAATGACAACGGCGGGAGGCGTGTCGTCTGTAGGTGTATGCGGTGGTGTCGGCAAAGGTGGTGATGGTCGTTCAAGCTTCACCAAAGCCTCGATTGGAAAATCTGGAGGGTAGCCTGTGAAGAAAAATAATTAAATTTAGACTATATTGTAAATACATTGAATTTGAATTAGGTATCTACTTAATAGATAGTTATAACATTTATTTCACTATTACTAACAACGGCTGCAACATTTAAACATTTATCATAGAAAATATATTCTGAATCAGTTTAGTTTTTATAATTATTCAAAATTCAGTTATTATTATTATTTAAACTGTTTAAAACTAATATATATCTATATATTACTTTAGTTATTCAAAGAACAAATAATTATTAAGTGTCGGTTGTTTACAAACATAAACATGAAGTCGATATTAAACTTAAAGATTCTACAATTTCTTAATGTATTTATTATTATAACTTACTGTGATTTTCCTCAATATGTTCCTCCTCTTCCTCAATATTTATATCGTCCGAACTGTCCACACTGTACGGCTTATCTTCCATTTCCTCAATACAACAATCCATTCAAACTAAACACTCGGGCACTGTACTCAGCACTTTGGTATCACTGGCAAACCGGTTCTTGACACAACTGACAACCGGCTGGCGAGAGCGCGCGGAGCGTTATGAGTTTGTGTGCGTTTGTTATCGGGGTTTGCGCTTGCGTTACGGAGGGGGGGAAGGAGATCAAAAGAGCCGCTCCGTGTGGCGCCTGTATCGGCTCCCGAAGCAGCAGCACACGCCTCTTGAGAGGCGGAGCTTACTGGGCACTGCCTTCAGAATCGATCGACAATGATCGCAAATCCGTACAACCATGCTAATATTTGCTTTGACATAGTTCCTTTTCAACTGACTATTAAAGGCTCTTGGAACTGTTCCTCAGCAAATATCGTAAAGTTTGTGCCGTTTCGAAATTGAGTTTTGTTGGGTAACGCGATGCAAATTTTTGGTGACACAGCGTCCCCTAGTGAAGCTATTAGGTGAGCGAATAGCTCTCGTAATTACGTTTTGTAGGCAAGTCTTTGTGCAGCGCACTCTACGTGGTATTGCTTTGTGCTCTTGGTAATTTGTTTTCGTTACTATATCTACTAATTTATATTAAGACTTACTTAGATAGATCTACTTACATATGGCAGTTCTATTATTGTGCTTTATTTAGCGACAGTGAAAGCTGACTCAGTACAGTACCTAATCACATTCTAGATTAAATTGTTTGTCATTACATCATCGCCGTTACGTAATTGGAATAGACATGTTCCATAATGAGATATGTTAAATTGAGAAGACCCACTATGTAGGTAGGTTAGGTAATGTGTGCATTGTTTACAAACTTTACTTTACCCAAGTTGAAAGTTTTAATATTTATTAGTTATTTCCCATCAAGTCATTTACCTATATTATGGTTCCTATTTAGATATTATGGATACCTATTACCTATGTAGTGCAGCTATTATCTTATAACTGCACTGCATAATATTATTTATTTGTGTAGAGGAAAAGTATATACAGGAAAATATGTAAGATACAGTATGTAGAGACTGCTCTACTACCTATGTTTTACAAAGTTACTGGAATTATTTGACTGTTTCTATTAGGTAAAGATAGAATGATTTTTTATACAATGCAAGGCACTACGTATAGCTTGGCTTATCCTAAGTGACCATAACGTTCATAAGAACTTGTGTTAGATATTTAGAGACCTCACTAACGAATTCTCACTCTCCTTCATTCACTCCGACCAGTGTGTAATGAATAGTACCTACCTATACCTACGATAATGAGTAGAACTTTGTATCATCACAAAGCCATACCTACGGTAAATTGCTTAGGGGTAGTAACCAAGACTCTACTTCAACTTATTACTAATAAAGAGGGTTTTGTGTGATTACTAATAGATAGTAAATACCAATCATAACTCTGAACCTCATATTTTTATATAGAAAATGGTAAACTTTTGTAATGCTATTAGGGCCAGTGCACGATAATAGGTTGACTGGGTATGTTAGTTCAGTTGGTCCATACCCAAATTCAAATTCAAAATTCATTTATTCATGTAGAACATTTTAGCCGCTTATAAACGACAAGGTCCAGTTTGGTATGTAGGTCAAATTGAGAAGAACTGACAAGAAACTAAATTGAATTTTTTTTTTTTTATAATCCAGTTTATTTACAATGTATAGGTCTCTATGTCTAATATTAAATGAAAATCCCGTGCATGAACAACTATTGCTATGCACGCTCGTCATTCAAGTAATCGTTTAGTGAGTAATAGGCTTTGCTCAGTAAATATGATTTAACAGATGTTTTGAATTTATTTAAGAGTAATTCCAATAGATATATCCTTTGGTATCTTATTGTAAATTTTTATACCTATTTCCATAAAAGACCTATTGACTTTTTCTAATCAATCATTAAGGCAAGTTAATTCTATGATATGTCAAATCTATTAATTCAGATCGAGAATCTATAATCTACCTGTAGTACTAGTATAAGAAAAGAAGAGAAAGTGGATTTTTATGAAGAACCTAACACCGGAATCATTGCCGTAATTTGAAATTTATTTCAGTTTGACAGTTATCTACTTTATTTCTGAGTGACAGAGGTGTATTTTATATTAATATATACAACAAGGCCTATTTCACTTCACTTCTTTTTTAAAGAGCATATAAAGTCTTTGTATACTAAGTAATAATATCTACTTACTATCTAAAACTTAATGCATAAGGATAACTATTACGATTTTTAAAGAAGAAATCCCTCATATCTATGTTTTCAACCATTCGAAGTTTACAAGTAAGCAGACTGTACTTACATGAGTAGATATCTACCTATCCATAATGATATGGAAATTAAATGAGTAATGAAAATATATGAGCTAGATATTTAACTAATTGCACAGTTACTCTTTGTTTAGTACACACGAGTTTCTAATAAATGCCTCAGTAATTAGATATACATATAGCTGCCTATTAACCTACCTACCTATTAATGAATAGCTTTTAAGAAAGTTAATGTAAGCATCTAAAATGTAGACCTAAGTATGTGTTTTAAGTATACCTATAATTAACAAACGATCCAATGGACCTAAATTGCTCAATTTATTTTACTTTGCAATTGTCGTAAAAATTTTAATGATTTGTAAGTATTTGAGCTTACAAATCATTAAAATTTTTATTTAATACATTACCATAGCCTTTACAATAGGTATATTAACTTTGTTAATGGCTACTGTCAATGAAAAGATAGATTAAGATAAGTATAAAAAACATACATACTTTTTACTTTATTTCATTAAAGAAAGTTTATTGTGTTCAGGTCAACGTTATTGGACTATTATAAAGGCGACTATAGTTTGAAATTCAAACAATGGTGAATTAAGTCTTTAAATCATGTCAAATGTTTAATATCAAATCCACGAAGCAAAGAATGACTACGTTGTAAGAGTACGCACTGTCTTACAGCCAACGTAATAAATTGTGCGAAAAATGTATTCAGGACATACCTATTAGGAATTTCATTGTAACATGTATTCCTGTAATCTTGAGATATACTTACATATGTTTTATATAGGCACTGTTTTGGACATTAATGCTTTTGTTTGTTTAATTTTTTAATAGTTGTTTTATTTTTGTCTTTTCACAACAAGTCCTATTTGCACTTCCTGTGGAAAAGATCTCTTTTACAGATACATCCTCATTAACAATTTATCTAATATTTATTTAAACTATATATTATATTCCAAAGTGGAATAAAAACTCTTTGAACAGGCTTATGAAATCTACATACCTATTACTTTTAAAGTTGTACCTATTGACAAATTTGGGGTATCAATATATTAAATGAATAGTGCAGTATCTTAACAAACTGATTGAATAGGTAAATTTAATTGAAATAATCTTTAATCGCATGCACTTAGCATGATAGATATCTCTCATGGCGATAAAATGGAAAGAATTAACTAATTAGGATCCACTTAAAATTTTTTAGATATGCATATACTTTATGCCTATACCTACTTAGAAACCTTTTTATATCACTGGTATAACAAGCTAAAGGCTATATGATAGGTGATAGGTAGGTAAGAGTAATCCTTGTCTATATATCGTGGGGAAAGGGGATTGTTAGTAATGTGGTCTTATTGCTAGCAATGTACCATGTCAGGTGGACCTCCACGCGGTTCCCCCTGGAAACCATCGTGATAAATTCTTGGTGAATATGTCACGATGGGCTAACTGACCTGACCTCATGGTCATAATATCATCTTCCACTGGTGCCCCGCCAGCGTAAACCGTTAGCGCAGGCGGGTGCACCATTTCATTATCATCAATAAAAAAAAAATCCTTGTCTATAAACATAAATACCAACGCCATCACAAAGTGCATTATGCCCCTATATGATAGAATATATACCTATCTATAAACATCACAACCAACATGACAAAATATATTGAAATTGTATTGAATATTGTAAACTATTGAAATTAATAAATTAACTGTAGAATTTACAAATCATTGTCTGTAAGTCATAAGCCTTTTCCTTTTTAATTAATTCCTGTTTCCTTTTTTTATTATAGCAAATACTATAGAAAACTAATATTTTGGCAAGTATAATCGAATATATTATTACATAATTATACAGTGAAGTATTGAGATTCAATAAAGAAATACTCTAACTATACCTAACGCCTACGTGCTTGGATTATAAGAAAATAATTTTTAAATAGATGTTCCTATTCCACAAATAATTTAAGACGATATTAAAACCATAAATTATACAAAGAAAACTTTATTTTCCGTCCATTTTTCTTGAATAGTTAAGAAACACCTGGTTTTCTATTTCTCTTAAAATTCTATAAACAAAATCAAATCTTTATAAGTATATAAAAATTGTTTGTCCGCGATGAACTCTTAAACTAAAGAACCGATTGCAAATTTGATTTGCACATTGTGTGCAATTTGCTCCAACTTGAAAGATAGGATAGCTTACATCACAATTTATAGTCCCAATATTATTTAACCTTAGCCACAGCAACGCGTGGCCGGGTCTGCTGTAGTTATATACTATATTGTAATCTGGCATTGTTTATTAGGTTAAGAATATTAAATTATCTAAACTAAATTTTATTCTCCAACCGAACAAACTGTAAAAGAAATCTGCGTATTACATCTGGCGCAGATGGAATAGACTAAGCGTTATTATTTGTTTAGTGGACTAAAATAAATAGACAGACGGTCAACTGTTTTACACAGGTTATAGATACCTATCTAAACGCTTGGTCAGAGAGAGATTTTACTAATATTGGCCCCACCAAATGCTAACAATGTAATTACAACCCCAACAAATCGACAGCTTTGTCCCTTAGAACCATCGACGTTTATTCCTGGTAAAGTTACCTGGTATAGAACTGATGATATTATATAATACTTATCCTTTAAACAGCCACTGGAGGCAAATATGATCTGCCAAAGTTTGGCGGTATTACATATCTAACATATACCTAAGCAAAAAATTATAAGCCTTAATAGGCTTATAATTTTTTGCTTAGGTATATAAAAATTAATATTTTTAAAGGCAGTTACTTCCTTTATATATATTTTATCTGAAAACTATTTTCATTATTTTTTTACAATATTTAGACAAATATTTACCTAATATTACTTATTTATTAGACTTTAATAATGTAAATACCTACTATATAAATGCACATATGGCGGATTTGTCACCATACGGCATTCTGTACCAGTCAACAATAGGACAAACAGAGATTGTGGTAGGCGGTGCATTATAGTTCACAAATTAAACACCTGAATATCATGTTATTATTTTATTAGAGTTTATTAATTTACCTATTCGTATCTAATATTACAAATAATACAAGAAATATGACACCTAAATAGAAAACAAGAGGATATTTATAACATGTTTTGTGTAGTTGTCGCCAATATGAAATATAAACAATCCATTGTCATATGCGGTCAGAAAATAATATTCACAATCCATAATATAATATCCCATAACATTGACATCGCGGGCTCATGTCGCCATGTATCACAGTCGTGATGCGTGTGCACAAACATCGGTCAGGTGGGCGAGGGACACTCGACACGCAGCGGCACCCTTTGATCCGACATCAAAAGTGCCGACTCAAACACAAACCAACCCGTACAACAAAATTATAACCATAAACGGTTTGTGTAACTTTCGTCGCTATCACCTCTGACTTTGGGCCGAAAACACATTGTTAATTTTTAGATGTCATAAGTCTTTATGATTTTTATTTGCCAGGGTCATATGCCACTAGATACCTTGTTGAGTCTAGTAAGCTTGTTATGGCGTTATGCAATGTGTGAGTAAATCACATCAAAATAATCTGTAATGAATCCTTTGTTAGGACAATACTGATATAATAAACCAGGACAGGTATTATTAGACATTGTAACCTCTTTAGTCACAGACTTCGGTTAAAACATTTTTATCAGTTAGGTAGGTGTCTCAATTCTAATGTATATTTGTGAGTTACACAACAATTTCTTCAATTCATTACTGACGGTTTCGGTGGTATAGCGGTTTATTATACCGTCTTATTTACGATCTTAACACACATGTATAATATGTATGTATTTACGAAAAAAATTTATGTATTTTAATCTGTTGTCTAGTACCCATAATACAAGCTTTCGCTAGCTTAACTTGGGTCTAGAGGACGCTGTCTGAATTTTACTGATTAATATTATTGTTAATTTGACGATTTCATTGACATAATTTATAGTATATGGTATAAGTCCGCAATATCACAATTAAAATAGTCTTTATTTGATGCAGCAGTACTGAAAACCTATTTCGCCACCTTCACCTTCTCTAACATTACCTACTACCTATTTATCGTTTAGTGTAACTACTATTAGAAAAGATGTTCAGTATTTTTTTGTTATGTCATCTTTTTTTACATGGACCTACCATAGGGCATAGATTTGAACTCGAATGTTTTTTGAAAACAAATCATATTAAAATGTCATTATTTGTGTGGGCCTATTCCATACTCTTGTGATTCTACTCTACTCACTAATCTGTAATAGTTTAAAACAGCTGCCAATTGTTTTGTGAACTCCCACGATACAGGTTCGCCTAGTATGGGGTCTAATGGATAATCGGATTTGTTATATTTTTAAATTTTGAAATTACTGGATTGCTAATCAAGCTGACGACTCACCTCATGGCAAATGGCACCATAACGTATAAGAACCAACATGAACTGCAGAAACTATATCATAGTTATGACAAAACGACTGTTATACTCATTTATACATTGGCTTCTCAGAGGAGAAAGATATCATATAACTTCCCTTTTAAATTATTTATAAAACAAGCCGCTGGATGGCTGGAATAGGGAAAACTGAGGAAAACCTAAGCAAATACCTTCGTATAAAATCTCTTCAGTAAAAATAGTATATTTATTTATTATATACAGAAAATTTATACTCTTAAATAAACTTCCTGTTCTTAAATATCACGTTTAAAAAAATAGGTATATTATTATATTAATATTAGGTATATTATAGGTATATAATAATATTATTATTATATTAATATAATTAATTAATTCGTTATGTTTATATATTAATAGATATTTCAAACTAAATCATCATAGTATAAATAATTATATATTCACCAATCTTGACCTTGAATTGATAAATACAAAATGTAGAATTCAGTATATTTTTAGAGTTGAAATAGTAGATACATAATTGTTGTCATAAAAACGCTCTACAAATAATGTTTTGAATTAACTAAATAAAGATAATAATATCATCCAACTGTATAATGTCTTCGACAGTGAGTAAATATGTTATATCTTTATATTTCAACGCAGAAAATAAAATAATGACGGGCTTATTAAATTATTTTTATAAGGCTTCCGTTTTAAAACCATATGACATACTTAACGGCTTATTGTGATTAAGTTATCGTATTATAAACATTTGTAGTCATACTGATATTTGAAACTAGAAGCAAATTCCGCTACTCTGCTTGTAATGAACTCAATGTCTTTATTTACGGTGGGTAGTACCTATATATATACATATATATATAAATCTTTCTTATTTGGAATCTGTCACGTAAGAAACCTTAGCGTAAAATCTTAAATGTCTAGACTAAGTGATATTTGCTATAGATTATAATTATCTTATCAATCTATACAAAACTCATATGTCACACGTACAAGTAAAACAGAGATGGTGAAGAGTGTGAAACATTAAGTAGATAATAAATTAGTGGGTAGGAGAACATTAAGCAGGCCACACACGTTATATGTATAGTAAATGGCTATATAATTGTTACAACTGCGCCGAGAAGGTATGTACAAGAAAACTGTACCTAAAGTTGTCTATATAAGTGCTTTATTTCATTATTACTATATAATCGTAATTAAATATTTTCAATTACCGTATATAACCAACTACGGTGATACAATAACAGATTATGAAGTTATATAGGTAATGATTCAAGTGAGAATTAGTTTCATAATGCTACTAAAACCCACTCATGTGGTAGATCGTTATTATTGCACTATATCTACTAAAATTACGTGTTGCCAATAATACAGCTAACTGTTTCCGGCGGCTTCGTCTGCTTTTTTTCCATATTACTCCTCTTTCTTGTATTTGTTTGTATGCATGGATGGATGTTTGTTACGCTTTCATCCAAAAAGTACTGAACAGATTTTGATCACAATTTACAGTAATATAGCTTATAGATCAGAGATTCTATCGTCATTGTAGGCTATTAATAACATGCGGATCTGATAACCAGTATTCATCATCAACCTACATCAGGTCAGTTATTTCCTAAATAACTGATAGAAACAATTTATTTCAGTAACTCTACACAACAGTAACAGTACCTATCCTACAAAGCAATACAAAGTATGCCATATCTCCATATGCTTAAGTTTTAATAAAAATAAACCATTTTGTATTCATAAGAAAACAAATCTACCTCTATGTAATGCATTTCATGCATCAAAGGGTCATATGCTTTGGCAGACAATGCAATTATGAGATAATATCAAAATATAATCAAAAAGCTCTATTAAGAATTTAATTTGTAAAAAATATGCAATTAAGGGTCTATAACTCTTGAAATATGCAAATTCGTTTGATGTCAAAAATAGGATTAACTGCGTGGATTGTGTTTCGATAGATTTATACTCGACCTACGGACTCTGATTATGTTCATGATTTAAATCTATATTTATAATAATTAATTAATTTATTTATTTACAATCGAGAACTAAACTTTGTTTCTCTTGATTTCAAAAAAGAAGAATCTAGAGGTACAGAGTAATGAAGACTTTGAATAAGAAATGAATTTATGTAAATACATGAAATTAATAGACGTAACGTAGAGCCCAATTGCTATTCAATTTAATTAGAAGTTGGTATTATAAATATGTGTACGTCGAAACAATTAAATTATTAATAAAAACAGCATTATACAGGGTATTTTAGTGCAAAAGATTGTAATCAAGAAATTACTTTACCAGCAAGTTTCGTAGGCACTTCCGTTAGGAATTTTGGTCCCCTAATTTGAAATACAGCATTACAGATAAATGCTAGGTAACAAATGTAATAATAAAATCTTAACTATAAATAAATTACCTTCACGTTTAGTATACCAGATAGAGCAGGCAAGCAGAAACTTTGTCAACCTTCGACGTCGTGCTACGCTCAATATTTGATATGCCCTCATTTTGCGCGATATATTTTAATCGAACATAGCAGGGGGCGAACATGTTTCTATAATCTAATAATCACTTTGTAGGTAATAGATAGGTAAAAAATTGCCTAATCATTATAGACCAATGTCATTATGTACAGTACAAGTCACGTTTAAACTTAAATGATCATGGTGATATTTCTGAATACTTCAGAAATCATCCTTCAAGCAATTACAGTAATAAAATAGTTAATGTCTTAAACTAAATGTTATTTACACAAGCTCATTGCGTAGCTCGATGTGAATTAGCATCTATTATATTTTTTTATACCAAAGTGATGACAATCAAGTATACGTCGCATCTGATGCTAAACGGTTACCGTAGACTATAGACGCAATAGGGGTATCACGTGCGCATTGCTATTGTCATTTGAAACCTTCATGTCCCCATCATGTAGAACGCCATGCTGTAGTCTCTAGAAAAAGCCTCAGCAGATAGTTTATTCTACAATTTGAGTGTGAACGAATGTTACCTTCATTGTCTTTTTAAAAATTATTCTGTACATTTGTAGCATTCCAATAAATGTATAGTTTAAAAATTAATAATTTATCTAAATTGTTTGGTTTTGTCAGGTCTCTCTGATATAGATAAAAGTTTTTATTGGATTTATACTAATATTAAAACTGAAAAAGTGTTTTTTACCTGTCATATAACTCCCGCGATACTACCGCATAATTTTCGATATGAATAAGATGTTATGCCTTTTATACATATGTTGTTCTATTAGCCATAAACTATCGGAAACTTGTGAAAATTTACAGGCAAGTTGGTGCTTTCACATACACTCGTTATGCACAAAGACACGCAAAGAACGGCAAACATGCGTAAGATAGAAAGTAGTAAACTATATGTTGTGTTTATGACATGATTAATATATATATATCTCTGTAAATATTATGCGAAAATTTTATATAAATAACAGTACCTAATGATAATAAACCCCATTATTAAACTGTCTTTTACCAAGCACCGGAACAATCCGTCGAGTAGCTAAATACACAAAGCGAATAAAATTCAAATAAATATAAAACATGCTAACACTATCAGTACTTCTTAGTTTACATAAGGATAATAAAAAGTCTAGTATAATTAATCATATCTACTAATTATACCTGCTTTAGTATTATAATTTTGAGTGTATGGGATTAGTGAAAACCTTCGTTGTTCATGATGTTATTGGCATACTATAAAACATGCTATTCGCGTCACGCTGATATAAGATACTTTTTATTTTGAATCTTTATTACTTTTTTATATGTTGATATAGGACACACACATATGAATTCGACGCAATCTACAAAGACTACTAAAACGGCCTATAGACGTCTTAAAATCAGGGGCAATATCTATATTGAAATCAGGTCCCCATTTTTATAGTACACTCACCAAAATTGCTCGAATATTCACCTAGATTTTAGTATTACATGTAGGCCATTGTATGCCTTATTTCTACTAATGCAAATAATGAACAGGATTGTGGTTTTTTATCTATTCAGCTTTATTTTTTTATTGCGAAACATTTTTTAAATATTTTTTTGCCTAATAAGCGGATGTAACTCATCACATCGTCATATTGCTTATTATATGAGGCAGCTCCATTTGCTTAAAGTGGTTTGTATGGAAAGTACTTATGAATTTAGCTACAAGATTACAAACAGCAAGATGGCAACTGTCATTTATCTCCACAATAATATTATGTGCATACCATAAAGCACAAAATTAACGCAGAATAGAGGAAATGATGGCAAGTTACAGCGACGATGTGTGACTCACGTGGTCCTTTTAAACTTAAGGGAAATATTTACAAGATGACGGTCCGGTCTGCTGTCTTGTATGAATCAGAGTGCAGATCTATAAAGGTGGCGAATGAAAGACGACTACATGCAACTGAAATGCGCGAATTGATATATACACTCAGTCACCATCATTTCCCATCAGATGAGGTAAGACCAATAAAATGGCAAATCCATTAATGATATTTAAAAATCCCACATATTTGTGTATGGTTCAATTTTGTGAATGAGTGAGATGTGTGTTGTAGATACATTGTAGTTAAATCCATAAAATGTTGTATGAAAAAATATCTTCGTATAAAACGTATTGAATATGCGTAGTACACATATGAATATTTTCCCTCTAATATCATTGTTTTGGAAATATTATATTTTTACGAATAAAATGCTTGTTCCGTGTGAAAATACAACCTATCAATTAATATAATTTAAAAGACAACAAAGTGAGTACTTTATGTAAATCAATTGATAGGATGTTTCAATGTGTTTTCTATAATTTTAGCATGAAATGCAACCGAAATCAAATAAATCAAAGAGCTACTGCTCGGCCTCTTACCACATTGTAGTTAAACATTTTCAGCTAAATGTAGCTTTTTGGAATATTACGTTCACCATAATGTCCGCTATCGATCCCCCATCCGATTCAAACGGGGATCGAAATTACAACGGCCAGAGCCGAGGTTCGAACCCCTAGGTGCACTCAGACTAAAGTCATATCCGTCTGGCGGGAGTTGGCCGCTCATGGCCGCTCATGGTCGCTCTATAAGTCCTTCCGCGGGTTTGTAGTGAAATCCGCATTCGTCCCCTACCGTCCAATGAAGCTATAAAGGCCAGCTGCGGCCAACAGCATTAGAGTAGTCAGGAAAAAAGTTGGCTATGCCTTTTTTATTCCATCTAAGATAAAATATAAAATAATTTACGCTATTCTAATGATTAGTTATTAACTTATCATTAGAATTTTTAGCTAGATATAGGTAATAAGTCGTCAGCTGAAACAAATCAGATACAGGTGACTATCATTATCTTACCTATTTCAGCCTTAATAGGTAAAATAACAGTTTTTATTGTAAGATGTGTTTCAGTTGAATAGCAGTGATAATACAGGGTACGGAGGTATGAAACCTAAGTCCCCTGTTATCATATAGTTGATACGATAATTGGTAATGAACGAAGCACCACGAACGTCACATAATGACGTGATTACGTGGTGCTATTCGTGTTGACGGTTATAAGTTATCAACAGGTGAAGCGTCATCTTTCACGTTTCAGTACCTATTATAAGAAAAAGGGCGTAAAGGTATTATAATATTAGTAACAAAAGACACTTATATGAACTAAAAAATACGTGCGGATTACATCAAAGAAATCAAGATTTTGATAATTATCTACTAATTAAGCTATGATTGAATGGTTTCATTAAGTGTAGCTCCCTAATGCACTAAAATATTAATCGTGTAAGAGGATGCTCATTACAGTTATCAATGTAACTTTGGAATTAATAGATAAAAAATATTGTAAAATTCTAATGCAAAACAAAAATTCATACATAAATAAATAAAATATTAATTATCTTATCAGATTATCAATGAAACGTTGCCGATTTGTTTGTTATTTATTCTCTTTTGTACATAATATGTTTGTATAAATAATAATATCGGCATTTTTTTTAAGTTCTAGTAATTTCTTGAAGAGAGTTAAGTTCTAGTGAATATACAAAAACAAGTACAAATATTTAGATTTTTTATTCTTTACACGATAATTTATGTATGGAAATATTAAGTATTATATTCTAATACCAAATGCTATATATCAATGGATTATAATTTTCTTGGTTCATATCAAATGTATTTTTTAGTAAGAGCTAAATCTGATAATTTACCAAGAACTGCTGTTAGAGACATCTTTCTTTATTCTTGCTATACTACATTTTAATTTATTTACAATAGAAAATAAAGATAATCTAAAAGTTTTGGTTATGGATTTGAACTCTGTAGCAAAGAAATGTTTTTATTAATTTCTTTTATTCAATATGTTTGGATAAACGACAAATAAAATGCAAAAATAGTTTAAATTTTAAAATATGTATTTATATATATGTTCCGTGTTATTCTATTTGGATCGGAACCCTAAAAACGAACCAATATCTATAGGTACTCTTATCCCTGTATTTATCTTTAATACGTGACAGTTACTGTTGATGCATAAGATATGTAATTATTATTACAGCTTATTACAGTTTCAATATTTAGTTTTTCATAATCCTTGACGATTCACACGCAACATTAGGTAGGTACTAGACAACTGAAGGAAATACAAAAATGTTTTTTTTTTATTTTATATACATACAACATGTGCACAGAGAACACATAAACCAGTATAAAGAAACATATTAATAAATAAAAATGTTTGTATCGTGCCAGAATATACCCGCGGCCATTGTAAGTAAGGCTAAGATTCTGCACCATCGAGCCCTCAAAACTAGTAGCAGAATATAATATTTCTCCATTGAGGTAACCTATATTGTCTTGAGTTGTTAAAGTAATTTGTACGGCTTAGACACTGTACTATACATGTAACTCAACGTTCTTATTTTGATACTAATCAACCAAGGTACACTTTGTACAGTCGTATTCCTCTCTCTCATCTATTTCAGCGGTCATACAGGTGACTTTGTAAATTCAACTCGGTTTTGTAGAAAACTATTTTTCTTCAGGAATAGCAAAACATGGGAGGTGGACATGGCGATGATCCACCTGGCTGGCTGTCAAGTTATTTACCATTCAATGTCTTATAACCTATAAGTGTATCATGGTAACTGAAGTCCATTCTATAACGTAAACATTATTTTGTATAACTTACACTCGTAACATCTCATATGAATTTACATAATCACTTCTCAGAAAAGACATACCTATAGTTACTGCAACGCTTTTGTGTGCCTTATCTTGGGATATTGTATTCTGCATAGGATATTAGGATCAATATAATCTCAAGACATTAGCGATATGTTGAGCAGGTAGTCAGTCTGGATGTCGGCACGTTCAAAGCAAACGGTGGCATGAGGCGCCTTAATGCTATTCTTTCTATTGTAAATAGCAATTTAGTTTGTTTACAATGTCTATTCTTTGTACCATTGTTTGTTTAGTTCATACTGCAATTTAAGGAAGGAAATTAGGGCGATTGTAATTGTTATTGTGTAAATATATAGATTAGAAAATATACCTGTTTCTGAACTAGTCGATAAGACGTTTGAGTTGTTCTATGGATGGAGATTTGTATGGAAAAGTGTGAATAATTAAGGAGATTTGCTTGCAAAAGATAAGTTTTATCTCTATTTACTTTAATGTGAACAAAAAAACTGTAATAAAAAAATTAAAACGATATCCGTATGTCCTACACACACTACACTCTGCTTAATGTTAACAATGCGAAAGCATGGCCGTTTCTTTGTTTGTTATTTTTTCATCTAATCGGCGAGTCAATGTTGAAATGCAACATATTTCAGATAGAATATGTATAAAACGTTAACATTTCGATTATCTTTTAAGAAAAATCATTTTAACAAGTATATATGACACAAAAAGTCATTTTAAATAAACAATATCGATAAAACTAAGGTTAGATAGTATATTTATCTCGAAACAGTGGCGCTAGTATCTAGTAACTACTGACGATTCTACAATATTAATCTTATTGTTACATGCTGACGTAAGTGGGTGCCTGCTATATATTATTATGTGTGTGTTATATGGAATCATAATACATGTAATATTAAAGTAATATAGTTTTTAATCTCTACGTAATAGATTATTAGTAAGCTAGTATTAGAGTATATGGTTTACATTGCATACAAAAAGAAAACAAAAAGTGTGGCATTAGTTTCCATATTGTATGCGAAGAATATTGTGAGTCACCAATCCTTTTCTTCTCAAGGAGTCAGTAAGAAGTGAAGTATGAGGTAATATTTAATTAGTAATATAGAGATAAAACTCGAAATAAAACCATATTCCAATCTGCTTGGCGAACATAGGAGATGAAAGCCATCAGCATATCATCATCATCACCATTACATAGTATAAAATAAAGTCGTTGTCGCTGTCTGTCCGTAAGTATGATTAAATCTTTAAAGATACGCAATGGATTTTGACGCAGTTTTTTTTAAGAGATGGAGTGATTCTAGAGGAAGTTTTATATGTATAATACATATACACCCGTGCGAAGCCGGGGGAGGAGCTAGTATTATATAGAATCATGAATAAACAATCCTATAATGCGACCTAACTAATTAAATATTATACAAATAATATTTAATTACTTAGGTCGCATTATAAAATCAAATGAATCCTACGTCTTCAATGCTAGTACTTACGTTGACATATATGTATTATCAAAACAGATTATCCATCCGTAATGTACAATTGGAACAATACATAGGTAGTCATCGATAACAGCCAAAGTGCCTGATAACAGATCAAAGCGTACCGACGTTCGATATCGCGGATCTAACGGACCGACAATACGGTAGCCGATGTGAAACGTGTGATAATATTTATTACGAACTCTTTGAAGTCACCGAATTGATAATATTGCCCTTTTTACACAATTACTCGCACTTTATTACGTCAACTTAAAGTCAATAATTGCTAAACTCAGTTGTCGTTTTGGGAACTGATTTCCAGTTCAAATCATACATACATTTTTCCATGAAACGTTATAGCAGGATAATTTTAAAAATAAATAAGTTCACGACTGCTTCAATTTAGATGTTAACTGTGTCTTACATTACAATTATGGAATGTAAGAGGGACGGTACTAAAATTAGCATCCGATTAGACTGATGATAAGGAATTGATTGATGATTTGCAAATCTCATCAACACCAGAGGAATCATCAGTGTAGCCAGACCCATAGAATGAAGACCTTGAATGACTGCACTCTTTTTGACGATGATGGTATATTCATTTTGTTACAGCAAATGGTTACGCCGACAGAAAAGAGACAAAAGAGATTGTTAAATTAATTATTATAAGTACAAAAAATTAAAATTAAAATATAGGATAAAAAATTAAATCCATTTTATTGGAGGACATATTAATATTTTTGGGATCCGTAAATAGTTGTAAGTAGGTATTTCATGTAAATACTTTTACTAACGCTATTTCCCTTGTTAACAAATTAAACTATGGCAATTAGTAAAAGAACAAAGGAAAGTCCGAAATATAATCTACGAGTAATCTCATAATCTAGGTACCAGTTAGTATACCCTTCATTGCGTTATCACATAAAGACACTATAATATAAATAACGGCCATCAAAAGTCTATTGTGACAGCTGTTATCAAACAGCGGCTATGGCAGATTGGTGCAACTTAATAGGAAAAAGCGGATAAAAAATTGGCGATATATCTTTTACAATTAAAAGTGTTTTTTTGAGTATAAATTTTCTAATGTTTATTTAATAATGGTCAATTAAAAATAATACATTTATTTTTAATTGACTATGTCCACTCTCATATTTGTTTAGTGTCATCTTATTTAAATTGACAAGAAGCTGTTTTTCTAAATAATGTCTTGTTTTTTTCTTAATGAGAAATTAGATATCGACATTGAAATATAGTATTTACATGCCTTCATAAATCACTATTAGTTGCTTGTCGAAAGGTATATGAATGATTTTCTATTTTTATTATCCTCTTTAATTATCTTACAGATTTCTTAAAATTAAAAATAATGAAACCTCCAGTGAAACTAGAGCAAGCTGTTTCTATGGACAGCCGGTACATAAAATATCCCAAAATGTGAGTTAATATTATTTAAAGAATAACTGAAATAGGGGTAAGAGTTGACCGACAAGAGCGAGCATATACAGTAAGGAGTACCTAATTGAGTCATACATATAAGTACTATGGAAAAAATAATCGCTACTGCTCATATTTTGGGGCTAATACACACTGAACGATCTAAATTGCAGCGGCTAATGTGTCGGTGTTGTAATGTAATGGAACCTAGGACTTAATCGACATGTCATAATCAGAAGTGCTTTTCAGTTTCGCTATCAGCCGCTTGTTGTGGAATTAGTTGGCGACCGATGACATTCGCCTGTACCTTACATCCTACTGATATTGATGAAGTGCTAAAAATGAACCTTATTAATAATAATATATACATCACCTTATACTTATTATGATGCTTTTGAACATTATAATAGGAGTTGTTTTGTTTGTTTTAGCCTCATATGAGATAAAGTAATATAATAAGAACAATACTCATAGATATCACTACATATTGTATTGAAGGAAGGAATTAAGCTAATAGAATTCCTGGACCTTCGTTGTTCCATCTAGTTGTAATAGTACTAGGATGATAATGTGACAATATTCTTAAAAAATGAATCTGAAATTATAATAGGTACATGCGGAAAGACAGTAAATAAAGAAAAAGCTGTTGCTAATTTATATTCCGAATATCTTCGCAATTATAAAATAATCAATTTACAACGCTTGGGCTATTTTAACGTTTGCTCTTTTCATTCATAAAGACAGTCCAGAGCAAATATTTAGTTAGCAACTTTAGTGACAACGTAAATGATCATTTGAAGGATCATTGGAAATTCATCTTTAAATTTTAAGTCATAAACTTCAAATTCTGTAAAAAAATACAAACGAGAATGGGGATAAAATATACAAACGAAAATATAGCATGCTCTGACGCCACTTAAGACCACCCAAGGCGTAGTTTTTGCAACGAAGCATGGATTAGTTTACAGTATACTTTGAAGCGAAGAACTGTGAAAATAATCACACTTTTTTGGTCTAATGCAATCATTAAATACAGTCATATATTACACCAGCCTCATACTAATATACTTTATAATACGTCTAGCTAATGTTATAATAATTTAAAGAAGATATATAAAAGAGTTGCATAATATATATTACTTGAGTGGATACAACAGGTTGAAAAAATACTGTATGGTATTTTTGAATTTTGTCAATTTAAATTCAAATAATACAGCTACAATTTGCTTTTATATTATATTATAGTAACTTTGAACAGTAGGTACGCTGAGTGTGTTTTTTATGGATGATGATAGAATGGTGTTTACATCTGTATATAGGTCGAGAATGAACTTAGTCCATGAGATGGTTTATGAGGAATCCGCGTTGAGGTCGACTTGATATGTAAAGTTTTGGTTAGGAATGGTTAACTAATTTCATTACTAACAAAATTTGTAATTCAATCTAAAAATATTCTGAAGACATATTCTATGTATTGCATAAAATAATATAGTAGGATGAAGTCTTCTTGAATATTTTTTGTATGCTGTACAGGAGATGCTATTTATATATTGACGTTTTTTCTACATTTCACATTCAATTACAAATAAAAAGATAAGGTTAGGGAAAAGTTTTGCTTTTCCCTAACCTTAGCTTTTCATTTGTAATTGAATGTGAAATATATGAAAATGTTTAACTATTATTTTACTATTTTGTAAAATGTTTACTACTGAACCCTGTTAATGCTTGTCTCATATGGTATTGCAACTTTTTTTAACACTTGAATAGCGTCAAAAACATTTACACATCGTTACACTAAGAAGTGTAGCGACACTATCACTGAATACAATCGTCACTTCACTGCATCCATACCCACCACTAATACGCCCAATATAAAGTGACGCAATTATACGCAATTTTGTTCACAATTGTATAATCCTGCTACCCAACTACGCAGACCACACACCGCACCGGTGGTTTATTTTTTTCCAATAAAGTATCCACTTGAAAAAAATAAATACAGTCGCAATTTCGACTATGTGCCAATAGAAATACGGATATCTGTCCTATTAAAAGAAACAATTTATAACACCTCTTGCACATTTGACAGTTTCAATTTTGAATTCAATCGAATGTCTATTGAAGCATTAACTGTAGATAAGTGACATATGGAAGTTTACAGACAATATGTTGTGGAACCATTCAAGTATATTTTGTATTAAAACTAGCTTTGACCCGCAGTTCCATCCTGTATTTAAATTAAAATAAATGTCGAGTACCCTTGTTCTCTGACCCACCGTATGTGTAGCGTTGCATCGTCGTTATTATTTCCTTTTAGCTTACTGTTAATTTTAGTATTTTTTTGTTTGCTCGGCTCTTATCTCGGATAGTAGCGTTGATGTATCATAAAGAATTGGGATATGAAATAAAAAGATTTCTTCAAATCTAACTGGTAGTATTTAGATTAGCGTGTTCATACAAACCGACAAATAGATTGTTCATATTCAGCGCTTCGTAAATATAAATACATACCAAAGTAACACAAAAAGATTGTTTTTTGTACTGCTTTCTTATTTACTATCTTGATCACTAACGAAACGTTACGATTACTGATTTGATAATAGTTTTTTTAGTGCGTATCTATATACGTAACTATACATGACCTATTGAAATTATGCTGATATAAATGCGTGCATTTACAATCAATATTTAGATTAGTTGATAAGATAAGGAAAAAATTCTGACTTAGGTATGTATATCTAACAATTTGTTGCCGTAACTATTTGGTGGATTTATTGTATTTAGTACTAATGCTTTCATAAGTTTTAGCACTAAATACAATAAAGGCCCAACAACTAATTTTATTATAAGTTTCTATACACTCAGCCGATCTTAAAATATAAAAAAGCTATTTTATTTTTATAATAATGTTAGCGTCATGGCCTAACCACTATTACCAAACTTCTAAGAATTTATATAATTATAAAGGTGAATTAGAATTTATCTGACACAACAAACTGTGTGTCAATTTATATTTTTCATTAACTCTCCGGTAATAATAATAGTAGGTACATCAATACTCTTTTATATTATAAATGCGAAGATGTATCTGACAGTCTGTCTCTTTGTTAACTTTTCACGGTAAATCGTATAAGTGGATATTAATGAAATTTCATATGAAGATAAACTCTATAACGAGGACGGACATAGTATGTCTTTTATTCTTAAAAAATAATCTTCAAGGGGTGAAGTAGGGGGATATAAGTGTATGAATGTATGTACACCAGTCGCGGAAAACGGTTTTTTTTATTATTATTATTTATATATTATGATATAGATTATTATTTATTTATTGCGTCAAACATCTAATACAAGA
Organism: Achroia grisella; assembly: GCF_030625045.1. Taxonomy (NCBI): domain Eukaryota; kingdom Metazoa; phylum Arthropoda; class Insecta; order Lepidoptera; family Pyralidae; genus Achroia; species Achroia grisella. Next base: position 1,103,438 of record NW_026713022.1, read on the forward strand.
CTTATACTGACAAGAGATTTAGATTTACATAGATGCACAAAAGGCGGTCTTATCACAAGCTAGCAATTAGTTTTCCATAACTTTAAACAAGAAGATAAAGTGATTTTTTCATCATCAAATAAATACCTATACGTATCGAGGTTAGATAACTTATCAATTTATAAAGTAATTAATGCACTTTTAATCTTACTAATATTACAAATTAGAAGTTTGTAATGTTTCGATATTTTTTAAAGACCTGTTGGCTCGCCCCGGCTTCGTATGCTGCTTTATAACTTTATAAGTTTTGTGTATACAAAATATTAATATATATAAAGCCTTTGTTACTGTGGAATTAGGTTCAATTCAAATAGAGTACAAATTTTTCAAACTGTGTAGTCCCGGAGCTTATTTCCTTATAACAAATCATTCTTCTCTGTACACTATATACCTAAACAATGCATTAGATCTAGCTTTGTACTATTTATTATATTGATATTAAGAAATAACGACTTATTAATTTGGCCTAGCATCCATTAGATCAAATCCATGGCATAAAGTAAAAATCACGACGGGCATTTACACGAAATAGTATTTATTCTTCATTTGAACAATGAACTAATAAATAACAATGCTTTCGGAACGTGTCAAATAGATGTCCTGGAGTTTTCAGATGCAATTCATAATGTCAATATGGTTCCAGTTTTTAAACTTTATGCAGTCGTATTAAGATGCATTATCCTTTTAATATCAAGCAAAAATTATTGTGGTACAAGTTAACACTGATGTTTGTATACAGAGAATCCCCTATTTGACCAACAAATTAGTTCTATTATACGCTTATAAGCAGGGAGGAAGTTACAAAGTGACATAATTTTAGGGGAATAGGGGAATTTATCTGAATATTACTTATTTAAGTACTAGGTACTAACTTAACTTTACGATAAAAGATTTAGCTTAAGATTATAACGTGGTGTTAACTTTCGGACCACCTACCAACAATTAGGTACTTAAGTCATAAAATAATAAAATTTTGAAGCGAAAATTTTGCATAACTCTTAAAAGTTTACCCTATATAAAAAATGGCGCACGCATCCCAATCCCGAATATAAAACAGACAGATAAACTCACAAAGGATGTTGCCTACAACCATCGGCATCTGTAAAACAATCTTAAAAGTAGACATACAATGAGTGATCGTAAACATCCATTTTTCCCTACAATAAAGTAATTCTGTCCTACTGTTGCGTTCATTGTAAACTTCCGACTTGTAAAGCCGTGTTGCTATATGCCCATTAGCGGCCTTTAAGTAAAGGCCGTGTGATGGATATAAAATATATTGATGTTTTTGCAAAGGCTAAAATTGCGTAAAAAGTTTTTTAGCACCAAATATTTAACAAAAAAATTTTACAAGCACAGTTTGTTTTAAACCGTCGGGAAGGTTTCGCTAGGTGAAATTTTTATTACGCAAAAGCTTTCTTTCAGGTAAATGGAGAAATTGTGATAAAAAATATTAGTTTCTTTGTACTAAATACGAATGGCGTTTTATATGAAAAACGTTTGAAAACTGCCAAAGTATCAATTATATATACCCGTTTAATATATGTTATAAGTAAGGCTTAAACCAGAATTAATATAATTACTTAAACCAGAGGTTTCACCATCGCAAAGTAATCAATTATATATACACACCAAGAGACTTACTTAATTATAATAATGTATTAATATAATTAAGGGTTAAGTGATACATTGTGTTACTTAACTTACAATTAACTATTTATTCTTGTAAATAAAGATTAATTGATACAGTGACTTGTTCGCTGTTATAAAATATTGTTTTATTAGCTACGTACTATTTATTTCATGACTGCTTATTTTGACATGTGCTAAAAGAATAAATTCGTATATTATCTAGATGTATACTAGTATATGATGTATTTACTATTTACTGATTTCTTTAAAAGCCTGTTGCGGCTCGAAAATGATTAAATAAGTATTAAGTATCTACTATTTTAACATCTCGCATTTGACAATTAGATTAGTATACCTTTGCCGGCCATTTAGTTACCTATACTTACAAAAAGAAATTTTAGTAAGATGAATTTTGCTGTAGTCTCATTACCCCATTAGAGTAACAGCATCTCATGCATTCATCCCTAACAGTTAACAGTAAGAGAAACAAGGTTTTATGATAGTACCGTTGAATAGTTTTATAACCGGCTACTTTCTTTCCGTTAGTCCAATTTGTGCCTTTGAAAATGCCGATGTTACCGTTTGTTACAGAAGTATATGAAGGTCCGTTTGGTATTGTATAAGGAGTTAATGACACATGCAACTGTTGCAAGGTCGTTGGGAGTTAGATGCCGACTACGTCGAAATATGATATAATATGGTGGGTTATGATTTTGACCGTTATCTATGAATGCTTGGGTGTAGTATTTTTTTAAGAGAGATAGTTATTAACATTTAGCAGCTTACGTTAAAATTAAAATTAGATTCTGATAATTGTTTCTATTCTATTTCATTTCCAATCTCTCTTAACCTTATTACCCGCACCTACCTTTTATTATATATGTTCATTTATTTGAAAGTATATAGTTTACCTATAAATAGTTTTGTTCGACTACTGCAAACAATGGCGTATTTTTACAGTAATCAAGTTTTAAAATTTTTTACTAAACTTTATTTTGTTTATATTTTAGAATAAATAGTATTACACGAATTTATATAGTAGTATAGTTAGAGAACGTAATGATATCTAGGAATATAGATAATGTACTCATAGTAGTGCATATAGTTACAGTTTATTTATTTTAATAATATTAACTTATAATTTATCACCGATTTAAAAGATTTATTTTATACATTTTAGTGTGACTAAAAACTAATTAAAATTAATAAAGTATTCAGTCGCTTTTTTTTCAATTACAAAATGCATAGATGTTGTTGATGTCTGTCACAATGTTTATTTGATATATGAACTATAAAAGTATGTGCCCAGTACGTCAGCAACAGAAGTTTTGGAAAAATAATTGTACTTATTGTAAGTGTTGGAGTGGAGGGCTTTGTAGGTAATTGATTAGCCTCTACGCGGTCTCTTACGGAAACTATGGACTAACTAACCTGACTTCATCCTCCACTGATGCACCTCTAGCATATGTAGCGGATGCACCATTCCCTAATCATTCATTTAAAAAAGTGGTAACTTTATAACGTTATTATTACTTATTATATATAAATGTATTACACAAACACTAAGTAGTAGGTATTTATATATACAGTACAGTATATACTACTAAGTACAGCTTATGCTGGGAACATTCTAATGTCTAATTCTACTTATTTTGTCAAAATTCCTAATGTAAATCATTCACGTATGTATTACGTAGGTATACTAACATATTATCGCATACGTAGGCACGATAGATATACTATGGCTACTCTGGGAATCGTACTTTCTCACGATTGATAACACAGATAACAAAATACGAGTACATATCATGAAAATATTTTCAGCACACATGTCATCGTGCCAAATGTAAATTAGTAATCTTTTTTATTACTTAATACAATTCAAATATGGAACAAAATCCTAGATTTTAAGTATTTAATATTATCATATGACGCCCGTCATAGTACTACTACCACTCATTGCAAAGTTGTATTTCACTGGACTAAGCAAGTCTTATTATATCGAAAACACTGTCATTTAACTGCTTAGAACGCCATGTGCTTGGCGACTAAAATAAATGAGACTGAGATGAAGACGTAGACAACTTTTTTTTAAATCTACTCAAATGAAACAATAGCAATTTACAACCTATGTTGCCTATTAAGGCTACATAAATTGTATTTCTGTTAAGGGATTAAAAAGAAAAGTTTCTAAGGATACCGAATGAGTTAAATATATATTTTTGGAACCTGTAGAACTAAATCGTTCATGTAACACATTAATTAAATATACTTGGGTTAATTTTAAATATTGTTAGTAGTTAATTTAATTTAATTTTCGGTTGATGCATTCCAATCATACGAATTAGGTAAGTATGTTCTTTATTTGTAATAAAAAGTAGAGAAGAAATGTGTCTTTAGGATATATTTCTATATTTAATGGAATATTGCAGTAGTTTTTATATAACTACACATGATTACATACAAGTAAATCTTAGGTTGTCAATTCTGCCTGCAATTAATTCGCTAGGCAATGAGATGTAACAAGAAGTTTGTATTACAATTCGAACTTTACTGTCATTATAAACGCCATTGTTTATAAAAACAGTACAGTTAGAATTGCAAAATAAAAAATATAAAAAAACTATGCAACCCTTTTGGCAATTTACAAAATTACTGGTTACAATAGACTATTGCAAAAAAAGTGTAAAACAACGTATTCTATTGCGCAATTGCTAACTTAACTGTTTTATAACTAAAGGGTTCGCTGAATAATCGCGAACACTAAAACCAAGCAATAAAACGATAGAAAAATTTAAAAATCGCGCAAGGGTTGGCAATATTTTCACAAATTCAACTGTTTGAATCATCTTATTCTCTTACAAAGTAATTTGACTCTATCTCCCACTAACTTAAGGTTTGAAATGTACTGCGATGTTCTTAAATATTGTGCCTTTATTAGTAGCGGTACTGTTATAAATATGTTTTCAATATTTACCCTTTACATTGTCGTTACTACGAATACAACCGTTGACGAACGGTTCTTCAGAGTAGTTAAAAGGAACCGCTAGAAGTCGAGAGAAAGAGTTGCATTTATTTAGAACAGCCTTGGACAATTGCGCTTACAATGGAACCCTTTGCGCGAAATGGGGAAACCATAAATTCTATTTTATGGTGATAAAGGAACGGTCTTTGTAACAGAAGGGGTAATTAGGATGTAAAAGTGAAATTCTGTTTACAGTGACTATCATTCGCAACGGATCATTTGTGGGAAAGAAAAGAAAGATCGAGTTTCAGCTACTTTCACTGAGACAGTTTTGTGTATTGTGTATAAATGGGTATTGTTTCAAAATTCGTTATGTCTGGAATATAACAAATGTTTACCAGTACCTATATATATTTTATATTGTATATATTTTATACAATCGTAACGATTTTTTTCTTATGAAGTCACCGAAACGTCGAGAGAGATAAACACGTAATTTATAAAATTATTCATTTATAACGCGATATCTATAGATAGTAATAACCGTAATTATTTTAGAACAAACAATTAAAATTTATACTGTTCCTTCTCAATTAAATTGAATATTTAAGCATAGTTTCAACTCTATTTAAATAAATTAAATGTATTATTAATTTTCTATTTTTATTATTCAATATACTATATTTGTATAACAATAAGGTATAATAGTATTAAAAATTTAAACATACCTAAATTAGACAGATTATAATAAAAAAAAATTTTGAATCCTACCTGAATATTTTTAGTTTAAGTGTAAGTACGGTTTAAATAAGAACAGTATTAAACACAGTCAACACCCTGTAGTACAACTGTATTCGTGATATTATATTAGATGTTGCATTTATTTCATTTAGTTTGCATATTTATTATCTTTATATCACACACATCATGTTAAATTATTTTTAAATTATTTTAAGTAAAAGTGAATATAAAAAAAGAGATAAAATAACTTATAATATAAATATATTATATATTTATATTATATCCACTTTCAGATGCACTGGGTTTGTAAAACAGTAATAATGTCCATTCTCTATAAAGTGGACAATCCGACATATTTTCTGTAATGGTGGTAAGGATCTGTGCTTTCCTGAAGCCCATTAATCAGTGATGCAGTTCTTTTACGCATTATGGGTTAAAAACCATCAACCCGCCCTTTTGCATCCCTGATCTCTATAGAACCCTGACCAATATCCCTGATGCCCTATAGAACCGACACAGCAATATTAATGCATTCATAAGGAATACATATACGAGTATATGTACACAAGTAGGCACTGCACTTATAATTTCATTATTTTTTATGAAATGGAACATTCGAGGGGTATTTGTCCATTTTTTTACATATTATCTTTGAGGGTAATCTAATGAAAGATACATGTCTATAATAAATAATTAGGGAAAATTGAATAAGTACCCATTATAGTCTCAGTGCCCTCATACCCAGTGTACAGTCACGCATTTTGTAAACTGTAAAAGCGAAACTATTTATTGAACCAAAGTGTTCTTGTGTTTAAACAAAAGCATAAATATTGAAAGTAAAAACAGTTATCGACTACTATGGAAGTCTGCTCCAATAAAGTGAACCATTTCTGAAATTTATTGGTTCTCATAAAGTTATGACAAAAAAATCGTCCTAACTGTTGACAACCTTGCATGGAACATGGTTGTATAACGGAATAAGAAATAACGTGACAACTAACAAATGTTTAAAATAGTCTCGGATTGTTCCCAGAAATTGAAACCGAAATTTTGACAAACTGCGGTGTCAAAAGCGTGAAGAGATACAACAATGGCGCGTGGTATGTAAGCGTGCCTTCGTGTTTTGACCATTTCAATAAGCTATAGAAAGGAATCGTCACCAAAGTAATTATTGGTCGAATGGTTTTCTAACTGTAGCCTAGCGGGGCATCGCATCATGACAATATGTACTGATACGCGTGAACGAAACAGTTTTAGTTTCGATATAGTGTACCTACTACGTATTGTTTGTAAGTATTAATATAATGGCGTTCTAACAATAGCAATTACCTATATTCATTGGTCCGTAACCGTAATTCCTAGAGATTTTATTCAAAAGCTTCATTTACTTATGGTTAAAAAATTAACCTCGTAATTTTAACATTAGCACTTGACATTCCACTAAAAATGACACATATGGAGATACTTCGATCCGTGTATCTCAGTAGCAAGCTGAATCTATGTCAAAAATATGGGCTAAAAACATCGAAGAATTCCTAAGAACACACGCAAATCATTTGAAAAAATTACAACCACATGTGACAGGTTGAAATTTGACTCGTGTGACTTCTATGCCGAATATGTATTCGGTAGTTTTGATATTTGCGATCCAGTTCAGCGAAACATCAATCTTGAGTTGATCTTATACGGTGCAAATAGATCGTGAAATTTGTTGGGACATGACGCAAAAAAAGAGAAATTTGTTAGCTATGCAGCCTAATGTGGTTCTAATAGCTGGCATTCGCAGTGTACCGGTAACGTTTTGAACCTACGTATGTCGTAAATTATTCATCTGGTTGTAGTCTTTTTTCATTATAACGCATCGTGAACAGAGACTGTATTACATATCAAATCATTGATATGTATTACAGTCTCTGTCAGACGTAGAAAAACCAAACGCCTAATTATACCCATTAACTAAACTAAAAAAATATGACATAATAATTCAATAGATCTTAATAAAGAACGGAAAAAGGCTATCTTATTTCTTAAAAAAGCAGGCGAAGCCGCGAGTAACAGCTAATAATATTATGTATCATCAATACTTACTTACGATTAACTACTGGCTGCTTACTGTAACATAAATATAATTGGAAATATATCATGTATTGATATAAATAAAAGATAAACATTAATCTTGACAAACTTGTTTTTAGGGTAGAGTGATGCTAACGTAATAGATTACAACTAATTTTATATGCTATATAAGACAACCCTCTTTAGTTTCATATTTATATTGAACCCTCTTAAGTACACAATTCACCGTCCATAAGTGTTTACAAATATGTGCAGTTTTATTTACGTTTTATTAGAATTATGGAGTTCATTTATATTAGAGAAGTACGTTGAACAGCTGTATTATTATAGAATATATCAAAAAAATATTAAGTTAAAGTCAACTTATCTATGCATACTACATACTACTATGTAATATTATGTTACTGTGATTCTTTATTTTTCAGACTACTCTAATGCTGTTGGCCGCAGCTCGCCTTTACAGCTTCACCGGACTTTAGGGGGCGAGTGCAGATGGCACTCCAAACCCACGGAAGGACTTATGGAGCGTCTGAAGGCCAGCTCCTGCCTGACGATACGACTTTAGTCTAAGGGCACCACTAGGGGTTCGAACCTCGGCTCAGGCCGTCGTAATTTCGATCCCCGTTTGAATCGTCGTAAATTCGATCGGAGGGGTCTGTGATACTAGTAATATAAAATAAGTAATAAATAAGATATACCTACCTATTGCTTCAATATTACTTATATTCCTAATTATTTAAAATTATTAGGTAGATAGGAGATTGTTGAATACGGACTAATAACCTCATTTCTATCAATGTGCCATGCCAGGTCGGCCTCCACGCGGTTCTTCTTGAAAGCCATTGTAATAAATTTCTAGTGTATTTTCCACGATTGGCTAACTGATTTGACTTCATACTCATTATATCATTCTCCAGTGATGCCAAATACTGTATATTTATCGGCATACTATATGGAGAATAATATAAACAGTGTCGAAATATTAGGAGCTCTCAAAACATCGAACTACTTATAGCAAATATCCTATAATATATAAATTACCTATTTATTCTAATTCTGAGTCGCTAACATCTGTTTACCTTCAACTCATAAAACCGAGTTAAATTTTAGGTTGAATTTATTTGAAATTATATATATTTAAATAAAAAGATTAATGTATTGAATGTCTTTATTATTATTATTAAAATTCATTAAAATACAAATATTTCAATGAAAATTTATGACAGTCAAATATTGTCTACAATATTATTATGCTCAATATTAACAGTATTGTAGTGACGCATTGCTATCAGGGTAACGCGATCGGTGGGCGGATGGTCGTCACATCTGGCTCCCTTATCAGGCCTGGCTTCTGCCCCGTTTTCTGATGACGCTATAATGGCAATGATTACTATCAAAATGTATGGGAAATAGATTGACGTGTGTAGATTTCGATTTAATTAACGGGTAGGGATAAATTCTGGCACAGTTTTTGATGTTCAATTTCGTCATCTAAACTGGACCGATTTTGTTGTTGTTTGTATACATATTTTGTGGATTACATACATATGTGTATATATGTGTGATGATATATATATACATAAATATACATTCTTTAATTATTTATACCTTTACAAAGTTTGTAGTAATATTATCTTACAAAAAAATGGTAATTAGTTGGCATACAATGTATGTTATAACTGTCCAAAGTTTCAAGTTATATTCATGTTAATAAATTATATACAGAAACAATTATACAAATACCACAAATGATTTGAATACTTGAATAAGGAGATACTTTTAATACAACATACAAAACTATGTATTTAATATACCCACTATTTCATTTCCATATATTTCATACATATAAATAAATGTATATATGTGAAACAATTTTTTTCCCCGAAACAAATTAGATAAATACTTTGTCACAACCCACTTGCTTTGTTGAGGAATGTTAACAAATTCACACAAACAGAATGTAACTTTATCTTGAAATTCAAATCGCTACAACGTAATCTTTGAGAGCTATGAAGTGTTAAAAATACATTTTTACACAAAAAATAAACACCTTCCCTGTGAACATTTCACCTCTTTATCTGGTACTCTGGAAAGAGAGTGGTGATGCAATGAAGTGTTTGCGTTAAAACTTTTAGCGGAAACAGCGATTGCTGGGTTAGCTTGATATTTAATACATGTAGTGCGTTCGATATAGTACAATATAAGTCATACTAAGTTCTAAAATAAACAGAATATACATCAGATACGTAATAGATATAATACACATCCATTCTGGCCTATTAATCTTGTATATTAAGTGCTATTTTATTTAGAAATCTTTATAATTTGACTCCTATTTCTATTTAGAAAAATGTTAGTGTTAGATTTAATTATTGTAAAACGTTATCTAAAATATAACTTACGGAAAATAATACCTAAATATTAAACCACTACGTACTTTAAAAAATTACTTATATGAAATTCCGGAGTAGATGATAATGTTGTAGATATAAAATTTTAAAATTTATAATAATATATGTATTATTTTCAATAATTATTAAAATTGATCCAGCTTATACTACATACAATAGCTGTATCAAGCACTCAATTGAAAAGCGTCAAAAAATAAGGGTTCCCTTTTGACTGAAGTGAGTGGATTCTTATCTAGTGTCTAAGTGAGGTTACCGAGATAACCCGGATAATGGCGAGATGCGTGTGACATGTGTTTCACGTTAGAATTTTAAGTATACTGTACAATGTAATGATTAGGTCGTGATGCTACTTGAAATTGTTTTTTGCTACTTCAGTTGGTATTTCGTCATAAATGTGTTCACTTTTTCATAAAATATCAATGACTGTCGATGATAACAAATGTACGTGTTTTGTTTCACGAGAAATTAGGTATCTATTAGTAAGTTTATCAAAACCAAAGATCAATTTTGTTGAATGTCGACAATATTAAGAATAGAATTTTTAAGTGTAATATTTTTTCATCTAAAATCGTATAGATGAAAGATAAACCTTTCATCTATACGAATTGTATAAATGAAAGGTTTATCAGTCGGTTAAAAAATAAATAGATGAATTACTTCAAATGTTAATACTATTTTAAACCACGATTGCAAAAAAAAAATAGATATTTGAAATATTTACGAAATGTATAAATCATATAATGTATTTTCATAATAAATCCTTACTATATCTGTTTGTATAATCTGTATAGTCCATATATATTCATACTATTTTTTAAGTCGGTGTTTATTATCCAAAAAAATAATTGTCGGATATGTCGCCCGATAGAAAATTAACAAAAAGAACCATAAAAATACTTACGTAAAAGGGTTCTGTGACGGAAACATACGTTCCGCGAATTGGAAAAACTATAAATTTTAGTTTAGCAGTCGACCATAAAACGTCAATCATGGGAACACTCCGTATTAGAAGTACAAAATAGACTATACTACTGCGATATTGAGTTTTAAATTCTATGCCAATAAAAATAAACCACATTATTCTTTACAGACCTATTTCAATATATGATTCTCAAACTTTACAATTAAAGGGTAGCGGACTGACAAAACATGTTTAAGTAAATCGAGCCTATAAAAGTTTTTTTTTATAGCTTTGAGTAAAAACTTCAGAACTAATTGTTTTGCTCGGTTTTATAGTCGCGTTTAATTTATGGTAATCTAGAGGGTGGTTTACGATACGGTAGGACAAATTTACAAATAAAATTACTTTTAAACTGCAGCTGCTAGTTGCTATAAAAATATATATAGGTACAAATAATAATATTTATATACTTTTATATTAATGTTTAAATTGTCTGTATTAAATAATAGTAAAATATTGTTAAACTACTTGCTCAAAAATTTAGATACCAAAGCATAGACTAAAAAAAAACTGCGCAACATATTTTCATACTTATCTAAATTTTCCATAATTCCAAAATAATAAATAATAAGGCACTACTTGTAATGTATTAGTAATTTATTAGTGATGATAGTGAGTTAATCGTGTTAAGATCCAGTTTACCATATTATTAATCTGTATTAAACACGAAATTTTGGTAGTTTTTAAGATTATCGCGAAGCTGTCTTTATAAAGAGATGAGCCTGGGATTTTGTTTCGTATTTTGTTACATACATGTGGCGTGTAAGTACATATATATGGTAGCTTTAACAAATTTAATATTATATCTACCTGTAATTGTAATTTTTTCACCGTTTCAAACTATATGTTAACAGGTAAGTATTATTTGAAAAATAACATAATTACACTATTATTATACGGAACAATATTAGCTATAAAAAAGCAACAATACTCCACCGTCAATTCTAATTAACGATCTATGAAAGATCACTTGTTCGTGCAAAAGAGATCCAGCGAATTCTGAGTAACATCAAAAATCCGTGTTTCTACGACACTGGCCAATAATTTTTAATGGTTTTCTGCTGTAAACAAAGCTTGAGACACGAGCGACTTATTGTGTCTCATTGTTGACATTGTTTGCGTTAATGTGTCCACGTTAATAGTCCGCCTGTCTGTTTGTTTGGATCGTACAAATAGTGATCCCGTGCATTTAACGCGTGTTAACTTTTTGTAGGGTTTGTTGCGCGCCCCGCTGTTTCATGCACGTCGAGTCGGTACCGACTTCAAGTAATGAGGTTTTCAATACGACTATTTTTTTCTGTGTAGTATCTACGTTAACAGACGTATCTACGTTGTCTTACTCAATTCACACAAATTATGATCATTCTTTTTATAATAACTGACGATCAAGAAGCATCTTCTTCGATTCAATATATATTAATGCGTCCTGAATTGTTTCACAGGAACCACGTTATTATGTTTATTTATCATTCAGAACAGGAAGTTTGTCATGATATTTATTATTTATAAACAGTCATAGCTTACTTATATGTACAATTTAAGTATATTTAAATCGATGACTGTATCTACCTACACTATCTAGTCTGTATAACATACATATATTTCTATTAGTAATTTAAAACAATCTGCCCTATGGGCAACACTTTTTTTACTGCAATAAAAATTTTATTTCCAATATTTTACACATTTGCTATAGTGTTATGATTCTTATGATTAATATAATCAACTATCAGTAATCTGCAATCATTTATAACCAGTATCTAAATGTAATAACTAATATATAATAATATTCACTGTACTGAGATACGATATAACAAAGTAGAGCAATTGTCGTCACTACAGTCGTTAATGACTGTTATAATATAAGCAACACTTAAGTTACTTATCTCTTAAATTCTTAGCTAATTCTCAACTGAAATTGGACGGTAGAATAAATAACTATTTAATAGTATAAAATTAATAAGTATAATTACATAAAGTAGTTTGTTGCGCTCTCCATGTATAATAAAAAATAAATTTTGTGATATTTTAGCTGAAAAAAAAAACGACGGTAAACAATAATAGAACAAGTTAGTCAGAAGACATCCATTAAACTCCTACGACCTTCTGTATAGATATTGTCGCCTAGTTATTATCCGTAAATAATTCTCATATTTTGTCTATTTTTCTATTATTTTTAATTGTTTTACAACTACGGCGCGTGGACGGAACGAGCCAAAGTATAGTCTACCACTCAAGTTGTGTTACTTAACGGTCTCAGAGCCATTCCATTTTATTTCTTATTACACTCCTGTAGATTTTCTTATTGTTTGTATGTCTTCATTAGTTACTTACTTGTTTGTTCTATATTGTACTTAACGGACGTTAAAGTAGTAAAGTAATTGTTCTGTAATAATATTTTGCTTTGACATTGAATGTTTCTTGTTACGGTGTAAGTAAATTCTAGTCCGTTTGTTGAATAAGCGGGACTTTGTAACGGGGGTATCATGTACTCAACCTGATAGATACATAATGGCTACTATATAACTGCCTTCAAAAATGGGTTCTCAATTCTACTGTATCTTTTATAAGACAATAAAACTTTATCAAATATTCATTTTATGAAAGCAGTCAAGTAATTATTTTAGATCCCATAAATATTTTAGAAATAATTTTAATTATATATGTCAATTAAATGGGTTTTAATAATAAAACTCATTTAATTGACATATAAAATTAATTCATTATAACTTATTTCTCGTGGCCATTGATACATAAAAGGTTTATACAATGTTTTACCCATATTTATATATATGTGTATATTATATATAATATATATTGTGTGCAGTAGGGGAGACTGGGTACGATTGTGCCAGGGTACAGTAGTGATAGTCGTCAACGTCAGCAGGAGACTTCATAGCTTTTTTTGTTTGAGTTCTATCAATATTTACTGTCATTTGTATACAGATAGATTATATCATATATATTTTTGTTATAAGTTGAATATTAATGGTTAATTACGAGTGATTAGTTTTTACGTAGATTGGACTAAAAATCGCCATTTTTGATGATAATGATTTTTATTTTTCGAAAGTGTACATTGGGTACGGTTTAGACATATATATTTACTTTATTTTTTCTTTTAGATGCCCAGAAATTGCTTGCGAAAGTCCGAAAGAGCGCGGCCTACGAAAATAAATATTAAAATGCTTATAGAAGGGAAACGCAGGACTTCTTTACGAACAACATAACATGCTTTAATTATTTATCACTGTTAAGTTTTTATAGAAGGCACTTATGTTGTGTTATGATACATATTCCTAACAATAAAAGTAATTATAAACCAATTATGTGTATATTTATGTCTGTGACTACTGACCTTGGGGTGTGATCGGTTGTGACACTATTTCTTTTTTTTTAATTTGAAACTAGAACCAATACAACGTATTTAGGAACAACATTTTAATAACAAATTAAGATTGTAATTACTTTTTTTGAAGCTAATTAGTAAAAAAACAAAATACCTAACCTAAGACTAAGTTCGTATAAATCTTCCGGAAAAATCTAAATGTGTATTTAAACCCCTAACAAAAGGTAAACGGAGATACAGACAAGTAAAAGAAAGACTTTGCTTTATATTCCTAATACATAGATATCTCAAATGATAGACAGGAATGTATTCACTACATCGAAAGCGATTATATAAGAATATTATGAGATATCAAAGATGTTTCACACGAACATATCATAAATAATATTTATCACGTAAATATTTGATGTGTAAATAACTAACAATCCACTTAATTTCCGCAAACAGTGTTGTGAAAAGATTACACTTACCAAACTCTCCCACAACTCTATCACTTGGTTTGGTATTTGGTTGGTTTACTTTTGAAGATTCAATCATCATTGTCATAACTTATCTGTTATTCTAAGCTGTGAAAATATATAATAAAGACTGTTCATGTTCAAGAATAATACGTTACCGTAAGTACTAAATAATAATATTAAAAATGTATATATATTTCAAATACAATAACAATGATTGGAATATATTTTGATAAGAGATATCCACATTTAATACAAAGTCCTACGCTACCTTTATACCTCTATGTTAGCTATTATTTTTAGAACGAATGATAATGGAATTGTTGCATCGCCTGCACAAATCTGATCCACTGGCAGACACCACTGGAGGATGATAATATGAGCATGAGTTTAAATCAGTTACCCCATCGTGATAAATTCGCAAGGAATTAACCAAGATCGTCTCTAGGGGAGACCACGTGAATGTCTACATAGAACACATTGCTGGCAATAGAATTGCTTTGGAAACAATCAATTTTCTTCCCTTTGTCAATATTTCATCTACTGTCAAGCAGCTTGATTTATTAACTGAGTATCGTTTTGAATTATAAGGTAATAATATAGCAGTAAGAGGGAACAAGGGATTTTTAGTAATGTAGGTTGGTGATATCATTACTAGCAATGTACCATTTTATTTTGATCTACACGCGATTCTCCCTGGAAACTATCTTGATAAAAACGATAGGTTAACTGGCCTGACTATACTCATCCTATCATCCAACACTGGTGCACCGCCAGTGTAAACCGTTAGCTCTGGCGAGTGCTCCATTCCATTATCATCCATAAAGAGATGTAGCAGTGGAATAACTATAATCATACTATCTACTAAGTAGTATAAATATAATATCATGTGAAGTGCATTGAAGACAACCACGGCAATACTATGACAACAGCAATGGTACCATTAAGTAACTTAGAAATGTAGCAGTATGCTTGCTTCCGTCAGCTTGTTTGTGATTTGAAATACATATAAAAATAATTAATTACGAGTGGGAATTACGAGTCTTAAATTATTAGTTTTCTGTTATGTAAATATCTTTATCTTTATTTCTTTATTATTTATTTTATATTCGTGTTATCAAATCGTGACTAGACAAACATTGTCTGTATGTCTGTTTCACGTAAACACTGCTTGGGGAATTAGGATGATATTGTCATAGAATATGTTGTTAAGTATGGCTCAACATATAGGCTAAAGAACTCTGAGAAAGATGCCTAGAGGGAAATGTTAAGTTTAGTGAATATTTTCAGTCAATTACAGCATACGAGGCTTATCTTAGTGCTTTTTTTAGAATAGTAAAATATTGTGAAACTTAAAATATGATATTTAATTATACAAGTTACTAAAAATTTATATGTTTATTTGATTATGACTTTGTATAATAAGAGTTTAGAAAATAAAAATTGAATAAAAAGTTGGATTCATACTGCAATGAGAAAAAGCTGACGGCACACTTGATGGTAACCGTCGCCACCAGTTGCTTTCACAACAGACACAATTTCGCATTTATAATATTGACATGGAATTATACTGTTTACTGTTATCTACTTATATATAGTATTTGTCGATTATAGTATTTTAAAGTCGACAGACTTTAGAATAGGTAGGTATACGGTATAAAAACTAATAAAAATATTTGTCTACTTTCAGACTAGTGAACGTTCTATTTGAAAATATCTATATCATTTGAATCTACCCAAATCCGTATGTAAATATTATAAAAAATCGGCGCTAACTTATTCACGTACGGATGCATGAATCAACAAACTACAGGCTACCGAGCATCAGAGCCTGGGAACAGAAATATCAGAGTTACATTATCAGTCAAGTGGGTTGACCTGTTCAGGAAGATACGATCTATGTGTGGACACACTGATAGTATGGGTCGCCATGAGAAATTTCCTGCTACTCTATGAATTTGAAAGATTGCCGAATCTTCACTACAGCTTTGCAGCAAAGTAGAATATCCCTGATTTGAAAAGTTTTCATACATACTGTTTTCAACCATCGTTAGTTTTAGGAAATAATGGACTTCCTTTTTTATGTATATATTTCGGTATGCAAGTATTATTACTATTTAAAAATTTATTTATTTATTTAGTAAGTATATAAAAAACCATTTATAAAGTATAATTCAATGTAGTAGTATGTCATTTAAGTCATTGTTCAAATATTGAGCAGTAAAATAATACTTATAAATATATTCTGGGGTATTCTGAAAACATAAATATCTATTAGAATATTACGTAGACAGTAGTACGTAGTATTCTGAATACATAAATATTCTAATAGATATTTATGTTTTCAGAATACCACAGAATACATAAGTATTATTTTACTGTTCAATATTTGAACGATTACGGAAATGACATACTGACATAAATAAATATGCAATGAATATAAAGAAAAAGATTTTTAAAATGTGCATCTACAAATAAACATTGATATGATATTACGGTGATGTTGTGTTTACCTACAAACTACCTAATTTTATCGTTATCATCCGTTTGTGTTACTTACTTATTAAATTCGTCATTATTTGTAATTACTAGAACGGTTTCTTTGAAATAAATGTCAATTTTGATTCGTATCATTGTTTTAAAGTTATTGATTGTTGTTTTGCTTAAATCTGTTTGGTCACTAGTTGAACAACATTTTGTCAGACATACAAAATGTTGTTCAATATGTGTTATGTTCATATATTTTTTTTAATTTCAGTATAAATATTGTTGGTAGAGGGGTAATATGAATTCCAAATGTCTATAAGTACAAATATTACAAAATGGTCCCAGTGAGTCACATGAATATATTATAATTTCTTGTAATATCAACCTTGATCGAATCTTCCTTTGTATTACTTAGTTTTTATTCGATCTTATTGTACAAAATTAGAGCATTACGAATCAATCACTGATAAGCACATCTTTGTAAAATGAAATATTACGAAAAATGTACCAAAATCTTATTGTTTAAGAAAATGATTCGATAAAGAAATACTATAAATTAGATAATCATAGAAGATAATAAGGGGCAAATAAAAAAATATATTAGAATTAACAACCCTATATTACATACTTTTAAAATTATATAACCAATATTATATTGACAAAGATAGAGGAAAACTTGTAAACAATATCATTCTGATTGCAACTCGATTTCCTAATCACAACACGACTTCAGGTGTTATCTACATATTATAAGGAAATATTTCCTGTGAATCATTTAATTTTATGAATAGTTTACCTCGTATGTTTAATAATACATTTTTATCATAGTACACTACTTAGGTAACTACTATTGAAGATTTTTAGAGGAAATTTTAATTTTCCTTATATTTCCGTTTAAGAAATTATAGGTAGAGCGCCGGACGAAACCAGGGCGACGAGCATTATTTTTACTATAACAATTAAAAATCGTAGTAGATATTGCATCAATATCTTATAGTGCGACCGACGATCAACATTTGTCATAAATGCATTATTGAAGATATGTTAGGTACTTATTATACTACTTATAGACAAATACGAGGTGATCTTATAACGGGATCGGTATCGTATTTAATTCATTTGAATGCTGTAAAGTAAATTAGAATTTATTTAGTAGTAGTTATTTCTTCCGACAAGTTTAAATATTAAATCATCAATTTCAATAAAATGCAAATTACGACTTACGTACTTTTATGGTTTGAATCTAGAGCAGTCTGTGGGAAAATGATATCGCTGTACTGTGTATATTGACTTCATGTCAACTGTGACAACTATTAGAATGTGGAATCTCACATTTTGTGGCAGCGCAACCTGTCGGATGTGACAATGTTTGTTTTCAATTGATGTAGGTCGAGTAACTAAAATGAGTACAGCATATTTAGAGAATGTTAGTATATCTAATACTTATTAATTGAAATATATACAGGAAGGTAAAAATATTACCTATATAACTCAATTATTTTAATTAATATTTGACGCGGTTATTATTTATACGTACTTAGGTACAATTAGGAAAAATCAAAAGTATAGTTTTCGAAAAGACGAGTTTCAATAGTAATATCTTCATAAAAACCGATGATAAGTCAAGATTTAAACTATCTTTAAGTCAAATTTCATTAAGATTCGTTCATTCGTGCATGTGCTTTATTTTTCACATTATTCCTCATAATTCTTAAGAAGTTGCGCGATTTATGTACCGCTGTACATAAATACGTATATTTGTTCTCTTATCAAATTTATGTACTTGATTTGTATGTTTGTTTAATGAGTATATCTGATTAAACTATTGAATTTTCTTCTCAATAGAGCCTCGTATGACAAATTTAGTCCATTATCAATTGAAAATGAATAAAGTTGAGATCGTAATGAAAAGCAGGGTCGGTGGTGTAGCGGTATAGCACACCGCTTTACTTCCGATGGTCGCGAGTTCGATTCCTCGCGCATTGCAAACATTTGTATTCATGAGTATATGATTGTTTGTATCGGTCAAGGAGATTTCTATGTATCTATTAGTATTTTACATCAGTTGTCTACTAGCCATAACACAAAGTCTGCTTATTGTGGGATTAGATGGTGCTGTGTTAATTGCCCAGGATTAGAATAATCGTCGCAGCAGAAATGAAGGAGTTACAATCTAAAAATGTCCTCAAATACTCATGTCTGACATTCCCCAAGATCATCAACATGTTTGCCATTCTCTAATTATATGTTACATAAAGATAAATTTAAAAACAGTGAGTGAAAATATATAAATGCACATTATATTGTATATATATACCTACGTAGGTACACGTTATATGAATTTCAAATTTCGCAAGAGAAGATGGCTGGCGGCTACCAAAACTCATTCACCGGTACAAAATTGTGTTAAACCACTCTCAGTCAACCCCGCTTGTGAGATAAGCCAATCTACGACCACCTTCAAACTAAAAGATCTATATAACAAATCAAACTTAAGAGATAATAATTCTAAGTACGTTGTCGTAAAGTCTAAAATAGCACAGCTAATTATAATGCACCCCAAGAACAGATGCTTTGTTTCCTACAAGCTGTTTTGAACCTTATTATTTATGTACAAACAGATGAATTTTTCTTGCATATTAATGATCGTCTATTAAACTTCACAGGAAGGTAGTTACCAACAGTTACCTTTGAAGTGGCGCTTCTGCATGCAAATTTCGGAACGATGCGAGCCCGGGAGAAATTGACAATTTGCTCCGAAGCGTTGTATCAGATTGAAAAGATTTTTTTCAAAAAATGAATGTGCAATGTAGAGTAAAAAATATTAAAGACATACCTAATTATTTACAGTTGTGTATATAAGAAATATTATAATTTAAAGATTAAAGGTTAATATTAATGTAAAAGAAAGCGTCGTGGCTTAGTAGATGACTACTTCCAATTAGACCTCAAAAGTCTTGTATTCAAATCTGACACTTTCATTTCATTCATTTTTTCATTTTTTTTGTATTAATTTCACTGGCTATTTTGTTTACAAAACAAAATTAATTCGAGACAAACGGAGGCTTTATTGATGTCTCATTTGATTCAAATAATATAACGAGCGAAATGTGGACATGTCAAATGTTGCATTAATTTTCTAAAACGTTGACAGTTGACATGACCACTGACTACCCAATTTTTAATAACATCGTAAATGTGTATATACTGTCAGTTAATTTCCCCTGTACAACTATAAATTATAACATAAACAAAACTATAATCACCTAACACATAATAAAATGTCAAGTTTTTACTTTATTTGTTATATTAGGAAGATAAAATATAATTATAAATTATAATTAATAAAATGTGCCATCTATGTCTACAAGATGGTAACGTTATTAGACATAAAAATCTATAGGGTTAATATCGATCAAATAACTTAATCTAAATAAATTCCAATAGATGGCGCTCAAAGAATGATGCGTAGTACTAACGTTCTACAACAGATGGCGCTTTTCAATATTTGCCCCATAAACATGTCCTTTTCATACATCTGTTTTAAATTTTAAATTATTATGAATTGTGTCTTTAATTACACATTATGAGAAATAATAATTTCTTGGACATAATCAATGTACTCTTAAACAAAATTACTATAGTTTATTTTAATTTAGATTTGTTCAATAGCGCCATCTATGATTTCATTCGTTCACTTAACAACATTACAAACATATGTAATGTTTAATTGCAGGCACTACTAATAACATAGATGGAGCAAATATTAACGGATCTCTGCTTTTAAAAAGTTTATTGTCATTTTTTTGCTCCACTACGGTCAAACAAAAAGGAGGTTCAAAATTATAATATCAGCTACTCCTCATAAAACCTTATTATTTGTATAGGTATAAATTCACAATTTTGTTCTGAAGTTTACCTATTAAGTTCTACTTTGTAAGTATTAAAATTTATATTTCAATGGTATCCTCCAATAAATGTTATCATTTTGACATAGATACTAATTATTTTATGTAATTGTATGTAAAAACTTTTTTTACCTATTCATCCGACTAACACCAGAGATGACAACTAGCAATCAACACATCAACATTACTAGTTCGGTACCTACATTGTTAATTATGGTGGCAATTTTATTAATACGTACGAATTAGACCATTACACTGTTGGCCACGTTATTGCTCTAATTTGGCGTTCCATTTTATGTGTTTGCTCACCCCAGCAGAGGCGGAGGCGACGACCGAACTCCGGGTTTTATTATCAGAACCTGATGCAATAAATTCTGTACGGATTCTACGAAAAAATGTTTTCATATAGCAGCAATATTTAATTTGTATTATCCTTATTATTGTTTACTTCAACTACTCATATAATATATATTAACACATATTTTAATATGTATTATTATTATGATGTATTCTAATGTGCACAGTACTACAATTGAATTTGAAAACAGTGATGGCAAATTTTCTTCAAATTACTGTCGATCAGATCGATTCCAATTTTGTCCAATTTATTTGATAAATTGCACCACATTTGTATGAATATATACTATTAAATTTATAAATAGGTCAGTTACCTCTTTATTACTAAACAGCTGAATCTTAATGTTTGTTTTGCGTAAAGAAAGTATTTCATCTTTTATGATAAGAAACCAGAATAAGTCATTATATTATGAAAATAATAGCAACAAAAACTCATAAAATCTTAAAATAAATAGTATTAAGTACGCTGTTACGTAAGTGTGAGTTTTTCGATATAAACTTATCGACGCATTTGTCCATTTTATCGACACAATTGATCATCTAGTGTCAGTGATTTCGCATGGCGAAGCTACTTAATCAGATTCATTACAGTGCGGCTCGTGTCAGCAAACAAGCGGGGGATCAGACTGTTTACACAAACACCGTAGGCGTATATTGCGTCTGAAATCGATAGGCCGGTAATTTTGTCCCCAAGTGTATTAGTGTGGTAGATGTGACAATATTATTTCAGGGTGTGCGTTTAATTTTGTTTGTCGGGGTAATTAATTTAATTTATTTAATGTAAAACTTTACGATAGCAATGCCAGATGGGGTAGACAGAGGTATGGCGGAGTAAACGTAACACTGTCCAGATATCGTTAGTTTATTTTTTTTTAATATATAATAGTGGAGTTGTGCACCCGCCTGTGTTAACTGTGGTAAGCGTCACGATATCGCTATGATGGGCTAAATAACTTGCTCTCATCCTATCATTCCCCATATCTTCGAACTATTCTAATTCTGTTGGCCAAAACTATCGGATATCCGATACAAAAAAATATCCGTAACTGTAACCGAATCCGAAATAAAAGTTTCGGACAATATCGGAGCCTAATTGAGACATGATATGTAACCATTTTATTAGCTATTTGTATTTTACTTTTAAAATTCCTTAAAACAATTATATCCGTAACCGAAATTATCCGAAACTAACGAATAATCCGAAATAATTTCATATCCACATCCGTATCCGCTACAATAATCATTCCTATATCCGAAACCTATCCTTATCCGAAATTTCATATCCATAACATCCCTGGTCTAAACCCACTGCAGGAACTATGGAGCGGTTGAAGACCAACATGCCTGACGGATACGATAAAATCGTACCCGTCAGGCAAAATTGAGTGCACCGATAGGTATTCATACCTGAGTTCAGGCCGTTGTGATTACGATAGCCGTTTGAATAGGACTGTGGATCGATTGGTGATCCACTGTTCCCGCACTACCATAAAGTACAGGCGGATGCTCCAGGGTGTAAAAATAAATATTAATTAAATAAATAAATAAACATCTGAGTGATCTACATCATAATTATTAGTTCTTTTAATCATATGATTGTTCTTATTCACCTAAGATCTACCTAGTTTGTATTACTCCATATTTCTTCCGCTATGCATATCTACCTATTGAAGTAGGTACCTATATTCAAGTCCCCGATCTTACCTCTCACCCTTGACATACTCACCCCCATGAGCCCCCTGGGGTGAAGTTAAGGGCGTGGCGCTCTGCGGGGGGCGTTGCGCGCATGCTCTGTGATCATCCCGAACAATCAAGATGGCAGGTCCTAATTGATATGATCGTAAAGTGATTGAACGGTGATGTAGCTTTTGTCATAAAGCGCCTATACACGGGTTTAATATTGGTACAGTAATGCCCAAGAATCTAGGGTCTAGATCGCCTCAGATTGTTTCTGTACCGTGTATAGACGTTATATAATAGAATTTGATATATATTTTTGTGAATATTATTTATTTAATAAAATTCTGATCCGTAAATAGGAACAATCCTGTACTTTAGAATTAACAGTGCTCAATCCCTACAACATTACATACAGATACTGTTGACCGCTACTAATTAATGTTGCAATAAACTTAGTCATATATAATTTTTATTATGTATATAGAGATAAATAAATACTAGAACAACTAAATAAATACGGGCTCAAGGAGTTCTTCAGTTTCATTATAAGACTAAAATGGTTAATATAACTGTAAAATAGTTAACTGTATGTGTACACTACACATACTGATACCTTTTTGGTATCTGTGCTTCCAGCCCCCAAGATACAGGTCCGTCATAGAAGATAGTAGTAAAAATTGTATTGTAGTATATATGTAAATGTATATATAAATGTTATTTGATATAGATAAATAAATAAGATTTATTTTGACAATACGGACAATTTGCTATTTGCCTTTTAAAAAGATACAAATGTAATATTAGTTAAAAAATACCGTAATAACCATACATATGTGTAATAGTAGTATTACGAGATGTGTTTGTTAAATATTTTTTTCATGTAATTGATACGAATACATAAACCTACCCGTAGTAGTACCTACATGTTGATTTGTTTATCTGTGTTTGTGGACGCTAATATCAGATACGTATTTACCGATTTGATTGATGTTTTCACTGAAGTTTGCCGTTATACCTATTTAGAGTTTGTGTTTACAAACACTGAGCGTCCACAAGTAGTTCATTATAATTATAAATATCTTAATACAGAAGTCCTATTACTCTACTTTTCGTGGTAAATTATTAATGGTCTTCACTAATTACTGTAGCTCTTTGGATATTTTTATATATTCATTTCGTATCAATATTAAAAGTATTTTCTTTACTTTAGATTATTTTTTATTGTCACTAGATTTTTTAGTGTTTGTACCTTTATTACAAGTAGTTACCATTTTCTATCGGTTGTTAGATTAATATCATGCATACAGTAAATTTTTTCTATCGCCATCAAAGATTAAAAAATAAATTCCAATTTTCCATTTTTTCTTGGAGGAATTTAATCAGTATGCTGAATTATATCACTGACTCTTGGCTCAGGTATACTATACGACTATCCCAGTATATTCTTTTTATGTATGGTAACATAGCTCTGTTTGCACTAACGCTGATGGGTCATCAGTGAAGGATGGTACGATGGTACGATGACGATCAAATCGGATCAATTAGTTCATTGTGGTCACTTCACTAGGAACTAACCACGATGGTTTCCAAATCTGGAGGTCGAACAGACACTTAATTTACCTAATTTGTCAGTACATACATATTATCAAAAAAGTTATGTAGAAGTTTGATAACATTTTCTCTTCAACGCTTTTTACTCAACTGACGAAGAAATGCGAGTAACTTTTTACACTTACAATCCGTTGACCGCCTCCCAACCCGTGCACTGTGACAAAAAAATAACTTTCCTCTTTGGCCGTAACGACGGCGAGTGACTTACCGACCGTTTGTTTTTTTAGGCTGCCCCGTGCACGATAAAATATTTTTTGTGGCAGTAGCTCGATAGAGGTGTAGATGTGTCGATGAAATTACCTCATCGATATAAAATTATCAGGATAATTATTTTTCTTTATACTGCTAATAAAATATTGTATCTAGACGGTCACATAAATAAATAATATTCGAGTAAAATTCTCGAATATTGACAGAGAGGAAGGAAAATCAGTATTGTTCTCCTAATGAAGTAAAATTCAAGCTTTGTAAGTTTACTAGATAGGTGTATATTAGGTATAAAATAGCAATAACTAAAAAGTACTAATCGTATCATTGTTAAAATGATTCAAAGAACTAAGTAGTAAACACAACTGGATTGTTAGAGGAATCTTTGAAATTTGGAATTGATCGTTAAATTGCTAATATACACATAACATACCGCCGAGTAAAGGTGAGATATTATAAGTATGTATGTATGTATGGGGAATACATAATATTATGTAATAAAGTAATAAATAAAGTAGTTTGTATGTTATAGTAGCTACATTTAAGATAAGACATTGTATACGCCTTTTATACATTACATTTTAATATTTAATTATGCACTTATAATTATACGAGCTTACTACTGAAAACGAAATGAGACGTTGAAGTATAGTAATCACGATTAAATTGAGTTTAGATATAGATAGAAAGAAACAAATTTTACACTGGCAATACACGATAACTAGCATTACTATTAGATAATCGCCGTCGTTGTTATTAACTATGTTAAATCATTTTGTTATTAGCGTAATCTATTTATATTATACAATATAAATAGCAATGTTTATAGCTGATCCTGATGCATTATAAATATTTTAATTTCTCGGTCTATGTATGATACATATAAACCTTCCTGATAAAAAAACTCTATCTATTGCTGAAAACTACATTAAATTGCGTTGCGTAATTTAAAAGTTATAAGCGAACAGACAGCGGCGGTGACTTTGTTTTGTATTTTAGGATAAAAAAAGATATATCGATAAAACATCCTCTGCACTGCACTATCGCGACTTATTCTTTTTGTGTTAGGTAGTATCCATTGTTTGTGGACAAGGACAAGAACAGTTGTTATTTGTGCGGGTGTGAAAGGAATAGAAGCATATTAGAAGGAGATACAGTACATTTTCCATTCCATTGGAATACAATGGGCAATTTTCATAGTGCCTTCCCAATTTATATAAAAAAATATAAATCTGAGTTAAATCATAATTTAAATTAAAAATACACTATATTTGTTTTTTCTTGTAAATGTGTAAGTAAACACACAATATACATACGGTATCTAATATTTAAGTATTTGACTTACTTTACTTATATTTGTTGGTTAGATCCAAGCAGCTTGCTGTGTAAGATATGTTTTGGTGGAAGGCACTATGATACTGAAATCATAAGATACGGAGGAATGATATCTTAGTTCTTCGGAATAGCATTTGAGGGTTGGATGTTGAGGGTAAGACGTGCATTTCGTGCTGCTGTTCATGTATATAGGCGACGTATGCAGTTTACTATTAGGTGAACTGTCATTCTTATTTACCATTCCAGTTAAATAATTAAAAAAAACTTAATAAAATTATGTAGATCATTTTACTTTGTGTCAGTTATATAAAGTAGATTATGTAAGTGTTTGAATTATCAAGTTAATAAGTTATAGCTACGGAACATTTGGTACAAATATAACAATATCTATACATTTTACACATATACCTACCATTAAAAGGTAGTAAAAGTATTTGCTAGATCTTAATTAAAAAATTAAATGCACGTCGTATTCATGCCCATGAAGTTGTCTTTAATTATAACGTTATATTTCCTGAATATAGTTTCTGTAATTATGTACATTCCCTGTTTAATTAAGGACTCATCGATACGTTATTAGGTCTAGCCCTAGACATAGTCTGTTCATTATAAGTTTATAGGTAGAATACGTGTATTATTACGTTATGATAGGGTGAGCACAATTTCGTATAAAAGTGGACTTATCTATAAATATTTATTTACACAGTACTAAGGGCATAACAGTGGTATATCTAATACATAATGTCTAATTGAAAAAATAAATACAAAAAATTCTAAAGATTTTTTTTATACAACAAAAGTTTTTTCATCTCTAATGAACTGTAGGTAGAATGTTAACTAATGTTACTATTGTAGAAATATGTTGTAAAACAATTTAGAATGAGATAAATATTTAAACGGTAGTCGTAGAGACTGTGATACATATATATATATAGAGTTTGTTTTATAGTTTTAATTACAGATATAAAAAAATATTTTTTAAATATATCAATATGAAA
The DNA here is from genome assembly GCF_030625045.1 of Achroia grisella. Lineage (NCBI taxonomy): Eukaryota > Metazoa > Arthropoda > Insecta > Lepidoptera > Pyralidae > Achroia > Achroia grisella. The sequence goes on from NW_026713022.1 coordinate 1,130,653, forward strand.
TGTCTTCTCTGGTACAGCTTCTGGAGATTCGCGGTGTGCTTTTTAGCTAGCAAAAATCCTATATATCCTTTACTATCGCTTTACTCTACAGTTAAATGATTTTGGTCGAAAGATTTTCTACAAGTCATTTTAGCGTGGCGGCCTGTCACAGTTCGAGTTTATTTCTCTTAACCTGTTCTACAGCGTTGTTTTATTAATAATCTACTTCGATGTCTTAGGCTAAGAGGAAGTGGTAATACAATATTATGCGGATAACTAAATTACTAAAGAGAATGTGATCATTTCTATGAATACAATCCAATGAATAGGACTGAAGGAGATTGTTAGTAATGTGGACTAATAACCCCATTGCTAGCGATGTACCATGTCAGGTTGATCTCGCGATTACCCCTGGAAACCAGCCTGCCTAACTTCATGCTCATTATAACACCTCCACTGGTGCTTAGCCAGCAAAAACATTATCGCAGACAGGTGAATCATTCCATTGTCATTTATGTAAAAAATATATAAAGATAATGGTCGTTAGGACAATCTTATAGTGTGTATATACACACACTTATAAATTCCTATTTTATTTAATAGTAATATTATATCATAGATAATAGTAATATCCCTGGACAATTCTCATAGCGCCATCTAGTCCCAAGTTAAACTGGGTACTAGACAACTGATATAAATACATAGATACTTTTTTTGGTAAATACCTACATGATATGCATAGAAAACACCCAGACTGATACAAACAATCATACTCTCGAATACAAATGTTGGTACCGTGCGAGGAATCGAACTCGCGACCGTCGAATGAAGGGTTGTGTTAATCCACTTGACCACTATGCCCGTTGAAATACATGTATGTCTTACAGTGTATACATTGTACTCATATTATGCACCGGTCGTGTGGTCACCTGACGCAAGCTGCAGCGCAGGCGGTCTGTGCTATAAAGAGAACTAAACTGGTTTTGAGCCTGAATGCCGACCGTCGCACTTGAGACTGCAGCCTGTACAACTCGCTTATTATGAATTGGTTGTTGAGATAATTAGTTATTATTTAATATATAAAAAAATGTTTTATCAGCCACTTGTCGTATTAATTACAAATTTAAAAAAAAGTATCTACTGATTATAATAAAGTTTCGAAACGTCGAAGTAAAGATTATATGCTATTGTTAGGGTTTCCCTAAATACAATCTATCTATTAACCAAAGAAAACATGATCCTAAAGGCAGAGATATATCCATATTGCATATGATGTCATCTACATATTATTAGTATAAAACGAATAGAAAGTATTCTCCAATGGGTATCCAAAGTTACATAGAACTTTGCAAGGTGCGCTTGGGAATAAATGTGTACCAATACATTATAGTATTGCTATACAGATTATTGAATATTTGAACGTATTCTATATAAGTCATAAAATCTTATTAAAATTTCAAAAATTGAATATGCAATTAATTTATTATTGATAGAAAATGTATGTCGTTGCTATAATATTAATAGTAATACATATGTGTTTATAAGGTATTTATAAAATTTGTAGCTGGAAATAAATATATATTTAGAGCTAGAAGAAAATTGAACTTCAGTGAATTCAATATAGTTGCAATTTCATACATAAATTATAGGACTACGTAAGTTATGAGAGTAATTTATGAATATATTACTTTATGATGAAAGGTCTCAGTACATATACTGTTCTGTGTGTACGTTAATTAGTGTTTTAATCTTATATATAAAATTCTCGTGACATTCTGTCGTTAGTCTGTTAGTTCCCATACTCCTCCGAAACGGCTTATCCGATTTTTATGAAATGTTGTATGCATATTCAGTAGGTCCGAGAATCGGTTACTATCTATTTTTCATACCCCTAAGTGTTTATTTTTTGGTAAATTTTTATATTTTTATAATGTAACATTAAAATACCCTAAATTTTTACGTTTCTATCACCAATCCTACTTTAATAGCGATTTTAATTTATATAGCAATACAACGTTTGCCAGGACAGCTTAATATGTAATTCAATATATCTAATCTATTAATAGGCATTTCAATATATACCTGAAAAAATATTGCAGCATATATTATCAATGTATTTTCTAGATAAATGAATAAATATATTTATGCTTTCAGCGAAATAATTAAATTAATATCTGTGAAATAATATATAACAATATAAAACAAAATATAACATATGAACGATTTTTGATCAAGAGTCACAGTATTCAAAAGTATACAAAACCAAGTTCGCGTGTCGTTCTACGGTAACCATATCTCGGTGCAGATAAAAAGGTTCCTTGCACCGTTTTAATTAGGCAGTAGAATGTATCGGCCGATTCTGACACAGGGCTGGAAGAAAGCACTGTATATTATTATTATTAATGTGGACTAATGCACCCTAGAAGCCATTGTGAATTTACCACGACGGGCTCATTCACCTGACCTCAAGCTCATCTTATCATCCTTCACTAGCGTCCCGATAGCATATACCATTAGCGCTGGCTGGTGCACCTTTCCATTATCATCTATTAAAAACAAAATGTAGAATACAATCATTGAATCTTTTAATAAATATACTTAAACATGTATTGATTGGTATTATCTAGTGCGACAATAATAGAATATAAAGCTATACCAGAAAGAGTATTGATCTTACATAAGGTCATCTGCGGGTTTAGAGGGCCCTCTACTGCATTTCTGGTCCGTCAAGCTGTAAAGGCAACCTGTTGAGTAGATATGTTACAGAAATTAGATATAGCATACGTAAATTGAAAATACATTAGATAAAAAGTGTATATCAGTTGTCTATTGTCGAACTAAACAGAAATCGTACGTTAGGTAACTAGTTGTGCAGGTTACTTACCTCAGGAATTGTACAGGATTATTTATTTAGTTATCTGTATCATGTTTATTATCCAATGAATGTACTTTTAGTAATTACTGAGTATAATGCTAATATTGCAAACATACTAACAATAACCACATAAAATGTAGTATATTCGTGTTCTAAAAAATACTTAAGCTATTGGAATAAAATTTACAATAAAAGTTGTATATCTTATCATTTCAAGGTCAATTGTCAATTATTTTATTTTATTCAATACGCGGATGAAATTAACTTTTTTTTATTAATTTTAATCCAACATACCTACATAAGAAACACTAATTGATTCCGGCTTCTTTGGTTTTATACAATTTGGCAGCTAAAGTTTATAATTTTGTTTGTAGTTTTTTATTCCACTGTATTTATATTAGATATTTCCTTGTGAGTAAGGTATGTTGTCGGTTGTTGACCGATTTAATACGTACATGCGTACATGTACATGAGGTAAATAGCAATTATTATTATTAATACACAGAAATGCATATCAATATCTGTAGAAAATATTACACACATCGACCATAGACTTGGACCAATTAGTAGAAATGGTAGGTTAATTAAGTAACTATAGGTATAATTTAGTTGATCTCTTCCTTATTGAAGTCAATCTAGCTTTATTAATGAAAATACGCCCGTCACTTTGAATTACGAACAAAATGCCAAATGAAAACCAAAAATATGAAGTCTAATTTACATTAATATTCCATTGGAAATAAACTTTTAATAACTAATATAAAAATACTTTGGGAATAACACATCTATGATCTCTAATAAAGTCAGTACCTATACATGTATGTGTTTTAGTATAAAATAGACTTTATATAAGTATAATAGTTTTTTGTTAAAAATTTGTAAATCAGTTAAAATAAATTTTTTCTTCTAATTATATTTTAATGTGAGTGCCACCCCTATTTGCAATGAAGCAAGTAACCGCTTGAGATCCGTTGGCGAGAGTGGCCGGTGCCGCTCAGATAATGCGTAGGTACCTATACATACAATGTAGTGGAAACAACATCTATAGACTTCGGACATTTTACACCTTCTAATTACGTATATATCTTACTTCTATCTTTTATATACATTTTATTTAGGGTAATTTAGGTGTGATTTGTTATTGTATACTTTTAGGAAGTACTCGATTACTTCGACTTACATCGAACAGGCCATCAGTTCAAATCTGGGCGCTACAATAAAAATATTGCCTGTTAATTTATATTTCCGGCTGATCCTCCTGTAATGGAAACGCCCATAACAAAATCAAAAATTAATCCGAGTGACAACGGTACGCTTGCCCCCTGCCACGTTGGATTCAAATATACTCAGCGAAATGTGAACATGTCAAGTGTTACATTCACCATGACATCGACAATAGATTGTCAATTGTCCAATTGTCATGATGAACCTCTGATTACCCCATCCGCTATTACAGTTGTGACGGTATGACTTGCATTATACAAAATACCATACTGTTTTTGAACATATCTTCATATTTTTTTATTAAACATATAATAAATTAATAATGAATATAATAAATAAGCCTGGACAATTAACACAGCCTCATCTAATCCCACGGTAAGCAGAGCTTGTGTTATAGGTACGGGTGTGTAAAACTAAATACATACATTGTGCCGTGCGAGTAATCGAACTCGGGTCCATCGGAAGTAGAGTGGTATGCTAAATCTGCAATGTATATATATAATTGACGGCCTCGGCGGCTATATTGCTTGACGAAATCAATAAATATTAATCATTTAACAATATATATACAAAGGAATATCTTTTCTTTCTTTTGCTATACGCAAGTGTCTATAGCGCGTTTTAAATGTATTTATTATGTTGCATTGCACAATTATAATATAGTGACTCACAAACACTAGTAAATTCACTTACATACAATACACTTTGTTAGGTATAGAACATTATTCATTAGCATCTTGCAAATATTTATTATCCGCGTAATACTCTTTCATTTTTATATTATTCATTATTTTAACATGCTAACAAATTTATTATACTTATTTTCCTATTTTATTATATCAGGCAATTTATTGCCTTTATTGATACAGGTTAAGGCCATTTTATGATTGAATATGTTAAGACATTAGGTTCTTTTAATATAGAAATATTTCGGGAGGTTTTGTTTAGTTTTCAATATGCATCTAAAGTTCATAGTTACAGTAGACGGTTGCAGCCCGCCTGGAAAATGAGGCGAGCCACTAGATCAGAAGATATGACTCGATGCCGATAGACATCATTATGTATTTTTAAGGACATTGCATTTTATTATTGCTATTGTATTATCCAACCAAAAGGGACGTGTATTGAATAAAATTATATTTTTATTGTTAGATTAAATTATTTCTCTTTATATAAATGTATTTAACAGATTTATTTAGAAATGTTCATCGTTATTTATGTATATTAGTTTATATACATTTGTAGTCTTTGTTTAGCCAGGCTACTTGTTTCCTTTTAACGGCTCGTTTACTAAATTTATTAAATTCAAAATATAATTATCCATTTAGTATAATATCTGAGAATAAAGGATCTTTATTATGTATGTAACTATACATATAACTATATATAGTTCAAATGAGCAAGTCATTGAAATAGATTAATAACGAGCACCTATTCAAAATATTTCTTATTTACAGTCTATATAACTAAGTTTCTATTATATCATCAAAGGCCGGATTTGAAAGCCATTAAAATATACAATTTATAGAAAAAACGGCAAAAGAAACAGCTATTAGTCTATTATCTTCGGAGTCGTAGTTCTCACGGCAGCGTTAAATTAAGTATGTTTTAATTTCCGGTAGAGTTATTACATTATTGGTGACAGTTGGTTTACAAGGAATTACGTAGTTCATACTTAGTGTGAGTCAGTTTCTAATAAAGTTGTGCGACCATTCAGAATGTATTCAGAAGGCGAAGTTTGTTGGCACTTGTTCACTACTCTAGGAACATACGGCTCCCAACGATTAACAACAGTCTGTTTTGACTGAAATATAAAACAAAAGCTGCAGAATATTCTGATCATTATATGGAACCAAAAAGGAAGAATGCATATGTCGATTAAAATAAGTTATGTTCTATTTTAGTACCTCTTAAGTCGGAAATCGATTGGATCATATTGTTAAATTTGCACTATCGTTAGGTACTTTACACGATAAAAATAACAAATTTACAAAGTATAACACAGAATCGTAATATTTAATATCATACATTGAACTTTATTTACATAAAGAATTGTAAGTATTACTACAAAAAAATGTCCCTAAACAGTAATAGACATATAATACATATTACTCACATATAATAAAAATAAAATTGATCATTATCTGTACAATGATGAATTCTATGTAAGAAACATTACTATTATTGCGACACTTTATCAGCGTAATAGAAGGTGAAACAAATAAAAAAAATGAAGTATTAGAATTTGTTTTTCTGTGCACGCTAATTTTAGATACGGTTTAACCGATTCGGATGCAGTAATGTAATGTGGTAAGCAAGCTAAGGTTGTCTAGAAGAGATTGCGTTAACGATAAGACCACCTAAATCTTCTTTCTTTAATGTACTGTTTTACATATATATATCTACTTTTAATATTGGTGCAATAAAGAATTATAAATAAATAAAATAAATAAGCATCAATAAAATGTTTGTATTTATTTTATTAAAAACAAACAAAAATATACGAAGTCGCTTGTTTAGCTAACAAATAAATATTTTTTACAGTAATTATTATTACCACAACGCGTACACCAGTACGTCAAATTGAGGAACTGTGTGTCCGTACATAGTTACTGAGCTATGTTTTCTCATCACGTACTGCACAGTGGTTTAGATTACCCATATGGGTTTCCCAGTGTTCTTGCTAGTAAAATTTCAAACTGCTCATTTACTTTTCGAATTCATATCACGCGGCAGATTTACGATTATTCGGAAACCAACGTGCGACGCTTGGCTGTGTTGTTGCCGAAACTTGACGTGGCCTGGGTTTCATACCAATTTCTTGGTAAGGTTACATGTTATGTACAATTTATTGTTTTCCATTTTGAAACTAGTGATAGTTGAGAATTTTTATAGTGGTTAATATATTTAGCAACAGTACAAAAGTGTAATCTATCATGATGATCATCATTGCCTTGTCTGTCAACTTATTGAGATGGACGCAGTATGTAGTATTCCTATCAGGTATCATATTCACGATTACACTATTCCTATATATGTAGGTTACATTGGGCTTCACCCGCTCCATAAGTCCGTGGCTTTGCCACTGCATCTACACTCACGCCCAATCGTCCGGTGATGCTGAAACGGCCAGCTGCGGTCAATAGAATTAGAGTAGTTCGAAAAAACATCTGATGGTAAGTTGTAATCGTCGCCTACATGAATGATGTGTTCTGCAGACATCACCATAAAATAAGACGAAATTTATTATTATACGACACTAAAATAACATCAGGGGCTATTTTGAAGCGCTTGCAGTAGGGCAAAATCGGCTAAGCGACTACAGTATAAGAAACTGAGCCTAATTTCGCTACTCACGAAACGATCTAGGAAACGAAGCTATTCAGAACGAAGACCACCACTGCTATGCTGATTTGTCCCAGATTTTAATATTGCCAGTTTAAAGCCTAAGAAAGATGTAAGAAGTCAATGGCATTCTCAAATCACTTTATTATACATTCGGTTAGGTAAATATTAGTCGCCTGGTTGTGTACCTAACTTAGTTGAGTATGATGAATGAAAACCGCAAATTTCATTGGAATACATGCCAACTTACTTAATAAACAGTAAACATTTGAATTAATTTGCATGTATTTATTGAAAACATTAAATATTAATGTCTTTTAAAAATGTAATTAATTATTCTTTAGGCTTAGTAATATAATTATGTATATGATACGGTCCCTGATAAATAAATATTATTTATTTATTCGGCACCATATACAATTAGGCACCGCACTGAGGGAATGTGGACTACTGACCCAATTGCTAGCAATATACCATGTCAGGTTGACCTCCACGCGGTAACGGCCACGGAGGTGAAATGGTATATCGATCATTTACGTCTAGATCTAAATATCTAGATCAGAAGTAAACACTTTTTCAACCGCTGTGAATCTAGGTATTTAGAAGATATACCAAACGAGTGTAATCCCGTGAAGGTAATTTTTTTTTGCGTCGTCGGATTCCATTACTTATTTATTTATATTTTATATATATTTATATTATTCTTTGATTTTTTTTCTAAATTATTGACAGCAGTTCTTACGATAGACTACTCCATTTTTAAACAACTATAATATATAGACACCTATGTGCTAAAAAGCTAACCAATAACTTCTTTTCAGTTTTTATTTCTTAAAAGATATATTATACCCTTTCAAGAATTCTTACTGAACTTTTCCAAAGCAATCAAAGTAGGCATCGACAACCCTAGATAAGAAATTCAAGCAATATAAATTGATTGCCACTGCTTCACATTTGGAGCTTTCACCTCAAATCGGTCGGATTAAAATATCGAGAAACGACATTCGATCGTAAATATATTTTTACATTATTTCTTTTTCTCATTCGGCGGCAAGCGATTTGCATAAAGTCTCAAGTAGCAGTCGGAATGGCTCAGAGGTTGGCGCGTCGTAAATGTGCATCGTAAAAGGAACACCTTTTAAAGACTGTTGTTTTGGGTACACTAAAATGTTAATGGCAACTTTTGCAGTTGAATTGTTCGTACCTACCTTAATAAGAAATAGATATAACATTTAATAAATTTTAATACTTTTCCCCTATGCACTGTATAGGGGAAAAGTATTAAAATTTATTAAAAATATTTTCTTCTTGACTTTTTCTACAGTCCTTTACTGTACCGGTCATGAGCATTAATGTTTTTTTCACATATTAACAATTTGTACCTTTAGTTATTTAAATTACATATTTATTGACTATTATACATATAGGAATGAAATATTTATTGACACCCCCTCTCGAGTACTATTACAACTAAAAAAGCAAATTATCGAGTATAAACTGCTTTTTTTAACTTTTTGGGTCTAAGGTTTATCCTTACAATTTTATATGACATTATTTCTTCTCAATATAGGTATGATATATTCTGAAAGTATTGATAGATAGTAGTACTTACAATAAAACTATATTTTAAGATTATTTGCTTCTTGCTATTCAATCTTACAAATGTGTTATTGACTAGCAGTTCTTGCTGTTACAACCACATGAAATTTATAGCCTATCTGTAATCTGATGTATTAGCTACATTACTGTAAAGTTTAATTAAAATCCGTAGTAGTTTTTGCGTAAAAGAGACAAACGTTATCCATCCATACTCTCAAACTTGCGCGTTTATAATAGGTATTAGTAGGATACAGTATCTATTTATTGTATAATTTAATAGTAAGTTGAACTTTTTCATATTTTTTAGGTATTTCTTTATAAACTATAGATAGATAGTTATATTAACTATTTTCTTCAGGGACGTATAGTATATAATACTTCACCTCTAGAGATGCCACTTAAGTATACTATATTGTACTGAATGAGCTGCTTGCTCTACCGGCCCATAAAGAAAAGCCCTTGGGTTAACTATAAAGACCGATCTTGGTTATATTTTGATACCTATGATTTGCATACACTTACATGAAAACTTCATTGTAGAACATATTTGTAATACGCTTATTAATATTACGCCTTATGATTATTCGGTATTGAGAACCACGTAGGTTTGTTAATTAGTCATGTTATAGGTTATTTTTATTGTTATGAGATAGATCTAAATTGTACTTACTAATGACAGATTTCGAAATTGAAAAGAAACAAGACACTTTTAATTCACTTTTAATTTATTTCAAAATGATATTACTTACTTAGGTACATACATAAATTCATTAAATTACACGTGAGCAATGGCTTTTGTATATTTTACAGAATAGAGAAATACTGTTCTGTGTTATACTATTATATTATTATTTAAAAATAAATTTACTCAATTTGTAACTTTTACAATTAAAATTTTCCAAATATAGAATTTCATATGGTTTACTTCATCTTATCAAACACTACAGTATAATGAATCTTCTTCGTATATAAATTACAGACATTCTTTTTTCAATACTTAACAATTATATACCTAAACTGATAATAGCCTAAATAATTATTTAATTATATGTACAACATAACACTATTATGATTGCTTAAGTTAAATCACGAATACATACAATAATTAAATTACTAAAAATGATAATTCTAAATTATAATAGACTTACGATATATCTATATAATAAATAACAGTTTTATTAGCTAAAGAACCAGTCGCAACTTTTGTAGACCTTAATGCCTAATAACAATCATGTAACTCTAAATCAGAATTGATGGATACACTGCATACTATTTTATTCTCTAATACACACAAAACTCCAACAATAACATAAAAATATATAATATTATATTGCCTATAATTTTGATAAGACTAATTTTTAAAATTTGGAGGTAAACAAAACACTGCACAAACAAACCTTATGAGATCTTTACGAAAACCAAATCCACGATTCAAATACATACAAACACACCCCTAGTAATTTTACACAACATAAAATCGAATCTTGAACTAATAATACTTGTCAAAAATTTATAACTAAGCTTAAAATACAGGACGACACAAACTTTCTTTTTAAAAAAATCATCATAATCCATTACTTCTTAATGTAAAGTTAACTTACAGTCAACGTCGCATAATATCTTCTATACTAAAACCTTTCTTAGGACCACTGGATTGGCTTGATCCTGGCTTGGGATTATTTGGCTGTATTCCCACAATATTCTTTATGCCGTTAGCAATAGCACTTGAATTTACATCTTCGCAATCTTTCACATTTGATTGCAAAACATCTTTGCACATTGTTACGCTTGTTGAAGAGCAGCTTGGAATCGTATCTTTAGGAGGAGCATGTTTAACTATTAAATCCTGAGCGACTGTTTGCTGTGGGCCAAGAACTGTATGTGGAACTGTACCATATGCCATTTGAGGATGTGGTGGTGGCATTGGCAAACCGAACTTGTGGTATGAAGGCATCCCCATAATTGTCGGTGGTATTCCAACTACTACTTCGTTACTTCCAAGCGACTGTCGTGGCATAGTCAGATTAGTAGGTTCGGGTGACCTGCTTCTATAAACAGCAGTACAAGTCCTCATGTTCTCACCAATATCTGGCGGATGACTTCTTTTTCTAAATGGTGTCAAGTACATTGCAGAAGTTCCTGGATCTACAGATGAACCTGATATTTGACCAATTTTAGATGTATCTGGAGGAGCCACTTGATGCAAATCTCGTCGAATTTGCAATTGCGGATGCCTTATTTGTTCAGGCATATCAGTGTAACGCATTTCCTTTTCTATAATTTCATCGGAAGTGTATCTTCGTTTTTCATACATTTCAGAAGAGTGTGCGCGACTTTTTTCTAAATACTGAGGGCGCATAGTGTAAGGACTTGCTCGATCTCTTGGTTCATTATGATGGCATTGCGTCCGTTCCACCGCTGAAGGTGATGCTCTTCTAGGTGTTGGTCTTTCTTCGCTTTGTTCTCTTCCAATACTTTCAAGTGAAGATGATCGCGCTCGCCTTACGGGAGAATGATCAGGAGACGACAATTCTGGATCATCATCATCAAAACCAGGTTCAATAGGAGAGCCGGGTCTTCCAATATCCTCTTCACCTACATCTAATACGTCCCCTGGTGGTATATCACCAACAGCGTGTGTCAGAGCATGCCGCCTTAAATCACAGTTTCTTCTGAATACCTTTCCACAAGAATTGCACTCGTAGGGCTTGTGGTCTGTATGGGTCAGTAGATGTGTCTTCAAATTAGAGCGTTGGTTGAAACTTCGACTGCATACTGGGCATTTGTGGGGAGATTCTTCCATATGTAGAATCTTGTGGACGGCTAAGGTCCTCGACTGACAGAATCCTTTCCCGCATTCGGTACATTTGAACGGCTTTTCTTTAGAATGTATGTACCTGTAAAAGAAAAAGTAACAAAATTAGTGAAGTTTAGTGGTTTTTCTGAGTTTGGGAACAATATAAAATAAAAGATTGATAATGCCTCTTAAAGTATTTGTTTTATATAATACATCAATTAATAGAACTATACTATGTACATTAATGTAACAACAACTTTCAAAGAGAATCTATATATCTATAACCTTAGTTTTGTAAGGATATATCAACCACGACATATTTGGTAATGATCTATTCATTTAAGTAATTTCAAGACTATTGTACAAATAGGTATATGTTCTAATAAGTAATTTATTTATGAACATTCACTAAGAACGATTAACGACTCATACTATAAAATATCACGGTTTAATTAAACGTCCGAGGAGGGCGGAGTGAAGTGGACCGATTCGGCCTCATGTTCTGCAGATCTTTGTATGTTAAAATTTATTTATGGTATTCCATTACAACATACCTACAGTTTAAAAATAAAACGACGACTTTGATTGGATTTACAGGTTTTTATTCCTCTAATTAATCTAATATTATACTCCTAATTTCAAATAAAGACTGCATTCCTGTGTGATTATAATGCGTCAGAAGCGTTACATTAAAAAAAATGGTATTTCATCCTATTAAATAAAAGTATATTAATTAGTATTACGACCTGCTTATGACCTGCATTTCAATGATAAAATTGTGAAAAGATATTCAAGTATATAATTTTTAGTAAATCTATCAGGCATTGATTATGTTTTATAAACGATTGCTTTATTTATTTTAAAACTGTTGTGTAAATCCACAGGCATACCTTGAACGTGATCCGAGTAACATGAGCCTTTAATCTCAAGGCGAGACCAACGACGACGCTTGCGCGAGAGTAGTTACTACCTACCATTTATTACAGACCTATACTAAACTCTTCGTTATCATCTTGCATTACAGAATTACCGAATAGTGAGAGGAGAGAGGAAGCTCTTAATACACTGGTTCCGTTCCACAAGAGTTCCAGTTTGGCCGAATCGAATTACGTTAAAAGCATTTTGTGGCCAATCTCCGCGATTAATAATATTAACAGCGTTAAGGTTATATTAAGTTACTATACGTCTGGTAAATTTATGTGCCATTAACATGATCAAAGTAGTACTAATTTTATTTTATGCTGTACATTGAAACGGCAAATATTATATTTTATTTAATAGTTATGTAGAGATAGATAAAGTTGAAATAGTCGTTTATTCGTAATTTAAGTTCTCGTAATCTTAATTGGAAATCTGTTAAGGAATTCCTATTCTTTACATTTTAGCTAAATCTATATGACGATACATTTCTGTGTAAATATAATACTTGATTTGCCTATGCAACAATATTGCAACATGATACAAGCTGTTTGACTATAGATAACATCCGTTTATTTAATTTTTCACGACTAAACGTCTGAAACAGCTGAACAGATCATAACAGAACTTGACATGAAGATAGATTGTATTCGTATACTGAGCTCGGTTGTATCTCAAAAGCAGACAAAATCGAGGATAAAAGTTATTTATCGTAGGTATATCACGTTATTACACCGACTTATAAAAGTAAAATATTTAAAATTTACTAATCAATGCTATATTGTTAGTAGTGGATGATTTGTGAAGCACGATTTACATGAGATGAGTTTTTGAGGAAACGAATGGAGGTCACAGAGTCGAATAGGAAGTATTGATGCAAATGTTTAAATTTTAATTTAAAACTAAATTAAACTGATAATTAGAAATTAGTAATTTCACATCTTATTATTTCGCTGTTTCTATACATATAGTCATAAAGTAGTTTTCCCATTTCTACATAAATTAGCCAAGCCCTCGACATTAATCACATGATGCTAATCGACCCTAAAAACAATATCGTATTTAGACCACGAAAAAACCATATTACTGGTCAGGTCTTGAAGAAATTTATATAAGAAAGCAGAAGCACCGGATAGAAGCCCCAGCTTTTAAGCTTTAAAAAAAACTCTATTGAAATCCACATCCTTTTATTAAAGTCGGTTGAACAGTGGTCAATAGCAATATATTTTTGCAAAAATATTTGACACGAAAGGTAAGAAATTTGTGCAAATCAGTAAATTATATTAAGTTTTAACACTACAGGATATCTTATCAGACGCATTAATATTAATGAGTTGGTATATCTAAATAGAGTAATAAATTGACATGTGATATAAATGATTAAAATAAAAATTCATCATTAGTTAGGTATATACAGGTATTTAAATATATTTATTTCTAATTAATACATAAATAGTATTTTATTTTCTATTCCGAATCAAAAAATACTTTACTCAATTTATAGCCTAGTCGCACTATGTCAGTTTTATAATTTACAATTAGTTAAGTCAAGTTCTCTGAAATGAAAAACGTGTCAAATTATAATGAAACATTATGCAACATATCGAATGAATAACTAATTATTCACACAAAGGATATCAATTTTAGTCTCATCATTCATTCTGCGCAAATAATATATTAGGAGCAATCGTGCGCACTCTGCGCACCCATGAAGATGTGTATGACAAAAAATGTAATTGAAACACAGCCGCCACGGAACTCATTTAATGATGATGACTCTAAGATTCCTGGGATGTCATGCGAAGAATGCGCCACGTAAATAATATATCATTACTCCGTGGAAAATAAACAAAAAACGGGTAATGACCTCCCCCTCCATTACGTTGAGTGTGGATGACCATATTCTACTCTGTAGTTTACAATTTTGTACCTTAAAATATGGTATAATCAATACAGTACCTATATATTCATAAATGAGAGTGTTTTATTAGTAAAAAATTATAGACTTTAGAATATTTTGGTCCTTCGTCGAATTTTAATCTTTGCTCAGATCTAAATTAAATTTCATAAACTTGTATATAATATTCCATATGAAAATATGTGATAATTAATACCAATTATGGTGGATTAACCCAAGATGGAAGTAAAAATATAAAAAAACCCTGGTCAGTATGTTAGAGAATAAGAAGGGCAATATGGTAAACCACTGCATACGTAATGATGACTTTTTAAAGAAAATACTAGAATCAATAATAAATATGTGATAAACAATGTCACTAGCTCGCCTTTATACAAGTTTCATTGCAATTATGAACAAATAAATAACTAGGTAGACAACCACCACCAACCAAGAAATAATCGCGTTCAATATTTAAAAGGAAAGCTGGATTTCGTAAAGTGAAGTAGAAGATATGATCTTTGATACATAAATCAGTTGCCCCTACAAGAAAAAACTCTTAAAAGTATGAAACCGAAGATATTCTAAATACCTGCAAGTCAATAATATTGGTGCTTAATAAAACGTAAATATTAAATGGAAATAACCGGAACCTTCTTTGTTTTCGCATATATCTATTATTCTCACGTCATTATTTGCATTGTAAGCGTATATTTCGGCAAAATTGTCTTAGGTAAGTATAGAATTCACTTGAAAATTAATAACTAATCGATTTAGCGTTTGTTCATCTTACCATTTTCAAATACGAAGATCGATTCGTAGATAATTTTTTATACGATTCTGACTCTCACCTAGGATCAAATTTGCCTTCACGTATTACTAATATAAAGAGAAATTTGTATGTAATAACATATGTTGTGATATTCAGTTAGTATTTTAGATAGTACTTCGATATCTTATGTCTATAAAAGCTCTATAATTTCAATAATCTATAAAAAAGGAGGAAAAGATTTAATTTTGCATTTTTGAAATTAAAAAGATTGAGATTTTTAATTTCATTACTGAAGTTCAAGCAAAATCCTTTTTCCACAATCAGTGTTTTTGTGCTTGTACCTGCTACAATATTAATAATACTAAATACTAAATTTATATTTAAAATACATATTAAAAATTATAAGTAATAATTTAATTTACGTTCATATCACAAACCTTAATATAAGAATTGGAAATGTATGAGTATATTTTTGTAACGGATTATTTTTCTATAGTATGTGGTAAAATAGAAGGGAAAGTTAATTTAAAAAATCAAAACCATGAATGGATCCTACATACCACAAGCATCGTTGGCAATACCACGCAAAATCCTTTTTCCACAATCAGTGTTTTTGTGCTTGTACCTGCTACAATATTAATAATACTAAATACTAAATTTATATTTAAAATACATATTAAAAATTATAAGTAATAATTTAATTTACGTTCATATCACAAACCTTAATATAAGAATTGGAAATGTATGAGTATATTTTTGTAACGGATTATTTTTCTATAGTATGTGGTAAAATAGAAGGGAAAGTTAATTTAAAAAATCAAAACCATGAATGGATCCTACATACCACAAGCATCGTTGGCAATACCACGCAAACGTATTGACTGACAGGAACCGGTTTGCACCAAAGTAGACACAACCTGACTGACTACACAGGCCGTGTTCTATGTTGATGATGTCAAATATTCGAGGTTTACTTGAAATTATATTTTATAAAACTATTCCTTAACTATAGTATCTACAGAGTTTGTTATAACTAGTAACGTGATTATTGAATAATTAAACATTATCATGAAATATTTGGCCAATTTTTCAAATAGTAGTTGTAAAATTAAAATTCCTAAAATAAAAACTTACATATTAAAAGTAATAATAAAAAAAGATGCTGTAAAACTATTTAGGGATAAAGCTGCCTATTATCACGTCTATGTTTTGCTTATTGTAATGATGTTTTTATATTTGTATACATATCAGTTTATGTAATTGCATTTTCTGTGAGAGGAGAACAATTAAGAGAATTCATTTTAATAAATTACTATGCAACTATTAATATATAATAGAAACTGATTTATATGAAGAATTAAAAGTTAATCCATCCGATGACGGTTTCCGAAACAGCCGACAGACAACTCTACTAGAAGATCAAAAGCACCGACGTTACGTTCACATTAACAAGCCAATTACCAGTTACTCTGTATACTGTACACCTCGTGCCGTCTAGAACTATAAAATCATCATTTATTCAAACAAAACAAAAGTTTTAACCACAAAATAGAAACGCGTTTAGGAAACCAATCTAATTTTATATACAATTAAGCTCCAGACATATCTTAAAAGAGTTAGAAATCGTAAAGAATACACATAATTAATGATATAAACAAATCTTTTGCCTTCTAACGTCTTATCAGAGCAGTTCGATCAGTTCTGACGTTAAATAAAATATAAGTAACGTCTGTCTCTTCTTATTATACAATGCGATAAGGATCGCGATGGACAGTCGTTCAGAATCCCATCACGGCATGGAGCGGAGATTAAAAAAATGTGGCTCAAAATTACAGAGAGGACCGAGCTCTGGCGCTAATGGGTTACATTAAAATACACAATGTTGTGACAGCTTTGCGAATATAATGTCAAAAGATATGTTTGTACGCCTTATTACACAGCGATATTATTCTATATAAGTTTATACTATTGTCTTACTATCATAAATGATCATACTTCAGTGTCTATTATCCTAACATTTCTATTTATATTTTAAATTACGTTTCAACTGTTATTTCATTCATACGACTAACGATATATATTTATGATTACTTATTAAATTACATAGTATATTTATTATGTAAAATTGTGACGTAAAAGTAAATAAAAGCCGATGTAAACAATATTTCTACTTTACTATACGCATATAATTTATAGCCTATGTGTTACTCTGATATAAGATATAAGCTATATTACTGTAAAGTTTCATGAAAATACGTGCAGTACTTTTACGTGAAAAATTAACAAAAATCCATATTATAATTTATATATTATAACAAACTTTCACGTTTGTAATATGAGTAATATGTGAAATTTAAATTAAATTTTATCTGAATGCCTTAAATTTTTCATGATGTTTTCTATTTAAAGTAAAGAGTGCAGGTCCATTCGTTGCGCGCGTTGGAATGCCGCGGCTTGGGTCAGTGCCCGATCCTCTCCCCCTCTCGGGCGCTCCTACCTCACCTAACTCATCTCGATATCTAAGGCTTCTATCGCCTAGATTAATCAAAAAAATAAAAAATGTACATTAAATGTTAAGAACAAAATACTTACGCTCACACGTAGCGTGTAAATCATATTAAAATTGCTTCTACTCATTATAACATGAATGAAATCGTAGATATAAATGCAAAAACTGGACATAATTAATTTCAATATACAAAATAGGACGATGAACTCAGCATTCTAAATGATGACTTCATAGCAATTAAATTAAGTAATTTCAAACATAAATATCTGTGAGAAGACAAAGAGACCGAATTTATGGTAATGAGTAACGCAGCCTTAATTAGTGATATGTATTTGCAAAACCCACACAAATGCAGAACAGTAGCGAGATATAATACATAAATTTATTCTCAGAAACGGTTACATGCCGCATACTGTCACATAAGTAAATCAAAACCGCTTATAAATAGCCTATATTAACATAATCCCCCGATTTGTATAATGAAGTAGCAGGTTTTGTTATTCAAAACCATTCGATTTTCAGGCGAGATGCATCAGAATATAATTTTATTAGCCATTCTACGTTCTATATTGACTTTATGATATTAAAATCTACATTGAGACTAAAAGCTCGAGTGTTTATGTTAATTAAATATGATCTTCTTAGACTGGTATATCGAGACTCGTATTTGCGTTTTTAATTGCATTATTTAGCATTCAGTAAAAATATTGACTACCCATTGCCTTACTTTATATTTTAGTGAAATAGAAACATTATTATTTCTATAAGATTAAAAATTATTATACTCAAAAATCTGTGTGTAAAAACACGTTAATATAATAAATTATATAAAAAGATAACGTTAAGATACTGCCCAACTGGTGACTTACAGAAGAAGTCCTTTCCGTATTAGGATACATAAAAGCTGTACTTAAGCAACTGCGCTTGACTCGACTTGTCGTGCAAGCCCACGCAATGTTTTATCTCTTTACAACCAACTAAGCTGGTTTCCTTTAACTCGATTTATTGTTATGCTACTAATATCTTAGCGTCAGTAGGCATGAACACCAACGCTTCTCTTGGCTTTCAACTAATTAACATGATAATATCAGGACAATTGTAAGCTCTATTAACTTTTAGAATTTCAACAAATCTTTCATAAGGTATGATCATGAAGGTTGTTACTATTATTGATATACATTTCAGTTACAATGTTAGTAAGTAAAACACACATTACTATAAATCTTATTTACACTGTCAATATTATTATTAATGATGCTTATTGCAGGTAATGTTGTTTACAATTATGAATTTAGTTCAGCAGTTGGACAACGTTTGGAAAAATTAATGTTGCAGTTTCTTATAGATCGTTTTATCTTAATATAATGTCGTAATTTCTATTAAAACATATTGTATTATATCATATAAAATGTAAATTAAGTAAACTGATATACTTCATACAAATAACTGTCAAGTAAAATAATATACATATCATAAATTACCTTGTATAAATTCATAAATATGAAAGCGAATTATAAAAATAAATAAATATGAAGGAAACGAAGCAAATATTTTTAAAATATGAGCTTCGGAACCCGTATTGTCGGTAGCTAAACGTTTCCATGTAGAATGACATAATGCTAATGAGGCTGCGAGTTGTTCACATGAATATTTTCGCAATGGCCGAAGCATTATTAGCATTCACATTAGGCACTATTTTTTGTACCAACGCTTAACAAAATGAGACGTCAATAAACGGAGCGGTCTTTTTTTCTTTGGCAAATTGTAATGGAATTTAGTAATGATCTTTTTTTTTCGTAAATTGTAACTGGCAAGCACAAGCCAGTATCAAAAGCTTATATTGACAGTAGAAGTACATATTATACTATATACATTAAGTGCTATTCTTATATTATTTAAAATAGAACAAGAATCTAATAGGAGTTAGATTACTAAATTATACATAATAATATGAATAAATTTTCTCATATCAAAACATGACAGATACATAGATAAAGATGCAAACGTAGATAACTTTAAAGATTTTTAAGATGTATATAATATTGTAGAACTGTTCAATACAGAATGGTCCACATACAGCACTAATAGTGCTATCGAAATTATAATTAGATTAACATTTTTATAATGAAAAACGTTATTAAATTTTAAAGATTCGTTTAATTTATGTTAGATAATGAATCTGTTGAAAGAAAATTCACGTCATTACCCAAGTAGTCTGGTGGCAGAGCTTAATAGATTCCACGTGGGCGTACTGCTTTCAATCACTTCACCAGTAATACAATGACTCATTAACGTACTATACGGTGGGTCTCGGGTAATGATTTAATGACTACCTATACTGAAGACTTTAGCTTTATCTGTGACAATAGATATAGTATCATAATGAGCTTTCGTTTCTGGAGATTGTAAATTGAAGAATTTGAAATTATACAATTCTTTACAGTGACAATTGACATTGAAATTAATGAATAAATTTTGTGCATTTCAATAAAATAAATTAATATTATTACTCTTAATGACTTCTTATTGTTTTATTAAGACACTATTGTTGATGGATTTACAAATACCAAATTGAAACACATTACAAAACTTTACGTTGCTAATAAAGAAAGTTGAAATTACTCGTTTTGCATAGTTAAAAAAAAACATAATTCATTAAATAATCTATTATCTATAAGTCTATTGCGATACCACCTATTATTATATAAGATTTTCTTATAACTGCAATTTTAGGGTAAATTTAAGTATTGTCTTACCTGTATTAAATATTTTTCTCTACCAATCACAGCAAGAAGTTGAATAGGTAAATGTGTAAAAATGGAGAGTTAGGTTACATAAAATGCTACAAAACGTATAGACTGATCCATAAAAACTTAATGGAAAAATAATACAGTCTGTATCAAGGAATAGTTCCATGTCCCATCATTTATTTTCTGTTGTCCAAAGAAATTCTGTATTCGTCGCGCGGCCGACGTTATAAAAAGTCAAATCCCCAAAAGTCGGACAGGTACGAGGACAAAAAATAAATGGAAAATACTAATGGAGCGAGGCGAAGAGGTTGGTTCGGAACGCTATGTGGTAACTAACCGACACACTCGGTAGTTATCTGTCATTATGTTTAGGTACAAGAAAACATATATTTTCTATTGAACTTATAAAATGATATCTGTTAGTTTCTTATTTATCTATAATAATATTGTAAATATCTACCAGTTTGTTACATTTTTACGAACAAACGGCTCAAAAAATCTTAATGAAAGTTGGCTTGAACATAGATTATATCAGGAGGACGCTCATAATGCTACTAATTATTGCATTTTTCACGTGTTAACATTTTGAAATATGTACTTTGAAAGTGTTTATAAAATAATGTTATTAAAAATCAGCGTTCCTACTACATACAACACCGCAACCATAGCCGGTTTGTCGGCGTGTACGCAGTCCAAGCGACGTAATGGGAGCGACGGCTAGCCGCTGCCGCTTCACACTCAATTTCACCTCTGACTGACTCATACATTCATTGCACTGTATACTTCATTTTAAAGAAAGCCGGTGCAAAGTCAGGTGATTCGTCTGCATTAATAATAAATATCCGTGATTTATTTCTTAGAAATATTATGCAAACTTTTTGTGAAATTTTATTACTATTATTTATTTATGTAATTAAATTTATTTTCCAACTATTCTAATGTCACAGTTGGCCTTTACAGCTTTACCAAATGATATGTAGCCTTGTGCAAAAGCCAAACCCGCGGAAAGACTTACGGTGCGGCTGAAGGCCATGTCCTGCCTGACGGATGAAATACAGATAATATAAAGCAACATATTAATCTTATTTTTTAGCTATCCGATTGCGTCACATTCATATATAACAAAAAAACGGTGCCTCACGGTATATATAAAAAAATCGGTACGATATTTGATACCAGCAAGTTTCAAGTATCATTATAATGATCACGCTTGAATAGATCCAAAACACAATTTTTCACGGTTCAGATATTGTTTGATGAAACCTGATTCATAGATTGCTTTATTTATTATTATTTATGACTTCTATTTTATTTTTCATGGAAATAGCCAAACGGCAGCAATAATTATTATTTAGACATTCTTGCAAAAAAGCTACGATAACAACAACGCAAAAAACAAATATACTAATTATCAAAACAAAGGTAGGTTATATATTTTTATTGTTCCCAGTCCCATGGTGAGTACATGTTAAACAAGTAG
The DNA here is from genome assembly GCF_030625045.1 of Achroia grisella. Classification (NCBI taxonomy): domain Eukaryota; kingdom Metazoa; phylum Arthropoda; class Insecta; order Lepidoptera; family Pyralidae; genus Achroia; species Achroia grisella. The sequence goes on from NW_026713022.1 coordinate 1,152,798, forward strand.
ATAAGATTATAATATCAAAACAGATAACATTGACATGGACAGTGGCTTAAAACTAACATAGAGGAAAACTGGATACAGAGGAACCCTGTTAGACGACGCACGATAAATTCTAATGTGACAAACATTTGTTTAAAGCCACCATTAGGTACACTTAGTGTAGCAATACTAAAGAACAATAGCACCAGATAAGCGATGACAAATAAATTAAATTTCGAATGCTGATGCAATGAAATTAATTTTAAATACAAAGAACAACCTAGACAATGCTTCATCTTTTTCTTACGCATTTGAAAATAATAATTCAAGTGGTTAAAACTAGTTCCAATTATCAGATTTATAACTCAAGCGTTTGATTCATGACGGTCTCGCTTGGCAATTATACTCTAGTCCTCAGATACCATTAATCAAAGTATACTGATAGATTCACTCTATGTACAAATCCAATTAGAGTTGGAATCCTTGCTACAATTTTGTTTTGTCGAATCTATAACCGTTGATTTATGTGATGAGGTGGTGTAATCAGACCAACGGTGTAGTCTTAATAATTTTGGTTTCATCGTAAATCCGTTTTTAGTGCTGCATATAATTGACTGTAATCGTTTGCCGTAGTAGTTTTATTGGGCTCTCTCATGTGGGAAAATATAGTTCATACTTAGTTTTAATCTTTTTGATTGATTACTATATAAAAATAGGATGGAAGTTGTAATCAAGACTCCTCCAAACCTCGGCTCTGATTTTATGGATTACTAGATTTTTTTATCATTTATGTTATCAACATGTGTTGCTAGTTCTAAAACCAGGTTCAACTTAGTGTATAACATTCTAATATATTGTATTTGTAAATTATGCATTAATGCATTAAAAATATATATTTTGTAACCAAAATTTCTGATTGTATAAAAATATCAAATCAAAAATCATAATTAGTTCATTATTTTGTTTAAATAACATATTGCATATTGCATTTCCTACTTCAAAGTGCCGCAAATCGTTGAATTATCTGCTTAATATCGATAAGTAGGTCTACACTGTTCATTCTACGAAATCGATATTAACATAATAAAATTTATTTGTAGCGTCCTCGTTATTTTTATAACTAAAAAATCGTAAAATCGAATAGTAGTCGTAAAGTAGATAGATGCGTCTGTTCTAATTAGAGACCGTCAATTCTTTATTACTGAGAATTAACGTATAGCGTGATTTATAAAAAGCTGTTTAATATAAAAAATATAAGTCATTACTGGATAAGAGATAGTAATCTTTTATATTACTTTAAAATCTAGTTTTGGTGTCTTCTCGACTTAAAAATGTTTATAGTTATATGAAAAAGTTCTCAAAAGTCGATCAATGCTTTAATCTCCCATAAAATCGGTTTGTACGTGCTTAGAGAAGATTAAAAATGGTTGCTCTCAGGCAGTGGTAATAAATAACGTGATTATTTCCTTTTGAAACTGCCCTGAGTCTAAGTAAAGCCAACTTTTTGTGTGAAATCAACCGCCCAGATACTTGTTTTTCATTAACGGGATCGTGTAAGGATGTGGAATTGTGTTTCTTTGAGGTATTTCTTTATTTTTATTATATTACTACACAGCATTTTAAATCGCTGTGAGAATATATTGAATTAATAAAATCTATCAATATATCAGGTTGTAAATATTCTAAAAATAATGACCATTTTGGACTACAGCGGTTTGCGTAATATAGTAGTATATATATACCAGATAGTGTAGTACATACTACATACATATTGTATAATAGTTACTGCGCATAAGATATTGCACTGTTTTTTTTTCTGTTAAATGAGAAAAGAAACGCCATACAAACAGTCACTGGTCCTTTGATTTGGCATTTTTTTTCTTCTATTCTGCTTTTAATCGTATTTTATATAAAAAACAACGATTACTAGATTTTTCTAAAAAAAGAATATCGTTTAATATTTGTACTACATACTATCCAGTTGACAACATGCTGTATTTTGGGTCTTTTAGGAATTTTTATGGAAGGGATATATTGAAAACTGAAATTTACTGAAGTGTGTGAAAAAGATGAAGAAACAATATTATCCTAGAATAGAACTGTATGTATTATATTTTTTATTTATTTAGCATATTTTTATTTAGCTAGTTACATCATATATAAATAGAAATAAGGCGTTACACTGATAGGTTTATGTTACCAGTTTATATTTTAGACGAAGTAAATTCTCATAAAGATACATGATCTTTACGAGAACTTACATTGTATACAGAAACTTACATATAGGTACAGTCTGATGAACATGCCTACACTAGCCGACAAGGGTTCAACCTATCAAGGACAACCGGTTAGTACTGTGGTATAAAACTTCGTGGATTACCATCTACTAGCACACAGATAACATCAAGTACAGTCACTACACAATTTCCATATATTTTACTTCAATCACGTACATTTAAAAATTAACTGTCAACAACTCAAAATTGTGAGTTGTTGACAGTTGGGATCAATTACATTAACTATTATTATAATTCTTATTATACAAATTCTTAATATTTGATCATTTATTTGTATGTCTGTCTATGTATGTACAGGTTTTTGTTCAGAGCTGAAAGCTGAACAAATCCTAACTAAATTTGTCATAAGATATATATATATATATATATATATATAAGGTTCTTCAGTATTGAACAGTTATTTACTAAGATTTTTTGATGTGCTACATAAGATTAATGCGGTCTACCTCATTATACATACACGTCCGTGCATATGTACAGTAAAAGCAATCCTTAATACATCTGTGTGAGTATGTCCACGGATTTTATCTGAGGTAGACGTCGTCGTATGATTAATGGACATACTAAAGTCGCCTGGGATACCTTTCTTCCATAAGTTCATAAATAACAATGGTATCTAACGTGGAATACTTTCAAAACTTGTTTTTGGACTCTCAAACGGCCTATTGTGTGGTACTCCGTTGACAAATACTACACAGTCATGGGTCAATGGATTGAATTTCAATTTTTAAAATAAAATATTTAGAAAATAAGTTTTTTAGATGTACTAAACACTTAATTCCCTATATTTTGTTTTTTGTAATTTTACGTAATTTTTACTTTTTTGAGAACATATTAAAGATCCTTGTTCCCGTTATGGCTTATTATATATCTGTATGTATATATATATATATATATCCTAAACTAAAGCTATAATATGTAGTATTTTAATAATGTATAATATAATTTGAAAAGAGCCAAAGCAGAATCTTGTTAATTTTTCTCTTCTCAAATTACAATCTGAACTCACGGTAGTCATATAGTATAACTCAAGTTTCTGTTTAATCTCAATGAATAAAAAGATAATCATTAAGTAAACAATGATTTAAGTTCAATTCAATTAGAGATACCTCCTACGTCCAGATCAAACGATTAACAATTTTCACATACAAATATCAGATAATGTAATGTAAATACAAACATTCTTGTCAAGCAGTACAGACTGGGTTTTAAAGGCCATAGTGGTGTAGTGCCGTAGAGGTTGCGTTTGTTTGGGCAACCAACCGGTCACTATTTGCTCTAGACTCCTCGAAACCACTCGGAATATTTCAAGCGAAGTTCTCTTGAACAAACGCATTGGAATGACGATTGCTTCAAGTTTAAAACTAGCATATACGAAACATCAGAATATAATGAATATTAATTTTCTACAAAGGTACGGTACTTACTATAATAATAAGTAATACGACCAATAAGTACTATCACTAGCAAAATTAATAAGAAAAAACAATTTTCTTTAAAAAAAACTTACTAATTTTTAAATTATATTGAGCTGTAGAAAGTTTCATATACCACGCAGAAAATGCTGCAAATTACAGCTAGTTGGTCCAACACCTTTTAATTTTTTTTAAATTGATAAATTATTTAAGAATATTTCATCTTTTGCATTAAGGTGAAATTTTCTTAAGTGTAATTTAAACAACTACCATTAAAACATGATTTTCTTTTAATAACATTTTTATGTGGAAAAAATAAATTATATTATTAATAGCAAACATTAATAACTTCGGTGTTGGTTCCTAAATTAATATAAATATTTAAAAGAGAACATCAAACACCGGATTATGAAATTCCTTATGAGATTTTAAATGATAAATGTAAATTTAATGTTGCCGTGTCGTAAACATATATCAACCAAGTTCAAATTTCTAAATGGCATGTCTATAAATTAATACCTTGAAGGTAATGGTTTGTAATAAATGAAAAGTGCCAATTTTAAAGGATAAATAATTATAATAACCAATTATAATTGGAGCTGTAAAAAATACTAAAACATGTGGTGGTAATAACTTTGCATTTGCATTATATAAATAAAAGGTATTTTAGTAAAAGCACAAAACAAATAACGAAGCAAAAGCTTCTGATCATTTGCAAATACCAAAAAGTTGATACAGTAAAAAACATTTCAACATTTAAGAGACAGGTTCTCAGATTACAGGCGAGTATTACTTTCCGTTTTTGCGATAGCCAATGTATGTATGATTAATGGTATTGATTGTACCACAGGAATGATAATTGAAAATATTATTTTTTTTACTGTGAATGTAATTATTAAATATACTAACAATATTCTCGTATAGGTATGAATAATGTTAAAGAAATGGTGGACTAAAAAATGAAGGGAACAATTTCTGTGCATATTTATCGATACATTCGATTAAAGTTATCTCAGAATCCGAATCACGCGAATACTTAACTTAATTGGTACGATGACGACAAAAAAGTATTCTTCAGCTCCACACGCAAACGATTCCAGTATAATTTAAATAATACCTTTACCTGTCCATATCGTTCGACGGATAGCGAAGGCATTCAAATTAGGTTTTTAAACTTAAATATTTTTGAAATAAAAAATGCAAGATTGATGAAAGGCGATAATCTATAGATAAAAATTTATAGATAACGTTAAATATGTTTTTAATGATAATTAAAAAAACAATGTATTCATTTTAAATTAATAAGAAATTTATGATTCTTGACAATTTTATTTATTTTGACAAATATATTGAGTGCATCTATTAATTCGATGATTGATGACAAAGAGACTATATTCATCTTTTTAAAATGACACATAACATGCACATACATGGTAAATTTTAAGATTATGGCGCGATCGACAGCACTGTTTATCTACTTAATAATAATTATTATTAATAACCAAACTCACTTTTGGTTACGATATTGCTTACAATTACAGTCGCAGGTGCACAGGATGTAACAGCATCCTTACCGTCGAAATGGATTGAGTATATGAAACAAATTGCGCAACAGTTACCGAGAACGGCCAAAGAGAACTTTCAAAAGCCAATAAGAAACTGTGAAATCGACGAACGGACTTGTACGGCGTTTCTGGCTAATTATTCTACAACCTCGGTCACGATTATTTCAAACGGAGGTACAACGTATGTAGAAGAAACCAGCACAGCTATTAGACCAATCAATTTCGACTATTTCTCAACAAATGGATTTGATTTGCCGAACAACTCGTACAGATAACTATATATTTGTTACTACGTATCGTTATAAATAACGTTGAAATAATGAGAATAATCATGTTAATGATAATATTAATGTAAATTTTAGAAATGAATCTGTAATGTCTCGATTTCTGCGTTATATGTACGGGGTAAATTTTCCTGTTTTGAATGACCTAAATACGACCACATGTCTATACTCTGTCTACTTTTAATTACTAAATATTTTGCATACTTATCTTTTCTTTGGTATTCATTAATACTACATTAGAAATACGGGTTTGTGGTTATTCTTTCTGGATGTTTGCATGACAAGACTGCCCGGGTGTTATAAATTCCGTGAAATTATCGAAGTTCAATTTAAATATAACACATTCCTTATAATTTAAATATATTTCGGAAACAAGCTTCGAGAAGCCAATGTTATCGACCAATTGGTTTGAAGACGATAATTTCTAAAGATGTCCGTAGGGAAAACTCTTGTTCTTGCGACCAAGTCCACCTGCCCGCTTTGATTTATTATGGATTCAATATTAATTTGATATCCCTTTTTGCTATGGGCCCTTGAGCGATCAAAACGAGCGGGTGGAGGTTTGCCGGTCCCCATTATATGTGGTCTCGAACGAATCATAATTGCATATGGGGTCTGAGATAAAATGTTCAATGCACAAACAATAAATTCTTCTGCAGAAACCTGTGTAAATCATTTGATTTCAATTGAAATTTTAAAAATAGCCGCCCATAGTATGCGATAATGGTAGCTTAATGTGAATTCATGATCACTTGGTTTATGACAATCAAATACTTAAGTACATAGGTTGTAAGGTCTATATTACTATGTATATGTTTTAAATATTTTAGTATTCAGTTCTATATGATATCACATTCTCATTTTTATATATATAGATGATATCACATTCTCATTTTTATGGTAGGTACTCAATAGTCGTGTAATATTGTTGGAAATCTATGAAACGACATTACATATCTGACATACGTTGCACAATTAGCAAATTTAATCGTATATACAATTTTTTTTGTTTAGGTATTCAAGTACATATTATATATTAATATATTTTTTTTTTATCTTTATGTATATTGTATTAGTCTGTATATAGTCATTATCTGTATTTTGGACATTATATTTTTATGTTTAGTTTTAATTATTTTGACATTTTCATAAAAAATATAATTTGCACATTTTAACCCACTCAACACTTCCTATGCCACGCTCTATTGGGTTGAGATCTCTTTTAGAGATAAGTCTTCCTTTGTTAACATTAGCTGTAATTGATATATGTACTTACAAATGTATTTAAGTGCAATAAAGAATATTTATATTTACATTTTATATTAAGTGTAGTAAAAATTTTGTGTATAGTAATAGAACCGCAAAATTCGGTACGGTAAAAACGTGGCGATATATTTATACACATATTTGTACCAAAAATAAAAAAAAAAACAAACGAATAATATAACATTATGAAGTTATGAATATGTATATACTATGCATAAACATATCAATAAAAATTAACAAAAAATAAATTTTTTTAAAAACAATTACATAATAAATTATTATAGAAATATTAAAATATGAAAATTATATTCCAATACAATTAATTAGTTTAATGAGTAAAAAGTTTCTAAGCGAAAGCAAATTATTAGTAAATCGCTTTGTATCTAAATATAACTTTATTAATTAATTATGTTTAATATATGTATGTATACATACATACATATATTATCATACATATTAATTTAATATAAAATATATAAGTCACAGACACTTACAGTGTGCATAAAGCGAGTTATAGTAAAATGTGCTTCCACAAAATGTAATAGGGACCAGTTTTACTTAAAAGAAATTGCCCTATCTTGCAGTAGAAAATTAATGATACTAGTGTAACATGTTACACGTGTCTGTGGTATAGTTATATTAATGGCGGTACGTAGTTGTATTATAACTCGCAACTCAATACAGGTTTATGGTGTAAATGTTGTTGTTTGTATACTTATGTTTGACCACATCTCATTTGAGATGGAAAACGACTATCAACGAGTTTTTATTAATGGACGGAATTCTGTGGCACCGTTGATTGGTTGTAACTATATCTAGTAATAAAAATGTAAGCGTTAGTAGTCATTACCGTTGGGGAAGATCAGAATTTCCGTTTGTTGATTCTACTCGTCTACTCTATGTTATAAATATTATAGCTACGTAAAAAGACATACCATCAAGACTGTTATCCTGGATGGGATAGTCCAAAAGGTTGTCAATTATCAATGTCATTTTAAATGCAATTCTTTACTGCCCATATTTCGCTGGACATTCTTCAATCCAATATGGCAGGTGAGACTGTACCGCCGTCTTTCAGATTAATTTTTGGTTTTGTTATCGGGGTTTCCTTAACCGTACTGTCAGTCAGAAATTTAAATTGACACACAAAGTTCTTTTTGCTGTCAGGCAAATTTGAAATTGCCAGCTTTTGGGTGTGAGTCGGAGGAGTAAATCATTAGACCACGATCACATAACTAGGTGCTATTCAAAGACACGTGAATCTGGCTGAAAGTATCTAGATTCTAATAACACAATAAAAAAAATTTACAGATTTAAAAAAATGTTTACAGATGCGTTCTGGCAGACGTTCACAGCTCTTTGGATATTAGATATATATTTTTTTGTAGTTCCCAAGCATGCTACGATATATATGGTAATTAAAGAATGAGTGTTAAAGATAATTTTATAATATTACTAGTTACTTTGTTTTAAAGTATGCATTGAATAAAACACCATGCTGTTATTACCTACTTGAAATTGTCTGAAAAAGTTACTATTGCAGTATATAATATTTTATATTCAAGTAATTATACCATACATAGATTAGTCCTGATAAATATTCCTTGAAAGCCATTGGTTAATTTTTTTTAATTACAGATCGATCATCTCACGTTCAATTTTCGATAAGACCAAGTAATTAAAGTTTCCGTATATTTTATGTAATGAAACTGAGTAACTGCCTGTTACATATTCATATCCATTTTATAATTCTATATTATTTGTATTTTATTACGTACAGCCATCGTCGAGTATCAAAAATTGCCATGGTTTTTGTTAAATGCTTCGCAGAATAACGAAATAAGCGTTCAAGTCTGTCCTTGATGGGTCAAAGGCGTAGGTTTTTCTTGGAGTTATTAATTGCGGCACAGGGTATAATAACATGGCATTATGCATGCTTTGTGCGATGCATCTCGATTATAAAGGCAATCATAACGTAATAATGCATGCGACAAAAAAGTAAGTGAACCTTTGCATTACCGCCGTGCCTCCATTTCAAGTTATTTGCTTAGTTAGGTGCATATACTTATTTATAAAGTAATAAATATTTTTTGATAGGTCTATAGATCTAAAGAAATTTCATTATATGCAGTTATGATTTCTTAGTTTTTATTTAATTTAATAAAATATAAGACATATTGTATTATCTATTATTATCTAGTATGTTATATGGAGATTAGGTATTATTATTATTATTGTTTTTTTTTCTCTTTTTGTTTCCTTGTGTAATTAGTGTTTATAATTGTGTGTTTTTGTATATTATTTTCCTAAGTGGGCATATTGGGAGACTGTAAAGCTCACTTAGTACAATGTAAATAAATAAATAAATAAATTAATTAAATATTGATTTACATTACAGCACCATTGATTTACGTTTCAAAAATCAGTATTTTACTATGGTGTTACAAATATAAATTTGAAAACTTATATGAGTATTTCTAAGTAATTAAATGCATAATTTAAAACAGTTATTTTTGTAGGTTTCTCAAAAAACAAGATTTGGTTTATAAGTAGGTATTATCATCGAAATAGCATCTACGATCAAATCAGTTATTTTAGTTTCATATTGTAGTTCAATATATAAATTATACTGACAAATTATTAAAAAAAAAAAATTTATTGATCGCATTTTCGTCCTGGTTTCATTATATTAGTATAGAAAATATAACAATTGTTTTTATCCTGTACCGTTTTATGCTGGCGTTTAAAGCTATAACTAAGTAAGTGTTTTGTCACGATCTCACGACTTATTCAATGACTTTTGGCAATTCTACAATGATAACGCAAAATTATTTGAACGGGAAATATTAAATTGCCTTAAAAGAACTAAAGTCTATACCGTCAGCAGTGAAAGTTTATTAGACTAAATAATAATAATTTAATAAAATTATCCCAATTGTCTATCCTTGTGGAATATAAAAACTTTAATAACTATAATTAAAAATGTCATAGCTGTTAATAGGGATTTTGGTAAGTGTACAAACTAAAAAGTTGTTATAATGCTCAAAATAAATTTACAAATAGTCTCTAATCCATTAAAAAGGATCTTCCATTGTGATATTTTATTTTATTATTTAAAATCATTTTGTACTATCGTCTAAAACTAACACACATTATAATATAAAATATTATATTGAAAAAGCATTATAATAATGGATATATATGATTTACAGGCTTTTTAGTAAATAACGAGTAGGTATACATTGTATAATTTACTGGCATCAGAATCAAGTTGCTTTGCCCTCTAAATTAAAAAAGCAATACTACTTCCATGAGGAAAGGCGTTCCATTAAATTCAGCTTTGTGGACCGTACAAACTTCTATTACCAAACCGGCACCAATAGAATACGATGAGTCATCAGAATTTAAACTAATTACGATCGAAAAGTAAAAAAAGAAACGTGTAAGTTAATGTGAGACGAATAGTCCGAGTCGGTTCCTTCAAAATCGGTCTAGGCTGCCGATATTTTTATGGTTAATTTTATGACTATTTTTATTTGATGGGAACTAAACGACATTTACAACCTGAAGCATTTTAGAATAGTTGCTACAGTATATCGCTACTTCTTTGTTAAAATATAGGTTTAATTAATAATAATTAAATGTAAAGTAAATATTGTTTTCCATATCATCATCATCATCCACGTGCACACACTATCATGAAAGTTAGAATTTTTTAGTTAGAATTTTGCATCACTATGGAATGTTAGATTTTTTAAAAGTAAGAGTAATAAGTTGCAGTTAAATAAATGTGAATTTAAAAATGAAGAAGAAAATAAAGAAATAACTTACGAAATACATAATTTAAAAGTGGATAGTAGTAAACTCGTGATCTATCTGTCGTAAAGAGTGTTTAACTATTTAGTAACTCTTGATTTAAATCTAAAATTGTTAATCAAATATTATAACCATATAGACATTCGTTCAATTCCAATCTTCTATAGAACACAAATTGTAATTTACGACATAAAGTAGTATTATACTGACGGTAATAATTTTGCATCCGAAACCTATAACACTTAATAACAATGATGATGATTATGATGGAATAAAAATACAAATTCCTTTATTTATTACCTTGATTGAAAACGGGTTTGTAATTAAATGATAAATGAATTTTAAAATAGTATTTAGTTATTGGATACACTTTTCAAAACTAGCTATGTCCACTATACTATTCACATACAAAACGTAGCTATGTCCTGTTAAGATACAGGTATTAAAATCAATTTGATTTTGGCTAAATAAAATTTGTTTCGCTACAAATAATTTGAGATTCGGATACACAATCTCAAGTTATTGGTAGCAAAAATATTTATAAAATTAAACCAATTTAATATGGAATATAATTATTGATCAGCATTTGTAACATTTGTTGCAAGATTTCCCTTTAGCTATACTTATTGTATTTTTACAGTTAAACAATTATCTTTTTTAAATATTACTTTAAAATAAAATGTAAGTACATGCATTTAAACAAGTCAATAAGACTCATTTACAAATAAAATCATCTCAAATTGATAATATATTAAAAAGTCAATCTGTTCATTTCTATCTGTCATAATTGAACCGAAACGCCTGTATATCATCCTATTCTTATCTACAATCAGTAAAACTGACCAATAGCTCAACCGTTGCTCAGCAAATGGTATGCGCAGCGATGTCCCTGAGATTTTTTTCTACATGCTTCGAGACTGATGGCCGTGTTTCGTACGTTGGAAAGTACAACCACCTTTTACTATTAATCAAGATAGACTTATTTCCGAGAAACTAGCACTATTATCGAGAGACTTATAAATATTTCATTTCCTAGTAGCCGGGCGGATGCAGCCACAGTTGGCTTCACATCTGCAACTTGACTTACACCGACTGCCTGTTACGGGCATATAAATTAGGTCTTTATACCATAATCAGTGTTGTAGAAAATTAAAATGTAAGGAAGTTCATATTCTATACAACAGATACAATTTATGTCATAATTATATTAGTCACAGTGAATAGGTTTTAGTGTTTTAATACAAAATTACATACCTGTGGTCTCGTAAGTGGTCCTGTCTTCGGAATGCTTTTCCACAAATGTCACAGGAGTATGGTCGTTCATCTGTATGAGTTCTTTCGTGGATGAGCAAGTTGTAGGATTTTGTGAATTGTCTGTTGCAGAATTTACATATGAATTGTTTTTTAGGTCTTGACGCTCTTCCTGGTGCTCTAAGCAATCGGCGATCTAAGTGAGGATGCATTTGATGTGGGCCTGCTCCAGGTGGAAATAATCCAGCTCCGGGAAAACTGAAACTGCCGGGCGTTGTTGGGGATGGACCTGGTGCACCAAGATATGCACCTGGTGGACCGTATATTGGGGATTGTGTTGATCCATCAGAGATCATGCCATCAATAGATGGTGTTCTATGATGTGGCAGTAGCATAGCCGCTGCAGCCTCACGAAGGGCCACTTCTTTTCTTTTTTCAACCATCATAGCCATTAAATCAAAGTTCCGTTTTGGGAAATTCGCTGTTGCTCTATCCGGAGATCCCTTTGCAGATTCAGTACGATCTCTATCCAATATTCTTTCTCGTTCCATAATTTCGGAAGGTATTAATGCAGGATGCATTTCATTAGGGTAAATGACGGGATGTATGGATCTTGTCGGTACTACAGGAACAAAAGCCGAAGATTCTCGATGGGACGCTGTTAATAAGGAACCAGATGTCATCTGTCGATGGTAGGGTAATGGGGGTGATTCAAAACTATTGCCTGGATTTCTTCCATTAGAAGATGGTCTTTGTTGGGCTCTATCTGCAGAACTTGTGAGAAATTGATCATGTCTGGATCGTAAAGGTGCAGTGACGGGTGTATCAGAAACAGGGCGTGGTGTAGAAGCCCGTGATACAACTGTTCCACCGTTGTCCGACATCACGCTTTAAAAACATCTGAAAGGAAAACAAAAAATGGCATTAGCATGATGCTTTTGATAGTAGTAGTTTTTGTTTTATTATACTAATTATTATTTGCCCTCCGGCATTCACTATGCTTATTTATCATAGAATATAGTTCTGTGATCTAAAAAGGACAGATTTGATTGGTTATGTCATTGACGTATAATATAGGGTATAAAACAATAAGGTCCATCGGAGGTCAAGTTAATGTTCATTATTAATTAGATATATTTAGAACACCTAACAATAAGGTCTTTCAAAATATACAATACTGGCTGTAACACGGCATTAGATCTCCACAAACTTACATCTCCTATCTCATTTCTTTCTAGATTATATTTTTATCTAGAATATAGTCTATTTCCGTCTTTATCATACAATCTTCATATCAAGTTTCATTTAAATCCGTTCAATCGTTTATATACTTATTTAGTCGTGAAAAGTTACATTTTTAAAATTAAAATAATAGTTTGGATTTACAATACTATTATTAGATTCAATTAAGTACCACGTAACGACCAAGTGTGAAAATAGATATATTGAACTGTGAGTTAATTAACGGTCACCTGCTCTTTTAATTCATTTAGATTTATGGAACGAGAAACATACTTGATGAAGTAGCTCTACTTTGATTCCACTAACTAATTATAATACATCAGTAAATCTTCTCACGATAACTACTATTTAGTTTTATCAGTATACTACTAATATATATTTCTTAAAAAACATTTTTGTCTTAAAAATCAACTTCAAATCTGATTCTTTCAAGTAGTTCCTATCTAAATTTGTTGTTTCTATTCGTGTTCTAAACTCAACAATCTAAGTAATTGTATTTTTTATAGTATTTTATTTTAAGGTTACTTAATATATTGTAATAGCCAAAGGAGAGATGATTATTTAGATATACTGTCAAAATTGGTATATATAATAGAGACATGAGACAATGTAGACTGTAACTTAATACTTAAATTACCAAATTTTTGGCTTTTCGGATTCAATCATTATTATGGCATGTTAATGACAACGGTATTTGTTTATCATTAAATTAAAAAATATATGTCAAAATAGTAATATATATATATGTTCTTTTAGAACTTTCATTTAAAACATAATTATGAATTAATATGCGTGTAATAAATACTATATATTCTATTTTGACTAAATTAACCTGTGCAACCTATGCATTTTTGGGCAGATTAAGTTTATGGAAATCAGTTTTAATTAGGTGATATCAAAAATGAAAATTTTGACCGAATTTCAATAAAAGATATGTATTTTTTGTACGTAGTAGAAATTATTGTCAATATTGTAGATACATTTATTACCATATTGCTACACCGTTTATTTGTACTAATAACGACTCTGGAAAGATTTCTATTCTAAGATTTATGATTGGTCTGACTATTTTCATCTAAACTATAATGACTTGGGACAATAAAACTGACGTTTCATTTTATTACTCGGTGTGTATACGAATGTTTTCATAAAGTTTCCGGCGTCTGCGACTTTATGTGATTTAATTATGTTCCTGCTTATATTTTGATCACCTAATTGTAAAACTCACAATCGCATTGAATTATTCTTGAACATGATCTTTGCTCCTCCTTATGCCATGTCCATACTATGCTAGTTGATTTCTTTATGATTAGGTTAATTGTACTTTAGTATTAATATAAAAAAAGCATCTTGAGTACCAATTTAACAGTTCTCTCTTATATAGAGTTACTGAATAGATTTGAATGAAATTTTGTAAATTAAGATTGTATTCCCGATCTAGACACCTTTACCAGAATTGACGTAATGTGGGACAACTATCTAATATATTTTTGAGTATAATTAATTGTAGATTATAAACACATACTTCTAAGTATTAATTATTCACTAAAAATAGCACTAGTTACTTGCTAATATGAAACCTTTTGCTGATACAAACTAAACAAAAAATAAATAAGTTAAAGCATCTACAAAAGATTAATCTCAGAATCAATTTATTCAAGCGAGATCGAAAAAGAAGGCAAGCGGGCCCACATTTCACTGCGTTGTTCGCTCTACCGTAAAAGCCTTCTGATTTACTGTCCCTCTTGCTCACACTCTTTGCTTTCTATATTCTGTCTCGTTTACTCTACGGTAACGCTTGATCGAGTTTCTACCATCTTACTTGCTCCGAAGCAGTAAAACTACTTTTATCTCGCTTTTGGTTCAAGAACTTGAGAGATATGAATATGTATACAAGCTGCAGTAAGCAATGGTCTCTGGATGTAATACTGGTCATTTCAATAACATAAAACTTTAAAAGGAATATTTTAAAGCCGTCTGTTTGGTAATTTACATTTCTCTTGTAACACACAGGTGTTTAAGTAATTTAGTAACTACTTGAGAGTCTTACAAGTTTACTGTCGGATACAGAAATACACATATTGTTAATATTACAGATGTAAAAATATTATTTGCTGAATCTAGTTAAACCAAGTCATCGCAAATAGAAAATAAAGTATGTATTGAAGCTAAAATTCGGTGGATAAGTAATATTGTGGACTCTTTGAAAACTGATTAACTAACTGATTAACAAACACTGATTTCATAGACTGACATGTGACAAATAGCACAGGGTAAAGATGAATAGGTACAAGGATGATTTGCAAAATGCCTTTAAATGCTTTATAATAGGTACTAACATGGGTACGTATGTTACAATAATGATTTGTGATCGAATTGTATATAGTAAAATTATCATGAAATGTAAAAAAAAATTAAAATCAGTCGAATTATTTTCATTATGTAAATATTGTTAGTATTTAATGTATTGAAATATATGGATTGGGATCCATGAGCAATCGTAAAGATTTTTTACATGTTCTTACTACCTCGCACTGAATATTTCATGGTGATCTTCATATTATGCAAGCAGATGAATATAACTCTCACTTCACTTCTAATAGTTTCATAAGATGCATTCAATATTAAACAAAAGCGTTACTCGTTGAATATGAAACTCGAAAATAAATTAGGTATAGGAGGTACCTACTCTTGAAGTAGGGTTGAAAGTTTGAAAGCTTGAAGTTGGGTGCTGTTTTTAGGAAGTGGTGTGGTTACTATGGCTGATTTATTTTAGTACTCAAGTAATTATATACTTAATGATTTAAATTTTATTACTATTTTTATTTTATAGTAGTTAATATTCACAGAATACCGTAAAAAGTTTAGGTACTTAGTACAATTGTTTGATTTTCTTGTTTATTGGTTTCGAAATCCGAATAAATCTTTAAATAATTCTTATTCTCTTTATTCTACAGGCCACGTAGATGTAGATTGCAGAACCAAGAGAGATTTTATTTGAATAAAAGTTATGTTTTCTTTATGCTCCTGAAAACATTTTTTTTACCATTATATAATATATTCAAAGTTTCATTAAAGCCAAAATGAATATGTAGGCAAAAATTATTTAGTCTTTGAATTGAGATGGACAGAACTATATTTTTTTATAGAATTTTGCTCTCGAAGGGGTTACTTTAATTTGTCTTATGTAATAAATGAAAATCAATATGTTTATTTATTTTATTTTCACGTTTTAACGGCTATACCAATTCATAATTCAGCATGGTTTTGCCATAGGTTAATATATAATATATTAACTTTAAATGCAAAAAGAAATAAGCTAATTTTTATCTCGATTCAATCTTGACCATGTCGCAGACAAACGGTTGATAATAGAGAATAGAGGTAAACTGTAAAAAGTCTGCGAGGGTATCTCAACTTGCCCTATGTCTGCCGGCAACCAGGTTGCTTTGTAAGTGTCTATAGCGTGCGATTAGGTAGTCATATTTGAAGTTAAGAGACACGATATCTTAATTCTCTGTAATGGCAAAGCTTGAGTAGTATCAGTCATATGATAGCATGATGCCCGTGTTGCTGTTCATGGATATATATAGTGGTTACCGATTGCCATCAGGTAGTTGGTCACCATTTTTGTCATAATAATTAAGTAAAAGAACATAAAATTTAAGTTCTTACGTACTTTTGATTCAGTATCTACAGGCAAATAACTTTTATGGCTCAATATTACGCGTTTCATTTTCGGTGCCGCAAGGTTTCATGATAATAATCTATTCAAACATTAATGATTAGATTATTGTTATCGTACTGATGGTAAAGATTAACTACTATTTACTTAGCAATCAGATCATATTCCAACTCTACTGTTATTGTAGTAGACATAAAGTTGAAAATATTGTCCTCATAATTATTTATTAACTATCTGAGCCCACGTATTTGTACCCCTATAACATTTTTTTTGTAAACCGATTAGTATAAAATAACCACATGATTTTAGGTGAAGCTTACCGAAATAAATGAGTGAAAACAGCATACAAATTCGTTAAACTGTTTCAGGAATAAAGGCGTACAATCGCGCAGTTATATTATGTTGATAAAATCTCACTATTATAGTTATTTTTAGGTTTATCTATGATGTACTTACAGACAGCGATTAGTTAAATTTTTATAATAGGTTTATGTTCATAATTTATGACGCATTTTTATTCAACGACATAATGTGTTTGAATTATAATAAAAATCAACAGGATCGTAATAAAATCCATATTAGTTTTGCAACAAAATGGGCATATCATAGTGTTTCGACGATGATGTGCCAATACATATGTAGTTAGTAGCGCGGATCTGATTTACATACATTATAAAATGTCTTTTGTAGAATATTTTATGCGTAAATTATATTATTTAATGTATCTGATTTATAAGAATACCAATCGTGTTACGCTTAAGCGAATATAATAATTTGATTGAATTCGATAGTGTACCCACCCTCGTCCACCCTAAAATATAATTTTACTGACTATTAAACTTTGAGTGTTATCGATCATTAATTAATTCCATAATAACTATTGTCAACTAATATTTCCAATCGATGCCTCTATCTCTCAATTTAACAGAATTTGGAAGACTGAGATTTAAGAACTTATATATACTTTTTTTTCTAACATTATTGAGCCGTTATTATTTACATCAACAATATTAAAAAAAACGTATGTCACCTATTGTAATGTACCTTACATTGAGATTGTTGAAGTATTGATTATATCAATAATGATCACAGTACATATTGCGTTAAGGTTGTTAATTAGCTACTACCATTTTTATATTTTGAAATTAATTTTGCTATTTCATTACTCAATACAGAATAATGTCCTACCCACAATCTACAACTTTTCTGATACTTTTTTAGTCTGGCCGTAATCATGGCTTATCCAATTATTGAAATATTAGAAAGTCGTGACTTAACAAAACGTGGTAAAATCGCTCTTTCCTTGTATACAATATAAAACAAAAATGCTTAAAGCATCTAGATTCCACAAACTTTAATACACAATCAGTAGAATTTTTGGTAGGTAATGGATATTGGAATCTATTAACTGACAGGCTGGAAGGCTAAATTTTACCTTATGTAGTGATCTGCTCTACCGATCGAGGAAACCGTTTTGTTCGTTACCAATTTTAAACCTTAATACATTAGCGGTTGATTTAAATTCCTTTGTATATTTGTATCGTTTATGCATAGAACATGCAGTAGTATCTACTTCTGTATCTGTATGAACGAAACAAATTGGTATACCAATTCAGCACTTTCATCTCTATATGTCTCTCTTTATATGAATCTCTTACCGTATCTTCTTAGTCTAAACTAAAAATATAGAGCCGACTAATAGGCTGCTAAATAGTGTCAGCAATATACGTGTTATCTTTATGATGACTGATAGACATACTTTAATACTGTTTTTGTAAACAGGTATATAAATAGGTAGTTACCCGTAGTAACTATATATTGGATTTACAAATATGTTTGAAATCGAATCAGCGACCATCAGTTCTGCATACTCAGATACCTACTAGTCTTTGCGTGCCTGTATCATGTCAATTATTTGGTGTTACATAAAATAAGTTCAGGAACTGTATATTGTCTAAGTATCTACTTATCCTTTTGCTGAAATTGAAAAATGAAAACTACAAACAATAAGGGCAAGCATAACTATAAACTGTAAAATATCTGAAAATGAAGAGTCGGGGTTTTTGAACTTAACAAGTTGCATCCAGATAATATGAGTATACATATATTGCTAATTGATATAAAAAATAATAATACCGTTTAAAAACTAAAATGACTGTAATAATTACACACACGGTTTGATAAAATAATTGAAATACAGATATTGTCAACTTAATTGAATTATTATACCAATATAAGACATCTGTAATTTGTACAAGTTTTCATTGTTGGCTATCTATATATACGTGTATATATAAGTACGTCTACACGTATATTGTAGTCGTTAGGTACACATTAAAGGTGTAAATCTTCATCTTAATGAATACAATGATACATGATAATTACTGCGAAACACAGTAGCAGGAAATGTTAAGTAAACGTCGGTGTAAAACTATAGAACAATGGTGTAAACCGCAGAGCCGTTACTTCTCAGAATTGTTTAATTTCCTCCACTCCGGTAACATCTGCTATAAAAACAGTAAATGAACACACAAACATCTATCAAGCATATGACCATACAAAACAGGTAGCGACGTTCAAGCGCACCCCGTCTACCCAATTTATTCCACATCCGTTGTATTAAATTACCAATTATAAAAAAATAGAACTCACAAGGAGACGAGTTGCTCGATCGATCGTCAGATGTGTCCAATTCAACCCTCCAGTAGTCAGGTAGTTAACCCACAAAGTTTACAAACGAAGGGTCCGCACAACAATAGAAGCTCATTGCAATTTTTTGTCACATTTCACAGTCCAACCGCAGAAGGTAGCGTCGAGACAGGTGAATAGATTAGTATACGCTTCCACACTACAATAGACGCACTATACAGGCCATAAACAGTTAATAGGTGTTGTTGAGCGAAAAAGTTATTGCTCCAAGTAGATACGGTATATCTGTATCACCTGTCCACACGGGGTTTGTCACTTTAATTCACTGGTCTAAGTTTATTCACTGTAATCCACTTTGAATTTGGAACGTATATCATATCACTGTAGATTTTTTATGTATGGCAACACTGTGCAAAGGCTGCGTATGCGCAGATAGCGCGCGGTTGGTGGGAGTAGAGCGCGCGTACTACCGCGCCCGCGCCGTCAGAGGCAGGCAGTAGCGCTCCCGTGGCGTCCCCTCCCCACACGCCGCCAACCGAAGCCTTCTACCAGCCCATTTTTTCTTTAGAAGCAGTAAAAAAGGGAAGGATATCGCTGAATTGTTTATTTTTCGTGTTAGTAGCTTATAAGTCGTGTAAATTAACGCCGCCCTCGACTTAATTCGTGGGTCATGAATTTGACTTGTAGTTGTTAATTAATAAATATATCTATAAAAACCATGACTTAGATAATATTTTTATATTTCTTGTGATAGATCTAACATTCACTATAGGTTGCCTACTTTCTAAAAGCTATTTACTGAATATTACATGTACGTAGTACAAATCAATAGCTTCAATCTCTTTTAGAAAGAAACCGTTTAAGCATAAAAATTCAAGTTGATATTTAATTATTGTTTGAAAATAAAAAAAATAACACGATTTATTTTGCATTTACGTATAAATAGTCAGTTTGTACATAATTATCTGGTTACATTAAGTTTAAGTTTGGGTTAGCTTTGTAGAGAATAGTTCCGTAACTTAAAATCCTAAAAAAAATGTATCATACACATAGGAACTAATAAAAAATAGAGCTATAAGTCCCTTCAACACTTATAAACAAAATACTGTTTACAAAATAAAAATATAAAGATAATGCCTAGTTTTGCTGGGCTAAGCTTAACTATAACTTAACTACATGGGCATATATTGAAATAATAATATCGATAGTTTTTAATACTTTATTACAACGAAATCTATACATATGGTCACATATATATTTAAAAAATCGTCTACATAGACGTTAAATTATTTTCTTCGTCCCAAATGTTTCATACTCTCAATAAACCTTCTTACAATATAAACATAGAATTTCGATAAAATTAACAGTGCATAAAAATTATATTTAAAACTTAATCTAATGTGGCATCTTTGTTATACGAATTCGCTTATATTTGGCACCAGTTTAAATATTAAAAATTAAATAAACTTTTAAAAACTTTCAAACGTGGATTACTTATTTATTGAACACATTAATAAGTATCTATTTTATTTCTTTACTGATGATAAATCTATGAATTATTAATACACAATACTATATTCTTATAACGTGACTTTATAAACTTGCGACAATCTAAAAGCACCACACACGACCCTAAAATCGGTAGCCATATCGGAACAGTAATCTCATCGACTCGTCCGAATCTAATCAAATGGCATACAAATCCTGTTAACAGCGAGATATTCACTTGCTCCGACGTAACCACAGATTTCAAAGTGTGTAGATACTCTAAACAAAACTTCGATAACTTTAATATCTATAATTTTAACACTCACTAATATACATTTCTACTCTATAAGCATTTATATAGATTTTGTTTAGTTTCAAGTCTTTTTATTTTATCATTTAAGTATATTTGAGCTTTTACCTGATTATTTATATACATACCATCAACATGAATTTTACTCATCTATTATTTATTAGTTTAATGCACAATTTTAAGTCACCTAGTATGGACCACATTCTAAGGGGAAATAGTACTGAATCATACGTTTTAACAAATAATCATTATTATATTTTTATAATTTATTTTTTACTATAAATATACGTTTCCGTAACCCTTCCAATATTAGCGTTATATACAACGGTGATAAAGAAATAATTTTACATTAAAATTACATAAAAACATGCTTAATTCATAAATGAATAGGAAAGTATTAAGAGAGTCACAACACTGACAGCGATTATAGAAATGTGAAGGGTTACACATGAAAGACAAAGTCAGTTGTTATTCAATAATGATAATATGATTAATTATTTGTGATTCATAGTTTGTGCTTTTAATCAAATAAAAAAATCACTATCTAATATCAATTATGAACTGCTTACCATGCTTTGACATATACATTTAATTAAATACTTTATAATAGTAATATCTACGTTCCACATCTAATATTTACCTACTGTAATAGGAATATTATTTCGGCTTAAATATATTTTATATATAAATATATAATATTCAATAAATTATCTAAAACTTTATTAGTTTAAATGGAAACAATTTTATACATATTATAATTATCTCTGTTTTACAATATATGTGCTATAATAAATGAAATGTTGAATATTTTCTTCTATAATAACAATTATATTACGTGTGACGATTGAAATATTTTGACAAAGTAATTAAACATCTATCTAACCTACTAACATAACTATAAAACTATTCTAATGTAATTACTAGAAATTTTTCGCATTCAAACTTTACTTGCGTGTTTTTTAATGGTAATTGTGCATTTCTTTTTAGCACTTTAACGTCAAACTCAGCTTCTCTCGATAAGACTATATTTAATATTTCTCAATTAATCCATTTCAATATTCATACGATTTTGTTTTTATATACATAATCATACTTTCCATCAAATCTCTCTTCATTATTCGACGTTTATATTTTAGTCTCATTTTTATCAGTCATATTAAGTATAAAAAAACTTTATTTATAACATGGTTATTAATTCTCTAATATGATATATCTTTAATTAAATATTTATTTAGAATAACATAGATAAAGCTATGCTTTTAAACATTTTAAAGTTTCGATGCGTCGTTACATTATACATTATCTGTAAAATATCATTTTACTAAAATTGTAACGTAATCTTTTAAATAAATAATTTTATTAACAAATATCATATTTTTTAGTAAATATTACTATATATGATTGCTTTACACTTCAACATATCTGATGGCAAGGAATTAGACCGGCTCCCTGCCAGCACCGGCCCACATATATATAATAATACATCTATTTGTGATTTTGGAATAGTACTATTTAAGTATATTTTATTATTGAGTTAGTAAAAAATTATGGATGCCGGTGATCCAGACCGTTCTTTGTCACATGATATGGGAGAGATTTGTTTACATCATTGGACGGTGGATGAGTGATGACGATGATAATTAAGAAATACACCAGTCACCCAATTTTTAGCTAGGATAAGAAAATCAGTTAAGGATACTTAGAGACACGACTCAGGAATACTTGACCACAGCTAATAACCTGGGAAGATATTGGCAATCAATGGCGTATTTTTATCCCTCAAAAAATATATGAAGTTTTATATTATAACGCAATTTATAAATTAAATGCTCAATTTCGACATAACATTCTTGTATTATACATAATACATTTCTGCAGCGCAGTATGCGCATAGTAGACATTTTGGACGATTCTTACTGTACATGTCACGTGGTAATAAAATTTCAACTTCTTTGTCAGTTTTTTCGGACTATTCTAATGCTGTTCATCGGACGATAGGGGCCGAGTATAGATGGCACTTCAAACCTGCGGAAAGACTTATGGCGCGGCTGAAGGCCAAATCTCGCCTGACGGATATGACTTTTGTCTGAGGGCACTGCTAGGGGTCAGCTCAGGCCGTTGTAATTTAGATCCCCATTTAAATTGGACTGTGGATCGATCGGAGGAGTAATTATAGGTGTCTGATGTAAATACTTAAGATACACAGACAATACACCAGACAGACCGAAAATGTTCTACGAACAGGTAAACAGTAGGTTAACCACAGCGACATAATTTATAATATACTATATTATTTTCAAAGCGTACATATATGAATCCTAAAAATACTATGTAAAATTATCTTGTTTTAGTGATTTACTGTTTTTATTATTATGTGTTTATAATATACTTATAACAAGTTTAAAATATTGATAGTTTTCGTGAATAAATAATTCTACATTCTTAGTATACAATAGGTATATTACCTAAGTTCAGCAATTCTGATAGAAATAAATCTACATAATATTTCCTCAACATTATATAAGAAATACATACATTATAAAAATATTAAATAATTTATCCAAAATAAAATTTAAATATATTCCATTGCTTTGTAAGCTTGTGTGTAAAAAAGGTACAAATAACGGAAAACAAAATAAAATAAAATAATTTAATGAAACTATTATTTAGACGTCGAATGAATCATCTGGAGTGATGTGTCGTCGTCAACCGGCCTTCATCCATCGGTCTATAGAGTATTCCAAAGCGGCCATCCATCTAGAATAAAAAAATATATAATGTAGACTATATTATTTTATAAAATATCATGAAATTAGATAAAAACATAAGGCATAAGGCAGTAGGAGAATTTAAATTCAATTTTTAGCGGTATTTATAAATTAACAATAATGCTTTTTTTGTAAAAATCTTTTGAGATTTCAGTTAATAAGCGAATTTCTTTATTGAGGGGTTTAGGCTATTGTTAGGTGCTTAGATCTGTAGCACCTACATAGACCTATTGTGCCAACCCTTTTTCAGAGTTCGCTGCCTAGGCCCGTCAGGGACAGGAATTAAAAAATATTCTTGGGAGCGATGGTTTTTATTTCCTAAGGATAGAGTATATACATTCAATGGGCTACAACCACATGGTATGTGTAGTGGCGTTGTCTATTCAGTTTGCTAAGCAGCTTGCTGTGTAAGCTGTGTGTAGATTAAGATAAGACAGTAAAATTACAGGATAAGGAAAATGTCCATCTCTGGCGTAACACAACAAGGTGATGTCTGTAGCGCTATTCAAGTATATAGGCGATGGTTACCACTTACCATCAGGTGGGCTGTCAGCTTATCTGCCATTACAATTGCATAAAATAAAGTTCGATGGTATGAGGTACAGGAACTTTAAACTTTACGATCCTCTGATAAAATGTACACTGTATAAAATGTACTTACAATATAGAAATTAAAGAATTGGATGCAATAAAGCAACAGAATTCGGGCTGTCAAATTAAGTTTCCAAATATTATTTATTACAGAATATATAACTGATTCATAATTATATCAAGAAAAATATAACAAATTCTAATCAAAATCCATCAACTTATTTAGATTACAAAATGTTCTTAAAATCCTGATATATGTAATATGTACCAATAAGTAGCACTTTTTTCTCTAGCTGTCAAATAATAACACGAAGTCTAAGGAAATTAATCAATAATGTTCAGTCCATTTTACCTCTTTCTGTCCATTTCTGACTCGGTGTGGAAATAGAAGTGCCGCTGTTTGGTTTCTGTAGGCATGACTTCGAACGCGTATTTTTTGCCGCCTGGCGCACACGTCTGTATCCTGTACCCGTGAAGACATGCCATACCTGAAAAAAAACAAGTAGCATTGTAATCATTAACCAATAATGCTTTTAGCTTTGAATGGGCTCCATTAAAGAAATCTCTACATCTCTATTCTCTCATGTTTAGTACAATATAACCTATACTTGTCGCATAAAAAGTAGCATTCTGTACGTAAAAATGTGTTCAATTTATTCATTCCATACATTAAACATTGTATAGATTACGCTATCATATTGTTATAAAGAAAGGCATGATAATAGTTCATTTTCCTTATAATGACAGTTAATGCTAATGTCGTAAATACTTTCCAGTATATTCAGTATGACAAGCCGACACGGCTAAATAGAGATATTCAAGATGCTAAAATTAGCTGCAAATTTGTATTACTCAAGCTCTTTATCACAACATTAACACCTAATATAGATTAATAATCGTAAAATGTCACAAGTTTTATTTTTCAAATATATATTTTCTCTGTGCTTACACCGTAAGTGTTCTAGCTTTAAGATAAACAACATACATTTTAGTGGTTATTCTATTTACACACTATTTCATACACAAATCAGCTTCTTTGTAACTTTTGTTGGAGTGTGAGATATAGCATAGTGAAATTACAGAGTACGTAAAATAACAACTCCGGTATAGCAACTAATGAGGCGTACGGGCGTCAAATGACTTTATCTACTATTCGAAAACGAGTCACATTAAGATTATTATTCACAGTTCAAATATGTTATCAGTTGAGCAGAATATAAAATAGAACAAAACAATTGAGGTTCAATTGTTTTGTTCTATTTTATATTCTTAACCTCGAGGCATATCTATGCCTCGAGGTTTCACCTGCTATATAATTTCAAAGGAATACTGAGCACTCCTGTTCCCTAACATCCGGTATAGCATCGCATTACACGGCCGCACTATTAATTTAAGTGTTCAATCTTTTTTATTTTTGCTCAACTGCTAAGGGTCGTAGTCTTATGTTTTATAGTATATGAACTTCCTCAAGAGTTGACTATCAAATACAACTAGAGCCCAGAGATTTAAGCGCTCAAAAATAGTTTACATTTTCAAAAATTTCAGCTTTTTATGAAGTGCTACCTCACTGTTATTTGTATGGTATTCCTTACTATAGTGCTCAGTACTTATATATGCTTTATATAATATGATAATAAAGGAATTTCATGTTTTAATAGCAATAATTAATTTATACAATATATACTTATGAAACCGGATTTTTCTTAAAAGTGCCGCCAAAATCGCTGTGGTCTGCTTACGGTGCTGAAACTTATTATATGTTATTGTTGAGGAATCCGACTACGAGTTCCAATCAAAAAGCCGCCACTTTTGCATTTAGATAATTTTTATATTACCGCCGAAAATGGCTGGGTACATGCCGTCAAGTGAGGTTCAGCGGGGAAATCTTTTATTCTGTTTTTTTTTTACACAAGACCGCCGAGGAAGGTCACCAAATGCTTGTGGAAGCTTACGGCGATCATGCCCTATGCCGCACACAATGTTTTGAGTGGTTCAAGAAGTTTAGAGCGGGTCAGTATGACGTAACGAACCAACCGCGTGGAAGGCCCTCAAAAAAGTTCGAAGACGAAGAGCTGTAAGCGCTGCTTACAGAAGACCCTTGTCAGACACAGAAGATGCTTGCAGAGCAACTCAGCGTGACCCAACCGTGCCTCTCGCAACGCCTGAAGGCGTTGGGAAAGATTCTCAAGTTCGGGAAGTGGGTCCCACATGAATTGAGCGAAAGACAGATACAGCGGCGAGAAACCACTTGTCAGATGCTCCTTGCCAGGTTCGAAAGGAAAGGATTTCTGCACCGGATTGTAACTGGAGATGAAAAGTGGATCTATTTCGAGAATCCTAAGCGACCTAGAGGTTGGGTTGATCCAGGTACTTCGGTGAAATCAGCAAAGTGAATCAGAGCAACATATGCTTTGCCTTTTTTGGGATCAGAAGGGTCTGGTGTACTACGAACTGCTCGAGCCTGGCCAGACGGTCGACCAGGTTCGTTATCAACAACAAATGAGAGGTTTGACCGCAGCTCTGCTTGAATAACGCCCGGAATGGCAGGAAAGGCACGAGGGAAAAATCTTGCTACACGACAACGCTCCGGCTCACAGGACAAATGCGACAAAAGAAGTGCTCGCAGGTCTCGGCTGGGAGATTCTACCCCACCCGCCCTACTCTCCAGACCTTGCTCCATCCGACTATCACATTTTCGCATCAATGGGCCACGCATTGTCTGAGCACCGCTTCGCCAATTTTCAAGAAGTGTCAAAATGGGTCGAAAATTGGTTCGGGTCAAAAGGTGAAGAATTCGTCCGCCGCGGAATTCGAAAATTGCCCGAGAGGTGGGAGACTTGTGTAGCTAACGAAGGAAAATATTTCGAATAAAATCGCCCCTATGTGTCTAGAGTATTAAACGATAATTTTTTTCAAAAATCAGTCCGGTTTCATATTTATACACCTAGTACATATATTTCATATCAATTTCTTTTTACTGAATTAAATATAGTGCCTTACTACACAAGTATAGGTTTATTTGGGTACTATGGCAGTTTATTGATCCAAACCTATCAAAGCATACCGAAGCGACAATTGCTATTTTAAAAGCTAACTTATGCTACATGGAACACATATTTGTATTTATTAAGGATATTTTTATACCGAAATATCTCGGACACGATATTCCATCATTATAGGAATACTAACATTCAATACAATGCCTCGAAGAAGAAAATACAGGTAGGGCCCTAATTTGGTGGCACCTTACAATAATAATAAAAGTATAGACATGGACAACGTACCAAATGCACTTTTGCTGTTTCCATCGTTGTAGAAATACAAGCAGGCATCTTTCAGCACGCAATATCTCTTCGCCCATGACTTCCATTTTGAGCCCAGTTTCATCAGATATCCGAAACAGTCAGGCCGTGGTATAGACGAAGGCGGCAACTTCATATTTCTCATTGTGACTTCTAACCAGCCGTCACGCTAGCACAAACATATCATTATTGTAAACAAGAATAATAATTTACATTCAAATAATTAAAGCATTATTCGATGTCTTGTAGTATAAGTAAGTATAATGACTACGCGTACTTTTGTGAAAAAAACTATTATAACATAATATCATATATTAGTGAAAAAATAAATTACATATTCGTAGCTAAAATCATGTAAGTTTTAAACAAAATGCTTGTCAACGTCCATACCACTTTGAAAACACCGGTTCTCGTCCGATCACCGAAGTTAAGCAAAGTCGGGCTCGGTCAGTACTTGGTTGGGTGACCGCCTGGGAACACCGCGTGCCGTTGATTTTTTTGCTACGATAATTTTTTTTATGGGCGAAAAGAATGATTACTAGTTTTAAGATAAATTTATAAAATAAATCCTATGCGGAATTCATATTCCCTAAACTTGTAAATATGTACTAATGAACATAAACTTAGATAATTACGAATTTATAATAATATGTTTGACTAATCAACGTATAAATTAAAAATTATGACTAAAAAAATATACTTAAGTTTTTTTTCGGTGATGGGACGAGAACCGATGTTTTCAACGTGATATTTGTTCATTGATGTTAAGAAGACTTATATATATATATTATATATATATATATATATATATATATATATATATATATATATCATATATATGACACAAACGGAATATGACAAAGTTTTCCAATCTTTACTTTAGATTTTTATTGTCGTGATAAGATTATTTTTAGCAAAATAGTATTGCCCCCTTTTGCTATTCCGGTCATATAAATATATTGTGGATACAATGCACAACATTATGATATATCAATTACAAACATGATTAATTACATACAAAAGAAAACTAGAAAATGTACCCACTAATACACGTTTCAACATCAAAAACCAAGTAATATATAAAAACGAAGTAAATATAGTTGAACTAGTATCTCAATTTTTATTAGAAAACAGACGCTCCACAATTCTATTCCAAACATTCAAATTCATTTTTAGATCGACTAAGTCCAGTTTATGGTATTAAAATCACCTAAGTATGGTGCCAAAAATGCACGCCATCTGTTGTTTATAGGCACTATCAGCAATAACAGACAGCATAATTAGTGTTTAGTCTCGTAAATAGATGTTAGCCATTACATACATTACTTTTTCATATGAAATGTGCTACTATTACAATATTATTAAATAATAAATCTTAATCTATATAAGAGAGAGAGAGAGAAATAACAACCCGCACGTATGCAAGTCATTCATCATTTTAGAAAGGCTGTACCTATTTGGCTAAATTGAATTGTAATTGTCAGAACAAGGTTCCTTAGTCCTATTGACCTTTAGTCAGCTGATTAGATTGTTTTAAACTTATATTCGTGTAAAACCTGGATGGTTGTTTAGTTTTTAATAAAATTACCTGGTTACTAGCGTCTATTGCATGCGCGAGTACAGCGCGCCATCTAGCGGATGCTTCCGCTGTGTCAGCGGCTAGTTGCAATCTTGTACCGCCGCCGCGCTGTAATCGAAAGCCATGTGGTCTTCCTCCCTCTTCCTCCGTAAGTTGATAGTTAACAAGCATTAGTGCACCTACTGGGTGTATACTCTGGAAATAAATAAGAGCGTTAATTTAATAAAATATATGATATAATATTGTATTTTCTCATTGCTTTCTTGATTTAATTGATTGATTTTCGCTAGAACTGGTGTTTTGAACGTCTAAAATGCGACTTGTGGCGGCGTGGTCGTCATTGGGCTCCCTAAAATATGGTCGAGCGCAGTGATGGCTGAAATGACAGAGTGAACATGTTGGACTGGTCTGTAATATACTGACGTCTCTTATTAATTGTTTAACCAGTTGGTTATGTATTCAATATTTTTTCATTTTGAGTATTTAATTGAATTAGTGCTAATTGGTGGTTTGTATTCACACATTTAAACTTAAAAATGTAAAGTAATAATATATAAGTATATATCTATCAATGTAAGTTTATTTGAATAAATGATTTTCTTACAATCAATGGGACCGTCTTCGAGTCGGGAAATGACATGGGATTATTAATATATAGTCAAGTAGACTTGTATGTAATTTAACTATAGTATATAAGTATATATCTATCAGATTTCTTACAATCAATCCGGATTATTTAATAGAGAAACCTTTTGTAATCAATTTCTGAAAACCTAGTAATCAATTTCTGGTGAATTCAGTACAGTATCCTGACAATACATACCGATAACATAGGTATATGAGTAACACTGTCGGCACAGTATGGACCAATACTAGTCTTCGGTGCTTTTATCAACAACATGAAATAGAAAGTTACTAAAAAAAATATCCAATTATCAGAATAACCATTAAACGATAAGACATACAATATAGGTTTCATAACCTTAAAAAAATAATGTGAAATTGAGTACTGAGTCTGTTTTCTAATAGTACCAAAGTAATTTCAACTATCTTAGTGTCAACAGCTCAAACAGAAAACAAAAAAAAAATACTGTTATCAGAATAAACTTTAAACGAAATGAAATCAATTTTGGTTACATAATGATAAAAAAATATAGTATGAGTACCGAATCTGTCTTGTAATAGTAAAGGCAGTTGTCCCTCTTCAGGACGAACCATCTTCGGGTCCAACGAGGTGGATGATGAGGTCTGACTGGCGCTGCTCGCCATAGATATCCTGAGTATAGAGCTGCTGGTCCACCTTCGTGAGCTAATGACGCCACCACTTCGCATGTTCTTGCCACCTAACGCGAATTTTAATTAGTATAGTGATAATTAAATGGGGCTATTAAACTGAGCACGGTTTCAGGGTACAATTTCAGGTTGATGACCCTAAAATTACAATGCAAAGAGAGAGAGTTTAAGCTATTACTTTACTTTTATTATTTAGTATCTGAATATTTTTATTTGTAACATTGATGTGTCTTATGGGCACATCAATGTTACAAATAAAAATAAGCCCTCCATATATACGTATTGTCGCTAATGCAACTAACGGCTCATTTCTACGGCTATTTCTACTAGACATATGTCTAGTATAAAATTACAACAAAAAAAGTATTAATTTAACAAAATAATGATTTTAAATATATGTAAGTTTTGTACTAAATAGTAGTTTAACTAATTGAATACAAATATATTACATAATACTGGTAAAAATATAGTAGGGACCTTATATGAGACAATTGGGTATACCAATATATTTGACTACTATATCAAATGCAGTATTTTATATACACTTACATCTAATTCGAGTATCTCTGATCCCGAATGAGCTATTTTCACTACTTCAGAATGAGTCTTATCTAAAACATTGATCCCTGTAAAATAATGAGCAGATAGTTAGTAGTTATAAAACAGCGGCGCAATTAAAGTATAAAGAACGTATTATAACTGATTTTAAATAAATAGAAATAGCCTATGCATATAACTTTATTCCAAATTAAAATTTATCATTCAGCATATCGCGACATTATTTGTATTAAAACGAATTATATTTGAAATACAAATTTATGAATTCTAATAATACCTACTGCAGCAATAATAAACAAAAAATAAGTTTCATTAAAAAAAATCAGTAATTGACTTATAACTTTACCATTAACAGCTATTACTATATCACCAACTTCTAAACCCGATGTTTCGGCCGGGGTATCGGGTTCGATCGCTGACACTACGACTGGTTTGCTTCCGTGGATTCTGAAGCCGAATTCCTCATTGCCACGTCTGACGACGACTGTCTTGTCACTTTCTGTGAGCAATTGTTTCTATTAGTAATATAATAAATGAGTCAATATAAATATACCTACTTGTACTACATAGGGTATACTCTGTACGATATTTTTTAGAAACTGAAGAGGGGTTTTTCCCACAGTTAGGACATTGAGCTCGACTAACTCAACTAGCCATCTCTGGTGCCAATTTGTGAGGATTTGAAAAATTAGTCCAACTGGTTGGGTGTCAAATCGTGTATTAGATAGATTCTTTAAAATCGAGCATATTTGCATCTTTATCCTTGTACAAGAAATATTGTGGATAGGCGTTGAAAAAATATTCTGCGTGTCTATATTTTTCAAAAGCCAACCAGCTTATTTTGTAAGCTGTTTTTCGGCTGAAAGGTGAGACAAAGCAGTTAAATTACAGGATAAGTCCTACGGAATAACAACGCATGAGCATCATTGCGGGCGTCTGACGATAACATGATGTCCATAGTGGTATTCATGTAAAGAAACGATGATTAACGTATGGTGGACCGTCAGCTTGTTTTCCATTACAATTCCATAAAAAAAGTTATTTGATAATTTTATCGTTTGTAGAATATACTAGTGTATCAGTATATTCATAACAACATTTCTATAATGTATGATGTATTTAAAGACTGCTCACAGCATTTGAAATCCCAAATAAACCTGTTTATCATTACAGCGTAACTAATTCTTTAAATCTTCGTTTAATATGGTTATCTAAATCGTAAATGGTGGCCTACAGACGGCTGTAAAATGAGAAAAAATCGACCCTGACATACATTTATGCACTTGATGCCTAGAACGTATATTTGCTTGCAAAATTACTTTCACTCTAAAATATTTTGGCATAGTTCCAACCTGTTAAAGCTATGTTCATTCATACAATGCGATTATTACCTTCTGGAATTGTGTGATGTCTATGGTAAATAAACAGGCAGCGTAAATAAATTCTATAATGTACATGTAAAAAAGTATGTATTGAAGATAACTAGACGGATTTAGATTCGTATGTATTACATATCAGTAAACATTACAATATAATACGTATTAAACAAGTGACGTCAGTGTTACAGATGGCCAGACTTCTCTATTTTTATTTAAAGTGGATAAACGAAAATTTTTGATACTTGGGGAATTCCAAATTTTACCAATAATAAATGAGAATACCACTATATGATATACATTTATCTATAAATAAAATTATGTTGATTTAATTTATATAATATAATTAATATATTATTATATGGAGAGGATAACCATTGTTCTAATTAGGAGACTAAAATTTAGACATCAGAAATTATTTTACTGTCAAAGATACATTATAACTAACAGTACATACTTTCAAAATTCAAGATATCAGAAACTGGGAAGAAAACAAAAGGGACCTTGAGACAGAAATATTATTAGAGACCATAATCAGAGTGTATTTATATTGTCCTAGTAAAGATGCAAATACTGTAAATTCAATATTTTTTATTAAATTAAATAACTCATAATTATATCTGATAGTGAATAATTTAGCTATATTGACTATAAGGGAATTTTAAAAATCAGTTTAGAATATTTTAAATTCATCTATTACAAATGTATCGTCTTTGTAAGTATAAAAACATAAAACTTTGGCACACGAACGATTCATCGTGAAAAAAATTAAAGAAGCAAACATTCTCAAAATCGTTTCTTAATTGTATAGTCAAACCACCTATTTGCAAGAATATCTTTGTTTCGTAATAACACAGTTATTAATTACAGTAATAATACAAATGTAACAATTACAAAAGATTTGAATTTTTCGTAGAATTCAAAATATACCTATAATACTAAGTTATGTTGTGGTTATGTATTCTTATTACAACCTAGGAACTTAGGAACATATGAAAATAGCGTTATCTATATATATTAATGCCTGTTTGTAATATTGAAATAACCATTTTTTACAATTTTTGTCTGTCTGTTTGTTCCGACTAATTTCTGAAATGGCTGGACCGATTTTGACGGGACTTTTTTTGCAGGTAGCTGACATAATAAGGAGTAACTTAGGCTACTTTTATTTTAAAAAAGGTAAGTTAAATTCCACGCGGACGGAGTCGCGAGTACAGCCAGTTTATATATATAAAATAACAAGGATATGTAATCCTATAATCAATAATATATTCTATTCCAATATATATAAGTTTAGCTACATATAATTCTTCTAGTTTACGTAAGGTAGATAGTAGAAGTAGAAGAAGCTTCAAATAATCAATATGAATAAAATAAAAATGTAACCTATTGAAATAGGTTCTTTTTTATTTTTCTGTCACGGCCAGTTCTTCTCAACTAAAATCTACGTTACGAGAATAATATATAAAGTGATGTACGAGTATGTATTATATGAAATTAAGTAAGACTCTAATACTTTGTATAATTTGTAAGATTTAATGTTATGTTCCATTCTACTTACCTACAAATTCTACTGCGAATTTAAATTTTGGGAAATCCCACAGAAATAAAAATATGAGGTAGGTATGTTTTTTATATCAACGGTTGGAATATAATATCGTATGATTTGAAAAGAGTAAGTAATGTATTATTGCATTATTTTTCTAAGCGCCATAATACAGTTCATCAACCAAAAATGACTATGACGTGACTTTTACAGTTTTATGTTATTATGATCCATGTTTACAGAAAACTATGGATAAGACTGTTTTTTTCTCAACTTTTTGATAAGAGAATTACTTAATCTTAAGCACTCTTATGGGAGATATGATACCTATACATATAAATGAAATCGGAGTGTCTGTTTGTAATATTGAAATAACCATCTTTACTGCATGCATATGAAAATAAATACGGTACATACACCAAAATAACAATTTTTATAATTTTTGTCTGTCTGTCTGTCTGTCGGTCTGTTTGTTCCGGCTAATCTCTGAAATGGCTGGACCTATTTTGACTGGACTTTTTTGTTAGATAGCTAATGTAATAAGGAGTAACTTAGGCTAGTTTTATTTTAGAAAAATGAAGTTAAATTCCATGCGGACGAAGTCGCGGGAACAGCTAGTGTAGAATATCTTTAATACAAATAACGAAGTATTATACATACGGGTACCTATTAAAGAAATAATAAAATTTATTTAACCCTGAAATTTTTTTGTTTTATTGAGTAGTAATTTCTATCCCGGTACTTTTAATTCGATAATTAGAATTAGGCATTTAACTAGACAGAATAATTCTAAAAATATTGTAAAAAATAATTTCATATTCTGCATGATAACTATTAATGTTTTGCACTGTATACAAATCACTATAAAAACTAATATCTTGTAATAAAAATTATAACATCACTATGTAAATACGAATTACCTAAATTTCAGTTAATCGAACCATATAAAAAAAATTCAAAGAGTAAAAATGTTCGTTCTTTTTACCACAAGGTTCTGCAGCTACTAATTTATTTACTTGACACTGTCGACACCAGACCACCAACATCAATTTGAAGATTTCTTCTAATTTCTGTCTGAGACTCCCTTTAGGGCTTGTCAATACGTCTTTAACTAGAAATAATAATAATAAAAAATAATAACATCAACAAAGGCGACTATTATATAAAACAGCAAAAACTTTCTTTATTAAAAAAAATAGTGAATAATGAAATGAAACTACTTACAGGAATGGCCCATGCTGTATTCGTATTTAAACGTACGATCTTGAACTTTGTATTACGTTGACCCGATTTTGTCACAGAATTAAGTTTTCGCGCAAACACCGTATTAATATTACGTCAGCCACGACATAATTTGACTGAACATGTAGTTACCAAATGTAAAATCAATACAAACTCAACCGTTCACAACGTTACACGTAAAAATATCATCTGGCTACAGTCGCGTGTCTTCAACAACTAAGAACTGACGTTTGGAACGATTCAAAATTAAATTTAGTCCGCTTGAGTACCGTTCGCTGCTTTATCAGCGATTTCAGCGCTGTTACAGGAAGTTGTTTTAATACTAGAACCAAATGTAATGCGTTAAATCTTACCTTTAATTTATAAGATTTTAAGTCTAAGAATTGTAGTACTTAATACTTTAGCACGTATTAATTAACGATCAATAAGATTACGTCAGAACGATATTTTAGTATCAATAGCTAGTAAAGATCGTAAGAATTCAGGGGACAATCTTAAAATAATAGGTGACGCTATTTAAATAAAGAGAGTACCAGAAATAGTTTGTACGTCACTATTTAGAAGTAGAACAGTTAATGCACGCGCTTAGCTAGATGCAATGACGTAACAACTCGTCGAAAACGTTAAAACTGTAATGAGAAGAATGAAGGACACGCACGCAAAACTATACGCATTAATTGCTTCCTAGAATGGCTTGTTCATGGCGTTTAGTTTGTAATAAGCAGTTGGAATGTTACTGGAATTCATACATGTATACTAGTATCATGATTAACATAAATTACATTAATAATAATAATAATAATAATAATAATATCACAATATATAGACACACAAAAGCGCACACTCGTATACACGCACGCATGTACGCACTGCATTTACTTGGTTTTGGGCGTAATCACACTTACGGCCGCTTAACAACTCAGAACACAAAGCGTAAAAACTCAGCAAAAAAAAAGCTGAGTAAACAAAATATACAAATAATAATAATAATATTAACCCCGGACAATTAACACAGCGTCATCTAGTCCCAAGTTAAGCCGAACTTGTGTAATGGGTACTAGACAACTGGTATAAATACTTTTTTTTATAAATACATACACATGTAGAATAGTACATAGAAAACACCTAGATCAATATAAACAATCCACTCATGAATACAGTATTTGTACCGTGCGAGTACTCAAACCCGCGACTATCGGAAGTAAGGCGGTGTGTTAAGCTAGACCACCGTGCCCGTCATATTGGATCAGAATAATGGTATTGTTTTATTGCTAACACTACGACACAATTTAATAAAACTTGTTACGTCTATTTTAATCGTAATTATTTATAATGTAGGTATTCATATCGTTACATCAATGAAAGTTGTGGTCCCTATTTATTCAGATGTTTTTATTTACTAAGGTTATTTATGCCATTTAGAAATTGTTATTAATAATAGTGTAGTAGAGCTAGTTAGGCCGCCGGTCTTGTTACATGCGGTCTCGTGTATGTTCCTGGGCAATATCTGAAAATCAGTGGTTTGCTGCTCGAGCAAATATTAAACTAAGCTGCTGTCTTTTTGGCGTATGGACTCACACGTTTTATGTAACTTGACACTTTGTCACCATTGGATTAGTAGAATACATGTTTTAATTAAGACAGAGAAGGACATAGGTTAGCTGTTTATCCCGGTCAATAAATATTCCTTGATCTCGCAAAGAAAATGATAACTACTCTATATTTACAATGACAATTACTTACCAAAAGTATTATCCGCTTGTCGTCTATTCAGTTCAATACATGCTCGCCTGTGCACAAGTCTATGTGTGAGAGCTACGTATCTCTTGTTAAATTCGGTTTCCGATTCTGTTGGGTCTTCTTTAGAACTTTCAGCGGTCTCTAATAGATCTGTAATGATTTCATTTATTTGTTCACCACAATCAGTGTTTGTGATTAATTTACATACATTTACTTATATCTAATAAAATTGTAGGTGCATAGTTTTGTATTAAATTACTAATGCGAAGCTTATAAATTTTATATTTGGATAAAATCTGGCCGTATTTAGTTTTGGCTTTACCACATCGGCGCTAGCTGGCGTTAGAATTACAATCTTTAGAGTATTTCATTAACGACCTATATGGTACTATTATTTCTTGTTTTATTATATTTCCAATGTGGTCAGTTATTAATTTAGTTTAGACTATGAAGAATTCTCTTATCTGTGGTTAAAACTATTCTTGCATTCGACACTTATGACAACTTTACAGTAATATTGTACTTACCTGGCGGTATCCTCGTCCAATTATCATCGTTTTCAGAAAGTAGTATCCAGTTACCACACCACCACGGAGCTGCATAAACACCTTTTTCTTCACGGCCTCCATCAGCTCCTTCCGAGCTACCCGAACACTCTTCATGCTCTGTAAATTTTTATATAAACAAGATAAATACTATAGCTTTACTGTTTTTAGTATTAACAATATATATAATTGACGGCCTTGCGGTTTAGCACACCGCCTTACTTTCGGATTTGATTTCTCTCAAGGCACAAACACCTGTATTTATGAATATGATTGTTTGTATCAATCTGGGTATTTTCTATATATCTAAATAAGTTTCCTAGAACTCATAAAACAGTCTCTGCCTAGCTTGAAACTAGATGACGCTGTGGGAATTGTCCTAAAATATTATTATTATAATATACAACATTATAAAAATTATATTAAAACATCAAGTCAATGTGTTTATACAAAATTACCAGATTCTTTGCAAGTATTGGTAATACTTACAATGAATCTAAATTATTTCCTCCTGATAAAATAATTACGGCAATATTTTTCACTGCATATATTTCATAGGTACCGTTGTATCAGGAATGTTTACTGGTTTCTACTGTTTTATTTATATCTATTTCGTATTCTTTATATTTGTATCATTTTTTAATAATAATTTTGTGAAATAACATGATCAGGAAGAATTGCTTGTTACAAATTGAATCCACGTCTAGTAAGCACAATATTATGAAAACTTGTCCATACAGCAAATAAGAGCTATTAAGCGAATTAAACAAGGTAGGTGGTACTCTATTTCCCTTACCTATGAGTTTATAATTATTAGATGCATCAGTAAATATACAAACCATCAGGATCTGCACTTGAACCAGCCAGTTTATCTAAACTATTTCCAGCAGAACGTGCAATTCTTGTGTCTGCCGGTTTTTCATTAGCTGCATATTCTTCTTTTCCTCTTTCTTCAGACTAAAAAAAAACAAAAATTTAATTTAAACAATAATAATACAAAGTAGGCGTTTTAATAAATATGTAAAATGGCCATAAATAATACATTTTATTCTATCCTAAATTAATTCTGAAATTACAAAGAATGCCAAAATAAACATAACTGCATACAGTATCATTTAATCGTTGTTATAAAATATGTATATTTATAATTTAATGTACAGATGTCTAAATACATAGTTGGAAGAGAAATTAAAATATTATTATAAACTAAGTATAAACTAACTTTTGCTCGAACATCTTGTCGGTTTCGATAATGGTGTCTAGATTTGTCTTCAGAACGATATCTTTTATCAAGTTTTTTATATAATCTGGCGCCACTTGAGTGTTTTTTGGAACTGATGCATGACGGGGAATCAGCGAACCCCGCCGGAGCGGGCACTATATCTGGTGTAGCGTCAGCATACGATTCCTGAAACCAAGACATTTGTAAACATATTATAAGATTTTATTCATTGGTTTCCGTTAACAACATAATCGTTACATGTTGGCCGTAAATTAAGTCTAACATATATTGCTTTAAGTGTGTAATATTACTAGATTCGTATACACGAATACCTATGACATTCATACTACTCACATCAGTGTGTGAAGTTCTTGAAGCTACACTATCATGTTCGTGTGCAGCAGCAGTAACAATATGTACTTCTTTGCCGCAATGCAAGCAATGAGCTTTAGCTTCTCCATCGGCACCTGTGAAGCTGTGTTCTGTTTGCTCCGAATAGAAAACAGAGTCTGAGCCTGGTGACACTGAACGCAATGATTCTGCGGACGCTGCTTTTGCAAATTTTCCGTCTAAAAGAAATACAATAATGAATTGTTGTTTCTATACAATAATGTCTATTAATTACTTTCATATGTATTTTATTACCTCTATCTTGTTTTCTGTGGTGTCTAGGTGAAGTATTTGGACTTTTAATGTACCGTAAAGGTGTTAATCTTGAGCCTGCACTGGTAAGGGTTCTAGTAGTATTTATATCTTCGGCTTCTAGAGAACTTAAGCAGGGTACTGTGAGAATTGATTGTTTTCTTCTAGGCAAACTACCGGGAAGTGATATGCTTTCATTGGACCCGCTTTTTCTACGAGGCCTACAACTAAGATATTTATTATTTTTAGTTAATATAATATAAAATACACTTCTTTGAAATTATCGGCAAATTTGAAATAATATCGAAAAATTATAAATACCTATATGCGGAATGATTATTTGCCGATGTCGGTGACTTCACTAAATTTGAATTAGTGCCCGTTTTTCTTCTAGGACTATCTCGTAAGCGTCTATGTTTTCTTGGAGATATATTACCGTTTCCTGCGCCTGAAATAAATAATATTTTAATGTACCTCCTACATAATCCATACACATTTTATACAGTAAGATTTAAATAGTTTTATTTACAGACCATCCTTTCTATATTGTTCACTAGAATCATCTGATGTAGGAATATTAAGATGTAGCTTCATATTAGATCCCATAATTTCTCGTCTATCATAATGTTGAGATCTATAATTATGGCCGTTATCTATAGTTTTGTTTTGCGTAGGACTTTTTGCTTTCAATTTCGTTCTTTTGACATATCGTTCCCTTTCTTGTGGCCTTTTTGTTTCTGTATCCTTTTCTTTAGTTATTTTATCTTTCAACGATTTTTCTACATCAATTGGTTCACGAGGTGAAGATTGCACACTTTTAGTCGTCTCCTTGAAATGCGTTTTCTTTTTTCTTGTTTCAGTTGGTTTCTCATCAGGTGATTTTAAATTTATTGGTTTAAATATACTACGTTCTGAACGCTGGCTTATACAATCAGATTCTTTCCCTTTCTTACCCCAATCATCTTGTGAAGTAGATATCGAGTCATCGTAAGATTTAGAAAATTCTAATGTGAAAGCTTTCTTTTTTCTTCTTTTCTCCTCTAACCACGTTTTTTGTCTATTAGTTGTTCTATATCGTTGTGAGTGTTTGTAAGCTGAAATATATAATTAACTATTTAGTAAGCTTATCAAAATTACTCACTGATATATAATATAATAATATCAAATCTCTTACTTAATCCACCATCATCTTCATCATCCACAGGACTTTCATAATAGCCGGAAGATGAATAATGAACACTTCGCTCATCATCCGATACAGAACCCTGAAATTAACGGTCATGGTTTTTATCTATACAAATACTTTAGAAATAGCCGCGGTATATTATGTCAACTATAATTAGAAATATTCTTCTCTAATGATGGCGTATTTGTATATTATAGTTGATTGACATACACCTAATTATTTGAGAGTAATTGTTTAATGAAACATCAAAATATTTTAAGATCTTTTATAATGTTACTAGAGTCAACAATTTTATTCATTCTTCTAACACAATAAATGTAAAAGCTTGTCAAGGAGTTTTTTTTTTGTAATATTTGTTTCTTAAATGTACTTAAATGGTTATACAAATTTGAATAAAATAATAAACTAGACTTAAAAAGCGTCGTTTAATAAATGCCGATTACAGTTACAAATATTAAATAAAAAAGTAATACCATCATTTTCGGAACCATTTGTTCCTTTCTTTTATTTAAATTTATAGATTTCTCTTCTTTCGTTTTAACTTCTATCTTTTCGGGAACTTTTTTCGTCCTTTCAGTAGGCGCCTTGTTATTTATATCTTCAGTCACATTTGGATTTGAACCACCTATACTATAACTTCCACTTGAGCTACTTTTTCCACTTACTGTATCCCGCGAAGTACGCTAAAATATTAATTTCAATATTGAATAATTATGATAACATAAGAATATCGACGAATTGAAATTAACATGGCAGGTAAATTTAACACTTACTTTAGTTATTTTAGTAATCTCTTCATTATGTTTAATAATTTCAGTCTTATCTCTCCTAGCAAATTCTGTTGTTTGGTTAACCTCTGCTTTCACTTCAATTTTTTCGATAACTGTTTTAGGAACTCGTTCGGGTAATGGTAAAGGCGGTGAAGATAGATTTGGTACAATAAAATCATCGCTAATTTCTAATGGTGGCGAAAAGCTTGGCACAACTAAGTCCTCCACTATATTTTCTGTTCGGGTTGATGAATATAAACTTGATGCACTCTCAAAAGATGAACCCTCCTGTGTTTTATTATTTTCCGGAGCTTCAAAAAATTATTTTAATATAATACAAAAGGTACATAATATTTCGAATAATGTAGAAAGCCATAAATTCTGTTAAAATATTGAATATTTATTAAACGAAGTATTGAGCCTGTAGAATTATTTAATTCGTCTATATACTAATTGCTATTCATTCTTTCAAGGTAAACCTTAAATATGATTTTATTATCAATCAAATTTACCTCCTGTAAACTTCATTTACTAGTAAAGATTTTTTTTTAAAACATGCGTAAAAATGCTGGAGGCTCTTTTTATGTAGGTGACGGTTGCTACTTCCATCAGGTAGAACGCTTATTTGCCATTCGTATTACATAAAAAATAACATACATATATATACTTTTTTATATAAATTAGGTATGTTAATGGCTGACAATATCATAGTTTCTTTAAAAAAATCAAGAATTCCAGGTCCTTGCAACAAGTTATTGTTATAAATAATAATAATATTACTAATGATAGATATATAGATTTAAATATATTATATATTTAAATCTCATTATTGTACTTACTTTGATTTTGATTTTTACTATTACTTTTTTTGGAGCTATCTGAGTTAGCTGTAACATAATCTTCTGTGGTTGTCGTACTTTCTGACACATCTGTAGTATTTATTTTTCCAGAATCCGTTCTAGCTAAGCTAGTTTCACTACTGGCTGCTTTAGCTAAGGGAGTTTCAGATGGCGATTCTATAATCTGATTAGGAATGGTACCATTTGGTTCCTTTTGTTGCGCTTTCTTCTGTAAATCCTTTCTTCTAGAAGGACTCAAAGCTCGTTCACGTTTCTTATTAATAATACTAGGGGTTCGTTTAAATGGTACGTCTGATAAATCTAAACTAGGATGTGTAATGGCTATTGCTGGAGTGTGATTAACTTTATGTGGTCCAATTGTAGATATATTTTTGGATATCGTTGGTTGTTTTGTAATTGGTAGACTAATATTGGGAACAACTGCAGGTGGAGACAAGGAAGATCTAGCTTGTACTGAACTTGAACTAGAGGTGTCTAGTTTATTTCGAGGGGACGTTGGTGACTGACTCTGAAATCATTAGTTATAAGACAATATTAATTAAAGTTAAATAGTTTATAAATTTTACATTGATGTATCTTGATGATAGAACGAAAGTTCATACTTTTATTCAGGATCTCGTTTTTGTACCATTACCAAGGCAAGTTACAACTGACTATGTCTACATTTTCAACATATTGTTATAATATCTCTA
The DNA here is from genome assembly GCF_030625045.1 of Achroia grisella. Lineage (NCBI taxonomy): Eukaryota > Metazoa > Arthropoda > Insecta > Lepidoptera > Pyralidae > Achroia > Achroia grisella. The sequence goes on from NW_026713022.1 coordinate 1,195,954, forward strand.
TTATATTATTATTAATTTAATAATTACTTGTGAGGCATCAAATTCTTCATCTAAAGCATCTGTATCTAAAGAGGATCGTTGTTGGTGTTGTAATAATAAAAGTTGTTTTCTTCGTGATGTAGGTGTTAGTAGTGCAAGAGCACCTGGTGAAGCTGCTAATGAACTGAGATCTGATGAGCTGCAATTCAAAGTGCAGATAATATATATTTTACACTTAATAAATAAAAAATTAAAATTGAGTATACTTATATAATTTTTATTACCTTATTACGGTTCCATTTTCAGTCCCAGAATCTACTTGTAAGACTGTAGTTTGTGATTCATTCCACATTCCATCGGAGTGATCTCTGAAATTTTAAACAGACAGTACTTTTAAATATAATATATGAATTTTTAATGTTCAGGAAATTCGATTGAGATTGATTTGATATAATCTGAAACTTGACTTCTTGCACCACATCTTACATTCTAGTATTTTAATATATGTAATAGGCATTCGTTGCTAAAGAGAGATATCAGAATCTGTACCATTAGAAGTACATAATTAGCTTCTACTTTAAGGGGACAATTAGTAATTAAAATACAATGTTTATATTACTAATTAGTTTACACTACCTGCTATGGTCCGCAGTGAGAGATTCATTCGAAGCACATGGTGATACCTTTTCTAATGGAGTAAGAATTGTTGTGATACTATTTAATATTACCGCTTTTTTTGCCTTGTGTTCTACATCTACGCAGATGCTTGTCGGTTCTGGTGATCCTGGACTTGATTTTGCAGTACTGAAATAATCAGATTTAATTTTCTTTATTCACATACAATACGTATGTAAATGATAATAAGTAATATTAATATTATATAGTGATTTTTTTATGCAATGAAAAAGTTTTGGTTTATTATGATAATAGGAGTTGTAAAATTTATTGACGAGTTTTTACCTATAATTTAAAGGTATAATAGGGAAATTGAAGTACTTGGTACATTTAGACAAATTTTAAAAATATATCTTATTCTATATGAAAGGCATTGCTAAAGCTCATTGCGTTTCATCTGTAGCGTGCATACCTGTTTTCAGGAATTTCGTCCTTTTTACTGATAATTTCTGTACGCTCTTCGAAACTTACGCTTCGATTTCTAAACGGTTCATGCTTGTAACTAATGTATTTTTCATGAAAATCTTCATATGGTGCATTCCCGTCTGAAGAACTATGAAGAGAATTTACTTGAATGAGAATGGATGGAAGCACAGCGTACAAAATTTTTAAGCTCATAGAACTTAACAGCAGTTTTAGAAGGAAGGCAGGCGTGGAGAACAAACTGTAGTAAAAACAGTAGGCTATTTTAGAGTAAACAAGACTTTATTATGACCCTACAAAAATATTAGATTGTGATGTGGTTTTGTGAAAATGAACGTGTTTTTGTGCGATGGACCTATTTTCTATGTGCGTTATCTATCATACTTATGAAGTAAATTATCTATTTTGTTCTTACCTAAATGACCCATCAGGCTCAAAACCAAAAATGCCTTCGTCCTTAATGGGTGTTTGTATATAATTTTGGCCAATATATTGTCGATATACTGCTTCTCTTTCACGATCCTCTCTTGTCATATTTTCTTGGCTAGTGGACATAACAAGTGGAACATCTTTTGTACCTTCGCCATTTATTTCGATTTTTCTCCTGTCATAGTTGATAAATATCAAAATTAATTAACGAAACAGTACCAATATGGATTATCCATACTTTAATCACATATATTAATCAATATTAAAATACACATATTTTCTGAATATTTCCAATTTTCTGCGTAAAATTCATAATATATCATTTCGTAAGAACCTTCCACAAAGTATTAGAAAAAAATATTTATTTTATTTAAAAGGATGAATAAAATTGTATACGTTATTCTCATGGGATAACCGAGAAGAATTTCAGATTAATTTTTATTCATAGTACATAAACAACGATAAAGTTATAAAATTATGGAAACTATTCCAATGTAATAATATTTTAATATTAAGTACAATATGTATTTAAAAAACTTACACATCTAAAAGAATTTCTCCTTCGGACAGAGTCTTCTGTAATTTTCTATTCTTTCTATGTAGTGTTGTGAATGGTATAGCTTCTTCATCAGGCCTAGGTTCAAAGTCGATTATAATTTCTTTTTCATTTTTCTCACTATCATCTGTCGTTGTAGCAGATGTTTCTGTAGAAGGTTCTGAATGAAATGTGGATGTTTTTGAAAGTGGATGTGAATTAATAGTTTTCTGTGAAGTGTCACTGGTACTTTTAGATAGAATTGATCTTAGTGACCTATCGCCCTTAGCTTGTTTGGCTATCTCTTGTTGCAGATATTCTAAGTTTCTTCTATTTAATGCCATACTTTTTTCAATTGTTTCTATATCATCATCAATTGTATCGTCTCTATCGCTTTCATGAATAAACTGGAAATTTTGTTGAAAGTATTCCTGAGCTTGTCTTTGCAAAACACTTAGTTCCGATGATTTATCTAATTGGGACGACGCTACTGATTTTACAGATGAAGATGTCACTTCATCTGAATCCATTCTTTGCATTAAAGGAGATTGTGGCATCATAGACGTGGGCGAACGAGGTGATCTTGGAGGTTCTTCAGATTGTGTTCTATGGAGTTTTTCATGATCAGTTCCAATAATGCTGAAAAATAGTAGAATAACAAGGCATATATATAATTTGTTTTTATTAATATTATTTTATAATATGTTAAATACTAAAAAAATATTTTGAACATTAATACCTTTCAACAACAGCATCGATATCGCTTTGAGAATCTCGACCAGCTAATCGATCGCCGCCTACTTCAGAGAATGATTTTGTGAGTCTTCTTACACCTACCGTGTATCCATTTGTCTGGACTCCTGCTGCTACCATTTTTACCTATTAAATGGATTGGACAGTTAAATTATTTAGCTAAAAGAGTTGTTATAACATTCCTCTTATCATAATTTTTTTACCCGTTTAATAGTTCGTGGACTCAAAGATAAATAATTAGGCGGGAGCGGCTTTCTTCCTAAACATACTTCAGTCTGTGTTGCTTGTGTCCTCATAACTCCTTTTTTGATTGAGTCTGTAATAATAACATTAAAAGAATTATTAAATTTCAATATTTAAATTTTCAAATTGATGATTGATATTTATGTGAAACTATATTATTTAAAGAAAATATTGGTAATTTAATCGAAGAATATTACAATAATAATTGACGCCATTACGTCATTAATCATGAATTTAATAAATTTGTTATGTTCGTAATAAAACATTAAAATATAATTATTTTCAATCCAATATGATCTCTTGATAAAACGATCTCGACATACAAAAGAACTATTAAACCCAATATTTTTTTTTTATTATTTACTTTGTTGAATTTTGAAGAATATATTTGAATTGAAAGAAATTGAACGGTACTTTTGTTAGTCGAACGCCATTATCGATCGACTAACAAAAGAGTTTTTAGATAACATATTTTAATAATACCTAAGACAACGACTTTAGGCTGCTCTGTTTGTGTGGGCCGCTGTACCGGTGGACCGGCATGGGGTAATGTCGCGAACTGTGGTTGCGTCGGATAATGGATGGGCGCTGGTGCCGGAGTATTCTGGCCAGTCATGAATTGCGGGTACGGTGCGTATGGTGGATACATCATCGGCAATGTTGAGTATTGTTTTGTTTCTGGCTGAAATATGTGAATATAGGTACAATAATTGATCTTACAATACTGAACGTAGGTGGTACTGTTTGTTGTGTTGTCAGTTCAGGATTGTACTTTTGTAGACCTATGTCTTGTTAATGTCGGACTACATACTTTTTCGAATTTAATAATCCTCGTACGTCGTATAGTCAGCTGCATTTCCTGTTGTTACTAAAAATACGAATATTAAGAGGTATTTTATACTATAATAAAAATAATAATTCTAGACAATTCACATACCGCCATCTAGTATCATGCTAAGCAGGCACTAGAGAACTGATGTAAATACTTAAATACATTTTTTTTGTAAATA